>NC_046158.1:122085923-122831765 GCF_011064425.1 Rattus rattus | reverse complement strand
TCTCTTAGTTTTGTTGCAAAGACGATTAGTTTCTTGTTTCTTCTAGGGTATAGCTTGCCTCCTTATGTTGGGCTTTACCATTTATTATCCTTTGTAGTGCTGGATTTGTAGAAAGATATTGTGTAAATTTGGTTTTGTCATGGAATATCTTGGTTTCTCCATCTATGTTAATTGAGAGTTTTGCAGGATACAGTTACCTGGGCTGGCATTTGTATTCTGTCCAGGATCTTCTGGCCTTCATAGTTTCTGGCGAAAAGTCTGGTGTGATTCTGATAGATCTGCCTTTATATGTTACTTGACATTTTCCCTTACTGCTTTTAAGATTCTTTCTTTATTTTGTGCGTTTGGTGTTTTGACTATTATATGATGGGAGGAGTTTCTTTTCTGGTCCAATCTATTTGGAATTCTGTAGGCTTCTTGCATGCTTATGGGTATCTCTTTTTTTAGGTTAGGGAAGTTTTCTTTATGATTTTGTTGAAGATATTTACTGGTCCTTTGAGCTGAGAATCTTCACTCTCTTCTATACCTATTATCTTTAGGTTTGATCTTCTCATTGAGTCCTGGATTTCCTGTATGTTTTGGACCAGTAGCTTTTTCCGCTTTACATTATCTTTGACAGTTGAGTCGATGATTTCTATGGAATCTTCTGCTCCTGAGATTCTTTCTTCTATCTCTTGTATTCTGTTGATGAAGCTTGTATCTACAGCTCCTTTTCTCTTCTTTTGGTTTTCTATATCCAGGGTTGTTTCCATGTGTTCTTTCTTGATTGTTTCTGTTTCCATTTTTAATTCCTTCAACTGTTTGATTGTGTTTTCCTGGAATTCTTTCATGGTTTTTTGCGAATCCTCTCTGTAGGCTTCTACTTGTTTATTTATGTTTTCCTCTGTTTCTCTAAGGGAGTTCTTCACGTCTTTCTTGAAGTCCTCCAGCATCATGGTCAAATATGATTTTGAAACTACATCTTGCTTTTCTGGTGTGTTTGGATATTCCGTGTTTGCTTTGGTGGGAGAATTGGGCTCCGATGATGCCATGTAGTCTTGGTTTCTGTTGCTTGGATTCCTGCGTTTGCCTCTTGCCATCAGATTATCTCTAGTGTTACTTTTTTCTTCTATTTCTGACAGTGGCTAGACTGTCCTATAAGCCTGTGTGTCAGGGGTGCTGTAGACCTGTTTTCCTGTTTTCTTTCAGCCAGTTATGGGAACAGAGTGTTCTGCTTTCGGGCGTGTAGTTTTTCCTATCTACAGGTCTTCAGCTGTTCCTGTGGGCCTGTGTCCTGAGTTCACCAGGCAGGTCGCTTGGAGTAGGAAGGTTTGTCTTACCTGTGGTCCCGAGGCTCAAGTTTGCTCGTGGGGTGTTGCTTATGAACTCTCCGTGGGGGCAGCAACCAGGAAGATCTGCACTGCCCTTTCCGGGAGCTTCCGTGCACCAGGGTTCCAGATGGTGTTTGGTGTTTTCCTCTGGAATCAGTAATGTGGGCAGAATGTAGTCTCTTCTGGTTTCCCAGGCGTGTCTGCCTCTCTGAAGGTTTAGCTCTCCCTTCCACGGGAATTTGGTGCAGATAACTGTTTGTCTGGTAGGTCCCTTCAGGTTCCGGCGGTGTCTCAGATGCAGGGGACCTGCTGCTGCTGGGCCCTTATCTAAGGGAACCCAGAGGCCGTATATAGTTTCCTCTTGGGCCAGGGATGTGGGCAGGGGTGGGCAGTGTTGGTGGTCTCTTCCGCTCTGCAGTCTCAGGAGTGCCCACCTGTCCAGGCGGTGAGGTCTCTCTCCCATGGGGTCTGGGAGCAGAGAGCTGCTGCGGGCCAGGATCCGAGGGTTTGGGAATCCCGCTAAAAACCGGAAGTGTCTGGTCCTAGAGGAATTTTGCCTCTGTGTGTCCTGAGTTCACCAGGCTGGTCGCTTGGAGCAGGAAGGTTTGCGTACCTGTGGTCCCGAGGCTCAAGTTCACTCGTGGGGTGCTGCCTATGAGCTCTTTGCAGGGGCAGCAACATGATTAGACTTTTAATAGTATATTTTATTCTGTATACTTACCTGACTTTTGATAGTGCCAAGCTGAATAGCTGAGTATTAAAATGGTGAGAGTTTCATCTCTTACATCTTTTAAACCTTTAACAATATTGAACATTTTTCTGACATGAGCAGGCATATGATACTGCTTTTCAGGAGTTTTCACGTGACCAGATGTGGGGGTCCATTCTTTTAATACTAGCATTCAGTAGGCTATAATAAGATGGTAGTGAACACAAGGCCAGCCAGGCTATATAGCAAGATCTTGTTACAAAAACAAAACAAAGCAAAACATAACAAAAATTTGTTCCCACTCAACTCTTATCAGAGCTTTTTCTTTAAGTAAATGAAAATTACAGAAACCTACAATTGAACAATGTGCAGAGTGAGAGAGAGAGTTTAGAACAATCAGCCCTAAATGGTGTGCCTTCATCAAAGCCTTCCCTTCAAGGACCAGGAATCTTTGTGGAAGAAGAGACAGAAAGATTCTAAGAGCCAGAGGTAATAGATTAATTCAAGGAAATGGTGTCAGACACAAGAAACTAATGTAGATACGAATTTACAAAGACTATGGCAGCACACACAGTATGTACACAAGTTCAGACCATATGGGCTTCCAGCACTGGGAAGACAAAGTAGACATGGCGTCATACCCTTAACTGAGGAACCATTTGTAATTGATACTTGCTGGCAAAGAAAATAATGCAATTTTCTCCAATGTAGTGTCACAATCACACTCCAAACAGGCCCTGTGCTGCTGAGGACTAGTTGTCCAATACAAAACAAACTGCATGTTTTCTTTTGCATTTTTCCATGCACAGTCTTCTGTTATGTTTTATGATTTTGTCTTATTGCTTGATTTGATTTGATTTGATTTCATTTGATTTGATGTTTGTTCTTTTGGTTTTTCCTTTAAGAGAGAGAGATCATAAAGTTTAGTGAGTAGTTATCGGGGGAAAAACTGAGAAGAGTTTGGGGGTGTGATCAAAATATATTGTATTTTAAAAGTAAAATAAAAGAGAGAACAACAACAATAAAAGAAACAATCGAAGAAAAATCCAGATGTTTCCATTTTTATATTCCTAACAATGCTAATAATAGCAATACTTTACAATGGGTTTTATACTGAACTGAGACTCATTTGAGCATCTTACAAATTCTTCATTGACTTTTCCTACTTCAGAACAGTCGAGAAACAAAGGTCACTTTCTTTTGTTTTAAAAATCAACTATGGTTTATCATCATCATCCTCATCACCATCATCATTATCATTATCACTTATGGTTGTTATGTCTTGCAAAATTGACTTACCGTCAATTCAGTAAATACTGAACAATTCTAGACGAAATCAGAGCATACTTGTAAATACCGTATATAGATTATTGAACTGAATCTAAAATTTCAGGCTTCATGGTAGTGTCTGTTTTCTTGGTTCATAAAAGAAGTAAAAAGGGGTTGGGGATTTAGCTCAGTGGTAGAGCGCTTGCCTAGCAAGCTCAAGGCCCTGGGTTCGGTCCCCAGCTCCGAAAAAAAGAAAAAAGAAAAAAAAATAAAAGAAGTAAAAAACAACAAAATTGTCCAAATGTTAAGTGAGGGATTGGAAGATTTTTTTCAGAGGGTAAAGGGCTTGCTGCCCAAGCCAAAGACATGAACTTGGATACCAGCATCCAAATACAAAGCCTGGCATAGTGGTAAGCACCTGTAACCTCAGTGCCCATAGAGAAAGGAGGATCCTGGGGCATGGCTGGCTAAGCCATACAATCTAGTCAGTGAACTCTGGCCTCAAAAAACAAGCTGGAAAGCAACATAGGTAGCCATCTGGTATCAGCCTCTATCTTCCATACCCACAGCTACATTCACCCCAACATGTGTTTGTACATACATGTGTATCACAGAAAGAGAGACAGAGATAGAGAAAGAGAGAGAGAGAGACAGAGACAGAGACAGAGAGATAGAGAGAGAGACAGAGAGAGACAAAGAGAGAGACAGAGAGACAGAGAGAGACAGAGAGAGAGACAGAGAGACAGAGAGAGACAGAGAGAGAGAGACAGAGACACACACAGAGACACACAAACAGACACACACACCCAGATACACATTTTTTAAATTACTTGACTAAGGCTGCCCACCTACAGGCTGCAGATTTGTGGTTTAAAGATCATACAACTTGTCCCATTGTTGGACTGTCTTACATAAAACTAGATTGCCTCTTGCCATCTCTATCTGCTATCAACTCCTGCAAGAACCTCAATTTTACAGCACATATGTTTTAGATTTCCTCCAGAGTCCTGCCTGTATCCTAATTCTCTCCCCAAGCCAGGTCACAAAAACCAGAATATTATTTTCTCAAGGTTAATTATACAGATGCTTTCTACTCATGTCTAAGAGTAAAGCAAAACAAAAAACAAAAAAACCTTTCCTCATTCCAGGGAATCCTTCTCCATACCTCGTAGAAAGGTACATTGCTCAGAAAGACCAAGAAGAACCTGAGTAGAATGGCCTCGGAGTTTATGAGATGAGTTTCCCCCATAAACTCTATTCTTCAATGAATTCTTCATAAAAATTCCTAAGGGCAAACTTCCAAGAGCATCCAGAGGGCTGAATCCATGGTAGTGCCTGGAAGATGAAGCACAAGAGAGGCCAGGCAGCTCTGTTCATCACCTCTGGTACTTTATCCTATGCAACTTTTCCAGGTATATCCTGCTGTAATACCATTTACAGTAACCAGTAAAATGTCTGTCCTTGAGTTCCACAAACCACTTGAGAAAAGTAACCATATATGTGGGGGAACCATGGCGACCTCAATTCATAATTGCTATTCAGAAATATTGGTAATGGAAGGCCTGCATTTTAGTGGCAGAGGCACAGTTTTGACAGACTGAAACTAGACTTTTAGTGTCTAATGCTGTTCCTGGGTAAGTTACATTAGAAAACAACAAGCTGTGTTGTGGATGCTTAGTGGTAGAAACTGAGTTTGATTTTGGCGTCAGTTTTCATAGATAACATATTGCTGAAGCACAGAGGCAAGTCCAGGGGTGTCTGAAATGTCACCAGTGTAGATGTTAGAGTTAAAAATATATCTAGAAAGAATATATATATATATGTATATATATGTATATATGTATATGAGTAAAAGAGAGGGGGAGGAAGGGAGGGAGGGAGGGAAAGGAAGGAGGGAGACCAACTGCATTCAGTAACTGGGGAAATAACTTGTGAGCGTGTTTGTAGCCTTTTGTCAAACAAAACACCTGGTACCTGGCACATGGCACCTGGCCTGAACTGAGACTGTTCTTGGTAGACATAAAGTCATTTGAATTCCATACCTCAGTAATTCATAAAAGAATGTATTGCACACTACTGTTATCAGACAAATAAGGGTCCAGATGCCTAGAGTATACACAGTAGTCTTTTGAAACAGCTCTATTGGAAAATTCCCAGGGATGAAATCAATAACAATTACATGATCCTCTGTGACCTTTGAACTCTTGAATCATCCAGATGTATCTTATAAGATCCCAGATCTGACCCTGAGTTACTCCAGACTTCAGGGTTTAGGACTTTTAAGTTGTAAGATTGGAGAATACTTGTTTTTTTTCTTTCTTTTTTCTTTATTATTTTATTTATTTACATCTGAAATATTGTCTCCCTCCAACTCCCTCCTCAATGAGCTCTTACCTCTTCCTTCCTTCCTCCCAGGCTGCCTCCAGGCATCCTCCCTCTCTGTGGGGCATCATATCTCTACAATATTAGTCACATTCTTTCCCACTGCGACCAGAGAGACAAGGCAGTCCTCGGCTACATGTGTGCCTGGGGTCTCAAACCAGCTCATGTATGCCTTGTGGTTGGTGGCTTAGTCTCTGTAAACTCCCAGGGGTACAGGTTACTTGGCATTGTTGACTTTCCTATGGAGTTGCCATTCCCTTCAGTTCCTTCGGTTCTCCTCCTAACTCTCCCTTAGGGGTCTCAGACCTCAGTCCAATGCTTGGCTGTGTCTGCATCTGTCTTAGTTGCTGGTAGAGTCTCTCAGAGGAGAGGCATGCTAGTCTCCTGTCTGCAAGCACAACATAGCAACCAGTAATAGTGTTAGGGTTTGGTGCCAGCCCATGAGATGGATCTCAAATTGGGCTGGTCACTAGACAGCCTTATCCTTCAGTCTTTGTTCCATTTTTGTTCCTGCATTTGTCTTAGACAGGAACAATTTGGGGTTGAAAATTTTGAAGATGCCTTAGTATCCCCATCCACTGGGGACCCTGTCTAACTACTGAGGGTGGTCCCTTCAGGTTTTACATTCCTACTATTGGGCTTTTTGGCTAAGGTCACTCACACTGAGTCTTGGAAGCATCCCCCATCCCAAGTCTCTGGGACTTTCTAGAGGTTCCCTCAACCCCCAACTCCAGGCACTTGCATGTTCCATTCATTTTTCTGGCCCTCTGGGCTTCTCTTCTATATCCTCATAGAATCTAAGACCCAGAAATAAATCCACACACCTAAGAACACACTTCATCTTTGACAAATAAGCCAAAACCGTACAGTAGAAAAAGAAAGCATCTTCAACAAATGGTGCTGGTCTCACTGAATGTCTGCATGTAGAAGAATGAAAATTGATCCATATTTATCACCTTGGACAAAGCTCAAGTCCAAATGGATCAAAGACCTCATCATAAAACCATATGCATAGAGTCTAATAGAAATGAAAGTGGGAAATAGCCTTGAACACATTGGCACAGGGGAAAATTTCCTGAACAGTACACCAATGGCTCAGGCTCCTAAGATCAACAATTGACAAATGGGACCTTTTGAAACTGAAAAGATTCTGTAAAGCAAAGAACACCTAAACAGGACAAAATGGCAACCTACAGTTAGAAAAGTGTTTCAATAATCTCATATCTGATAGAGGGCTAATATCCAAAAATATATAAAGAATAAGTTATAACTTATTCATAATATGACACAAAGACTGAACTCAAATGTTTTTTAGAAAAGACAGGAAATTCTTGGCCTCCAAATTACTCTCTTGGTGTTTCAGGCACTCCAGGTAATAACCAAGACAGAATGCAAACCCTTGGAGTCTGCTATCTTTGGTAGTCTCCTGCTTTGGTTGTTATAAACATGTGACTATATACACTTCTGTAGAAATATGATGTGAGGTGCAGAAATGTGGTTTAGTATGTCAGTATACTTGCTGCTAATCCTGTTCACAAGAGTTCAATAACCAGAACTCTCATAGTTGAAGGATAGAGCCAGCTCCTATGAATTGTTCTCTGATTTTCTGACCTTCATACACACACATACACACAGAGAGAGAGAGAGAGAGAGAGAGAGGAGAGAGAGAGAGAGAGAGAGAGAGAGAGAGAGAGAGAGAGAGAACATAAAATGTTTTAAAAGTTAAATGATGAGCTGCAGTTGTTTTATGATAAATCTACCCTTTTCCCATAAGGACTTTGTTAATACTTTTTGCAAGTTTCTTCTTTAAAGTAACTACCATAGAGCCTTGGAGAATTTCTTTTAAGGAGATTCTCAGACCCTTATTAAGTAGCTATTGCTCTTTTTTGTACATCTACAGTCTCCTTCCCTGCAAAAGGCACTGGGAACATAATGAGAGGTTGCAAGATTATTGTGTCTCAAACAGCTATATCACCTGACCTGTTCTTTCTCAGATGTACAAATCAAGTCAGGCAGTAATGGGCTCACCATCTGTTTTCACCACGGGAATCCCAAGTTATCTAACTAGCACCAATAGCCTTACAGATCAGCACAGGCCTCTTTGATTATCGCATAGTGCCTGATGTCACTCATCCTAATCATGGCAGTCTTACTTCTGATGATTGAGTGTGATTGCTTGGTTTCTGTCACCCCAGGAACTTCCTTTACCCATTGAAATGAGGGACTATTTTCACTTGCAACATCTTTCCTGCAGCTTCAGCCACAATCAGTCAGAAGAGGTCACTGATCTCAGCAGCATCATTACCATGGCAGTGATGGATGGTTGCTCTTTCTTCATAACTTCCTCTGGATCAAAGTGCAGTGAAGAGAATCCAGACACCCATATTAAGTTTACACTGTTTTACATACTGATTTGGGGGTTTATTTACTGATAAGACTCCAAAAAGTTTTGCCTTCTCAGTATGATCTAGCAAGATCCAGTTGACACCAAACAATTATAATTACTTCCAGCTGCCAAGGTGAGATCTAGAACTCTGGCACCAGTATGGATAAATTTAAAAAATCTAAATTTACACTTTTCTCTCTTTGCCAGATAATTTTCTCTCAAGACCAGAGAAATTTCCCCAACTTTTTCTGGTATGAATTAGAAAATTGTTCCAGTATCTTTGATAAGTAAGTCACATCTTCCTGGTTTTTACTGTAATTCCTCTTCAACATCTTCACTCCTAGTCCTAGGCAACGGCTATATATAATTTAGTTGTAGATCTCTTTTCAGCTCACTGTGGTAGGGTTAACTGCTTCCTACTGAAATGAAATCCCCTGCAGCCAGTGGGATTCTGAGTCTTTAAGCAAGAGACAAGAGCCTCTTACAAAGTGGAAATGGGTTCTTTTAACTAATAGGGAAAGTTCACTGGGGTTAGGATACCTGAATTGCTTTTATCTCTAGATAATTCTCTTTTCAAGTCTAGTTAGAAGTTCCATCATATCATTAGCTATTGACCTAATATCCCCACAGCAATTTTGTTAAATCTCCAAATTCAAGTGTTGTGCAAATTGGCAGTGTGTGTGTGTGTGTGTGTGTGTGTGTGTGTGTGTGTGTGTGTGTGTGTAAGAAATAAAAACCTGCCAAAGCCTAGTTCACACAATTTCATACGTATATAGAATCATGAGCCTCAGAATCATTTAATCTCACAAATGCCACATACTATGTTATCTATATTCTAGGCTATTTCACCTCAAGGCTCTAGGAAAAAGATATCAACATAACAAACACGGGTAAAGTAGAAAAAATAAAATGTCTCTTCTCAGCCTCTTTATGACATGTGGATATGTGAGACAATATGCCTCAACAATCACGGTTTTGCTTAAATTGTCTTTTGTAGTTGCTTAAATTGGCTCTGCAGTAGGAATTTCTGATATTTCTCTGGTCCTTTGAATCATTTTGGCTGGATTAAGATAAGTTCTTTTAAGGTAGACATGTAGCTTAACAACTCTTTGCTGTGGCCTTTCTAGTATCACCTGGTATTTAAGATCTATGGAAAAAGTGAATGAGAAAAGGTATAACTTAGGAATATGCACTGAAGCAAGGAAAAATGAAAATAGTCTAAATGGTCTACATCAGTGGAAAACTTTCAATCTTGCAAAGCAAAATGTTCTTGGGAAATCATCATCCAAATTAACTATGCCCTGGCAGGCTTACTTCTTTTTTTACATCTTATAGTTCAATAGTCTTCTTAGTGGTCAAGGTTTGGATATGAATGAAAAAGGAAATTTAAGCATATTTTTAATCTAAATATTCCAGCACTGCTTACTCTGTACATGCAAAGTCACTATTTCTGGGATGTTTTCAGCAAAGGAGAAGTTGATTCTATATAGGAGACCAATTAAGAAGGAAGCTCTAAACATACACATATTCTGATTCAGGGCTGGTCAGCCGTGTCTTCCTCATAATGTCCAATGTGCCACACCTGGCAGAGTAGGACGTGTTGCGCTTTCTTATTTCCTGAACTTTGTGCCAAAGTTAAACTCCAATAAGTTAGGTTGAACGTGTACTTGATTCTTCCCCACATTGGCCAAGATCTAAATACTCCTGAAGAAACAGACCTCTAAGGCCTACTCCCTTTTTATATTCAAATCTTAAACCAAAGTCTCAAAGGAGCCCAACAGGAAAGTAGGAAGCCACACTTACCCAGAACAGTTCCAGAGAGCTATTTCCTCAACAAGTAAGTTGCTACAACCATGGATAATGTAGTTTCAATTCCAGCCCTGTAATCCTGACAAATTCAAACCTTGTTTGTCTTCCCTCAGAAAAAGAGTAGGGGAAAAATGATTTTCTCTCTCCAGATCCAGCACAACTCAACTAACAAGACCTATTAGTTACATCTTAATTACTGAAAGCCAGAGACTTAGAATAGTTAAGATATGGTTTTGAAAGTGTCTCCCACCCATCTCATTGTGTATCCTCAAATGACAAAGGAGGTGGGAATTCTGGGATTTCATCCCTATCACTACTTTCTTATACATTTGGACACATGTAAACAGGAGACATAAATTCCCTTTGAAGTGCATATAAAACATTGTTATATATTTTGAAGTACAATATCAAAACTTAAGATAAAAGTTAAATGCATATAGTTCTTTGCCCTGCCTTCTGATGAAAACATTGCCAAATTACCTTAAAATTAATGTTATTTTTACGTGACTGGGGCTTTTTGGAGGAAGATAGTGTCTTACTTTGGAATTTCTATGAGAAACACATGCTAAGGATAAGATTGAGGAACAATCTGTTGATTTGGAATCTCGAAGAGGAATGGTAAGGCACATAGAGATATCACATGGAAAGACAAGATCCTGATATGAAAAAAAAATCTTCCCAGCAGGTTCCAGATGGAGACCTCCTAGAAATATTAGAAATGCAGAAAGTCATTCTATCTCAGAGGTGAGACTCTATGTTCCTCGCCATGAGAAACATGACTCACCATTGCCTGGTACTATCCCCAGGAGGCATTAGCTTCTCATACTGAGTAATACCAGGAAAAGGTGCTGGACTGGGACTTCAGAAGACCATATTTAGAAGGCTTAGGCAGGTGTAAAGGAAGGTTCAGAGCCCTAGACATAGATAAAAGCACCACGTCTTGCCACACAGCTGTAAATTTTTGGTAAAGATTTTGAAAATTAACTAACACCCTTGACCAAGAGAATATCACCTTAAAAACTAACCAGTCCTTTTTAAGAACTTTTATCAAATTTTTAATATCTTGGTAAGACTAAAAATGTTATATTTTAATCTACATCATAAACACAGTACAATTGCTTTATATATAGTCCTTAAACATCATAAGGTCTGCCCTGGCCCTTCATGGAAACATTTCAAAGGGTGGTAATGAAGACTGTGCTTGTTTCACACCTACATTGTTGTGTTGTCAGGTTGACAATCTGCCATATTTCATTCCCCTTTCCTGAAAAGGGAGCATTATGTAATATTTATTGAAAGTTGATTAGGTCCCAGGTATTGTTTTAAGTGTGTGAATGTTTGAAATCACTGAAACCTGAAAATAATCCTGTCAAGTCAACATCATCATCATCATCATCATCATCATCATCATCATCACATCATCATCATCATCATCATCACTTTATGGAGTAAGAAATATAGGACACACACATGCATACACGTACACACACACACACACACACACACACACACACACACACACGCTGAGGCACTCGTGAAGACTTCTTTTAAACATGAACCACGAGACTTCCATCTGTCACTGACTTAAAAAGCCAATCTTTTATGACTGTATTTGTACAGACTGGCTCCTCTCTTCCCATTTGCCCCTTTCCATTGCATTCTATTTTTGTCAGATGATATTGTCTGTACCCACAATCTTTTAACAGACTTCGGTTGTTTTTTAAACTTGCTTCATACTGGGTCTTTCTATTCTATGGCAATGATGAAGAGAAGTCAACAGAAGATGAGACTCGTCTAACTGATCTTAGAATGCATGCTGCTGATATCTTAGAGCATTGCATTTAGATAATAAGGGAGGTAGAGCACTTACCAAATTGCTGTTTCTGATAAATAAATCCTGAGGATTGTGGATGGTTTAGAGGATTCATGGGGAATGCTAAGTATTACAAATCCTCATATTCAAAGAAAGATAATCAGTGTTTAAGATTTATTCTTACTGGTTGGCCTTTCCTTCAGTCTCTGCTCCATCGCTGCATTTCTTTTAGACAGGACAAATTTACGATAATGTTTGTAGGTGGGTTGGTGTCCCTCCTTCTACTGCAGATCCTGCCTGGCTACAGGAGTTCACCTCTTTGGGTTTCGTGTCCTTACTGTTAGGCATCTCTCCTGTCTTTCTCCCGACCTGATCCTTCCTCCTCAATCCCTCCTCTCTCCCCTGTCACCCCAGTTTCTTCCCTCCCTCTGCCTCCTATGACTATTTTGATCCCCCTTCTAAGTGTGATTCAAGCATCCTTACTTGGGCCTTCCTTCTAGTTTAACTTCTTTGGGTCTATGGGATGTATCATGGGTAGTCTGTACTTTATGGCTAATATGCACTTATTGGTGAGTACATACAATGCCTGTTCTTCTGGGTCTGGGTTACCTCCCTCAGGATGATATTTTCTAGTTTCATCCATTTGCCAACAAAACTTATGGTGTCTTTGTTTTTAATAGTTGCGTAGTATTTCATTGTGTAAATGAACCACATTTTCTGTATCCATTCATTGGCTGAGGGACATCTTCATTGTTTCCAGTTTCTGGCTTTTATGAAATAAGATGCTAGAACATAGTGGAGCATGTGTCCATGTGGTATGAGGCATTTTTTGGTACATGCCCAGGAGCAATATATCTGGGTAATAGTATTCCGATTTTCTGAGAAAACACCAGATCAATTTCCAAAGCTTGTTTCTTGGATCTGTTTCTTTGGAAAACCTTTTTCCAGCCCTTTTACTGAGGTAGTGTCTAGCTGAAGTGCATTTCTTGTATATAGTAGAATGATGGCTTGCCTTTCGCCATCTAGTTGTCTCCGGTGTTGTTTGGCCAGAGTGCCCCATGGTGGTTTGTGGCTCTTGGGAGGCAGGTGGAGTTGTATCTCCCAGTTTGAGCAAGCCCACTGGGAGGCAGGTGGACCTGTGGGGTAGGGGTACAGTGTGCTGTTTTCAGACAACTATATGTGTCCCATTAGAGCCTGCCTCTTGGGAGGGGATAAGAACTGTGAGATGTGATATGCTTAGCTGCTCTTTGACTATGCCAGTGGAGGCAAGGTGATGAAGGAAGACAGCCTTTTGGACTGCCAGGGTAGAGCCCTGGGCTGCTAGCCTTGGTAAGGTATGTATTGGGGAAGAGAGGTAGAGATGTCTCACCTGTGTGTGTCAAGTTAGAGCCTGCCTCTTGGAAGGCAAGTATAGCTGAGGTGAGGGATGAGGTGTACTGCTCCATACCTACTCTAATTCTATAATCGAATAGTAAAATGTTGAGACAGTATGGAAGATGTCAAATATTTTTAAATTTCAAAAATATTTTTGCAAATGTTGAAACATTTTGAAATTACAAATACTTTCAATATCATTCAACTCTCATTTTTTATTATAATTCTCAATTTTGTTAAGGAAACATTAAAAGTAGTGATGATTTTGATTTATGTTTTTAACAAAACAAGAAAATTTTAAAAGTATTTGTAGTTATAGAAGAACTACAGTAGATATAGAAGAACTACAGTAGAGAATATTATCTTTTGTAATTTTTTTAATTATTAATCATTCCATTTGTTTACATCTCAAATAAAAACATTTCCCTATTACCCCTACACAAAACTCCCATTCCACATGCACCCTCTCCCCCCTACCCTCTGTCTCCATGAGGGTGTTCTCCCACCCACCCTCTCCTACCCCATCACTCCAGCATCCCCCTACACTTGGTCATCAAACCTCCACAGGACCAAGGGTCTACCCATTGCTGTCAGTCAAGGCCATCCTCTGCTACATATGTATCTGGAATCGCAGATCCCTCCCTGTACAATCCTTGGTTGGTGATATAGTCTCTGTGAGCACTGCGTAGTCCTGCCAGTCAATGTTGTTATTTCTATAGGGTTTCAATCCCCCTCAGCTCTTCTAGTCCTTCCACAGCTTCCCCCACAGGGTCCCTGAGCTCAGTCTGAGGATTGGCTCCAAGCATCCACATCTCCCAAGGAGCAGCCACACCAGGTCCCTGTCAGCAAGTGCTTCTTGACCACAGCAACAATGTTGTGTTTGGTGTCTGCAGACAGAATGGATCCCAGGTGGGGCAGTCCCTGGATGGCCCTTCCTTCAGTCTCTGCTCCATTTTTGACCTTTGTCTTCCTTTGGACAGGAACATTTCTGGGTTAAAAACTTTGAGACGGGTGGGTGCCCCATCCCTATACCAGGAACCATGCCTATCTGTTGTAGGTGGTCTCTACAGGTTCTGTCTCTCCCTTCTCTACGCATTTTGGCTAAAGTCATCCCCACTGGATCCTGAAGCTTCTCTTTACCCTGGTGTCTGGAACCCTCCAGTGGCTATCCCCAGTTCCTCATCCACCCACTACATACTTTTATTTGATTTTCTGACCTTCTGTACCTCTCTTCCCATTCCCACCATTACCTGATATTGCCTCCTTATTTCCTCCCTCCCCTCTCTCCCTGCCAAGTCTCCCTCTCCCTCCACCTCTCATGATGATCCTTTTTCCCACCTCAAGGCAGGACTGAAGCATCCACACCCTAGTCTTCCTTCCTTCTAAGCTCCATATAGTCTGTGAGTTCAATAATGGGCATTGTGAGCTTTTGGGCTAATATCCACTTATCAGCGAGTACACACCATGTGTGTTCTTTTGTGACTAGGTTACCTCACTCTGGATGATATTTTCTAGATCCATCTATTTGCCTAAGAATTTTATGAACTCATTGTTTTTAATCGCTGAGTAGTATTCCATTGTGTAAATGTACCACATTTTCTGTATCCATTCTTCTGTTGAGGGACATTTGAGTTGTGTCCAGCTTCTCACTCTTATAAATAAAGCTGCTATGAACATAGTAGACATATATCCTTGTAATAAGTTGGAAAATTTTGGGGGAGATGGAGTATATGCCCAGTAATAATATAACTGGGTCTTCATGTAGGACTATTTCCAATTTTCTCAGAAACTTCCAATTGATTTCCAAAGTAGTTTTCTCACCTTGTAGTACCTCCATGAATGAAGGAGTGTTCCTTTTTCTCCACATTCTTGCCAACATCTACTGTCACCTGTATTTTTGATCTTAGCCATTCTGATGTGTGAGGTGGAATCTCAGGATTGTTTTGATTTGCATTTCCCTGATAACTAAGGGAACATTCCTTTAAGTGTTTCTCAGGCATTAGGGATTCCTTGGTTGAGAATTCTCTGTTTAGCTCTATATTCCACTTTTTAATAGGGTTATTAGGTTCCCTGGAGTCTAGTTTCTTGAGATCTTCCTTATGTTTTTTGTCCTTCCTTATCTTTTTTGATAACTTTTGGTTGAAAGTCGATTTTACTCAGTATTAGAATGGCTACTCCTTGTGTTGGACTTTTCCATCTATTATCCCTTGTAGGGCTGGATTTGTTTAAAGATATTGTGTAAATTTGGTTTTCATTGTGGCCTGGATTTCATGAATGTTTTGAGTTAGGAACTCTTTGCTTTTTCTATTTTCCTTGACTCTAAGAGTCTCTCTTCTATCTCTTGTATCCTGTTGGTGATGCTTGCATCTGTGACTTCTGCTCTCTTTCCTAGGTTTTCCATCACCAAGGTAGTCTCCCTTTGTGTTTTCTTTGATGTTTCTATTTCAATTTTTAGATCAGGGATGGCTTTGTTCAATTCCTTGATCTGTTTTATTGTGTTCTCCTATATTTCTGTAAGGGCTTTATGTGTTTTCTTTTTAAGGGCTCTACTTGTTTACTTGTGTTCTCCTGTATTTCTTGAAGAAAGTTATTTATGTCCTTCTTAATATACTCTACCATCTTCATGAAATGTGAATGTATATCTGATTCTTTCCTTATAAGTGTGTTGGGGTATCCAGGGCTTGCTGTGGTAGAACTGGGTTCTGATGTTGCCAAGTCGTATTGGTTTCTATTGCTTATTTCTTGTGCTTACCTCTCACCATCTCATTATCTCTAGTGTTAATTGGCCTCGATGTCTTTCCTGTGATCCTGTGATCCTGTGGTCTTGCAATCCTGGATGTGTAAGAATACCTGGGGAATTCAGCTGCAACTGGAGTGAGGGCTGTGTGGGTATGGATCCAGAGCTGAGGCTCTGCAAAGGGCACTGGTGCAAACTGGAAGGCTTGCCCTTGTTTCTTTTCTAGCAACTAGACTCAAAGTTCTGTGCATTAAAAAGATTATGTCCCAGTAATCACTGGTAAAAATACAGGAAAGCTTTGTATTATGTGACCATGATTCCAGCTACAAATTCCTGGCAAATCGGTGTATGTCAGTATTCATTTTCACAACTGTCTTTACAAAGCCTACAACAGCCTTCCAAAATTGCCAGCAATAATTATTGAGCTGTTCACCAATTGCAAGCTATAAATTATCATTTGTAATGTTGTCATTGCCTCTCTCTCTCTCTCTCTCTCTCTCTCTCTCTCTCTCTCTCTCTGTGTGTGTGTGTGTGTGTGCGTATGTGTGTGTATGTGTGTACATGCGTACAGTGTATCATTTAGCATAGTTTATCTTCAAAACTCACTACATAGCCAAGACTGGCTAGAATTTCTAATCTTCCTGACTCTATGTCCCAAATGTTGAGTTTATAGGCATAATCTGTCACACTCTGCCATCTTTTCTATTTCTAGAAAATGTCTTTAATTTTCCATTTCAATTTTACCACTTATTGGAATACTTTCTGATATTTAAATAATAAAATACATTGAAAATACTAGTAATAATAATATTTAGAAGGAAGATACAGTTTGAAAGATTTAGAATCATCAGGAACAACTAACTCTGTAAATCCCAAGATGATTGTCAAGCAAAGTCAGATAATGTTTATCAGTGAATCTAGACATGGGCAAGGTGGGTCCACTAACTGAGGGTTTGACAACCATGGGTCAATGCATGGGCCAGTGCACAAAGGGAAGTGAAATCTGATAATGTGATGGGAGTTATAACCCATGAAAGCAAGAACCCTAGAAGAAAGGCAAATGCAAAGAAAGATCACTCCCTCATTCACTTTGATCATCCTGCAATTATTGAGGTCTGAGCTTCATATGCTGTTTAGTTTCTTTCTATGCCCAGAGGACAAGAAGACATTTTATAAAATTATATTTTGTTCACAGAAAATATCAAAACCTTGGTAATTCATTTACAAACTAATGATGTGTGGAGAAGAAGCTAACTTTTTATCTTCTCAATAAAACTAAATTGACTCATCGATCTAACGGTCCACATTGCTTAGCACTTCACTATTCTAATCATTTTATATTTATTCTAGTTAGGTTTTCTTGAGGTGGAAAATGGCTTATTTAGTCCCTTTTAGTCTTTATTATTTTGTAAAATATTACGTGGTTCTGAAGTCACAATACAATGATGATTATGATGATTATGTTTAGAATACTTTTGCTGTTAGCCCATACTCTGTTCCCTTGCACTTCTTCATCACATAGTGAGAACTTTCTTTGCTTTTTGATTAGCCTTCCATTATTTGTTATATGTATAAATACAGTGATATGTGTATATCTTCACATGTAGAGCACAATTATTTTGTAAACACTTGTGAATGCTTTATTTCATACATCCTGTGATTGTACATGACACTATATAAAGAGAGATACTTCATTTCAATTTCATAGCTTTGTGGATGCATCATAATTTACCCCACACATTTCCCAGTAGGTACATTTGAGCTGTTTCTGGTACTTGCTATTAAAAATATTGCTGCAAGGAATAATCTGTAAATATAGCACATTTTGTTAATTTCCTGCCAGTTCTACATAACTTATTTTAAAGAGTAAACCATAATTTGCATACAATACATGCAGTTTGCAATTTATCTATGATAATGATCTTTTTACAACTAGAGGGGATATTTCATGATTCCATGCAGGTATTTCATGAGGAGTCTCACAGGGCCTATCCTGAGTGGGGAATCACAAAAGTAAACTGAGTACAGGAAAGTAACCAAGACTCTGTGTGATATTCCTCGCTGCATAATAAATCCTGTGAAAGATGTTTCATTGGTGGCAGGCTGGAGGCACAAGAGAACCAATAAGCATTAAATAACAATTATTACAGCACAGATGTGGAGAGGCTCCTTGCCTCATAACAGCCATTGAGAAGCAAACTTGGGTTTCTCCGATGTAATGAGAACTCTGCTGACAGAATGTGCTCAGGGAAGGTTGTAAGACAGAGTTTGAAGATCCAGTTTCTCATCATATTTTGTTTTTATGTACTATGTCTTAAATAGAGTTTCAAGGTAAATAACATGAAAGAGATGGCTATATGTTTGATGAAGTCCTATAAAACACTGATATCCTATATCAGACTGCCTCTCAATTAAATACACTGAGATTAAATAATACACAATTTCATCTAACAATTAGTTTGTTTAAAGGCTAATAAACATTCTTAAGTTTGGCCCACTAATCCATTTTGTTGCTTTATTCATTCTTTAATGTCTTATTGCTTCCCTGAGGACTAGCTTTTACGGTACCAAAAATATACCTAAAAAACAGCAAACAAACAAAAATACATGCAAAATTCTAGGGAAAGAAAACAAGCAATAGTCTTGGCCAACTACGATGTCCCCATCATGACACAATATGCCTAAGGGTTCATGGAAGCACACATACCTTGACCATATGCAAAAATTGTCTAATTGGACTTAAAACCCAGAGTAAGAGGGAAATAGTGCTTAGTGCTAGAAATGTAGCACCAAGGCTACTTAAGTCATGGATCTTGAAGGAGAACCTGTAACTACCACTTTGCTAAATGAGCATAGTTCCTAATTACACTATTGTGTGTAATTTTAAAAGCACACTTGCTCTTTCTGGAGAGCTCTGCCAGGGCTTCCTCAC
Source organism: Rattus rattus (assembly GCF_011064425.1). NCBI lineage: Eukaryota > Metazoa > Chordata > Mammalia > Rodentia > Muridae > Rattus > Rattus rattus. Next base: position 122,813,044 of record NC_046158.1, on the reverse strand, counting down.
CTCTTGCAGTTAACTCTGCCAAGCTGCCCCAGTCTCACTCAGCTCTGCCAAACCACCAGCTCTGACACTTTTCCTATGAATGCTGGAAACCATGCTACTCTCTACCGGCCAACCACCCTGTGGCTAACTCTGCCAATATCCACTAAGGCTGTGCCTTTTCTGCTGCCTACCTGAGTTGCCATGGATAGAAAACACCAGTTAACAATTTAAAACCAGCCAGGTAACACAACTGCTGGGTGCAGAATCTATTGCCATAAAGTCATCAGCTATCCTATATCAGAATTCCACCAGTGGTGGGGGCTGCCACTGGACCTAGTTGCCCCCCAAACCCTTACATCGTTCGTGTTCCTCTTCCCAAAGTGTGACCAGGACACTCTCTATCTCGTCCCCTCCTGGGACCTGAAAATCCCACCTTTTTTTTTTCTTTTCCAACAATTAGTTTCTATTGTCTTTATTGACACAATTAAGATCCAATTAGGGAAACAACACATCCACCTACATTACACTCTAAATATTTATTCTCATAGACACAGAGAAGCCTTTATCAAAGAAATATCTCCTTCCAACAGTGATTATTAAAGAGAACTAATAAAACAAGAACCAATGAAAATGCAGATAACAAATTAATGTCTATTGTTCAACCTCAACTGATACACCTATGACACAACTCCTACACATGAGATTCAGGGACCATAGTAGAAGAGAGAAAGGAAAATTGTAGAAGCCAGAAGAAACAAAAGTTTGATGTGAGATTTCATATACTAGAAACTGTTGCAGAAGTCATACCTTCTCTTTTTAAGTCTTGCCAACCTGGCTGCCTAACCAAGACTTGGGAAATGACACCAATTGTTACACTAACATGGAAGGGAGGATATCTCTTGTGGCCTCAATCTTAGACAAGAATTAAAGGCAACTAAGAAATGCTGAAAGCAAGAGGGGTTGTTTTCCTCAGAGTCCCAGCTAGTTATCTAATACCAAGTAGTCAACCCTGAAATTATATATATCTAAGTAGCATAGAATAACCTGAGCAAATAGTATTTTTACATTTAGAAGTGTGTGTGTGTGTGTGTGTGTGTGTGTGTGTGAGAGAGAGAGAGAGAGAGAGACAGAGAGACAGAGAGACAGAGAGAGAGACAGAGACAGAGACAGAGAGAATCAATAAATAAATTAGGTATATGAATTTGAGATATAGAAAAGATCAAGCAGGAAATATTGGAAAAGTTAGAGAGAGAAAAAAGAAGAGGATAAATAATGTAATTATATTTTAATTTCAAAAAATGAAAAAAAAATCTCATGTGCTTGTCACCCAAGAGAAAATACTCATGTCAAAACAGCAACAGACATTGAAAGAAGAAACTACTGGGAAAAAAGGCAGAATGGCTAAATTCAATTATAAATTGTCTATAGGAAAAGCAATCTTCTCATATAGTCTATTAGAAATTAATGCAATGAATGTATATTCTATAGTATTAGTGGCTGAAGTTGCAATTGAAAGGCTCCAGTAAACATTCTGAGTCAGCTTTCACATGCTATTAACATCCTAGTTCAATCCAGCCATATTCTGAGTGATGTCTCACATGCTATTACTATCCTAGTTTAATACAATATATACCTCATTGTGCTGGCTTGTTTTGTCTATTTAATGCAAAATAGAGTCATATAATCTGAAAGGAAAGTCATTGAGAAACTGCCTCTCAGACTAGTCTGTAGATGAGCTTATAATAAGACATTTTCATGATTAGCAAATTGAAGGCAAAACAATGTTATGCCTTATATGAAGAATATCCTTATATTAGTCAAATATTGATTTCTGTGTCCCCATATGCGGTTATGATTCTTATTCTAAGAATTTCCTGTCTCAATGTTGTGTTAACATTGCTCCCCAATTATTCCCTACTGGTGAATAAAGCTAGCTGATCTGCCAATGACTGAGAAGAGGAGAGAACAGGGTTGGATGTCCTCCTAGCCAGGGGAGATAGCAGGATAGAAAGGAAGCAGAGCTGAACCATTGGGAGAGAGTCCAGGAGATGCTATTAGAAAAAATACCTAGAGCAGAGAAAGCCATAAAATGCAAGTATCTTGGTGATTTTGGAGGGAAGGTAACCAGATTAGTTCAGAGGATTGAAATAGAGCAATACTACTTAGTAGTTATGCCCTTTAAAGTTGATAAATAAATGTAATAATCCAATCTCAGTTATTTGGGAGCTAGCAGGGTAAGAGAAGAACTGTAACACACTTATTAAAAGGCCACTAACAATGGTGTGAGAGAGCACAGCCTATTGTGGGTGGGTCCAAACTGCAGTGAGGATGTGGAGAGAGAGGAACACTCCTCCATTGCTGGTGGGATTTCAAACTGGTACAACCATTCTGGAAATCAATCTTGAGGTTCCTCAGAAAATCTGGAATAGAGTTACCTGAATACCCAGCTATACCACTCCTGAGTGTATACCCAAAAGATCCCCAATTTTGAGTATTTTTAAATGGTTTACTTTATCAGAATTTCATTTGATACTTTTATTTTTCATGAAATATTATCAATCCATTTGCAAGTCAAAGTTTTATGAAAATTGTCTACAAATTTTCAGTAAGCATCATTCAGACTAGGCTCTTATGTTTAGATATGATACTTTTAATACATTGGTTTACATAAAGACATAAAGTTATTCTTTTATATGTGGCTGGCTGTTGGCTTTATTCTAGTGTGAGTTCTTCAGTAAATGTAAACCTTACTGTCCTGAGTTTGGGAGCTGGGCATGCTTCTGATTTCATTAGAGAAAATCTGAAGACAATGGTCAATTGTCAAAAATTAAAGAATCTGAAGGTTTGTCCAGCTTACATACAGACACCTGGTCTTGTCACAGCTGTGTGGATTATGGCAGGAAACAGTGTACTCCTAGATTGAAACAAATATCTTTGTTATTTGTACAATGTAGAGTAATACAATTGTCATGCTTGCAGAAGTTCTTCATGTTCTTATATCCCACAAGGTCAAGAGACGGACAAACAACTAGGTTTAGAATCCAGAATTCCTCGTCCAAAGGAAATGCAGGGACAAAGAATGGAGCAGAAACTGTAGGAAGGCAATCCAGAGACTGTCCCACCCAGGGATCCATCCCACATACAGTCACCAAAACTAGACACTATTTCTGATGCCAAGAAGTGCTTACTGATAGGAGCCTGGTGTAGCTGTCCCCTGAGAGGTTCTGTTAGAGCCAGATAAATACAGATGCAGATGTACACAGCCACACATTGGATTGAGCATGGGGACTCCAATGAGTAAGATAGGGCAATGACTGTAGGAGCTGAGGAGGGTTACAACCTCATAGGAAGAACAACAATATCAACGAACTAGACCCTCCCAAAAAAACTCCCAGGGACTAAACCACCAACCAAAGAGTATACATAGAAGAACCCATGTTTCCAGCTGGATATGTGGCAGAAGATGGCCTTATGTGGCATCACTGGGAGGGGAGACCCTAAGTCCTGTGGAGGCTTGATAACCCAGGATAGGGGAATGCTAAGCGGTTGATGCTGGAGTGAGTGGTTAGGTGTGTGGGGAAGCACACTCATAGAGGCAGGGGGAGAGAGGAGGAGATAGGGGGCTTGTGGAGGGAAAACTGGGAAGATAGATAACAATTGAAAAGTAAATAAATAAAATAACCAATAGAAAAACGAAATACAAAAAAAAGAATATTAAACCTTTCAATAGAGCACAGTAAAAACATGATCAACATTTTTTTTCTGTCAAGAAAATATCTGTATTACATTATTCAGAAAAACCCTGTCTATTCTGAAAGGAAAGATCATTTCATTTTCCAAGACTGTTCATCATACATCTTGCCAGTGATAACTCAAGGGAAAGGCCAGCAGAGCCTCTCCTTACATGATATACAGGAACGTGAGAAACCATGAACAACCATCTCCTAAAGATGAATGAACTAGGGTCAGACATGGTGGTACGAGCCTTTAATCTCAGAACCTGGGAGGCAATGGCAGGAGGAACTCTAAGATTTTGAGAGCAGCCTGGTCTACATAGCAAAATCCAGGCCAGCCAAAGTTTCATAGTAAGACACTGTTTCAAAAATAAATAGGTAGGTAGGTAGACAGACAGATGGACGGACAGACAGACAGATAGAAAAAGATGTATCTACTGTGATGAAAAAAGCTAGGAAATTGAAAAAATTTAATCTTATTTGCAATATCATGACAAAGTAGTCACTGAAAATGTTCAGAATAACTGATTTTCTTAAGAGATGGGAAGATTGTTAGTTCCAATATGAAAAGCACTAAACATCCTGGAGATTGCCTATGTCTCAGCCTCTAAGAGAGGATAGTTAGTAAATTGAAAATTGTGGTGGTTTGTTCAAAAGTTAATATAAAAGTGTATTTTTTCTACTACAATAATTTCCTCTAAAATCAACAGGTTTTAAAAGATTGAATAGCATCTGTTCTATTTGCATTTCTTGGCCATTCATTAGATGTGCCTCTCAACATAGGAGAGACCAAATACAAATCTTATTTCTTAAAGATGTATGGTAAGAAGGGCTCTATTTGTAACAGAAAAGTGGCTTAGAAAGCTGGCATGGGGTTGTCTCTTGGCCCTAGAATGTCAAGGGAAGACAAGAAAATGGAAGGACCAGAATGTAAGCCAGGCAAGGTGCTTCTTACCATACCCCATCTTGGTCTTTTCTTCTATTCCCAAGAGTACAATGATCAGGCATGAGTAGCCACTATGTTTTATATTAATGTTTTCATCATGACTAGTATGATCATAAATGTTAGAGTCCCAATATGTTGTGTGATATTATCCATTTAGCTGTACCTCTAAGGAAGCTTATGGGTGACCCTCAACCAGTTCTTCATGAACAAGGAAGCAGAAAAATATTACTGGAATTTATAGAAAATATTCTGGAATTAAGGTGCATTAAAATTTTTGAGTCTAGATTATTTGAAGACCACACACACACACACACACACACACACACACACACACACACACACACCCCAGAAGACCCTATTATTATTACCCCTCAGAAATTGTATTTCCCTATCAGCAACGCTTGTTCTTAAAAATAGGAAAAGATTACTTTCTGTAGTTTATTCCTTTATCCTCTCTCTATATATATCTATATCCTATATCTATATCCTCTCTCTCTCTCTCTCTCTCCCTCCCTCCCTCTCTCTCTTCATCTGTCTCTGTCTCTCTAGATAAAAATAGTTGGAAGTATGCCAGTGTAGTCTTGATCCTCAACCTTCAGTTGATGATAGAAATTTTAAATTCAATGAGATGTATTAAATTTTTATGCAACTCTCCTTTCATAAAAATAAAAGATAAATGTTTTCTTTAAAAGAACAATAATGAAGCAAATAAGAAAAAAAGTCCACAGTGCTTTAAATAGGAAAGAAGAATAGCATGGTGACAAAAAGATATTTGCTAATTCTAATTCATGTGTTGTATTTAGCATTTTATGCTTGTATAGAGAATTTTCTAGGGATGCCATTTGAATGTTTGATTTAATTTGTGACACTACTCATGGAAACAGACTATCTTAGCAAATTAAAAGGCAATCATGGGATGCAATTAATTCCCGGAAACCTTCTCAAATCTGGAAGAACTGTGTTTATCAGCACTATTGAACACAAAACACTGTCCTAAACTTTTAATTAAAGAACCATTTAAGAAAAATAAACTGCACATGACTTCAGAAAAGAATGGTGAATATGAGTTCTGTCTGCTTTGAAGTCCTTCCATTCCATTCAGAAGAGAATTTGAAACAGCATGTAATTCTGGATGTGGTTTCAAGAGTCACTTTTCTTTCTCCCTATGTTTACCTATACAGTAGTTCCTGGATAGTTGCTATCATATGTTAAGGGGAGTGTTTTAATTTTTTTCTTTTCTGAGATAAATAGAAAGAATTCAAATATTTTGGTTTAATATTTTATGTCTCAAGAGCTCCATTTGCATGCTACCTTGTTTTCTGAAGATATGGACCTCATGCCTGGGGGAAGCTGGAAACACATCTTAACATTTTTGCCAATGCGGAGTTAACCTACACATGTATGTCAGTTTAAGCCATCAGGCCATCAAAGGAATATACTCTAAATAAAAATCAAAAGCCAAGAGGTAACACAAATTGATTTTAGACAGAGTGTTGTTATGTAGCCCAGGCTAACCTGGAAATGATGATCCAATACTTCGGTACCAGTGTCCTCAATACCTGAGACAGTAAACGTAAACTACCACACCCAGCTTCTGACATGAATACTGGAAAATCTACAAAAAGTGGACTGAAAGAGCTATCATCTGTCCTTGACATGGTTTAAAAAATCAATTTTAACCTCCATTAGGATGAAAACACAGACTTAACACAACCCTACCTCCCAGTGCAATAGTGTTCCTTTTCAATTAATTTAACAATCAACTTGCCTAAATTTAATGCTGCAGAGAACCAAGACTTCTGACCATGGCAATAAATTTGTCTGCCTCTTTTCTCATTTCAATTTTGTTCCACTTTTTGACCTTTTTTCTCAAGAAACTTTAGCGAGATTGTAGAGCTTCTGTCATATTATCACTGTGATCATCAATAAGGAGATCCAGTAGATAAATGTAACACATTAGCTGATGACAACAGTGTGTGATATCAAATCCTGAGAGAAGACTTGCAATATCATGTCCTTATCAGCATATGAATATTTACCTATTTATGGTAGAATCGCTTCCAACTCTTCCATTTCTTCTTTATTATTTCTGTTTTGTTTTATTTTGTTTTCTGAGAAAATTTGCCATATCTTCCAAATTGATAAAATATACCAAAACAAAGTGCTTCACATTATTTCCTTTCAATGGTTTGGTATTATTTACTATTTCACAAATGCAAATTCAAAATTTAAGACAAATAGGCAAAACTTATTTTACTATGTGCTTTTACTAAATAAAATTATTTTACTATGTGCTTTCCAGTTTCATAGTTATTTATGTTTACAAAGATAGAAATGGTTAGAATCAAATGCTCTAGACCCACTGTTGAATTGACTTAATGTTCCCTGGGTCAAAAACTTCAGTAAAAGTGACAACAGACTATTTCTCTTAGTCATTCTTTATATACTTCTGATTGTCTCTATCAGCATGGGAGACCTAAAGATACAAGTACTTGAAGAAGGGATCACAGGAGTGTTTCAGAGCAGACTACCTCTGAATCCTCAGTGATATCCACTTGTTCATTCATGACATTTGTAATGTGATCCCTCAGCTTTTCACCCCTGTTTAAACCTAGCTAAAGCGAATTTTAACTAATAATATTTATGAAAGAATCATGTTTTAATTTTGTTAATATGGTATGTGATTCTCAGCTTTTGTTCAATAATTTCTGCTTGGCATTACTTTCTTCTATTGTTTTTATGTTTGTTTTGTATTTCATCAACTTCTGAGCATAAAAATCTATGTGATTGATTTATGCCATTCTGATTTTCTGATATACACATCTGAAGCTACAAACTCTTATATAAGTACTATGTTGTCAGTGTGTCTAATATTTTGTCATGCTATGTCTTTGTGTTCATTCATATCAAATTTCTCAGTTTTCCCTTGTTCTTACTCAAGTCATGTTCAATATAAAAGTATGTTGACTAATTTTCAAATACTTGAAGATTTTATAGATGCCTTTCTATATAACATATAAAATTATTTTACTATGTGCTTTCCAGTTTCATAGTTATTTATGTTTACAAAGATAGAAATGGTTAGAATCAAATGCTCTAAACCCACTGTTGAATTGACTTAACAATTGAATTAAACCCTGTTGAATGAAACCAACTGGTATAGTCTAGTTTAATATTTTATGTACTCTGAAATATAAAGAAAACTTAATGGCTCTTTAAAACCTTAAAAGTTGTCTTTGTTTTAGTCATCTTTGTTATTCTCCATTACAGGCTTCATTTAATCAGCAACAAGGCCAATAAGTGTAATGATTAAAAGTATTATTTAAGGCCACAAGTATTTTGGCATAGACTCACTTTAATAGGACTTATTACATATCTTGGTCTGAATTTACTTAGTTTTTCTGCACTTATATTTCCCATGTAATACATAAGACATTCATAGTAAGTATTCCAATAAATATTTTGAAATTTTCTGTTGATGTCATAAAGATGCTTATGAAGGTACAAATGGTAGTTATCAATCCCATGTAGTCTCCTATTTGTGAATAGGTGACATCCATACTAGTGCTTTTTAAGGAGAATTTTTATTGCCCAATATATTTATATTCTTGACACTTTACTGTTTATTTTAACTTAATTCTTTGTCTTATATTTCTTTTGATTCTGAGACCATCCCTATTCTCCTTATGTTCTCAATAGTTATATGTTATTATTATAACATTTTTCCTCTTCTTCCTAATTTTTATGCATTTTTATATTTATTTATTTTTCAGGGAAAGCAGATACATTACACATTGCCTGACTGTAGGTCTGAGGGAAAATTGAGGGAGTTGGTTTTCTCTTTCCAAAGTATTGATCTCAGAGATGGAATTAAGGCAGTCAAGCCTAGTAGCAAGTACTTTCATCTATTGTACAATCTCCCAAGCCTTATGAACTCTTTCTGTAAATATGGAGCCTTTTCTGATTCATTAAGAAACTCTGTAATGGCATCCACTTATCTTTTCCAACTCTGCTGTTTTTAAATTATGTGATTTCCATCACATAATTTCTAGACTCAAGGACAGAGGACAGAGATGGTCAATGTCTAGAACACATTATTTGCTTTCCATAAGATTGCCATATAACCAAAAATGTAACAGAGAAAACTTGGTGTGAGTATACATGTATGTTCCCAGCTTCTAAGAAGGCTAAAGGGAGAGAAACTCTTAAATCCAACCTTTTGAGAATAGTGTAGGTAACAGAGAATGAAATGGTTTCTAAAATGATAAATGAAAGAAAGAAAGAAAAAGTTAAAGAAAGGACAGAAGGAAGGAAGGGGGGGAAAGGGACAAAGAATCGGTAATGATAAAAATAATTAGGAAGCAAGTTGACCTAGTCATATTTCTTGCATCCTACATACTGATTTTATGATATATATTTTCTGTATCTATTACTTGTTATGAAAATAATGATATGCAGAAAATAACCATAAATCCTCAATGAGATATAACAATAAGCTTTTATGTTATTTGCTAGAGTTTCTTCCTTGCCCACTGAAGTACCCACAATGACTTGGCTCTGCTTTGCCTTCAGGTAGGCTCTCCTGGCCACATTCTCACAACAATACCAAAGTCCTGAAAAATGATAACCCTAGTTACTTGAGGACTATAGTTTCTATTTGCTGATAGCATGTCTCCCAAGACCCCACTGATCAAAGCAAATCACATGACTGAATCAGGGTGAGAAGGACTCTGCATTCCAGTTGGTAATACACTGAAAATTCATTCAGGGACCTGAAAACAGAGAAAGAGAACTAGAACAATTATTCCTGCCATTATACAATAGTTCCAAGAATAAAACTCCAAGAAAAAGAGGTGAGAAAAGCTTTAAATTAACTTTTTAAAAAATTGCATAAAGTTCTGTCTGCAAAAGGAAGCACTTGAAATTTAATTTCATGATAAATAAAAGTAATTACTTGAACATATTGCTATAAATATTGACATATTTGTATCTCTTGTCAATGAAGTATATAAACTAAAAGGATGGTCTCCAAGATCAACATAGCTGGGGGCCAGTGCAAGATCAGTTAGTTTATTGTCTATGTGCCAATTTTATTTAATCCGTTAAGTTACATTAGTTTATTTACAAACACACAGTTACTTCTGTAGACCACAATGTGTATATCAATTACTTGCTTCTGTGTATGGGATAACATTGCAAGCTAGAGTTTGGTGAGCTTTTAAATAACAGATTAAACTATAAATACTTTAGGGACTGCCAGTCAACCAAAACTGTTATAATACTTAATCCCACTGTACTAATGCAGAAACAGTCACAGACACTAGGGAAATAAATTGATGTGGGTGAGATTTAGTTCATAGTCTAATTTCTAATATTTGTTACAATTTTAGTAATAATTATAGTTAACCAATGTTAGCTCTTGTTTTTGTTTTTAGCATCTGTAATTCCATTTCAGATAACATATTCTTATTTTCTTTAGGTTTATTTTCTATGTCTCACACAAATGTGGCAGAAGTTAGGTGCTTGATAGTTGATATTGCAAAATAACTATGTTTCAAACACCTACAAACACAAAAGCATTAGTAAAATGACTGATGGTGATTGGAGGTCATGTTTGCATATCCTTTCTTTTCTACCCAAAGAGTCAGGGAAAAAATGCTAAATACAAATTAGAAAGGAACTGACAACTTTTAGCACAGACCATCCCAATAAGCCATCATATATTTTCTCCCACCATAGGCCTTGCTATGCTTTTTCACCTTGCTGAAGTCCTTTGTCCTATTCAAAGCATCAGCAGACCTTTAAAAAAGAATCTTCATTATCTCCCCACACTCTCTAGACAGGACATTACAAGTTTCCTTGCCTGATCATTTTACTTTGAACCTAATGGAAGGGTGTGTTCCGTTTATGATCCCCTAAGTGTTTGAGCTTGGACAATTTATGTGACTCACTGAGCTACTGATGAGGAAAGCCATGTATAATGTTTGATGAAGAGGATATCCTGCCCTACCCTATCCTCATGCCTGCCTTCACACACCCATCACGGAACTCAGCTGCTTCGAGAAACACACCCTGATGGGATTTACCCTCTCAGGTTCAGCCTCTGCCACAGAGCTCTATTAACTTCTACTCTGGCAAGTTTCAGAGGGTATGGGAGAAAGCCCTCACCTTCCTAACTGCCGTTCTCTTTACAGACTGAAAAGATAATGAGAATGTCATAAAATACTCACTTTTATCCCAGCTGAGAGAAAACAGGAGTCAATACAAAGTGCCAAATTAATTTTATCATTCTACTGACCAGTAAGACAATGACTTTTAATTCTTTTAAATATTCTGTACATGTTTCTTTTGAAAAAATAGATAGCTAACTTATGAGCAAACAGTGTTCCTGTGGGCTGTGTTTGTATGTGTGTGCACACTCACATGCGTGTGTGTCTATCTATTGTGCATGATGCATTAGGGAGTGGAGAAGATCTAATATAAACACATTTAAAAAGCATCACTGTATCTTAACTGAGGTCAAGTTAACACCACTTAACTGATATGAGCCATGTGGTAAAAATAACTACTCAACTTGTTTAAAAGCAGAGCTTCCCATGTTGGCTGCCAATGCGGATTCCTCCTCTTGAAGCAATAATAGTGATCTGATAGCTTATACGTTAGGAATGGGTGTTGATGAAAAGATTTCCTTGTATTATTTTCATTAGGCTTCCTGTTTGCCTCATCAATGCTTGATGAGCTTAGGTGCCAGAAGGCTAGAGACTGCTTTGATGGAGCATCTTGTAGATTTATTTCCTCTCCAATCTGATGATATTTCACCTCAGTGATATAACAGACTGCAATCAGGAACAAAAAGGTTGGGATGTGCGTAATCACAAGTGCCCCCAGAGACATGGTTGTGAGGCAAGCTGAGATAAGCTCCCGTCCATCTGTGGTCATTGTCTTCCAAGTTCACACACGATGTCACCCACCTCTGTAATGATATTCTTTTTTTTTCTCCATCTTTATTAAATTGGGTATTTCTTATTTACATTTCGATTGTTCTTCCCTTTCCCGGTTTCGGGGCCAACATCCCCTAACCCCTCCCTCTCCCCTTCTATATGGGTGTTCCCCTCCCCATCTTCCCCCGATTACTGCCCTCCCCCCAACAATCACGTTCACTGGGGGTTCAATCTTGGCAGAACCAAGGGCTTCCCCTTCCACTGGTGCTCTTACTAGGCTATTCATTGCTACCTAAGAGGTTGGAGCCCAGGGTCATTCCATGTATAGTCTTTGGGTAATGGCTTAGTCCCTGGAAGATCTGGTTTGTTGGCATTGTTGTTCATATGGGGTGTCGAGCCCCTTCAAGCTCTTCCAGTCCTTTCTCTGATTCCTTCAACAGGGGTCCCGTTCTCAGTTCAGTGGTTTGCTGCTGGCACTCGCCTATGTATTTGCTGTATTCTGCCTGTGTCTCTCAGGAGAGACCTACGTCCGGTTCCTGTCAACCTGCACTTCTTTGCTTCATCCATCTTATCTAGTTTGGTGGCTGTATATGTATGGGCCACATGTGGGGCAGGCTCTGAATGGGTGTTCCTTATACCTCTGTTCTACACTTTGCCTTCCTATTTTCTATTATCAGTGTTCCCCAGATAGTTATCCTTGTTCTACAAGGAGAACAGGGCCTTCCTTTTTTGCTCTATATTGGCAGCTTCTATCTTCACTTGTTTTGGGTTCAAGGTATGCTATCCGGATTTGCCTCATTGTAAAATATGAGCAGTTCTGTTTGTTATATATATGCTTTCTTCTCAACGGTAGTATTTTTGACACTTTGAGTTGGATATTTCTGTCCTGGAGGGTGTTTGCACTGTTGATGTTCTGCCATATCCTTGATCTCTACCAACAAGAGGTCAGCAACACACACCCACCTCAGAGTTACATTTCTAGACAACTCATAGAAGCTCTCAGACAGGACTGGGAGTGGTACATCATCCTTGCTTAACAACTTATTTCAGGATACCAGTTTGATTTTTCTAGCAGTCATGTGCATAATCTTACCACATCTTCAAATTCTATACTTATTGTGCTCATAAGGAAACCTTTCATTCAATACATGATTTTATAGGAAAAACTGGAGACTGGGCATGGAAAATGTAGCATTTTTTGAGATACCATCTTATATAGCCCAGGCTGACCTCAAACTCACTGTGTAGATGAGGAGAATAGTGTGGATTTACCAAGTTTCTTCTGCTTACCTGTATGGAATGTTTGGATTACAGTCCCACCAATATACCTGGTTTTGTGCTTATGACTAAAGCTCGTGCCTCATGAATGCTAGGTAAAAACACTGTCAATTTAGCTGTATCATCAGCTCTACAGATTTAAAATTTTTATTAAACAAAATAACAGAGCACACCGATGACAAAATTAGGGTCTTTCAAACATTCTAGATGCTCTTCTCATCTGTACCCACTTCCACTGCTACAACACAGATTATAGGGGGGAAAGTACTACACTTCTGCACAGTACTGCACAGGAAACACCACTCCCCTCCAAAAAAAATTTATTGAGTTGTTCGTGCATTCACATGCACAATATTTTTAAATTTTGGGGTTTTTTTGTTTTACATGTATTCGTGTTTTGCTAGCCTATTTATCTGTATAAAGGTACGGAATCCCCTGGAACTAGAGTTACAGGCAGTTGTGAGTTGCCACCTGGGTGTTAGAACCTAGTCCTCTGGAATAGTGGCCAGTGAGTGTTCTAAACCACTGAGAAATCTCTTCAGCCCCACTCAACAATATTTTAAAAGTTTCTCCATAGCAAAAGGTATTGTAGATTCACAAAATACAAAAATGAGCAGTCAGGAGGTACACAGTCCTATAGACAACTGGTGTCTGAAAAAAAATTAAAGACATCAAGGGGCTATGGTACTGTGCATGAGGGGCAGTCAAACAGTTACTTTAAAATGGAGAAATCAAAAGAAAATCCACCTGAATAATAGAAGGAAAATGTCTCAAATATGGCAACAACAAGTGCTAAGACCTTGAAGTAAGAGGCTGCTCAGCAAATTTGAGAACTTTGGAGAACTGAGACAAATTGTCCAGAGAGGCAGGGGTAAAAACTAAATGTTGTTTCAAAGAATTGTAGACAAGGTAAAAGTGATCAGATGGGTGGGTGGTAATGTTTGTTTACTCAAAAGTAGAAGGGTATATTTAGAGTCAAACACAAAAAACACAAAAAGAGGGAAAACTGGAGAACATAAGAAACATAGAAGACAAGGTAATGGAAGTAGAGAATACAGTGAGTTAGTCTAAAACATAGATACATTATTTCCAATAAAAAGAAAAAAACAAAGCAGAAGAGAACTTGAAATTTAAATGGTTAACTATTTACACTCTGTATCCATTCCTCTGTTGAAGGACACCTGCATCCTTACCAGCTTCTGGCTATTATAAATAAGGCTTCTGTGAACTTAGTGAAACACGTGCCCTTGTTATATGTTGGAGCACCTTTTGGGTATATGCGCAGGAGTGGAATATCTGGGTTCTCAGGTATGTCCAATTTTCTGAGGAATGGCCAGACTGATTTCCAGAGTGAATGTATCAGCTTGCAATCCCTCCAACAACAATGGAGTGTTCCTCTTTCATCACATCCTCACCAGTATCTGCTGTGACCTGAGTTTTTGATCTTAGCCATTCTGACTGGTGTGAGGTAAAATTTCAGGGTCATTTTGATTTGCATTTCCCTGATGACTAAGGATGTTAACCATTTCTTTAGGTGCTTCTCGACCATTCAATATTCCTCAGTTGAGAATTTTTTGTTTAGCTCGGTACTTCATTCTTTTTAATAGGATTATTTGGTTCACTAGAGTATAATTTCTTGAATTCTTTGTATATATTAGATATTAGCTCTGTATCAGATGTAAGATTGGTAGAAAGTGTTTACCAATCTGTTGGTTGCTATTTTGTCCTATTGACAGTGTCCTTTGCTTTACAGAAGCTTTTCAATTTTAGGAGGTCCATTTGTCTATTTTTGATCTTAAAGCATAAACCATTGGGGTTCTGTTCAACAAATTTTCCCCTATGCCCTTATGTTCTAGACTCTTCCCCACTTTCTCTTATATTAGATTCAGTGTATCTGGTTTTATGTGTGGGTCCTTGATCCACTTAGACTTGAACTCTGTAGAAGGATATAAGAATAAATCGATTTGCATTCTTCTACATTCGAACTGCCAATTGAACCAGCACCATTTGTTGAAAATGCTGTCTTTTTTCCACTAGATGGTTTTAGCTCCTTTGTCAAAGATCAAGTATCCATAAATGTGTGGGTTCATTTCTGGGTCTTCCATTCTATCCCATTGATCTACCTACCTGTCTCTGTTCCAATACCATGCAGTTTGTCTTTCAACAAAGGAATGGAGACAGAAAGGGTAGTACATTTACATAATGGAGTACTACTCAACTATTAAAAACAGTGACTTCATGAAATTCTTAGGCAAATGATGGAACTAGAAAATATCATCCTGAGTGAGATAACTGTGTCACAAAAGAACACACATGGTATGCACTCAGTGATAAATGGATATGAACCCCAAAACTAATAATACTCAAGATACAATTGAATGTCAAGTAAAAGGAAGACCAAAATGTGGATGCTTCAGTCCTTCTTAGAAGAGGGAACAAAATACTCACGGGAGGGAATACAGGGACTAAGTGTGGAGCAGAGACTGAAGGAAAGGCCATCCAGAGACAGCCCCGCTGCCGTGGATGCCAAGAAGTGCTTACTGACAGGAGCCTGATGTAGCTATCTCCTAAGAGGCTCTGCCAGAGCGTGACAAATACAGAGGTGAATGCTCACAGCCAACCATTGGACTGACCATAGGGACCCTAATGGAGGAATTACAGAGAGAACTGAAGGAGCTGAAGGGGTATGTAGCCCCACAGGAAGAACAACATTATCAACCAATGAGACCCTCCAGAGCTACCAGGGACTAAACCACCAAAGAGTACACATGGGGGACCCGTGTCTCCAGCCGCAAACGTAGCAGAGGATGACATTATCTGGCATCAATAGAAGGAAAAGCCCTTCGTCCTGTGAAAGCTTTTTTCCTCAGTGTAGGAGAATGGCAGGGTGTTGAGGTAGGAGTAGGTGTATTGGAGGAGGAGCATCCACATAGAAGCAGTGGGAGGGAGGGTGGGAGAGAGGGAAACCAGGAAAGGGGATAACATTTGAAATGTAAATACATAAAATATTCAAGAGAAAAAGCAAAAAAGTATAAAATATCTATATACTTTTAAGTAAAATTTTAAAGCAACTTGTCACAGGCAGAAATAAATTAAGGAATTATTGAATGAAGATTACCAATATAGGTAATCAAACAAAGATATTGAATACTACACATGACTATCTGCTTTCAAACCATCACTAGGACTCACATGGTCTAAGGAGAGAATCACTTCCAGCAAGATGTCCCCTGACCTACACACAAGTGCACTGGCATGCACGTGAACCACACTGTGCCCCACATAAACACAATTAAATATATTCATTAAATTAAATAAAAAATTAATGTGAGTTCATCAGAAAAATATGTTAACATAAGGTAAAAGTAAATGTAAGAAGGAATTCACAACAGAAATGATAATTCCATGTTAGATAACTGATACTGATTTACAAAGCAATAGTTACAGAAAGATTTAAATATATACATATATATGTATAAGTATATTTTGATTTTTGTATCTATTTATCTATAGAGATTTAGATAGATAGATAGATAGATAGATAGATAGATAGATAGATAGATAGATTTAAATATATACCAGAAAAGAATTTTGTAAAAAAAAATATACAAAATATAATACTGCAAAAGAGTTGAGCAAAATCAAAGATATCAGATGGCTTTGCCTTCTCTACAAAAGAGGCAAAAACAAATAAGATTTCACTGTGATTAGTTTTAAAATTGGATTTTTTAAAAACTTAGTTACCTTAAAAACTATTAAGTACTATTACAGTATTTTTTATCTAATGTAAATACTGAAAACAATCACTATTCCCATTACTTGCTTGTCATTCCATGACTTTCCACCAAGAAAAACATTTCAAAGAAAACATGATTACTTCTTTTTAAAAAAGTACACAATTAAGTTTGATAAATTCCAGGCCACTGACATGAGCAATTTCAATAGCATGGGTAAAAAATTCTTTGCTGGTATGTGTTCCAGAAAGGATATGTGGAAGAAGATAGAAAATACAGACAGCTTTTGAAAACATTAGTTTTCAATACCCTGAAGCACAAAGAACTTGTATTATAAAGCAAATCAAGTAGTTCTGTGCATTAGTATGTTTTCTTTAGTATGTGGAATAGTGTATTTCCGTTGGGAAAGATAGTGAAGGTAGAAAACTTAATTTAGGTCACTTGTAAGAAAAAGTTTGGAGCTATCACTTTGGTCGTGAATGAAGTGAAAGAACACATTTTGCAAGAAAGAGGGTTGGACTGGGATAGGAAAAAAATAACTCAGCTCAAAACATGAGTGAAAGAGAAGGCAGGTAGTCATAAATAGAGTCGAAAGAGTTGATAGCAAGGATGGGCTGGGGTAAATGCTTCTTTCTACTCTTTTTGTTATTGTCACTTCTGCTGTTTTAGCTGCTGCTGTTGTTATTGTTGTTGTTACTGCTGCTGTTGCAGTAAAATAGGTGTGTAATGAAAAGACAAAGTCAGGCAGTGTAGAAGAATCATTGACATTGCATTGTTCTCATCATTAACCTGGATAAGAAAGAAAGAAAGAAAGAAAGAAAGAAAGAAAGAAAGAAAGAAAGAAGGAAGGAAAAAGGCAAACAAAGAAATTAGGAGGAAGAAAACAGCATGAAATATAGACTGGGTGAGAAGAGAAAACACCAGTTGCATGATGAAATGTTGTATCAACACATGAAACCAAGGGATCAGGAGGTAGTCAAGTATCCAATGTTCATTTAGAAACATACACTGATGATGGAAGAAATAGAAATCTTCATCTAATAAAACTCAGGAAACATTCCTTACCAGAAAACCTTAGTACATTCAAGGTCAACGCAATCAACTACTTCATCTTAAATATATAAACATTAGATACCACGCAACATAAAACAAGACTAACATTCATCAAAGAGGCTTTTGAATTATTCTAAGTATCACACTTCCTGCCCATTCTACTCTTTTCTATTACTGTACTAACTTCCAGCAGGGGAAATCCAAGATGAGGGATTGAATTTTGAATACTTTCATTACTCTGCTCCATACTCCATGCTGGAAGCAACCTCCTCACCTCTATACTTGCCACAGACTTTGATTACAGCTCCTAGAAATTTTCATCTCACCTATTTTGTGTGTGTGTGTGTGTGAGAGAGAGAGAGAGAGAGAGAGAGAGAGAGAGAGAGAGAGAGAGAGAGAGAGAGAGAGAGAGAGAGAGAAAGAAAGAAAGAAAGAAAGAAAGAAAGAAAGAAAGAAAGAAAGAAAGAAAGAAAGAAAGAGAGGATGGAGAAAGACCTGAATGCCATATATTCCTTGAAGTTCTGAGATTAAACATGGAGGTCTCTTATGGCACTTAGGTGGTATTTCAAATTATATTAATTTATTCTTCATCCTTTCCTTATATCACTCTCATTTGTAGATGAACTAAGTTACTAAATGAACTGATAAATAGGTCTCCCCTCCGAGTCAGGAGCCAAACTAAGTAGACATAGTGGTACCAGATAAGAAGGAATCAAGGATGGCGTGGTAGCAATTATTACAATAAAATAGATAATCAATGAAGGAGAGTTCTCAATAACACATCAGTAATGCAAGTCTAGCAAAATAAGCAGATTTATGGATGGGGTCCAGAAATGGGGTTTCCTTCTAGTGAAAGGGAAATGTAGCAGATGGTTTCAGAATGAAGATTCTGTATAAATGTCAGTAATCTCTGATAACTCTATTGATAAGATCACCATTAAACATTTTGCTAACCCCTCATTTTAAAATTACAATCTCTGATGCTTTTGTAGAAGTAATTAAAATTTGGCAAGAAACTAGAAACAATGACTCTGGGTTGTACCTCTTAAGTTCAGCAAAGCACATTTGGTTTCTATGTGCGGCTGTTTATCGGTATCCAGGTAGTTGTTTAATTACCTACTTGATTTAATGAAGTCACTTATTACTGTCAAGGTAACCATAACCAAGGGCATAAAATAAAAAAATATAGAAAAGATGAAAATGAATTCATCAGCCAATATGAGCGCTTATTACAAAAGAGATATTTAGTTGTTTGGGGTCTGGCATTGAGATTAGCTTGCGAAAGCTTTCTGGCTTGGAGTCAATAATCTATTATCTCATTTTGAAATAAAATAAATCTAGTGAGAAAAAGTCATTGAACCATTTGTTTTGCAGGCACAGTGAAGGGAGGGTGTATTTATTCACCCTTTAAAACACCTGGAAAAACAAATTACTGAGGCAAGACAGAATGTGCTATATTGTTATTGCATGTATTAAGCTGCATTCTCCACTAAATTTCTGTTCTGCTGTAGATTTTTAAAGAGCAATATTTGGGGCTGGCTGATCATGTTATTTAGCAGAGAAGTAATTTCCTTCGCATTAGAATACATGGCAATGAAGCAGAAGGCTTAGAGAATGCTTACTTAAGAGTTTAAGAAGAAATAGATTTACTTTTAGTTTTTCTTTGCCTATTTATTTTCAAAAGGAAGAAATGAGAAATATATGCAGAAAATTCTTAAAATGGTAGTTTTGTAAGTGTGACAAATACAGAGGCAAATGCTAGGCTAGGAGCAAACCACTGAACTCAGTACAGGGTCCCTATTGGAGGAGTTAGAGAATGGATTGAAGGAGCTGAAGGGGTTTGCAACCCCATAAGAATACCACCAGTCAACTAGAGCTCCCAGGGACTAAACCACTACCCAAAGAGTACACATGGACAGATCCATGGCTCCAGCTGCATATGTAGCAGAGGATGACCTTGTTGGGCACCAATGGGAGGAGAAGCCCTTGGTCCTGCCAAGGCTGGAACCCCTTCAGTGTAAGGTATTGAGGAGGAGGGGGTGGTTGGGGAAGGGGGAACTCCCTTATAGAAGAAGGAGGAGGGGATGGGATAGGGGGGTTATGGACAGGAAACTGGAAAGGGAATAACATTTGAAATGTAAATAAAAGATATCCAATAAAAAATAAGAGTTTTGAAACCATCAAACTGATATATGTATATGCTCATAAAGCCAAAGTACCTACAATATTATCTATATGAACCTTTATGTCATTATTACTATTACTACTATTATTATTACTGTTGTTATTATTGTTGTATTGTACATATATATTTCAACCTAATAATAGAACAGTCTGAGAGAGTTAATCCAAAACATGAGTATATGTTTTTGCTTAGAGCACAGCATTGGAGTACAAATACACTTGTATTTGCAATAGTGAAATAAACCTATTCCAAAAGATAAAAACAAGAGTTAGATTCCACATTTTGGAATAACAATCCTTGGCTACAACAATTAATAAGAATGGCATCAATCCCTGGCTGAATAGATATTACTCTGTGATTAAACTCCACATCAGTTGCTAGACAAATGTCCTTGTAGAATATTCTTACACATATTGTGTAAGGAAACAGTGGTTGTGTGTAAGCTCATGTTTGATAGCCTTTTGATAATCCTTATCAGGAAGTCATAAAAGAAAAATCTCTATTTATAACTTTGTTTCTTCTTCTTCCTCCTACAGTTCCCTTTCTTCTCATTTTCCTCCTTGTGTTTAGGTTTGACACAAGTGACTCCGTTTCGATTCTGACCACTTCTACATTTCTTTCACAGGTACTAATAATTATCCATAAAGTAACTCTCTGAGATAAGTCCTATGATGACATCAATATACAGTGAGGAAAACAAGGCCTAGAGAAAAGAAAAAAAGGGGGCCAGCAAAATATCTAAGCTGCTAAAGGTGTTTTTGCTGACTCTAAATACCTAAACCCAGGACCCACATTGTTGAAGAAAGTAACCAACTCCTGAAATTTGTCATCTGCCCTCCATATACATGCCCTGGCAAGTGTGCTCACACTCATGCACATGTGCACAGGCACACAAATCAAGTAAATATAATTTAGATGTATTTCTCATTTCCATTCAGTGTATGTTAATCATGTTTCCCCTCCTCCAGTTCCCCTAGGTCAGCCCTATCTTCCTCTTCACTGAACTTTTTTTTTCTTTCACCTTCTCTCTCAAATCACCCCTAAAACACAGAAAAGTGAAAATCAAAATGAACAAGCAAAATTCTTTGATAGATAGATAGATAGATAGATAGATAGATAGATAGATAGATAGATAGATAGATAGATAGATAGATGATAGATAGATAGATAGTCCAAATGAAACAAAATGGCCACACAACAACAGAGAAACATATTTTGTGCTGGCAGGCATGGAGTGTGGCTGATATGCCCAGTGACACATCCTTAAAAGAAAACTGATTTTCACTTTGCCAGCAGGTATCAATTGCAGATAGTTTTTCTCTGTTTTTCATTAATTGATTTATTCATTTTACATCTAATCACAGCCCTCCTTCCTCCTCTCCTCCCAGTCCCATCCTCACATATCCTTCCCCTGGTGACCCACATGAAGACCAAGCTGCACATCTGCTACAAATGTGTAGGGAGCCTAGGTCCAGCTCCTGCATGCTCTTTGGTTGGTGATTTAGTCTCTGTTGGCCTCCATGGGCCTCGGTTGACTCTGTAGGATTCCTTGTAGTGTCTTTGACCACTCTGGCTCAATTCTTTCCCACACTCTTCCACAAGATTTCCTGAGCTCCACCTGGTATTTAGCTATGGGTCTCTGCATCTGTTTCTATTAGTTGATGGATGAAGCCTCTGAGAAGACAGTAATGCTCAGCTGCATTCTGCAAGCATGGCAGAGTATGACCAATAGTGTCAGGAGTGGTCTCTCAAGTTGGGGTCAGTCACTGGTTGGCCATTCCCTCCATCTCTGCTCCATCTTTTTCCTGCACATATTGTAGATAGGACAAATTTTGGATCGAAGGTTTTGTGGGTGGGTTGGTGTCCCCCTCCCTGCACTGGGGGATCCTTCCTGGCTACAGGAAGTGGCCTCTTTAGTCTCCATATCCACAGCTGCTAGGAGTCTCAGATAGGGTCACCCCCATAGACTTCAGAGACTATCCCCCATTCCCTTGTTCAATAGACTTCCATCTGTAAGGCATAGGGATGAACAAACAAAAAAGAGGGAATTAAATTTCCCTGTCACAATGCTCGACAATGTATTTCTTTCTTAAAGCTCTGAAACACTGAACGAAATAATATAGATTGTGGAGAACTGATGAGGTTTTGATCTCTGACATTTGAATAGCAACCATTAAATACTCTTCTGCTTTTAAGAACGTCAGTTGGGTAGTAATAAAATAAAGAATTCTTCTTTTGAGTAACATGTGTTACTTAGTTTTGTAATTTTAAAATCTATTTTTAAAGTTAAATTTCTCCAAAGGTTTCAGTAAGAAATTTTGATATTTTGATGAGCTGTATTTTTAATACAGTATTTATTATCGATGGCAGAATTAATTAGGTGTAGGTAGGTCAACCTAATAAAGGCATGGTTCAAATAAGATACAGTTGGTGCATCCAACTGGAGCTATATATGGTACATTTGGTTTATACCCACAGAACATAGGACTAGCCAATTGGTTATTATCTAGATGGGTTTGTGTGTTCAAGATTACATAGTACAGGCAGTAGTAAGATTCCGAAGTTACTTTACTACTGAGAACATGGTCAGAATTACTAGTATGGGTCATGACATTTTTGTGAAGAACAATTTATTTAAAATGTCAAAACAGGGGTTACTGTAAGGTCACAGGATCGAACATCGCTGATGAAACCCAGGTATGTTAAATCCTGAAAGACATGTGTTTTGCATTTTGAAGATATAAGACAGTCTGCATCTTTTAATGTTTCCACCTTAGATATTTCCCCTATTAAATGTGGCATTTGACACAGCAGGACAGTTTGCTAAGGCAAAGCCCAAGCAGAACTTTTGACAAAACACATGTCTCTCGTCAGGCTTTCCTCCCTGGTTCCTAGAAATTTCAGGTTTGGAAAGAAAGTCATGAAGCTACCATTCACTTTAGTTAATTCAGTTCACACTAAAAAAGAGGGGGAAAGGTGGCTTTCATATTCAAGTAGCAAATATGACATCAGTTGTGATTTACAGACATTTGCATTATAATAAAAGATACTGATATAAATGAATGAAAAGTAATGAAAATTAGATCTAAAAATCAATAGAAATGCAGGTACAAGGGCAACGAATAAATAAAAAAAAATGGGTATGCTAATTTCCAACTGAGGAAATCAGAGTGGGAAGTTATTAAGCTTTTTTTTCTTTTGTTTTTCTTTTGCTTTTTGTTATTAAGCTTTTAAAGAGTGAGCAAACTTAAGCAGGTTTAAGTTACTTATTTACTCCACAATCAATTTAATCAAAGAATATTTTGAATTTTCATGCTATACAAATTATATTATAGGTACTAAGCTACACTAATTGATTATGCAATTATGTGGTAGAGTCAGACTTACAGTAATAAATAACATGTTAATGTGAATTGTGGTTCTACAGAATTACAATTAAAAACTAATTGTAAACTATCATTCCAGAGAATCAAATGTTTTCACATCTTATATCATTTTATGTCTTAACTGTGAATAAATGACTGGGGAGGAGTAAGGATGGCTGAGATGCTCACACCTGGAAAATGTCAAGGAGAGTCAAACCTAGCTTCCACAGCTATTTGTGGAAAATGGAGCAGAATGGAGAGATATATGAGAGATATGAGAGATATCCAGATATAGACCCAGGCCATATACCTGTGCCTTAGCGTTCTTTCATAGTCTCTGAAGTTATACACTAAATTCAACCAAATAGCTAATAGCAAGAATATCCCTGTTGTTCATAAGAACAATCTAGGACGATAATAGAGACATTGACAGGCAAAGTGATGAGTGCAGTTTGGAAAGGGAATTTTCAGCATAGCTAAGACTATAATCCAAGACTATTAGTTTTTCTGCTCTTACCATGTGCTGAGTTACAGAGTCCTTCTGGTATATTTGGAATAGTCTCAACTTTCAAATGACCGTAGCTTAGAACAGAATTTAGGTAAACAGCTATCAGTACCCAATAGGTTATAATTCAAGACTTACTTCTTCGTGATGTGACATGTGAGATACCAAATGTTTTTATTTTAAATATTAGAACATATGGTCTAATATTTACAGAAAGCCTCTTTCAATGTGGTTCATAATATTTCACTCTTTACCTCGATTCAGCTAAGGACAACAGCGAAAAAACTTATTCCTGGTTTGTACTTCAAGTTCTTAGTCATTCACAACAGTATATGAGAGTCACAGGATAACAAATGAAAAATAATGGTGTCTGGAGAATCATCTCTTTCAACCAAATATAAGAGCCTCATTTTCATCATTAATAATATTCAAAAATCCAAACTGCATTATGTCTCCTTATTTTCTGGTCCTATGAGAACTGGTGAAGATTGCTGACTATGTTATGATATGATTTCTCTGTATTCAGGGTCATAAAGAGATTTCCTCTAGAAGAAAGACATTAATTAAGCATAATGAATATATCTTAAATATTACAAACTGATTTATGGTAAGTACTTTATGATACGTTACAGAGAATATTGGCTTGTAAACAAAGGAAGTGAAAAATTCATTATTTCCTATTTTATAAGCCAACTGAAATATTTTGTTCATTAAGAAATAAATTATGAATTCACAGGTTAAATATTAAAACCAACTTCCATAAACATTGAATGAAATAGTACATGGGACTAAAATTTTCCTTTGAATTTTTAATTTTATATATGTATGTAAGTGGCCATTAGTTCCAATATAGTTAATCCCAGATGACATTTATTATTGAGATCAAATCATTTAATAACAGTCAGCTGTCCCAAGATTAGTGGCCACTGAGTTGCCAAGCTTCCTTGTCATCCTTCTTAAGATTCATGTGTTGTGTGAATCTAGGGTAATTCAAGCATTTGGGCTAATATCCACTTCTCAGTGAGTGCATACCATGTGTGTTTTTCTGGGATTCAGTTAACTCACTCAGGATGATAATTTCCAGTTCCATCCATTTGCCTATGAATTTCATGAGTCATTGTTTTAGATAGCTGAGTAGTATTCCATTGTGTAGATGTACCACATTTTCTGTATCCATTCCTCTGTTGAAGGGCATCTGGGTTCTTTCCAGCTTCTGGCTATTATAAATAAGGCTACTATGAACATAGTGGAGCATGTATCTTTGTTGTATGTTGGGGCATCTTTTGGGTATATGCCCAAGAGAGGTATAGCTGGGTCCTCAGGTACCAATGTCCAATTTTCTGAGGAACCTCCAGACTGATCTCCAGAATGGTTATACCAGTCTGCAATCCCACCAACAATGGTGGAGTGTTCCGCTTTCTCGACATCCTCGCCAGCATCTGCTGTCGCTGGAGGTTTTGATCTTAGCCATTCTCACTGGTGTGAAGTGAAATCTCAGGGTTGTTTTGATTTGCATTTCCCTTATGACTAAAGATGTTGAACATTTCTTTAGGTGTTTCTCAGCCATTCAGCATTCCTCAGCTGTGAATTCTTTATTTAGCTCTGAACCCCAATTTTTAATAGGGTGATTTGTCTCCCTGCGGTCTAACATCGTGAGTTCTTTGTATATTTTGGATATAAGCCCTCTATCAGTTGTAGAATTGGTAAAGATCTTTTCCCAATCTGTTGGTTGTTGTTTTGTCCTAACAACAGTGTCCTTTGCCTTACAGAAGCTTTGTGTTTTATGAGATCCCATTTATCAATTCTTGATCTCAGAGCATAAGCAATTGGTGTTTTGTGCAGGAAATTTCCTCCAGTGCCCATGTGTTGGAGATTCTTCCCCACGTTTTCTTCGACTAGTTTGAGTATATCTGGTTTGATGGGGAGGTCCATGATTCACTTGGACTTAAGCTTCATACAGGGTGACCAGAATGGATCGATCTGCATTCTTCTACATACTGACCTTCAGTTGAACCAGCACCATTTGCTGAAAAGGCTATATTTTTTCCATTTGATGGTTTTGGCTCCTTTGTCAAAAATCAAGTGCCCATAGGTGTGTGGGTTTCATTTCTGGGTCTTCAATTCTATTCCACAGGTCTGTCTGTCTCTGTACAAATACCATGCAGTTTTTTCACTATTGCTCTGTAATACTGCTTTGTAGAGGGCCGCAATAACTTTAGCCACCACTAGATGGCGCTGGCTTCCACTGCGCCCCACGTGGAAGGCCAAGTCAGTCAAGATGGCGCCAGCCAGCCGGCCCCCCTTTAGGAAGTTAACTGTGCGCATGTGCAAGAGTGCCTTCCTGCCAGGTCTTTGCCCATTTCCGGGGCGTACCTGATGAGGTCATGAGTAAGCAACCAATCAGGTGTGGGTGCGCACACGGGGGATAAATAGGTGCGCCTGGCGGCGCAAGCGAGGCTTCCACCATGAGAGACAGGAATAAAGTCACTCATAGTAAGAATTTCTATGTCTCGCGTGCTTCTTGCCGGCGGGAAGTCGCGCGTGGGACATTTGGTGCTGAGAACCCGGAAAAAAAAGGCCACATCATTGCATCGTCGGCGCCACGGGAAGCCTCCATTTCACGGAAGAAATTCAGAAGCTATGAGTGGGGTAAGACTCTGAGAGACCATGGCTAGCCTTGATCTGCTCCAACTCAGTCCCCTGCCGGACGCGGCAGGTGCCGCTGTGGTTGCTCTGGCAACCCTCGGGCTTTTTCTATTGACCTTTGAGTTTCTAGCTACCGCCAAAAGGCGTCAGAGGTTGCATGGGAACTGCCTAGTTAAAACAGCAAAGCGGAGAGCGTTGGGGCAAGGGAAAAGATGGTCAGAAACAGAGGGTAGTGAAAAGTTGCAACGAGAAAAGGAAACTGATCGATCTCAAGTAGCAGTCCCCTCCAATTCGGAGGTGAAATATTGGGGAAAGAATGCCCCGGGAGAGAACAAGGGAGGAGATATACAGAACACAGTATTTTGGGAGAAAAACTTTGTCTTGGTGCTTATAAAAGGTATAATTAAGCTCCCGCGCCGGCTCTCGGGACGCCGCGGCGTCCGTGCGCTGACGCGACAGCTTTACAGAGTCATGCTGATCAGATTTGATCGAGGCAGACCGCCTGAAAATTTATTCAGGAGAATCAAACAAAAGGACATCTCAGTGCCCGTGCACAGCCTGATGGAGTTTATGTAATTGGGTTGTGAGTAAAAATATTCAGGGCTGTGTTTCACTTCCATACCATTGGCAAATGTCGGTCGTGCCGCTCAGATAATATATCTTAGTATCTTACAGGAATTGGGTTTCAACATGTTGGTGGACTAGTCCAGGAATTGAGACAATCCATCGCCCATATCAACTCCACCCGAGTGGATAGTCACCGTGGACACCATCTAGTTTTTTCCCTCTTTGTCTATTGTTTGTCTCTGGTGCACCAGGATGTCTCCATGTCTGTCAGTTTATGTCTGTGATTTTTGTTTCTCGTTGTTTAAATGTTTTATGTTTCATGTTCAAAAGAAAAAATGGTAAAAACCTTATCTGCCGGTCGTACACACCTTGACTTGGTTTTAACTCGTTTCAAAAAGGAACAAATGAATAAAAACAGTTTCAATCAGGTCTTTGAAGCCCTGTGCCTAGAGCCAGGTGTCTAGATTAGCTGGAGGAGCTGCTTAGAGGCTGGCTAAGCGTCTACACGGGCTGATCTTAAAGGTGCTAACAGCTTCTCAGCTTCTTTGGTACAAGAGTTGATAGCTGTTTCTCTTAGAAAAATCCCTGACATTAATTGACTCAACAGGTGACAAGGTGCATCTCTTAAGATCATAGCTAAAAAGGTAAAAATGGTGTTTGGTGTATATATTAAGATATGTGTAGCCACTTCAATTTTGTTTCTCATTGGTTTTAAATGTATAAATATGCTCTGCTTGCCTTGGTTGTGGACTATTGGCTTTCAAGTTATTAGATATGGTTAAAAAGGTATAATATTGGTAACAGAAAGTTGGCTTAAAACTGTAATTTGGATGAAGTAATTCTAGACAACATGTGACATTGGGCCACCCTAGTGAGACAGGTCGAAATTGAGGTAATATTTTATGGAATTCTTATGCTAGAAACCAGGCTTCTAAAAGAATTTAGGACATTGTCTAGAAAGGTATTGGAGACCGCACCATTGTGCGTTCAAATGTAGAATTGACAGTCAAACTTTACAACATAATAGACTTGGGGTGCCTTGGTGACTAGATTGTTTGTTGGGGGTTGAGTTTTGCTTTCCAAAGGTGTGGCTTGCCCTGAAGTTATCTGTATTCTAATGCTAATTTCCACTGCCCGGAGAACAGCTGCCTAGTCACGTACTAAGAACTCAGGTGACCTTGTGGTGGTGGTCTGCTGTTACAAGGAGAATTTAAGATTGTGATTAAGGATTGCCAGTGTTACATTGACTAACTCAAATTTATTTATAATTGAGGAAAAATCAAACAGGTAGAGATTGTATTGGATAGAGATTGTTACAGGATTTACAAAGGATTGATGAGGTTTTAGAACTTATGAGAACATTACAGCCAGTTTCCTTACTCCAACTGCCATTTCAAGATAGATTTAGAGGATTGTTTTTATGCAGTTTGTTTACATCCTGGCGATTGTGAGTTTTTATTTTGTGAGCTTGCTTATAATTTTAGAGAGCCCATAGAGTGATATCATTAAAAGTGGCTAACAGCCTTATATTATATAATTTTGTTACTTCTTCAATGTAAAAAGTTAGAACCTTAAATCTTTCAGTGTATATAAAAATTTTTACTACAAACTTTTGCTCGCAAAATGAGCTTTAATATTTGGAGAGTAGCTGTTGCACTACTCCAGAAAAGAATATTTGAAACTAATTTTAAGCTACTAAAGATATGTTAATTGGCTAAGTACCTCACCTTACCCAGAGGACTTAGGTCTTTGTTATGAACATTGGAGATAAAACTTCAGCTGTGTTAATACAGAATTGTAGGCTAGAGTCATAGAAGTATTTTAAAAAGAAACCTGGTGAAACATACCTTAGTCCAAACAACAATTTAATTGGTTATTACAAAATACTGATATTTGGCCTATTACATATACAAATTTCAGGCAAAATTGATAATTTTACTCCTTGCATGCTTTTGTATTTACTGTAAATTTGTGCATGCAACCCATAGAAAATGCGCTTCCACTGTTTTTTAAATGTTAAAAAATCAAGCTTTCAATTCATATACTGATAGCCAATGTGTGGCTTGTGGTTTTACAATTGATTAAAAAGTTTTCCTTTTTTTTTAGATATTACTAGCCCTCAAATTTTACAATTACTTAATGTTTTATTAGAGGCAGGTTTTCTACTTGAAATCAGTGAGTGATTTCAGTGTGAATTGTCTGACAACTCACTGTCCTTTCAGTGCTCTGGCTCAGAGAACTAAACAAAACCATAGACCCAGCTCTTTGAAAATGGTAATGGAGTTGATAACACACCCTCACGAAAAGAGGAAGACTCCAGTTGCTTACATTCAACGCCCAGCCTCACCCTGCCAACTCAGGGATTTCTAGATAAGGCTAAATCTGGACAATGTTTACAGGATTTGGCATTTCTAATTAATGCTTATGTTTAGGTAAATAAAGTTTGTGAGGTGCTAGAGAGATGGCTTAGTGGTTAAGAGCACTAAATACTGTTCCTTAATAGACCATTTAAGAACTTAAACTGGATTGCCTGAGCTCTTTAACAAGGGAGGACAGATACCAGACAGATTAGGCCTTACATAAGAAAAATTAGTGAAAAAATCTCATTCTTTATATATCCAATACAATAATGCTGGAGATAATAATTTGGTATACAAGTCAATTTATAAATACAAGCGCTCAGTGTCCTCAATTTAATCCTTGAGGACTTACCTGAATATATAATATCTTTACTATATCTTTATAAATAAAAAGGGGGAGTTATCCCTGTATGCTAAAATATGCTCCTTTTATTTCAATTTTAAAAATTTGGATGCCAAAGTTTATGGCACCCTACAACTAGGCATACTTCTGCCTAGGTGAGAGAGATCCACTTAGTGACATGTTCCTGTCCAGATATTTTATATGGGGAAGAGGGAATGTTTGTGTTTTTTCTACAGGATGCTACAAGAGTGTGCCAGCTGCCTGGGTGGTTGCTGAGACTTGCCGATCCTGGTTACATGAAGATTCAGCTCTCGTGGTTCGGGTCCCTAGAGTCATTCCTCTGCCCTGAAAGGAAGGCGGAAGATCCCCCCTTCACCTTTTGTCATCACAGAAATTTTGCCGTTGCTGCAGTCAGTGTTACCGCTGCGTGTGTTCCCGTCCCACTGTGGCCTACGCTCAGACTCTGTACACTGCTGCTTGCTGACTCCAGCTGTTACCCCTGTCCCTTCATTTCCCTGGTGACTCTTGCTGCCTTAACTGGTAACTGGTGTTGCCATTTTACAGACTGTAGCTTCACAGAAAGCCACCTGTGTAAAGCTACAATGACTGGAGAACTCTGTCCTGGTCATACAGATCTCAGAAATTGGTTCCATTGTCTGCTGGTTGTTCCAGAGAAAAATGACTGATCCTGAACTGTCCTGGAAAAGATCTTGACACTTTCGCTGCTATTGTAGCAGCCATTACTGCTGCAGACATTGTGTCTGCAGTGTCTGAGTTATCCTCCCCTAATCTATTGTTAGACAAGTACAATGGGTGAACTTTCTGGAGTAGTTACTAACAATTGGAAATTCTAAATTTCATTATAGGAGTGGCTTGACCATGGCCCTTGGTGGCAACAGCTGAGGAGGACCAAATGAGGTGCCCACTACTTATCGGGAGTGGCTCTGTTTGATGCAGCCCTATGCTGTGGATCAGTATTCATACCATGGTTGGTTTGCAAACTCAGATCTCAACAGTAATGTGACAAGGCCGTTATTCACTCAAGCACTTGTGGCCATTGTACAAAGGGCCTCCACTGAAATTTGGTTATCTTGCTCAGGATTTACTCTGTATCTGAGTTCCCTGCTCCTGCACCCCAGGGACCTGCGGGACCATTGCACTGGGAGGAGAGGGTCTCTCTTTGAATTCTGAGTTCTCTGCTCTTGCACCCCATAGATCTGTGGATCATTGCACTGGGATTGAGAGAGACTCAGTGATTTCCTTTGATCAGCCCTTGCACATCGCTGAGGTTTCCTCATTGCACGCGATGGGGTGATCATGACTGCTATAAAATTATATAAATTAAAAGGGTGAGATGTAGAGGGCCGCAATAACTTTCGCCACCACTAGATGGCGCTGGCTTCCACTGCGCCCCACGTGGAAGGCCAAGTCAGTCAAGATGGCGCCAGCCAGCCGGCCCCCCTTTAGGAAGTTAACTGTGCGCATGTGCAAGAGTGCCTTCCTGCCAGGTCTTTGCCCATTTCCGGGCGCACTGATGAGGTCATGAGTAAGCAACCAATCAGGTGTGGGTGCGCACACGGGGGATAAATAGGTGCGCCTGGCGGTGCAAGCGGGGCTTCCACCATGAGACAGGAATAAAGTCACTCATAGTAAGAATTTCTATGTCTCGCGTGCTTCTTGCCGGCGGGAAGTCGCGCGTGGGACACTGCTTGAGTTCAGGGATAGTGATTCCCCCTGAAGTCCTTTAATTGTTGAGGGTAGTTTTAGCTATCCTGGGTTTGTTGTTATTCCAGATGAATTTGCAAATTGTTCTGCCTAACTCTCTGAACATTTGGATTGTAATTTTGATGGGGATTGCATTAAATCTGTAGACCGCTTTTGGTAAAGTGGCCATTTTACTATATTAATCCTGCTAATCCATGAGCATGGGAGATCTTTCCATCCTCTGAGATCTTCTTCAATTTCTTTCTTCAGAGGCTTAAAGTTCTTATCATACAAATCTTTTACTTGCTTGGTTAAAGTCACACTGAGGTACTTTATATTATTTGGGTCTATTATGAAGGGTGTCGTTTCCCTAATTTCTTTCTCGGCTTGTTTCTCTTTTGTGTAGAGGAAGGTTACTGATTTATTTCAGTTAATTTAATACCCAGCCACTTTGCTGAAGGTGTTTATCAGGTTTAGTAGTTGTCTGGTGGAACTTTTGGGATCACTTAAGTATACTATCCTATCATCTGAAAATAGTGATATTTTGACTTTTTCCTTTCCAATCTCTGTCCCTTTGATCTCCTTTTGTTGTCTGATTGCTCTGGCTAGGACTTCTTTGAGAACTATGTTGAATAAGTAGCGAGAGAGTGGGCAGCCTTGTCTAGTCTCTGATTTTAGTGGGATTGCTTCAAGTTTCTCTCCATGTGGTTTAATATTAGCTACTGGTTTGCTGTATATGGCTTTTACTATGTTTAGATATAGGCCTTGAACTCCTATTCTTTCCAGGACTTTAATCATGAAGGGGTGCTGAATTTTGTCAAATGCTTTCTCAGCATCTAATGAAATGATCATGTGGTTTTGTTCTTTGAGTTTGTTTATATAATGGATCATGTTGATGGTTTTCTGTATATTAAACCATCCCTGCATGCCTGGGATGAAGCCTACTTGATCATGGTGGATGATTGTTTTGATGTGCTCTTGGATTCGGTTTGCCAGAATTTTATTGAGTATTTTTGCGTTGATATTAATAAGGGAAAATGGTCTGAAGTTCTCTTTCTTTGTTGGATCTTTGTGTGGTTTAGGTATAAGAGTAATTGTGGCTTCATAGAAGGAATTCATAGAAAGAATTGAAGCTCCATCTGCTTCAATTTTGTGGAATAGTTTGGATAGTATTGGTATGAGGTCTTCTATGAAGGTCTGATAGAATTCTGCACTAAACCCGTCTGGACCTGGGCTCTTTTTGGTTGGGAGACCTTTAATGACCTCTTCTATTTCCTTAGGAGTTATGGGGTTGTTTAACTGGTTTATCTGTTCCTGATTTAACTTAGGTACCTGGTATCTGTCTAGGAAATTGTCCATTTCCTGTAGATTTTCCAGTTTTGTTGAATATAGGCTTTTATAGTAAGATCTGATGATTTTTTGAATTTCCTCTGAATCTGTAGTTATGTCTCCCTTTTCATTTCTGATTTTGTTAATTTGGACACACTCTCTGTGTCCTCTCGTTAGTCTGGCTAAGGGTTTATCTATCTTGTTGATTTTCTCAAAGAACCAGCTTTTGGTTCTGTTGATTCTCTGTATAGTCCTTTTTGTTTCTACTTGGTTGATTTCAGCTCTGAGTTTGATTATTTCCTGCCTTCTACTCCTCCTGGGTGTATTTGCTTCTTTTTGTCCTAGAGTTTTTAGGTGTGCTGTCAAGCTGCTGACATATGCTCTCTCCTGTTTCATTCTGCAGGCACTCAGAGGTATGAGTTTTCCTCTTAGCACTGCTTTCATTGTGTCCCATAAGTTTGGGTATGTTGTACCTTCATTTTCATTAAATTCTAAGAAGACTTTAATTTCTTTCTTTATTTCTTCCTTGACCAGGTTATCAATGAGTAGAGCATTGCTCAAGTTCCATGTATATGTGGGCATTCTTTCTTTATTGTTGTTGAAGACCAGCTTTAGCCCATGGTGGTCTGATGGGATGCATGGTATTATTTCTATCTTTCTGTCTGTTGAAGTCTGCTTTATGACAGATTATATGGTCAATTTTGGAGAAAATACCATGAGGTGATAGAAGAAGGTAGATCCTTTTGTTTTAGGATAGAATGTTCTATAAATATCTATTAAGTCTATTTGGTTCATGACTTCTCTTAGTCTGTCTATGTCTCTCTTTAATTTCTGTTTCTGTGATCTGTCCATTCTGTGATCTGTCTATTGATGAGAGTGGGGTGTTGAAATCTCCTACTATTATTATGTGAGGTGCAATGTGTGTTTTAAGCTTTAGTAAGGTTTCTTTTATGTATGTAGGTGCGCTTGTATTTGGAGCATAGATATTTAGGATTGAGAGTTCATCTTGGTGGATTTTTCCTTTGATGAAAATGAAGTGTCCTTCCTTATCTTTTTTGATGACTTTTGGTTGAAAATTGATTTTATTCGATATTAGAATGGCTACTCCAGCTTGCTTCTTCAGACCATTTGCTTGGAAAGTTGTTGTCCAGCGTTTTACTCTAAGGTAGTGTCTGTCTTTGTCTCTGAGGTGTGCTTCCAGTAGGCAGCAAAATTCTGGGTCCTCATTGCTTATCCAGTTTGTTAATCTGTATCTTTTTATTGGGGAATTGAGTCCATTGATGTTGAGAGATATTAAGGAATAATGATTGTTGATTCTTGTTATATTCATATTTGGATGTGAGATTATGTATGTGTGCTTGTCTTCTCTTTATTTTGTTGCAAACCAATTAGTTTCTAGCTTTTTCTAAGGTGGAGCTTGATTCCTTGTGTTGGGCTTTACCATTTATTATCCTTTGTAGTGCTGGATTTGTAGAAAGATATTGTGTAAATCATGGAATATCTTGGTTTCTCCATCTATGTTAATTGAGAGTTTTGCTGGATACAGTAACCTGGGCTGGCATTTGTGTTCTCTTAGTGTCTGTATGACATCTGTCCAGGATCTTCTGGCTTTCATAGTTTCTGGTGAGAATCTGGTGTACTTCTGATAGGTCTGCCTTTATATGCTACTTCACATTTTCCCTTACTGCTTTTAATATTTTTTTCTTTGTTTTGTGCATTTGGTGTTTTGACTATTATGTGACAGGAGGAGTTTCTTTTCTGGTCCAATCTATTTGGAATTCTGTGGGTTTCTTGTATGTTTATGGGCATCTCTTTCTTTAGGTTAGGGAAGTTTTCTTCTATGATTTTGTTGAAGATATTTACTGGTCCTTTGAGCTGGGAGTCTTAACTCTCTTCTATATCTATTATCCTTAGGTTTGCTCTTTGCATTGTGTCCTGGATTTCCTGTATGTTTTGGGCCAGTAGCTTTTTCCGTTTTACATTATCTTTGACAGTTGTGCCAATGATTTCTATGGAATCTTCTGCTTCTGAGATTCTCTCTTCTATCTCTTGTATTCTGTTGGTGATGCTTGTATCTATGGCTCCTTTTCTCTTCCTTTGGTTTTCTATATCCAGGTTTGTCTCCCTTTGTGCTTTCTTTATTGCTTCTGTTTCCATTTTTAATTCCTTTACCTGTTTGATTGTGTTTTCCTGTAATTCTTTCAGGGATTTTTGTGATTCCTCTCTATTGGCTTCTCCTTGTTTATTTGTGTTTTCCTGTATTTCTCTAAGGGAGTTCATTACGCCTTTCTTGAAGTCCTCCATCATCATGATCAAATGTGCTTTAAAATCTAGATCTTACTTTCCTGGTGTGTTTGGATATTCAAAGTGCTTGCTCTGGTGGGAGAATTGGGCTCCGATGATGCCATGTAGTCTTGGTTTCTGTTGCTTGGGTTCCTGCCCTTGCCTCTTGCCATCAGGTTGTCACTGGTGTTACCTTGTTCTGCTATTTCTGACAGTGGCTAGACCTTCCTATAGCCCTGTGTGCCAGGAGTGCTGTAGACCTGTTTTCCTGTTTTCTTTCAGCCGGTTATGGGAACAGAGTGTTCTGCTTTCAGGTATCTAGTCGTTCCTGTCTACTGGTCTTCGGCTGTTCCTGTGGGCGTGTGTCCTGAGTCCACCAGGCAGGTCACTTGGATCAGAAAAGTTGGTCTTACCTGTGGTCCCGGGCCTGAACTTGCTCCTGGGGGTGGGGGGGCTGCATTTGAGCTCTGCCATGTGGCAGCATCCAGAAGGGCCTGCCCTGCCTTTTCCTGGGCCCCTGTGGAGTCAGAAATGTGGACAGAGTGTAGTCTCTTATGTCTTCCCAGGTGTGTCTGCCCCCTCTGAAGGTTTAGCTCTCCCTCCCACAGGATTTGGGTGCAGGGAGCTGTTTGACCAGGTCCCTTCAGATCTGGTTAAGTCTGGACCGCATGGCACCTGCAGCTTGACTGCCCCTATCTTCCTGTTCCCAGAGGTCCTATACAGTTTCCTCTTGGGCCAGGGATGTGGGCAAGGGTGGGCAGTACTGGCGGTCTCTCCTGCCCTGCAGTCTCAGGAGTGCCCACCTGTCTGGGTGATGAGCTCTCTCTCCCATGGGGTTTAGGAGCAGGGAGCTGTGGGCCAGGATCTGAGAGGTTCCGAGATATAATCTTATACTTGTTAAGAAGCTTATTGTGAAAGGGATGTTTAAAAATGTGAGTGCTGATAAGGATTTCAGGTAATTAAAACCTCTCTACATTGTTGGCAGAAGTGTAATATGGAATGCTAATGTGAGGGAGTTTCTAATCTACAAAATAGAGCTAGGAATTTAGTTCAATAGTAGAGTACTTGTCTAACAAGCATGAAACCCCAGGTTCAAGTCCTCGTGTTGCCAAATAAATGACAAGCAAATAAGAAATTTTCTAAAAGTTCCAGCAATCTCATTCTACATACTCAAAACTATTAAAATTATGGTAAACGATATTTAAAATTACACTCTAAGGCACTCTTCACAGCATCTAAAACACAGAAACAAATGTCTCCTGGGTAAAAAAAAAATGAATGTATTTGTGAATTCAGATACTTGGATAATAGTCGGCCCCATGAAAGGAGGAAATTCTCCAATTTTTAGCAACATGAATGAAATTGAAGGTGACTACAGAATCTGAACAAAGTCAGACATAGGAGGAGAAACACAGTGTGATACCATTTACATGAGAACTCAGTAATTGCCAGATTTACAGGGGCAGAGATGAGAATAATGGTTTCCAGGGAAGAGAGAATAAAATGTTGCTGTTTGTTTCAGTTCTGCTAGATAAATAAAATATAAAGACTTGTTCGACCCAGTGCCTACATACTGTGTATGTGAAAACCCTTCAAGCAAGTTGGCATTTTAGTATGCTTCTATCATACAGATAGACACAAAGGAAACCAGTGAGTGTTGCTATGTCCCTTACTTCAGTTCTGGTGACAATAGCACAGGTTCAAATTCAATATGAGCTGTGCACCTGACAGAGGCAAAGCTCAGTGTATTTGAAGTCTACTTCAATAAAACTTTTGTTAAAATGAAGTTCTTGGTAGAGCCAACTGCCTCAAGGAAATCATAACATCAGGCTTAAATTGTTCAGTGTTTTAGAACTCAAATGAGCTAGATAAAGTGTTGCTTGCAAAGTATATAAATAATATTTATGTACTTATTTTATTTTTATACATTTTAACTAAAAATACAATTAATCACTTCTTCTGTTTTCTTTCCAGCCCACCTCAAGTCCCCTCCTTCTAACTCCTCCCACCCCACCTCAACTCTCACAATAAGTTTCTTTTTATATTATTGCTATAAATAATATTTATGTACTTATTTTATTTTTATACATTTTAACTAAAAATATAATTAATCACTTCTGTTTTCTCTCCAGCCCACCTCAAGTCCCCTCCCTCTAACTCCTCCTGCCCCACCTCGAGTCTCACAATAATAGTCTCTTTTTATATTATTGCTACATATACATAGATATGGATGCATAAATATATAAATAAAACCTGATGAGCCTGATTTTGTCATTCGTGTGTACATAGTCCTAGGACTTACTTGTTTGTAGCGGATAACCAGTGAGGACTCAGTCTTCACAAAGGCTTATATCTCCCATTCCCTGAAGTCAGTTGTCTATAGGGTTTTTTGTTTTGTTTATTGCTTTTTTGTTTTTTGCTTGTTTGTTTTGATTCATTTTGTTTAAGCATGGGACCCTGTGAGATTTTTCTCCTTACATGTGAG
Organism: Rattus rattus; assembly: GCF_011064425.1. NCBI lineage: Eukaryota > Metazoa > Chordata > Mammalia > Rodentia > Muridae > Rattus > Rattus rattus. The sequence continues at coordinate 122,775,607 of NC_046158.1, read as the reverse complement.
GATATCTATTGGTACTGCCATTGTTTGGGTCTTGTTCATGCAATCATGAGAGGCTGTTTTACAGCAGACATGCTGGCATTCAGAAGCTCTCTTTTGTGGTGTTCCCTGAACCATAGATGCCATTGCTATGATATACAGATACCATTGGCATTTTTCTCCCCACTATCTGTGTATTGTGTCCAGTTGTGGTTTTCACTGATGGTTTTTATTTGATATAAATAAATGTTTTCTCAATAAAGAGGATAGTTAGACATTTCTGTGGGTATACAGATAGGATTTAGAATGCAACTTATCTACGAAAGTAGCAGTAGAGATTTCCCTCCTATTGAGTGTTCAGTTAGACAACTGGTGGTTGCCACAAGCATGCAAATACTTCTTATTTCTTCTTTATGAATATATTGCCATGCTGGACATTGCTGTGGTTCATGGGTGACAGCGCTGGGAGAAAATGTTGATTTCGTCTCTCCCTTGGCAGTTTACATAGGGTTTTCTAGTACCATGGACTCTAGAACCCAGGAAAGTGGCTCTCCAGTTAGACTTGGATTGAATAATCTAGGCCCTGCATCCTAAACGTGCAGTGTCTCCAGCAATGAGGCCTTACCTTCAACCTCTGAGAGGCAGTCAAGGGCAATAGCATTAGTTATATTGTTTTGGAAGTCCCTTGGACAGCCCTGACAAACCATTTGTTAAACATATCAGGACATGCAAAAATAAAAAAAGAAAGACCAACTCAGAAGTAAGATTTAAAGTAACACATTACCAAAATAAGCAGAATTTTTATTCAGAAAAAAACTCTTTTTATAGTGTTTTCCACATTTAAAAGCATGTACCCAAATACATATCATTTAGTGTCCTTATTAAAAATCTCCATGAGATCAGTGAGCCTGTCTCCACTCAAATGTACCAAAAAAAATTGTGGTTGGCATTTGGATTCCCCTAAGAATTTCATATACCAAGAGAATTGGGCTCAGCTCTCTGATTTTCCCATCTCTGGAGTCTCCATTAATATCATGATTTTTTACAGAATTATGTAAATGATACTAGCAAAAAACAAACAACGTGTGCACTTAATAATCAAGCTGTAAAATGCATTGTCTTCACCATATTTGATAACTGGGGATTGTAAGAAGTGTCATGTATTGTTAACAAATGTGACATTCCTACCTCATTTCAGAAAAGGATGAACAAGTAAATCTATAGGAAACTTTAAAGACAGAAACATAGCAATTTGGGAAAACCCTTTAATCACTATGCTCTACTTCCTGTTTCTCTTTTCTTCTAATCTTCAAACTTCATCTGTTTAATATTTCCCCTTTTAGTCATGAAAAGTAGGAGAAAGAGGGCAGATTTAACGACAAAGAGGGAAGAGAATAAATTGTGTACATTTTTCGCAGCCTTTTTACAAATAAAGAGAAGGATGTCATCTGTTTTTACTACCTGAACACAAGCTACTGAAAGTGGATGTGTGAATCGTGTCATCAACATAAAACCTAGTAGCAATAGTAACAGGGATGCTATCTTTAGCCTATTTGACCAATGTACCATTTCTGTTCACTGCATATTTCTCCATAAATCCACATACTAATTAAATCCATACTTTAAAATCTCCATTTTTTTATCCCATTGCTTTCTGAGGTTTGGTTAAATATATAATTTTCTGGGTGCTTTAAACTCATACTTGTCCATTGGCAACCATATTTGTAAGAAGAAATAATTACTTGGATTTGGTGAATTTCACTATTGCTAATTCAGTCAAAAATCACTGTTTATGGATATATGGCAATAATTAATATCTATCTATAATCCATTCTGGGGAAAAATAGTACGGAGTATGAATTCTTAGGTGTGATGACTTTGTCATAAAGCTCACTCACTGGAAAAGTTACTTCCCTTGGATCATGATATCTTTGACCTATGAATCCAGTGTCTTATAGGAACACATGCTACTGAGGAAACACCCAACACCTGCATATTCTTTTTGCCTTTCAGGTCTGGAGAAAGACAAGAGATTCCAATGCTTTGAATCTGTGATGAAAAAAAATCATGTCAGTAAATTCAGAGACTAGTGAAAGCAATTAGTCACAATTTGTAACTCTGCAATGGGGCATATGAAACTGGCAACAGCAAATATAAACATTGTGTGAGCATATTGCTGGCAACCCAGCAAGCTTTGCCGGTCACATTACTATTTAAAGTTCAGAGTTTTTCTTAAAAAGAAAAAAAAAGAAAGGAAAAAAAGACAATTCTTTGTGACATCAAATCATCCTTATTTTTAAACAGAATTTACTATTGTAATTACTCCTTAAGCAGAGTTAACACTAGAAACCTCTCACAAAGAAATGAGATTTCCACTTATCGTGATGATTAAACACTCTGCCTCTTAGTCACAGTGAACAGGGGGAAATATCAGTCACTTGATTGTTTCTGCATTTTAGGTGTGCCTTCTGAATTGGAAAACACTCACAGATGTTCAGGATGTAAGACAAGGGCTTTCTGTATACAGTCCCTAAACAGTAAAATAATATAGACCTCAGAAGATGCAGCTGGCATTTCTTGATTAAAAGATATGTGTGGCAAAGTGAACAATGTTTAAAATGACTCTTGATGGCTTGCTAATAACTATGTTTAAAATAGCTCATCAGAAAGAACTAACTGAACTTTACTTTTCTAAGCTAGAGTATGGTCACTAAATGTGCATTTGTATTTTTTTTCTGCGAGGAGAGGTTTAATGAGAGAATAGAAGAGCAGAAAGGGGGTAGGCCATGGGCACGTGGAGAGGGTGGGAGATGGGGAAGGGGGCAAGAGCAGAAAAGAACAAAGAGCAAGAGGGGTAAGAGCGCATTTGTATTTTAAAATAACATGGGAGCCATCTTTGCAGAAGAAATTTTGTCTCATAATGTAAGGGTCAATAATGAAGTATCCTGACTTTAAATAGCAAATGACACAGGAATTACTTCCTGAGCAGAAAACTCTAGTTTTTATAAAACATGCCTCGGCGTGTATCCAGATAGCTGCTTCATTTGGTGAAGGGTTAAATTAAATAATAAAGGAAGGTAAATTTGCTTCAAGCGTTATATATGTATATATATCATACATACATATATGAATTATATATTATGTATACACATGTATATATGGGTATGTATATGTATGTATATATAATATACACAATGCATTTTATGTAATGATCGTATATGATTTATATATTTGCAAATATGATTTTTATGTATGACATATATGAATTCACATATATATGTATGTGTGTGTATATAAATATGTTTAAGTATGGATGCTCTCTAACTTAATTTTTTGAAACCAGGTTTTGCATCCAGAGTTCACCATTTTGACTAGGTCGGTTTGCCAGTGAACATCCAAGAGCTGCTTGTCATAGTTCCCTATCCCATTCTCAGTTATGGGCTGCAGACATTTGCCCCTGGATAAATTTTGATGTGGATGCTGGGGATGTACATCAGTTCCTCTTGTTTGTATCGCAAGCATTTTATGCAATGAGTTATCCTCCAGCCCTCAGAATAATCTTCGTTTTGAAGCCAACCTAGGGCTGAACATCATTGCAAGTCAGAAGACTGCATCTTGATTATTAGCTGTGTGACTGCAGCCACGGCAGTTACAATTGTGTTCTACTAATGTACTGTGCATTGTACAAGTCGAACTGCATATGCCTAACACAGACTCATCCTGAGAAGCAAATAAAATGTGTATGGAAAGCACTTGAGTCCTATCTCATGTCACAGGCACTCAGCAATTCAAGGATTGATGAAAATACTAACTTCAATCTGACTAAGGTTACTTTCTTTAACCTGCAATGAAGCCACAAATCCATAGATCTAAATGACAAGGAGACCGAGACTGCGGAGTGTTGAGACTCAGCAGGATCTGAGTTGCCTTTATTAAATGAGGGATCCAGCTGATGAGGGTATCACAAATGAGCCTGATGAAGCACAAGGACTGCAGTGTTGTGTGCAGCACATCACACTCAAGGATTTATGTCAACATCATTGACTAAACTTGGAACTGTTCACTTGTGAACACGCTATTTCATAGTCCTTCATTTCCCACAGTACAATTAGACCAACTAATATTTCAGAATGTAGCACTGATGGACACTTCAAATGCTGTATAATATAATGTGATCACATGTCTATACCAGATAAACCAGAAACAACCATTTCCAGAGACTGTCAACTTCCTTAATGCCATCATTCAAGGAAATGTTTGTATTTATTTAGTAACCCATGTCATTTTTCAGCCTAAAGTAACTAGACTTTTCTAATACTGCTAGTAGACACCATGAGTTATGATAATTATGTTTTCTTGTTTTGATATAATAATAATTGAACAAATTCCATCTATTCATTCCAAAAGAAAACATTATATATTTAGCATAATTTAGTTAAAGCAAAACATTTGCACCTGAATTTCCTTAAAGAAATGTTAACACAAAACAAGGTCCTCACAAAATATCAGGCAAAACTACAAGTCAGAATGAGATGAGAAGAAATAATTGTCCTGATTTGCATCTAATTTAATGAGAAGGATGTCTAATGAGAAACACCCAACTTCCATGTAACCATTGCTCAGGTTGAACCAGAATATTCTTTTTATCTTCCCCAGACTTACGAAAAGCATGGATTTTAAAACCATTTGGATTTTTTAAAAAGGATTGTCAGTTGCTGTCTCACACAGGGTATAGTCTACAACTTTTTAGACAAAGAAGGCATAGGGAATAAATGTACCAGTCTTGTGAGGGCTACTGAATGTCAGAACAAGAGTCTACTGGAGGCACCAGCCTACAGCTCTTAACAATTTGTCATCTCTAAGGAGGAGTCAGTGACCTCTTGGCTCCACCTCTATCCAGCTGAGCATCTCATGTGCACAAAATTCATACATATGAAAACATACTGTAGCATTTAGCTCATATAGCTGAATGCAATCAAATAAAATGTGAGCAAAATGATGTAGGAGACAAATTTACTATTTAGGAATTATAAGTGGAAAACAGATAATTTGACAGCTGGAAATGATCCCTGGTGTTAATTGCCCAATTAGCTAAGTGGGAGCAACTATGGTGTGATTAGTTAGAAGAAAGGCATTTGATAAATTCAACAACTACTTTTGAAAGGGAATTTTAACAAAATAAATAAACTTTCTTTCTGTAATATAAACTATTTGGAAAATAAATAATAAAGTATCACAGAACTATTTTCCTCTGGTTATGATAAATTCAGAAATATTCATTATCACTACTGATACTTTACTGGATATCTCAAAGACTGAGGATTAAGTGTTTGATAGAAAAGTAGTCTCACTCAGATAGTTGATAGTACAGATCAACACCTTTATATTAGTGATGTCATTACCAAAGAAAAACTCAATTGCAGATTAAGTTATTATAACCACACAACTCTTGACTTTCTATATTTGAGTAAAAGATGGAGAAACAATGGTCAATGACTATGCTTAACTTTGGGTTTAAAAGGTTTCCTGATTTCTTTTTTAATTTTAGGAAAAAAAATATATATATATAATCATGGTTTTTATATTCTCAAATATCAGGAAACAATTTGGTGATTTATTACTTAAAGACAAAAATGAATGCTGTAATTTCTCCAATTTACCATTCTGGCCACTTGTATGTTTGTATAGGGAAACATGTCCTGCCTAAAATGACAGTTTCTGATAGCTCAAGTATATCTCATACAAAATACTTTTAAATTACCATTAGAAGGTACCTTTTCACTTGTTTCATTTTATTTTTTTAACTTTAATACTTTTGTGCATAAGTAGTGAATTTTCATTATTTCCACCCATTTTTCAACTCCCTCCAATTTCTGTGGTGTCCCCTCCAACTCAAATTCATAACATCTTCATCTTCTGTGCAGCCTGTGGCGCTGTGCTAGCTGGACCCACCCTTTGCCAGCCACCACACTGGGGAGATCTGGCCCCATCTCCTTGTCAGGGTGAGCAGGTAAGCTGCCCCAGAGAGAATGAATGCCATTAAACTGGCCCTTCCCCTAGTTTCCTGTGCAGTGACTTGAAGGAGGGAGAGATACCCTCCCCCACTCATACTACACCATCTGCAGCAGTCAGGAGAACTGGCCCCATGGTTATGGGAGCCAAAACACTTTACCCCCACAGTGGCAGCAGCACTTAGGAGAACAAGTCCTGCATCTCACCTGGGAAGCACAGTAGAACTGGCCATGGTGGCAAAATAGTTGGTGAGCATGCCCAAGGACATGAAAGAAGAGCTGCCTCTGCCCCTTGCCAGCTGCTGCATTGGTTAAACTAGCCAGGAGTGCTGGAGTACTCATCCCTGTGGTGGGCTGAGCAACTCAACTACCTCCCACATCTGGATCTAGGGTGTTGAGTTGTTCCACCCTAGCACCCAGCCCATCTATATGCAAGTCCAGTCCTACAAATCTAAAACTGCAGGATCTCTATGACAAGGGCAACAGGAAATACAAGAGGCTTTCCACTTAGGATCCAGTATTGATAGTGTAGCAGAAGCCAGAGGCCAGAAGCCAGACTCCTTGAAAAATAACTCATTGCAATGAGCACTTTGTAAATAAATATATGTGCACAAAAGGGTATATGTGACACATTGTAATATAAAATATATATCATATATCATATATTGTGTATTGTATATATTATATTATATTATATTTTATTATATATAATTCTATCTTATTTTTCTTTCTTTTTGGTGGGGAGGTTGCAAGGGCAGAGGACAGATACAAAGGGACAGGAAGGTAAGTGGGATTGTAGTGCATAATATGAAATTCACAGAGAATTTTTTAAAGTTAAAAAAATTTGTACACGGGTACTGTATATACATTATTTTTACTCCTTCTTCAACCCTTCCACTTCTCTGGTGTCCCTTTCACTCCCTCTCAAAATTTATGACCTCTTTGTCTTTACTTATTATTGACACATATATCAATAATATATGATACATAAATTTACAGATACACATAGATAGATAGATAGATAGATAGATAGATAGATAGATAGATAGATAAATAAATTTGATAAGGTCATTTAGTATTGATTGTGTGTGTGTGTGTGTGTGTGTGTGTGTGTGTGTGTGTATGTAGGGATTACCACTTGAGATTGGTTAATGTATCAGGGGTTTGTCCTCAAATAAAGTTCGTCTAGGGCTGGCACCTTGTGAAAATTCCTCCATTCATATTGACATACCGATTGGTGTTGCCATTGTGTTGTTATAGTTTAGACTACCATATTGTTGAATGCTGAGTCTTGCTTGGCCATGTAAGAGATGGAGGGACATGGTTCCCACCCCTGGAACAGAGCTAGAAGGGCATGGGTCTTCATGAGTGTTGATGGTTGTTGTATAATAATGTACATATTTTCCATCTTCCTCCTCTGAAGAATGTCCTCTTTGAGAAGGTTAATGAATCTATGACAATCAGAGGAAGCAGGAGTCTGGGAGTCGAACTGTGCACAACATGGTAGAATACTGCGACATTCAGAACAACCCTTAGGGCTGTGGGAAAAAACACTTAAAACATGAGTTCAAAAATATAACCCTATTAAAAAATGGGGGTCAGAGCTAAACAAAGAATTCACAGCTGAGGAATGCCAAATAGCTGAGAAACACCTAAAGAAATGTTCAACATCTTTAGTCATAAGAGAACTGAGCTATCTGGAGGTCTCTGGAGAGCAAACATAGCTTTTCAAAAAAAATTGTTTTTTTCTGACAAGATTTCCAAAAAAAATCCATAGAGAGCAAAAGCAGCTCTTTTAGAATTTTTCCTAACAGAATTTTTGACTTTGGTCAGAAATCCCAAGAATTACTTAACTAACACATCTCTTCTAGATTTTTTTTTCTAGCAGCTACTCAGAGATAACTGCTTGGAGAGTGAACTCAGCTCTTTTAGAACTTTTCTAGAAAATCCAAAAATTTTATAGCAACTTTTCTGACTCTGGTCAAAAAAAAAAATACCATGAGCTTCCAGATAGCTTTTAGAATTTTTACTAACAGAGCTGTCTCAACCAGAGGAAGCTGTCTCAAGCAGAAACCTAGCTATCTCAGCCAGGGAGAGCTGCCTTGAGTAAAAATCATCTCAAGCAGACTATAGAGACAAGAGCTATCTACAAAGAGCTGTCTAGGGAACCATTTTGAACATAACACAGGCCATAAGCTTGGACCTATGATTTGACATCAACTCACTCTTTTTGTCTCTCCCAGACACCCCTTCCTCAGGACCCCAGCCAAGCTAAGGCTGGGCCTTGGAAGTTGAGATTTTATGGTTTCTGTTTTCCTGTCATGCATATAAGATACTATTTACAGTAGACATTCAGTTTCTCTGACTTTTACAATCTTTCAAACCTCTCTTCCATGATGCTCCCTGAGCCTAAGGTGTAGGGGTTATGTTGTAGATGTATGAAGTTCAGCAACCTATCATCAGCTGTTCTTTAAAGTTTCACCCATTGTAGATCTCTGCAATGGTCTAGGTTTGCTGAAAAGCAAAAGGCCTACATGAGGAAGGATAGAACCACACTTTTCTGAGAGTATAAGGACAGGTGTTTAGAATGTAATTAGATGTTATACTGGTTATGGAAGTGGCGATAGTGGGTTTTTTCCTAATGGAATCTAACTCGTAACTAACAGGTATCCATCTGTAACTAATGTCAATAGCTATGGCCATGAGTAGTGAGTGGCTAAATTTACTGTATCAAGCACGATATCCTTCCTAACGAATGGTCTTTAACTCCAATGAGACAATTTTTGGTTACCACTAAGACATAAGTTCTACTGTTGAACCTTTGAGAATATATTACCATAATGGTCATTTTTGTGATTCATAGCTTACAGATGAATAGAACTACTGAATGATTTTTCTCATTTGACAGCTTGCATAGCACCTTTGGATACAATAATGGTTGTCAGGGAGAAGGTTTCCATATCAGTCTTGTCCAACTTCTCCAATTCTGCTATTGGAAGAATATGGTACATGTTATCTTCAGCAATGGAGTCTTATCTTCAAGCCCTGGGAGGCAACCAAGCAGGCAGTAGCAGATTTTGTTTGCAAATTCTCTTGGAACCCTCTGACCATCCACTCAAAGAAGATATTGCCTTACTAGCACTGAGATTTTTGTTAGTGCTAGATGATTTACAGCTCTTGAGGGAGCATGGTTACACTACTGCTCCAAATGGAATATTCATTTGATACACACACACACACACACACACACACACACACACACACACACACACACTTAAAACATATTTGTAGACCTCCCTATGCCTACGGATCATCAGCCTATATTGTTCCCTGAGGGTAAATGGAGCACAGACAACAAATGGAGGGTTCAGAAGCCCCATGAGTATGTACAGTAATGACAACACCTGGACCACTGTGGAAAAACAGATCACTTTATTTTGTAGTAATTCAAGGATTATACAGTTTGGAGGACAGGGGTCAAAATATCCAACATGGGAAAAGGTCATTGAGTGAAGGCTTAAGGTACCAACATACCTCATTAGCATAAAGAGGCCATGGTTTGCATGTGCTAGGTCCAGAGACTGGCACTATTAGAAGGTGTGGCCCTGTTGGAGTAGGTGTATCACTGTAGGTGTGGGCTTTAAGACCTTCATCCTGGCTGCCTAGAAGCCAGTATTCTGCTAGCCACCTTAGATGCAGATGTAGAATTCTCAGCTCTGCCTATACCATATATGTACCATGCCTCTAGATGTTGCCATGCTCCCACCTTAATGATAATGGCCTGAACCTCTGAACCTCTAAGCAAGCCCTAATTAAATGTTATCCTTTATAAGACTTGCCTTGGTCTTGGTGTATGCTCACAGCAGTAAAATCCTACCTAAAACAGGCATCTCAGGTGCTAGCTGAACAATTACTTATTGGGAGAAAGGAAATTGAACTTTTAATCTTAACCAAGGCTATGTGACACTTTTCAAGTAGTAGTATGGGGAGTTAATGTCAGAGAAAGGAAAGACCTGATGTTAAAGGGGGTCCCTCCATTTTTCACTGAAACCAGAGGTTATGTGAAAGATGGTAGACTTCAAGCTTAATTAGAAAGGCAACATTTATTATATAATATATTTTATATTATGGATTTATATATACTTATATATGTTTCCCTATTGCTTCTTCAAGCATCCTTAGTGTCATTTATCTCTTCTCCCTCAGTCTCCATCTGTATTATCCTCTCTTCCCCCTAAGTAGTTAAATAGCTCTCCATTTTTCACACTTTGCCCATCAAGGACTGGGTTACCTTAGTCAATATAATCTTCTCTAGTGCCAATCATTTACCTACAAATTTCAGTCTTTCAAGTTTTGTTTTGTTTTTTTAGCATTACAACTCAATGAAATTCAATTGTGTATATGTGCCATGTTTCAATATCCAACCATCAGTTGATGGATATTTAAATGGTTTCCATTCCTTAGCTACTGTGAATAAAGCAGCAATGGATATAGCCAAGCAAGTACCTTTGGCATAGTTTGGCAAGTCCTTTAGGTAAAATCAAAGGAGTGGTGTAACTGGGTCATATGTTAGATATACCTTTAGTTTTTCAAGACTTGCCACACTAATTTCCAGAGTAGCTCAAACAATGTGCAAGTCCAGTGATGGAGAATGAGAATTCTCTTTTCCCTGTACCCTTGTCAGCCTTTTTTGTCTTTTTTCCCCCTCAATTTTGGTCATCATGACTGAGTAACATGGAATCTCAAAGTAGTTTTAACTTGCATCTGCAACCCAAAATGCTCTGATTAAATGGTTTTGGTAATGGAGCCACCAAGTTAGCTTTTCATCAAGCAAAAACAATGCCTTCAACAGACCACTCTGAGTAACCCTGAGCATTTCTTTGAGTTAGCAAGTGTGATTCCAAAAGGAAATATAGTGAATAGCCAACACTGCATATGTACTATCAGTTTCCCAAGTCATAACCAAACTGAGACAGATTATATACTTCAGAGAAGAAACTAGAAGAGCTTTGCTCAGAAGTCCTTTCTGTAAAACAATAACAGAATTTGGCAGCAAAGCCCTCCTTAGACTATCCTCACCCACCCTTAGCAATTGGCTTCTTGGAGGTTTCTACTGATTCACTTGCTGGATATAGTCCAGAAGTGCCTAGTAAGACACCAACATTTTCCCCAAGGGTTTCATGGTAGATTCGAAGTGTATTGTCTGATAAACTCGTATTAATGTCAGTACTTCCCCCAAATACAAAGACAGATGCCTCTTACTATACCCTACCCTAGAGTATATCTGGCTTCATTTTCCAGAAAGGATGACAGTTCATCTAGTTTGACCGGAGATTGGGAGATTACAGAATGTAGGGCATTAAGACAGACAATGCCAGATAACCCAGGACAAGGTGGTCATCTGCAGTGCCAAGAAATGACAACAAAAACATGAGGAGGCCTCAAGTATTAATACAAACTCTCACCTAATTTTCATTTTAAGAAAGAAATTTACTCAAAAATAAGAAATTACTTTTAAAAATACAATCTTTTTTTTTTTTTTTTTTTTTTTTTCGGAGCTGGGGACCGAACCCAGGGCCTTGCGCTTCCTAGGCAAGCGCTCTACCACTGAGCTAAATCCCCAACCCCAAAAAATACAATCTATACAAAGTCATAATATCAAAATTAGGTTCAAAATTATTTTTTCATCCATTTTCCTTGCTTATTTCAGAAAAGCATCTGCTATTTTTTAGTCAGCTCCACCTCCTAACCCCTTCCCTCCAGTTCCTTCCCCATCCCCCTGGCATGATACCTTCCCAGTGCATGGGATCTTTATCTATAAAAACCCTCTGATTCATTTGGGTGTTACCCATATGTACACAGGTGTAATACCATCTACTGGAAAAACAGGACAAGTCTCAGGGACAATTTTCCTGAAGAAAACTAACTCTTCCTCTCCCAGAAACCATGTTTCTTTCATCCAAACCTAGGTTTTATCTGGCTTAAGCATTCATTTCTTTCCATGTGAGAGGAGCTGTTAGTGAAGCCTTGATTTGTTCAGGCCACAAAGCCTGGAAAGCCCCTCACAGGAATGAATCATGTTCGCTGAGAGGTTCAGAATTTGTATCTGCTGAGCTCCAAAGCTGTTCTGAGGCCCTATAGAGAGAATCTAGGGCTTCACATGATTACCCACAGGATGCATATTGGAACAGAGCCATGGATCACACTCATACAATTTAACAAACAAGATAAGCTTCAGACTCAAAAACAGTTATCTGAAGAGAAACCATGTTCCCAGAACCCAGCAAGTTTGTTGATAAGAATCCTAACAGCGTATCTCTCACTTAGTGTAGGCAAGAACTGGGGCCAAATCTTCTCTCTGACATCTTCCTAAAGGAAGGCACATGGAGCAACTCTCAGTGCAACATTTCCTAGGAGAAAACCCAAGCCTTCTGAAAAATGCCTGAGAATCCTTGATTTGAGGGCTTGACTTTCACTGGGAGCAACCACTAAGCAAGAGGCCAGTTTTGGCAGATTAAGTACACTTACCGATTTCCCTTTCCTAGAGAAGGAAGACATTACTGTTATACTGAAAATCTATTATATTGAAAATTGCTTTACTTCCCTTTTCTTCCGAGTCAAAGGTTCCTGGTACCTCTAGAGGATTAGCATGCTCACTCTTGCTGCAATGTGTTTTCAGCTCAACACTTCAACGGCTGTTTGCATCATCCCAAGCTGCTCTAGCCCAGGTCTAACGCAGCTGTCTGAGGGATGAGGACTGTACTCAAGTGCAATTCACCATCTATATTTAATTTGAGAACACACAGCGGGGTCCGACTTGAGAACTAATGTTTTCTCCTTTACAGTTTCTTCCTAGAACCAGGATGCAAAATAGTTTCTGTTACAACTGATGTGTCATTACTAACCGAGGCCTGGCACTAGTTATTCAAAACTTAATCCTCCTGTAGCTCTATTCCACAGTCTTGGCTATTAAAGCAGCTGTTCTAGTACAGAGAAAGCTGTCATCATAGTCAGTAGCCAAAATCAAAACATTACCACCTACTCAGGCTTTTGTACAGAAGGCAACTGTACAACTACAGTTGAACTTCAGCAAAATATCCTCAGGAACACTGAAGGTAAAACCTAGGCCTACACTTAGCCCAGTGTAATGCCACTGGCCACACTGATCTCGCATTTCCTCCCAGCTACACCGAAAGGTTTCCTACCCCAGATGTGAGAAATCCATTGAATTGAGTATTCCCCTCAAAAACTCGCCTGCTCACAGAGTCTCTTCCTGTCAAGTTTACCGTTTACAGGAAGCAGAACAGAACCCAGATAGAAAAAAAGTATGAAATGTTTTAGTCATCTCGAACAAAAGTAACCCAAACTGTGGCTTGAGAGAACTGACAGGACAATTTAAGGATGAAGACATGAATGCATCATCACGTACCCTCAATCTTTATTACAATATAGCTCATAATTGAAAATCATATATATCTCTGGCCCTGGTGGTTATACCTGCAATCATAACACATAATCATATGGCTGAGAGGAGAGGATCCTGAGTTTGGTACAGCTCCAGAGTACATTGAGAAAGCCTATATAAATAATTGTAAATATTAAATGTATACATGATGATACTTTCATATTTCTACATGCTGTCAGATTATTACCACAGACAAGCTAACTAACACATAAAACGCTATACTTTATCACATGCAGAGAAGGGTGGTGGAAGAATTAAGATCTACTAAGTAGATCTTCACATTATCAACTGATCATTTTGTTCACATCAGTTCTCCAGAGGTCCAGAGCTTATGAATCTCACACAACTAAACTTTATACCCTTTGGTGAATATTTCCCAGTGCCTCACCTCATGTATGATAACCACCATTTTATACTCTGCTTCTATAAACTTGACACTTCTAGATTTCATATATGCATAAGATTTATCTTACACATATATGACACAGTATTTGTCTTTCTCTATGTGTTGTTTCACTTGGCTTAATACCATTGAGGTTCATCCATGTTACTTCAAATAATGTTTTCTTCCTATGAGTTAACATGATAGCATTTAGTATACAGATATATCTACATGTATAACAATTTCTTTATATATTCACCTAATAACAAATATTTACTCACTTGATTCTCACTTTATTTCTCCTTCCGTGTGTGTGTGTGTGTGTGTGAGTGTGAGAGAGAGAGAGAGAGAAAGTGCACACACGCATGACTGTAAACATGCATTGCCATAATCTCCTCATTATAAATACTGTTGAAATGAAGATTAGAATGCAAATCTCTTTTTGAGATATTTACTTAATTTCCTTGGATAGATACAAACACACTAAAGAAAGATTTCTGGATTGTATGTGGTTCTTACTTTTCAATTCTATGCTGGGGAAGTAGCTTTTAGTTTATATTGCTTCCGGGGTGGGGATTTAGCTCAGTGGTAGAGCGCTTGCCTACCAAGCCCAAGGCCCTGGGTTCAGTCCCCAGCTCCGAAAAAAAGAAAAAAGAAAAAAAAAGTTTATAGTTTATATTGCTTCCTATAGCAATTTACATACCCACCAGCAGTATTGTAAGGGTAATACCACTACCTTATTTCCTACATTCTTTTTTTTTTTTTTTGCTTTTTTTTTTTATTTTTTTTTTTTATTAACTTGAGTATTTCTTATTTACATTTCGAGTGTTATTCCCTTTCCCGGTTTACGGGCCAACATCCTCCGAACACATCCCCCTACCCTTCTTTGTGGGTGTTCCCCTCCCCATCCTCCCCCCATTGCCGCCCTCCCGCCAACAATCTAGTTCACTGGGGGTTCGGTCTTAGCAGGACCCAGGGCTTCCCCTTCCACTGGTGCTCTTACTAGGATATTCATTGCTACCTATGAGGTCAGAGTCCAGGGTCAGTCCATGTATAGTCTTTAGGTAGTGGCTCTGGTTGCTTGGCATTGTTGTACATATGGGGTCTCGAGCCCCTTCAAGCTCTTCCAGTTCTTTCTCTGATTCCTTCAACGGGGGTCCTATTCTCTGTTCAGTGGTTTGCTGCTGACATTCGCCTCTGTATTTGCTATATTCTGGCTGTGTCTCTCAGGAGCGATCTACATCCGGCTCCTGTCGGCCTGCCATTCTTTGCTTCATCCATCTTGTCTAATTGGATGGCTGTATATGTATGGGTCACATGTGGGGCAGGCTCTGAATGGGTGTTCCTTCTGTCTCTGTTTTAATCTTTGCCTCTCTATTCCCTGCCAAGGGTATTCTTGTTCCCCTTTTAAAGAAGGAGTGAAGCATTCACATTTTGATCATCTGTCTTGAGTTTCATGTGTTCTAGGCATCTAGGGTAATTCAAGCATTTGGGCTAATAGCCACTTATCAATGAGTGCATACCATGTGTGTTTTTCTGTGATTGGGTTACCTCACTCAGGATGATATTTTCCAGTTCCGACCATTTGCCTACGAATTTCATAAAGTCATTGTTTTTGATAGCTGGGTAATATTCCATCGTGTAGATGTACCACATTTTCTGTATCCATTCCTCTGTTGAAGGGCATCTGGGTTCTTTCCAGCTTCTGGCTATTATAAATAAGGCTGCGATGAACATAGTGGAGCACGTGTCCTTTTTATATGTTGGGGCATCTTTTGGATATATGCCCAAGAGAGGTATAGCTGCGTCCTCAGGCAGTTCAATGTACAATTTTCTAAGGAACCTCCAGACTGATTTCCAGAATGGTTGTACCAGTCTGCAATCCCACCAACAATGGAGGAGTGTTCCTCTTTCTCCGCATCCTCGCCAGCATCTGCTGTCACCTGAGTTTTGATCTTAGCCATTCTCACTGGTGTGAGGTGAAATCTCAGGGTTGTTTTGATTTGCATTTCCTTATGACTAAAGATGTTGAACATTTCTTTAGGTGTTTCTCAGCCATTCGGCATTCCTCAGCTGTGAATTGTTTGTTTAGCTCTGAACCCCATTTTTTAATAGGGTTATTTGTCTCCCTGCGGTCTAACTTCTTGAGTTCTTTGTATATTTTGGATATAATGCCTCTATCTGTTGTAGGATTGGTAAAGATCTTTTCCCAATCTGTTGGTTGCCGTTTTGTCCTAACCAGTGTCCTTTGCCTTACAGAAGCTTTGCAGTTTTATGAGATCCCATTTGTCGATTCTTGATCTTAGAGCATAAGCCATTGTTGTTTTGTTCATATTTCCTACATTCTTGATGCTTGCTACCTCTTGTCGTCCTAAGAATAACCATTCAAGCAGATGTGAAGTCATAATTCACTGGAATATCAATTCACATTCCCCTTGTGTTCAAGTTTGTTTTTCTGTTGCTATGATAAAACAAGTCAAAAGCAGCTTAGGGAGGAAATGGTTTATTTGGCTTAGACTTCCAGGTTACAATTTATCACTGAAGGAAGTCAGGGCAAGAACTCAAGGCAGGAGCTTGAAGTAGAAACCATACAGCAGCATTACTTACGGACTGGCTCCCAGCCTTGTGTTCAGTTACTCTTCTTATACAGTCCTGGCCAAAATAAACTCTTTCTTCCTTAAGTGGCTTTGGTCATGGAGTTTTATCAGAGCAACAGAAAAGTAACTAATGCAGCTCCTTCTTATATAAGCACATTGTAAGATCTCTTACCCGTTTCATAGTTGTCTTCTCATTCTCTGGGTTCCATTGCTGTGCAATTCTATTATTCTATTTTTGCTTTGATGTCATACATGAAAACATTGTCTTTATCCACTGAAGATGATAATGAATGTCGACTGAATATGATAAAAAGATCAACTTGTTATAGGTGGTCTTTATTGTATTTAGGTAGGTTCCTTTTATAGCTATTTCATTAACAGTTGTAATGTATAGATGTCAAATTCTGTCAAATGTTTGTCTCTATTAAAAAGTACATGCTATATTTGTTATTCTGATTTTAAAAAGTGGTAAAATGAGCTGGGGCTATGTAGCCATGGAACAATGCTTGTCCCAAAGTATCTAAGAGAAAGACACACACACACACACACACACACACAGACACACACACACACAAAGAGAGAGAGAGAGAGAGAGAGAGAGAGAGAGAGAGAGAAGAGGGAGGAGGGGGAGGAGGAAGAAGAGGAGAGAGAGAGAGAGGTAGGGAGAGAAAGAGGGAGAGAGGGAGAGAGAGAGAGAGAGAGAAAGACCTAAAGTATTCTACTTTTAATGACTGTCTTCAATGTTGCAGAGTACTTGAACTGAAAGTGACACATTCCCTAGATTGGTCTTTCAAAGGTATATATTTGCAAGTTTATCTTTTATGTTTTTCTATGTCTTAACAATTAGAAAAGATAAAAATAAACATTCTAGCAGTGAGGGCACTGAGAGGAGGGAAATGGAAAATAGTCTCCTAAAAAGCAAGGATCTTTAAAAAATATAGTAAATGAAGTATAATATACTTAACTTTATCTTTATAGATTAAACTGTAGCAAGAAGAAGAAATGTAGACAAGTAAGTTTAATGTGTTTTCATGAAAAGTTATAAAAGTAAATTACAAAAGTTAATTATTATTTTTAGTAAATATTATATACAATCACTTCTTACTGGCTGGAATTAAAAAACCCAAATTTATAATTCTATGAAGTAATCAGATAAAGGTGAAATGTAAAACCATATTTTACAATTTCTAAGAACGTGAAATTTATTTTATAATTTTAAATACTCAACTTAGTGAATATTTATTCCAATTTATCCAGCGTCTCCTTAAAGGCACCTCTATTTTTTAAGATAAGCTAGATACACTAGGGGTGGAAATTAAAACATTCCTAGACTACATGTCCAGTGATCATTTGAACATCTGCAGTTGTCTAAACCACTTTGGATACAACTTGGTTTGCTTTCTGGATATATTCTCGCTAAGAGTTTATTTTTCATGATCATCCTTAAAAGGCACTACTGTACTCACCCACTAGACACAGATAATGTGCTGTGAATTATCTACCCACACAACAAGGGTGACTGTCTGACATAGTTAATAGGTGTGCATGTTCAGGAATAAATACTATAGCAAGATACAAAAGTGGTTAATACTTGTTCACATTACAATTTTATATTTAGATCTATAGGAATTAGGACATTTTTCTTCTTCTGGTCCAAAATTTTATGAGTTGTTTGAAAGATACATATTGTTTTAAAATGTGAATTATTTTACATATTTAGAATTCAATATTAATCAAGCTTTACAAACTTTTCTTGAGATTTGGTGAATACAAAAGATGAAACACAGAGATAAACAAATTGAAAATTGATTCTTATTGACTGCCTACTTGTGTGATACTATTCTGACATTCTGCACCTTTTAGAAAATCAATGTAAAACAGTTCTACTAGACCACAGTAGTATCTTTGTCAACAACATTCTATCTTTAGGGTGAATCCCAGAATACCATAAATATGGCAGGCAAGAAGAATGGCATGCACGACCTCCCTGAATCCAAAGATTGTTAAAATGTAGGCTAGTATCACACACACACACACACACACACACACACACACACACACACACCCCGAGAGAGAGAAACTTGTTCTTGGCAATCCTCCTAGAATAAAACTCTACCATGACCACAGCTAAAATCTAAAGTAACTCACAACTCAAGGAATTTGTATATTTAAAAAAAATAGCTCATGTAGCAATGGGACTAAAGAATGAGCTCCCAGGCAGGTTATCAACCAGTGTACTGCAGACTATGGACAGTGAAGGAAAGATTCAGTTAGCATGAATCACCCTAACAAGTTATCAGCTTTTAAACATGTCTGTTACACAGACAGTGCTGTACCAGAATTTATAAACTACTGTTTTTTTATTATGGAAGTTCTGCAAAGTATAGATAGCCAATACATAAATGTTGTGTATACACATTGTCGATGTCTATGTGAGCATTTCATATAGGTGTCCCTTACATCATGATTACCATAATTATATTAATTATACCCACCCCTATACATAGTCACTATGTGTGCCAATAACAGTTTTCATCAGTTTTTGATAAAAAAAAGTACATTATAGTAACTAGACTCATGGTCGTGCAGTTTAAAGCCACAGAACTGGCACAACAGAAAACCCAAAGTAAAGCTACCTTTTAAAGTCTGATAATTTAGTTCCCCTATAGGGTGCAATTAATTAATACCACTGATAGTTGCCTTTGCTCACTAAAAGCTATTATATAACATATCATAGCCAGCAGGTTCTTTACATTGACTTTTCCTGTCTTCTACTTGACATACTTGGAACAAATCATTAGTTTAACAAATATGTATTTGCAAGTAAGATGATCTGTAGATTCCATTTAAAACCAAAGGAATAATTTTCTCAAAGTGTGCAGAATACTCAGGGATATTAGTCATGACTATAGTCTGGAATCAGTCTCTGGCTTTAAATATGGCTTTGAATTGCAAAAGTATTTTTTGATGCTTTTCAATGCCTCCCTTGTTCCCAAATAATGACATAGAGCTCATGTTATATTTACTAAAAGACTTCTAGCACTATAGCTGGACAGATCCTCATCTATTCTACCCTGACTATGCTGACTATGCTGGCTACTTCCTAGCCTAATGCTCTGATACCTGCTATCTTTGTCTGGCCCAGGCTGCTCCTACTCCATTCATATCATCATGGTGACTCTCATGGTGATTCACTCAGGGTAGCCCTTCTCTACCTGGGCTTGCCCTCCCAATCATTTGAAAGTACCACCTTAGTTTTCTTGCCCAGCTAAAGGCTGATCAGCTCTGTTAACCAATCAGAGGTAATGGAGAACAAGAGATAAGAGATGCTTCAAAAATAATGACAATGCAGAGTCCAAACTGCAACCAGATCTCTGTGGTACAGAAATCAGCATCTGAATACATACTACACACAACCATCCTCCAATCCTGAGTGTTCTTAGCTCTTAGTGGTTTTAGTTCTTCATCTAAAAATCAGTGGTAGTAATATAAGAATGGTAACAAAAGTGCTATGAAATTAAAGTAAGCAAAGGTTGAATTGAATTCCTATGAAAAATAATATATTAAAGACATTTAACTAATTTTACATATAAAATTTATAAATATAATTAATACATCAGGCTGCTAGTTACAGGTACCTTATTTTTAATAAATACACAAATGATTTTTTTCTACTAGTCATGAATTCTTGAAGGATCTTAGTCATAATTAAATTTATAATCAAATATAATTGTAAGCAAATTTGAAAATTATTTTATAAAAAAATTATTGGTTTTTAACCTGAGCATACTTTAATATGAAGTATATATTGTTAATTATAAATTCTGAAATTAAATGTAGACAGAATGAGGACTTGTCAAAATCCAAATGAACAAAGGTAATGATAGGGTGGGTGGGAAATACATATATACACAGAAATGCAGGACTCCATAAGCAATGATCTGGGTACCAGAAGGAAGAGAGTGGCTAATGGAAAGGGACTTCCTTGAGGTCAGAGCAGGTAGGGAGACAAGGTGCCTTTTACTATGAACAGAGAAGATTGGAATGGGAGAAATATTTCACTCTGAGTCTGAAACTTGTGAAATACACAGAGATTAAGTGAGGAGTCAAATATGCTCATGAGCTTCCCAGAATACACCACTGAAATAAAAATATGGATATCAACAGTTTGTACATGCAACATGACAAAAAAAATATCAAGAAAGAGAGACAACAATGGAGAAGGGGGCCAATCAGCTAAAACCAAAGTAGCTAAAGTTAAATGTGAGGATACTGTGAGTGTGTAGGGAAGATTCCGAGGAGCCAGGACAGCTCCATGGCTTCAGAAAAGAAAGATGTGATTAAAAAAAAAAAAAAAAAAACTTCTACTGTTCACAAACTAAAGTAACATAAAACAAATTAAAGGTTTGAGAACATAATATTTCTGCTTCCTGTAATACAGAGGCAATTTCAACTAAATAATGGAATTGAAGGAAAGACTAGGGAGAAACAAAGAATAGATTGATTACAAAGAACATACAAACATCTGTAGGCAGCTGGTAAAGCATAGATGTGAGGGAACTAGGAAAAGAGAAAGTTTCAGGCAACAGTTCTAGGTCCAGAGAAGTAAGTTTTGTTGGCCTTCTGTTTTTTCTAGTTTTTGAAATTAAAAGCCAATTAAATCATTTTCTTTTCCTTTTTCTTCCCCCAAATCCTCTCACAAAGCCTGCCTTGATATATTTCAAATTTGTGGTTCCTGTTTTCATTAATTGGTATGGCATACGTACGTGAATATGCATGTGCGTATGTATTCCTAAATACATAAATATAACATGCTCAGTCTGTACAATGCTCCTTGTGTTATGTGCTTTCAGGGTTGGCTACTTAGTGTCCTCATCCCTGGAGAAAACTCTCCCACTCTCAGGATTCCATAGTTGCTCACAGTACGTTGTGTAGGGCTGAGGAGTCTCAGGTTTTCCCTGTCCACATCACTCTATCTATTTATTTTCTTTTAAGATAAGAGATACTAACATACCTTGAGCTATAATGTTTGTAGGCAAACAATGCTGAAAAATTATAGTTTTAGCATTTCCTGATAAGACGGCAAAGTCAAAACCACATTTCTCAGGTTCTTCACAATGCTTCAGCATAAGATTTTAAACTCCATTAGAACAAAAACTTTGATTTTTTTCCTTCCTTTCTACTACCTTGATTTAGTGAGTATTTTCTCCCTAAAGTTCACTGTTGAAATTACTGCCAGGAGAGGGTGACGAAACCAGTTCCTCTAATTTAGGTGCTGCTGCACTCCAGAAAAAATCTTTCTTCTTCTACCTCTCTTGGAACTGCAAAACTACAAAAGTGACGAAGAAAATTCAAAAATTAATGGAAGCTTGTTTAGAAGGGCATTCCAAATAGCATGTAATGATACCTATGAACAGCAAGGCTCAAACCTGCCAAAGTCCCATTTCTAATTTTCATTAGTCCTCTGGGATTTAAAAAAGAAAATTACCAGGAACTCAAAAACAATTAATCATTGCATACATAAAACATTTTGCCATTGAAGTTTTGACTTACTAAATCCATATTTCATTCAGTTTTCCTTACTCCTTATCTTTCTTTCTGCTAATTAAGCTATTAAATACACCATATGCTTAAGTAACTCGTGTTTGTAACAATACATTAGCCTTTCCTTGTTTTGTGTCTCTTTGACAGTTTTAAGGAACTTTGTAGATGACATTCATTTGAGATGTGTTTGATGTTTTTTCTCATGATTGTAAGAGTAAAAACTTGGAATAAAATACACTAGAAAAAGCAAGATATCCTTCCATCACACCATACCAGACCTACATACTGTCAACATTGCTTCCCAACACCTGACTGAGGTAGTACTCATAAGACTTCTGCCCTCCAAAGTTGCTCTTTTCCCCAAACTACATTCTAGAATCTTTACATGAAAGCAACTCTTTTCAGCCTCTATGTGAAGAGTGGTAAGATGTTCTCTGGTTTGTTGACACAGGAGGACAAAATTATTTGGAATTCTGGAAAACACATCTTTGACTGCTATTCATTGACCCAGTTACCATTTACTTGCAATCATGTGGAGTTGGGGATATTTTATGTGCTATCTTGGCTTATAGATTCACACACTATTGTCTTTATCAAATTTTGCCATTAGGATTTCCTAAGTTGAGAACTTCTGCCCTTCTGGCATAACTGCATAACTGTGAGACTTATGTTCTGTGTGTGGTTTAAGTGTGGTCTTATTTTATGTCACTATAAAATATTCTATGTTTACTGTATTTCATGTCCCAGTCCTGTTCTCTCTCTCTCTCTCTCTCTCTCTCTCTCTCTCTCTCTCTCTCTCTCTCTCTCTCTCTCTCTCTCTGTGTGTGTGCATTTGTGTGTGTGTGTGTGTGTGTGTGTGTGTGTGTGTGTGTGTGTGTGTGAAAAGAAAAGTATTAGATCTAAGATACCAGGTATGGATGCTCCTGGAGTTACTCTTTCTGTATGTATATATAATCACTCATCTTTGGAAGCATACCTAAATAATATGTCTGCCTATAAATGTCTCTATATATATTAACCCAAAAATAAGTTCATATGGATTTTGGTAACTTGGAACCATTTTACACAGATCAGTCAATCTGCTCCTCATGATTATCAAATATCCAAAAATTGGATATTTGTCTTTTGCCATTCTCCATTATTTCATTTAATTTTTAATTTCTGTCTAATATTCTCAGCAATGCCTTTCCCATCCCATGGGGATGGTATTGTACTTGGGTTATAGTGTTCCCTTGAGTACTGAGGACCCATTTCCAAAGTTACTCTTGGTTCCCTCACTTCAATACATTTTACACATTTGTAATGTAGTTAAATTGTTTGGTCATATCCTATATAATTTCATTCCAGAATGAGACAAATTTCTGAAAATTTTCATCAAAATGCATGTACCTTAAGGTTCACTTTACATGCAACAAATACTTATGGGTTCTGACAAATGCAGTACCATATCTCCTTAATTAAGTTTTCATAGAGAATAATTTAATAACATTTAAAAATCTAAGTATGTACTGGGCCTTTTCAACTTCCCATTAATCTCTAATGACAGATTTTTTTTAAACCATCTCAAAAGTTTGGCCCTTTTCAGAATGCCATATAATCAGAGATATATTAGATAGCTTTTCAGATTGGCTTCTTTTATTGACACTATGAATTTATGACTTAGTCATGTCTTTCCATGGCTTAACAGCTTCAAAACATAGTTTTGTTTGTTATTGTTTGTTTGGTTTAAGCCAGAATTTTACTAGGTGCCAAAGGCTGTCTATAAACTTATCCCAGGCTGACCTAAAATTTAGGGTGAGCCTCTCACATCCTGACATTACAGGGACAGACATCATGCCCAACCTTCCCATTCATCTCACAGTGCATATTCGATTCTTCAGTTTGAACAACTATGAATTAAGCTATGTACAACTGTGTACATACAGACTTTTGTAAAAACATGAATTTTTACAACTGTTGGCCAAGTACCGCGGAATGATTTCTGGATACACGATAAAATTATGTTTAGCTTTGTAGAACATGACATTCGATCTTCATAGAGTTTGGTACCACTTTGTGTTGCTACCAGCAATGACCAGTAGTGGCTGCAATTTCCTTGTTTGTCCCTATCTACACCTCTCTGACAAGACAGGATGCTTAGCATCTTTTCCTCTGCTTATTTTCCTTCTGTATTTTCATGGTGTCCATTCAGATGATGTGCCCATTTTTTAATTGAGTGTCTTCTTTTTTTTCAGATTTTAAGAGTTCTTTGTTTACTTTGGAGGAGAGTCTTTACTCAGATTATTTCACAAATATTTTCTCCCAGTCTCTGGCTTGTTTTCTTTGTTTTAGTATTTTCCCTCACAGAGAAATAAGTTTCTTCCTCTTTTTCCTTTTCATATGACAAGGCACCTCTTATTTTTGTGGCTGATGACTTTGTTGTTAATCTAAGAAGCACCAAACCAGGGTCCTGTAGAACATCTCCTATACATGACTATAGAATTGGGATGGTCTTTCTTTTTAAACTAGGGTCTACAACGTGTTTTTGCTTTTTGTAGAATGTGTGTGGCCTGTATTGCTTGCATTTCTTTTATCTGTTAGGTGTTCACTGTCTGTTAATAATAACGTCTTCATTATGTCATCAATGGTTACACGATTCCATTTACAGTTATTCCATTGGATAACTGACAATGATTTCATTGGTGCTACACTGTCCTGCTTTTTAGTGCTTCATATTCTGGAATGAAACTGACAAATATGAATATTTTGAGTTTTTTCCCCCTTTGGATTTGTGGTGAGTACTTCAGCTTTCATATAATTTTTAAAATCATACTGTCAGTTTCTCAACATCTGTGAAGTCACATGTGATTGTGTTTGAACTGTACTCATCTTATCTACTTGTTTCATAAGAATTCACAGCTTAACAACCAGACTTTCTCAAGTTCTGTACAGGCACTAGCTTTCCATTTGCTTAATGATCTCTATTTCCCATCATGAGAGGTCTGTAACTTTCTATGTGGAGAAATGCAGCTTGGCAGATCTGCTTCCCGGCACTTTAGTTTGACTCATGCCATATTAAAGTCTAAGATAGTGTTCAAATTTTAAATTTCAGTTGCTTATTGCTAGCAACTGGGAAAAAGTATTTCGTGTTTACTTGTACCTGATGTCATTATCATACTGGGTAGTTGGAAGAAAAATTTACTTGTCAATGCTTTTGGATTTTCCATGAGGATAACCATGCTGTCTATGAATTAAAGTAGGTTTCTTTGCTTAAACAAAATGTAATGTAACTGAAAACCATGTCTGGAAACCTATGATTATCCAACCAGTAAAAGAGATTCATTTAGAGGGGACAGTAGAACAGTGGTAACATGAAAAGAGAAGATGGGATATACTTAAGCTATTAACAGCTGATGGATGCCTACTGTAGGAGAGTCATTTTCCCCTGGGGATATGACCTTACATTTATGTCTATTCTTTGGTGTTTGGATGTAATGTTCTGTAGATTTCTCTGTTGGATACATTTGACCTATGATGTATTTTAATTCTTGTGTTTCTCTGTTTTATTGATCAAGTGACCTACTGGACAAAGTAGAGTATTGAATACCTATTACTGTGTTAGGTTAATCTGTCTTGAATTTTAATACTAGGCTTTTTGTAAAATTAGTATGCCAATTTAGTGTGTAAATGTTTAGAATTATAGTGCCTTCCTTGTTAAATCTTCCATTGTTAGAATGAAACCTATTTCTTTATCTCTGTTAACTAATTTTAATTTAAAGTTTATTATCAGACATTAGATAATAATGTTTGCTTGTTTCCTGGTTCTATTTGCATGGAATACTTTCACTCTTAGGTTGGTATCTGTCCATGAAGATGAGATTCTTATAGATACTCTAACCTGTGCCTTTTTCTTGAAGAATTAAGGCTATTAATACCCAAAGACATTTTTGAAAGATGAGAGTTGATATCCTTTTTTGTAGCTTTGCTGTTCCTGTTGTTGCTACTGTTGTTGTTGTTGTTGTTGTTGTTGTTGTTGTTTTAGTAGTAGTAGTAGTAGTAGTAGTAGTAGTAGTAGTAGTAGTAGCAGTAGTAGTAGTAGTATTTTGTTTTTCACTTCTTTTGTTTTCTTTCCATGGGCTCTTACTTTTTTTTTCGGAGCTGAAGACTGAACCCAGGACCTTGCACTTGCTAGGCAAGCGCTCTACTACTGAGCTAAATCCCCAACCCGGGCTCTTACTTTTAAGACTTTCTCTAGAGCTGTCTTGGTGGACATGGATTCTTTTAGACTGAAAGTTATATCATAGACATTTTCTTTCTTCTTCAACTACTGTACATAGTTCATCCAGATGAAGTGGTCTAGTTTAGCACCTGTGGTATTCCACAACTTAGAGTATGTTGCATCTGGTTTTTAACATTTCTTTGAGAAGTCCTCTGCCATTCTGATAGGTTTTCCTTTATATGTGGCCTATGCTCTGTTTCTTGCAGCTTTCCATATCTTCTTTTCTGTTCTGTATATTTAGTGTTTAAACTATAATAGGCCACAGAGCATTTCTTTCTGATCATTCCTACCTGATGCTATATGTGCATCTTAGATCTGTATGGGAATGTCTTTTCTAAATCTGGGAAAGTTTTTTCTATGAGTCTTTTGAAGTTCTGATCCATGCCATTGACCTGACTGTCTTTTCTTCTGATTTGAAGATGGTGTCTTTTCATTGTGTCTCAAAGTTCCTGCATATTTATTTCATGGGGTTAGTTTTTAAAAATTCTTTCCTCAAGTGATCCAGTCCCTCTACTTCATCAGTCTCAATATGAATATAATGAAGCATCTATCTTTGTTATAGGTTGGAACGTCTTTTGAGTGTACTCCCAGGAGTGGTATCACTGGGTCCTCAGGGAGTAATATGTCCAATTTTCTGAGGAACTTCCAGACTGATTTCCATAGGTGTTGTACCAGCTTGCAATCCCACCAGCAATGGAGGAGTGTTCCTCTTTCTACACATCCTTGCCAACATCTGTTGTCACCTGAGTTTTTTATCTTAGCTATTCTGACTAGTGTGAGGTGGAATCTCAGAGTTGTTTTGATTTGTACTTCTCAGGTAACTAAGGATGTTGGACATTTCTTTAGGTACATCTCAGACATTTGATATTCCTCAGCTGAGAATTCTTTGTTTAGCTCTGTACCTCATTTTAATAGGGTTATTTGGCTCTCTGGAGTCTGAACTTCTTGAGTTCTTGTATGTATTGAATAATAGCCCTCTATTGGATGTAGAATTGGTAAAGATCTTTTCCCAATCTGTGGGTTGCCATTTTGCTCAAGCCTTTACTTGATTTGCTCTATTGTTAAGGCTTTCCCTGAGTTTTTACATTGGGTAGTAGAGTTTTCGATTCCATTTTCATCTTCAGGTTGAGTTCCTTCAGTATTTCTCTCTCTTTACTGAATTCACTTTTCATATCCTGAATTGTGTTTATCATTTTTTTTTCAGCTGTACAGTGTTTTCTTGAACTTCACTCAAGAGTTTATTTATCCTAAGCTTATTGAGATGTTTGTTCCTGACTTTGGTAGATGCCTGAAATTATTTGATCAGGCTTATGATTGTTGTGTTTTATTCTTTGTCCTGCGGCTCACTTAGGTAGTTTTCATTTGAGTGCATTCTTGTGAGATTAGTGGAGGGTCTGGTAAGAAGAGATGATGAGAACATTTGCCTTAACTTTTCACATTGTTTTTTGTGACTTGACCTGGGCATATGGGTTTCCTTTCTTTGCTGGTCATGTCTGGTTTGGGATTTTAGCTTGACTCAGTAGAGGGTAATTTTGGTCTTTCGTTGTTATCCAAGTTTGATTGTTGTCAGATCATATATGGCAAGTTGTTCAATCAATCCCACCAGTAGTTGGTTTTATATTGTTTTGTTTTGTTTTATTGGAAGGACAGTGATGATTTCAACTTAGTAGTAACCGAGAAAACATGAGACTGTGACTCAAGAGTGTCTGTGAGGACTGATGTATATGCTTAGATACCTGAACGAGGCCTGGCATTATGAAGATATTGCAAATTGATAGAAATCTGGGACACTCTCCATGGCAGGCTGGTACACAAGCTGCAGTATCCAACAGCCAACCAAGCATAGGGATAGGACCCTAGTTAGCCTTGGAATGTGATGGTGTGAGTGAGTAGTGATCTCCCAAATGAAAATTGAACATTAAAAACAATTTATCTGAATGCACAGAAAAACATAGGCTTTTAAAGTATACATAGTAATGGAAGTGCAGAATAGTCTAGACACTGAACTAACGTCAAAGACAAACAAGACAAATAACATAACACATTCAGCAATTGCACTGCTT
Source organism: Rattus rattus (assembly GCF_011064425.1). NCBI lineage: Eukaryota > Metazoa > Chordata > Mammalia > Rodentia > Muridae > Rattus > Rattus rattus. The sequence goes on along the minus strand of NC_046158.1, from coordinate 122,747,311 downwards.
TTAGACCAATCGGGGAAGAGTAGTTGCCTCCATCAGATTGACCTGTAGGCAAGTATATAGGACTTTTTCATGATTAATGATTGAGGGGAGGTCCCAGCTCACCAACAGTGTCACCATGGCCAGGTGGTCCAAGGTCTTATAAAAAAATCAAGCTCAGTAAGCCACAGGACACAAGTCAGTAAGCAGCACTACTCCATGGTTTCTGTATGGGTCCTGCCTTGAGTTACTACCCTGACTTCTTTTCAGGATGAACTATAAGCTATAAGATGAACTAAATATCCTCTCCTCCTCAAGTTGATTTTGGCAGTATCTTTCTTATCAGAGCTATAAATAGCAAACTAGGACAGGAATGAAAAAAATAGAAACTTCCTAAGATGCATGCACTTGAATTAATCTGTTCATATAATAAAGTAGTAATTAATTCTAAGTTTAATGTTAGCTGTATCTTTACTGCTATTACTTATATGTTACAGAAAAGGTATTAGCAAATAAATATCATTTTTCTACATTTTACTCTTTTGTAAATCTTTACACTCAATTTCAGTGCTGATTAGATGTTTTAAGTTACAGAAAGTTAAAAAATGAATTAAATTAATGTAACATTTTATTATTTTTAAGAGAACATAAAGGGGGACATATCAAATTACCAACAGTTGTCTGCCATCTACAAAGGAAAAGAAGCCCCGGTGTTCCCATGCAGAAGGTCCTGTGGATAATGCATCACTGTTTTGTTGCTGCTCAGTATTTTACATTATCACCAGTCTTCCTAACAGTAGTTTCTGAAAGATGAAAGTGGGATCTCACTGTGAATTCCACACAAATGAATTAATTTGTGTCACCATTTTTGGCATGTTTCCATGGATACAGCAATCTGAAGGTCTCAATGCTGTTGAGAGTTGATTGACGATCCATTCACTGTGCAAGGCTTTTCAAAACCAGTAACATAAAAGGATTCTCATTAGTGGACAAAGGATTTACATACACATTTTGGTGATACCTTAAAGAATGAATGTTAGCTATCCATATATCTGATCTTTATAATAATATCGCTAATGAAATTCAGAATAATAACTTAAAAGCAAATTCTAATGCAATCATGATATTGATTTGGTATCTAGTCTTATTTTACTTTCATGTAAAGCTAAATCAGAGAGAACAGGATGGGTAAGCAAACAGAAGAGGATGCATGTTAGAAATTCTGTGTTTTTTCCTTAAAAATATAACTTATTTTTCATGATACATTTTTAGACCATGACACACTTAGATTAATGAAGGTGTAATTAATTAATTAATTCTCTCCAATTACATGAAATAGATAAAGAAAGAAGTTTCCACACTCAGTTTTATTTCAGAAGCATCACACTGGCAATTTACGTGATCACACCACCAAGTGTACAAGATGAACATGTATTTCTCTGCACTTAATTGGAGGTCATGTGTCCCTACCAATTCCTGATAATAAAGTAACTTCCTCTTATCTTTTTTTTTTTTTTTTTCGGGGCTGGGGACCGAACCCAGGGCTTTGCGCTTCCTAGGCAAGCGCTCTACCACTGAGCCAAATCCCCAACCCCACTTCCTCTTATCTTTATGATGTAATTCTATCAATTCCAATTCAATACGCCAGGGTATCTTTTGTCACATTACAGTATTTCCTATATAATGCTTCCATTTCTTTCCTCCTTGGATATAGTCCCTGTCATCAAAGGCAAAGGGGCTAGCTTGTGATAACACCGGCTCACCTGACACCTGCACTGCACGCTAGTCTCTCTGACAAGCACTGTCTCATGTCTTCTTACATTAGCTGCTGACTACTGATTCCCACGTTCACTTGTAGCTACTGGTACTATCTTCTTCTCAGACTCCATGCCTGTATCTTCTATATACTTCTTATGGTATTCAGGGGTGTTTCACAGCTTTTCCCATGATATGTGAAGGATCCTATGAATATAAAGGATTAGTAAGCTCACCGTATCCCTGAACACATAGGTACCTCAACACATAGAAAGTTCAACCAATTTCACTGCATCTTGACTAAAGTTTTAACTTTGTGTCTACAAAGACTGAATAAATTTCATGAGTAGTTTTCTTTGATGATCTGGAAGAACACATCTCCACTTACTTCTATTAAAAGGCCAGAAATAACAACTTTTTCAGGGCTTTCAGCTCAAGATTCCTGCTGTTTTCTTTGAATCCGAATGAAAGTAATCATTTAGCACATAACCCACTTATAATATGAGCTTACCTACTAATCTGACAAAAAGAGCAAGACAGGGAGGCGACTTTCCTGTCCTCTACTTTGCTAATAGGACCGGTAGAATTTACAACACATTCCTTTCTGTTTTCAGTTAAATTTGGCAGAAAGGGCAAATCAAAATTAAATGTTGGAACTGATAATTTAGAAATATCTCATGTGGATTAAAAATTTAGCACCTAAATGAATCAGAACACTAATGAACCATGACTACAGAGATATTTACACATTTCTTTTTACACAAGTTCTTCCTAAGGGAATATAGTCTCAGTCATAAACTGTGTGATTCATTTATCCTATCTCCATGGAATTGTATAAAAATAATATGAGTCACAATGAAAGGAAGTCATACGGATGAAGTGCGTGGCTGGGTGAGGTAGTGTTATAAAATAAATCATCCCATGGAAGATTTATATTCTATCTTTTTATTACAGTTTATAATTTATCTAAGCTTATTATTTTCTGGCACAGGATGCTTGGAGAGATAGAAGGAAGCAGGTGAAGAAAAGGAGGAATAGTTAATTAGGGGAAGCTAATTCTTAAGGTAGAACCTCATATGGCAAAAAAAAAAATTTCAGTACCACATTAGCATGAAGACCTATTATTAGGTAGAATGAAAACTATAGAACTAAGAGTTTAGAGTTTAGTTAAGTTTGGTGGGTATCTGGTTGCAAAGGCCTCCTTGGGTCTTAATTTTTTACCTTCTTTTGGAAAATAAGAATACTATCTGATCTATTTCCATGTATCTAGATTTGTGTTCAATGCTCAATGGTAGTTAATTTTGAGATACATTTTGATCAGACATAATGGAAAAGGCAATGAATTCATTGTTCTTTTAAGATTCAGTTGCAAATCCTGAAAATAAGAAGAACCAGGATTAGGTCAAACATCCCAGGCTTTGAACTTCTTAAAGGATAATAAAGAAAAACATTAACAACTTTTATAAATAAATAATTATTTGTGAAATTTGGTTTATTAGGATCAAACCTATTAATGGTGAGGTAGTGGGTGCAAGCTATTGCATGAGTTTGATATTTTCTTTAAGTGCATTTGACAAAAGGCACAAATAATGAAGTTGTTCGTAAGCTAAGCAGGACTCTGCATCTTTGTAAAGCCATAGACTGTGAATCCCCTCAGTATCATTTAAGAACTATAGTTTATTTTTTATATGTGTGAAACCTTTTGATATTAACATTAAGAAAATTAACAGCAGAGGATTTCAAATGCATTGCAAATTTCAAAGGTATAGAAAAAAGAAGCTACAGTGTTCAAAACCATCAACAGTGAGGAAAAAGGAAGTGTAGGGAAATGTAGAATGGAAAGTTCACACATTAACTTCTTACATCAAGTGTGGGTATGACACTGGTTGTCTTCTAATTTTACTCTGTCCCCATGTATTCTTCATCAAATCCTTTGAACTCTTAGAATTCATAACTTTTTGCTCTATTTCAGACGTGTTTTCTGGCCTGCTTCTGAGTATACAAAAGATAAAAACAAAAGATCCAGCAATTACACTAATAGCACTTACAATAATATATGTTAATCCATTGAGATAGGATGCCATGCAATACAAGTTTGCCTTCAACACTGTTGCAAGATGATCTTGGAATTCCTTATTCTAAGTCTCCTGACTGCTAAAATAACAGAACTGCATCATTACACCTAGCTTCATGAATTCCTTGGTATGAAATTCAGGGCTTTGTGTATCCTAGGCAAAGTCTCTCTCAATTGAATTACATCCCCAACTCAGAATGTGTTAAATGTCTGATTGATGACTGTATACTAATACTAAATTACGTATTTTAGGTACTTCATCTCATTTAAACTTTACTGCATGTGTTTAAGTTGGCACTATTAGCATAGTTTTACAAATAAGTAAGTTGAAACATAGAGAACTTAAGTAATTCTCCCTGTGTTTAAACACTAACAAATGTCACTGTGAAGACATGAGTTCAATTCTGGTTATACTTACCATGTGCAGACATTTTTTAAGAACTTAAATCCTCTTTTTTTATGTTATTAATATCATGTGTTATTACTTTTTTATAAAGAAGTTTCCAAAGAGTTTATTTAGACAAAACTGAACTTGAAATTTGATTTTCAAATAATCAACATCAAAGGCAGCAAGGAGACATTTATTTAAAGGAATCAACTATCTAGGAGGAGAAATGCACATGTACACTGTTTGGACTGAGAGCAAACTACATGAAAAAAATCTGTTTTTGAAAGCCCTGTAGTCCAGAGTTTCCATTAGGATAAAAATTATTCATACCAAGATAGCAGATCAGTAGGATAATTTTGTGATCTAGCAGTCAACTCTTATTACAATTTCCTATTTCTAGTGAATTCTGGGTCTCACATAGCTTGCCTTCCGAGTTATGTTTTTCAAAGCATTGACTCAAAAATGGAACACAGATTTTTTTCTTTTTAGTTGTATAAACGATATAAATATTCATGTGTGAATGTGGGAGAACTGGAGGAAAGACCAGAGAGTAACAAAGTAACATATGTTCATCCTAGCAATCACATTTATAATAAGTATTTCCAATTCTTAAATATTTTTCATGATTGTGAGTACTTCAATGAGATTTTCTATGTTAAAGACAAAACAAACAACCACAACAAAAACCCTCAGTGGGATCAATAACTATCTCACAACAAAAGAACTATATTTTCCAACGATGAAATCCTAGACACGATGCCAATAAAGTCTGAAAAATGTAAAGATCATAATTGTGACCACTCCGTAAGTACATATGCTAGTCAATGCAAGACTGAAATATGAAAAGTCATAGAAATATTTAAAGAAAAACATAAATAGTATCATTATTTTCATGTTTCATTACTTTCTGCCAGAAAAAAATCAAGAGCATTGACTGGGAAAGTTATATAATGAACTAGAAATTAGTGAGAAGGAAATATTTTTGTAGAAGAGAATGGTTTAATGCAAATTTGTAGAAACTTGTTTTCAAAACATGACAAAATCCTATACAATATTGTATTCATGCTTTCAGGCTGCTATCATAAATGTGATAAATCTAATAATGGTTTCAACTGCTGTCATTAAATACCATGACAAAATACAACTTGGAGAGGAAAGTTTACTTCATTTTATAGCTCATAATCCATTACCCAAGGAAGTCAGAGTGGGAAGCTGGAGGCAGGAGTTGATGCAGGAGCCATGGAAGAATACTGCTCACTGACTTCCTTTTAGTGGCTTGCTCAGACCACTTTCTTATAGTACCCAAGACCACTTTCCTAGGGTTGCACTATTCTCTGTGGAATGGGCTCACCCATACGAATCATCAAACAAGAAAATACACAAATTATCTACAGGTCAATCTGTTGGGTCATTTTGTCAACAGGGGTTTTCTCTTTGAAAATGACTGTAGCTTGTTTACATTGGCATAAAATTATCCAGCACACAAGATTATTTTAGAAATCCTAGAAATGTGTTGAGGGGAGTTCTGAAGACTGGAGAGTTTCAGATCAATATTGTTGGTAGATTCAGTGTTTTGTGGTAGCCTGATGCTTCGATGGTGTCCTTCCATTACAGACAGGGTAAAGCTTGCCAGTTCTCTTCATGGGGTCATTGATCCTACTCACATTGTTTCTTCCCTCATTAGTTACTCACCTTGAAAATTCTGCCTTTCCCACTAATACATTGGAGACTAGATTTCAATAGGGTAGATGTTGAGGATATAGACATGCAGACCATAATGCACTGCAAGGAAATATATAAAAGTTTTGTAATATAAGTGTCTAAGAATGAGATGGAGAGTAGTGAACTTATGGAGAAACAAATGGATGAATAAATTCAAAAGATTATGTTCATGAGTAAAATGTTTAAATGCCATGAAATTTCTATTATCTTATACCCAATAATTCTAGAATTACAATGTAGTGTTAGGCAAATTTTTGGAATATATTTAAATAATAAAGACAACAGACTAATTATATAGGACTAATATTAATATTAATCAAAGAAATAGTAGGATGTATATCTGTATGAATGACTATGCAAGATACTGGTAATGAACAGCAAAGATACTATCATGCACGAAGTTTTTTTTATGGCATTAGAAAGACAAAAAAGGCATTAGAGGCAAAAGTTTCCAACGTACCAAAATTTAAAATCTATGTGATGTTATTACATACATATTAGTGTGAAACCAAATCTAACTAAACAATTAAATAACTACATTGAAGAACAGGTACAGACAATCATACACAACTGGAAAGATGGGAAATCTGGGGCTGGGGAAATGGCTCGTTGATTTCAACAAATTTCAGCATTAGAAATTCACAAGCCCGTCTAAATTCTATTCCAAGGGCTCATCTTGAAAATAATTGGCAAGGGCTATGAAACAGCCAATTAAAAGTTTCCATGAGCAACTTGGAGCCAAAGCACTGTGGTCTTGGCTCAGTGATGCCCCAGTGGAGTGTCCAGCCCAATCCATCATGTGCAAAGTCCATTTTGTTCTACATGACACTTGGATACTTCATCAAGAGAAGTGCTAATCAACAAGAAATCAATTGTACATCAACATTCACAGCTTAGAACAGATAAATCAGTAGTGGTTCTTCTAAATGATCTTCAGGACAGAAAAGAAGGGGTTGGGGAGCCAGAATAAGCAATAGAAACTCGTTGCCCCACCAATGACCTTTACTTCAAGCTACAGTTACATTCTGATGTGGATGTTGGAGATGGTTCAGCTTCTATGTGACTGTAATCCAAACCAGCTTCCTAAAATTAGATATAAAAAAAGAAAAGATATTTTAGACGCTGAGGAGCAAAAAGAAAAGTGGGGTATGATGGGTGCTACTGCTGAACACACTCACTAGTGAGATTGGCAGGCATTTAGTCTACTACTCTCGTGTGAAAATAAAGAAGACAAAAAGACTCTGGATTTACATCCTAATTCAAGTATCTTCAATTCACCTGTTCAGTAAAAAGGATGAAAACCTACCAATCATTTCGAGACAAAATATTTCTTTAATGGGAACATTATCTACAAGCATTATTCTTAAGGTCTGAAACAAAATATATCTTTTATTTATTATGTTTTATGTGTTAGGGGATGGATAGTACATGCATGATCCGGTATTTTTTTATTTTTTTTTTATTAACTTGAGTATTTCTTATATACATTTCGAGTGTTATTCCCTTTCCCGGTTTCCGGGCAAACATCCCCCTCCCCCCCTCCCCTTCTTTGTGGGTGTTCCCCTCCCCATCCTCCCCACATTGCAGCCCTACCCCCAACAATCTAGATCACTGGGGGTTCAGTCTTAGCAGGACCCAGGGCTTCCCCTTCCACTGGGGCTCTTACTAGGATATTCATTGCTACTATGAGGTCAGAGTCCAGGGTCAGTCCATGTATAGTCTTTAGGTAGTGGCTTAGTCCCTGGAAGCTCTGGTTGCTTTGCATTGTTGTACATATGGGGTCTCGAGCCCCTTCAAGCTCTTCCAGTTCTTTCTCTGATTCCTTCAACGGGGGTCCTATTCTCAGTTCAGTGGTTTGCTGCTGACATTCGCCTCTGTATTTGCTGTATTCTGGCTGTGTCTCTCAGGAGCGATCTACATCCGGCTCCTGTCGGCCTGCACTTCTTTGCTTCATCCATCTTGTCTAATTGGATGGCTGTATATGTAGGGGCCACATGTGGGGCAGGCTCTGAATGGGTGTTCCTTCTGTGTCTGTTTTAATCTTTGCCTCTCTACTCCCTGCCAAGGGTATTCTTGTTCCCCTTTTAATGAAGGAGTGAAGCATTCACATTTTGATCATCCGTCTTGAGTTTCATTTGTTCTAGGCATCTAGGGTAATTCAAGCATTTGGGCTAATAGCCACTTATCAATGAGTGCATACCATGTGTGTTTTTCTGTGATTGGGTTATCTCACTCAGGATGATATTTTCCAGTTCCAACCATTTGCCTACGAATTTCATAAAGTCATTGTTTTTTGATAGTTGAGTAATATTCCATTGTGTAGATGTACCACATTTTCTGTATCCATTCCTCTGTTGAAGGGCATCTGGGTTCTTTCCAGCTTCTGGCTATTATAAATAAGGCTTCGATGAACATAATGATCCGGTATTCTTATCTAGACTGGAGGACACTGTAAGTTCTCTCCTACTAGGTGATGTCCATGGATCTAACTCAGCGTGTCAAGCTTGGCAGCATGTATTCTTCTCCATTGGAAATCACATAAAATGTTTCTTGAAAGATGTTATGACTAACTGTAGCAGCAGCAAAAGAAGGTAAAATAATGTCATGGACATTACTTGGGATGAGTTGTTAAGCTCACCTTAAATCTATGGCATGCAAGCCAGTTAGTCCAACTATAGCTTGTATTACACTTAAAAAGGAAAAATTCAATAGCAATCCATCAACCACAAAGTCTCATACAGGGTGTGAAGATGACAGCTTCTCACATGTCATCAATAAACTTGGGTCCACTGAAATTGCATTCTTTTAATTTCCCCCTGGAAATATGTGATGGAAAGGGGATTGGAAAGAATAGGAAAAAAAGAATCTAGAAGTAGTATTCATTATCAGAAGCACTAAGGTAAGCGAGAAAAGATAAAATTACATGTATATTTTAGTCATGCTTTTCAGGAAAGGTAAGTTTTCTTATCACTTGATTTATGAAATATCAGATGTAAAGAAGCTCTATTCTTAGAAAAGTCACAATTGCTCTATCTACCATAAATCATAGACTGTTATCTGTGAAAGACAATGGACAATATATGCCTCATAAGAGTTGTGTGTGTGTGTGAGAGAGAGAGAGACAGAGAGAGACAGAGAGAGAGACAGAGAGAGAGAGAGACAGAGACAGACAGACAGACAGACAGACAGACAGATGAGATTTTATAAGGTGAATGTGCCTGTAAGAAGGATCCATTGAATTGATGTTGATGAAGAATGGACAAATAAGATGTGAACAAGTGTGGTAATATTGCACAGAGAGCTTGAGATCAATTTATAGAGAGTGAGCAGCTTCTTGTCATATAATATAAAGAAACAATGTTACTGTTTGTAGAAACTTCAGCAATCAATGTATTGTCTTCAGAAAATGAGAAAAGGAGCTAGACTACTGGGACTTTAAGGCTTTCCAGTCATTGCTCTGTTAGCCATATCCATCCTTGTGACAGGTGGAAGAACTTTTCCACATTCACCATGGCATACTAACTTGTACCCTTATTTTAAATGTAAGCAGACAAATGCCAAGTCAATTTGTTGTCAAGATTGATGCCGTCATGAAAGATGAAATTGTCTTCAATGGAAGTGTTGACCAGTTTAAAAAATAAGGACCCCAAGGAATTTAAAACAAAGAGGTGACAATTTCAGTCTTATTATTATCAGTTGATTTATGAAGTGTCAGATTTCTTACATTGCGAATGATGTTCACCAGCCAAGAAGTTATTAGACTGACTCCCTGTTGATTGTCAACATTACTTTTATGAGGACATCAGCGTTGACAGCAGGTCTTCTGCTCCAGCCCTAAGTATTCTCATGCACATTTGATGGATTTACACAGTTTTCTTTGTTGTGAGGAGATGTATTTGCTTTTCTCTTATTTCAAACTGTCATTTTAAGGCCTTCAGATGTGTTTGGCCTTTTTGTTTTTACTTGTCTTATCTTTCATACATAGAGAGTTCTTACAATTTTCTGAGCAATATTTGCACTGTCCTATGTGTTCCACATGTTTTAATAAATTGATTCTTTAGACAAATCTGTCATATTCAGAAGTTGGAAAGATAAGCTACAGCACTGAATTGATGGTATATGGAAGAGCAAGTGACAGGAAATTCACTGCATGGACATATAGAAAATGGTATAATTCAATTTCTTATCTTTTGACACACTTCATGAACTATGTCCTAAATTCTCCGGCTTCTACTTTGACCCTTCTGTTTTGGTTGAAGGGAATTCCCTCTTCATTCAGAATTTGTTGTACATATAACCATCATGTCATAATTTACCTAAAGAATTATCAATGATATTAAATGTAGACCACCCCCAGGGTCTCTGATGTCTGATGTGCTTGTGTTAAAATTCATAGTACGTTTAAGACAAAAATATGTTTTCACCTGTTTCCTTAATTATATAGGACTTAGGATTATTTTTCTTTTATTTTCATGATTATATATATTTGTCATTGCATCTAATCCAGAGGACTGACTTTAACCCGAGCACTTGAGATATGGATGGAACAGGATCAAAAGGTTTTCTTTTCTTTATTAACTTGAGTAATTCTTATTTACATTTAGATTATTATTCCCCTTCCTGAATTCCGGGCCAACATCCCCCTAACCCCCTTCCCCTTCCCCTTCCCTACCATACGGGCTTCCCCTCCCCATCCTTCTCCCATTACCACCCTCCTTCCAACAATCACATTCACTGGGGGTTCAGTCTTGGCAGGACCAAGGGCTTCCCCTTCCACTGGTGCTCTTACTAGGCTATTCATTGCTACCTAAGATGTTGGAGCCCAGGGTCATTCCATGTATAGTCTTTGGGTAGGGGCTTAGTCCTTGGAAACTCTGGTTGGTTGGCATTGTTGTTCATATGGGGTCTTGAGCCACTTCAAGCTCTTCCAGACTTTCCTCTGATTCTTTCAACGGGGATACCGATCTCAGTTCAGTGATTTGCTGCTGGCATTCACCTATGTATTTCCTGTATTCTGGCTCTGTCTCTCAGGAGAGATCTACATCCGGTTCCTGTCTGCCTGCACTTCTTTGTTTCATCCATCTTATGTAACTGGGTGGCTGTATATGTATGGGCCACATGTGGGGCAGGTTCTGAATGGGTGTTCCTTCTGCCTCTGTTCTAAACTTTGCCTCCCTATTCCCTCCCAAGGGTATTCTTGGTCCCCTTTTAAAGAAGGAGTGAAGCCTTCGCATTTTGGTCATCCTTCCTGAGTTTCATGTGTTCTGTGCATCTAGGGTAATTCAAGCATTTGGGCTATTAGCCACTTATCAATGAGTGCATACCATGTGTGTTTTTCTGTGATTGGGTTACCTCATTCAAGATGATATTTTCCAGTTCCCTCCATTTGCCTATGAATTTCATAAAGTCATTATTCTTGATAGCTGAGTAATATTCCATTGTGTAGATGTACCACATTTTCTGTATCCATTCCTCTGTTGAAGGGCATCTGGGTTCTTTCCAGCTTCTGGCTATTATAAATAAGGCTGCTATGAACATAGTGGAGCATGTGTCTTTGTTATATGTTGGAGCATCTTTTTGGTATATGCCCAAGAGAGGTATAGCTGGATCCTCAGGTAGTTCAATGTCCAATTTTCTGAGGAACCTCGAGATTGACTTCCAGAATGGTTGAACCAGTCTGCAATCCCACCAACAATGGAGGAGTGTTCCTCTTTCTCCACATCCTCGCCAGCATTTGCTGTCACCTAAGTTTTTGATCTTAGCCATTCTCACTGGTGTGAGGTGAAATCTCAGGGTTGTTTTGATTTGCATTTCCCTTATGACTAAAGATGTTGAACATTTCTTTAGGTGTTTCTCAGCCATTCGGCATTCCTCAGCTGTGAATTCTTTGTTTAGTTCTGAACCCCATTTTTAGTAGGGTTATTTGTCTCCCTGCGGTCTAACTTCTTGAGTTCTTTGTATCTTTTGGATATAAGCCCTCTATCAGTTGTAGGATTGGTAAAGATCTTTTCCCAATCTGTTGGTTGCCATTTTGTCCTAACCACAGTATCATTTGCCTTACAGAAGCTTTGCAGTTTTATGAGATCCCATGTCGATTCTTGATCTTAGAGCATAAGCCATTGGTGTTTTGTTCAGGAAATTTTCTCCGGTGCCCATGTGTTTGAGATGCTTCCCCACTTTTTCTTCTATTAGTTTGAGTGTATCTGGTTTAATGTGGAGGTCCTTGATCCACTTGGACTTAGGCTTTGTACAAAGTGATAAGCATGGATCAATCTGCATTCTTCTGCATGCTGCCCTCCAGTTGAACCAGCACCATTTGCTGAAAATGCTATCTTTTTTCCATTGGATGGTTTTGGCTTCTTTGTCAAAAATCAAGTTACCATAGGTGTGTGGGTTCATTTCTGGGTCTTCAATTCTATTCCACTGGTCTATCTGTCTGTCTCTGTACCAATGCCATGCGGTTTTTATCACTATTGCTCTGTAATACTCCCTGAGTTCAGGGATAGTGATTTCCCCCAGAAGTCCTTTTATTGCTGAGGATAGTTTTAGCTATCCTGGGTTTTTTGTTATTCCAGATGAATTTGCAAATTGTTCTGTCTAACTCTTTGAAGAATAGGGTTAGTATTTTGATGGGGATTGCATTGAATCTGTAGATCGATTTTGGGAAAATGGTCATTTTTACTATGTTAATCCTGCCAATCCATGAGCATGGGCGATGTTTCCATCTTCTGAAGTCTTCTTCAATTTCTTTCTTCAGAGGCTTGAAGTTCTTATCATACAGACCTTTCACTTGCTTGGTTAAAGTCACACCGAGGTATTTTATGTTATTTCGGACTATTATGAAGGGTGTCATTTCCCTAATTTCTTTCTCAGCTTGTTTCTCTTTTGTGTAGAGGAAGGCTACTGATTTATTTGAGTTAATTTTATATCCAGCCACTTTGCAGAAGATGTTTATCAGGTTTAGTAGTTCTCTGGTGGAACTTTTGGGATCACTTAAATATACTATCGTATCATCTGCAAATAGTGATATTTTGACTTCTTCTTTTCCGTTCTGTATTCCCTTGACCTCCTTTTGTTGTCTGATTGCTCTGGCTAGAACTTCAAGAACTATATTGAATAAGTAGGGAGAGAGTGGGCAGCCTTGTCTAGTCCCTGATTTTAGTGGAATTGCTTCAAATTTCTCTCCATTTAGTTTAATGTTAGCTACTGGTTTGTTGTATATGGCTTTTGCTATGTTTAGGTAAGGGCCTTGAATTCCTATTCTTTCCAGGACTTTTATCATGAACGGGTGATGAATTTTGTCAAATGCTTTCTCAGCATCTAATGAAATGATCATGTGGTCTTGTTCTTCCAGTTTGTTTATATAATGGATTACGTTTATGGTTTTCCATATATTAAACCATCCCTGCATGCCTGGGATGAAGCCTACTTGATCATAGTGGATGATTGTTTTGAGGTGCTCTTGGATTCGGTTTGCCAGAATTTTATTGAGTATCTTTGTGTTGCTATTCATAAGGGAAAATGGTCTGAAGTTCTCTTTCTTTGTTGGGTCTTTGTGTGGTTTAGGTATAAGAGTAATTGTGGCTTCATAGAAGGAATTTGGTAGTGCTCCATGTGTTTCAATTTTGTGGAATAGTTTGGATAGTATTGGTATGAGGTCTTCTATGAAGGTCTGATAGAATTCTGCACTGAACCCATCAGGACCTGGGCTCTTTTTGGTTGGGAGACCTTTAATGACTTCTTCTATTTCGTTAGGAGTTATGGGGTTGTTTAACTGGTTTATCTGTTCCTGATTTAACTTCAGTACCTGGTATCTGTCTAGGAAATTGTCCATTTCCTGCAGATTTTCAAGTTTTGTTGAATATAGGCTTTTGTAGTAGGATCTGATGATTTTTTTTAATTTACTCTGATTCTGTAGTTATGTCTCCCTTTTCATTTTTGATTTTGTTAATTTGGACACACTCTCTGTGTCCTCTCGTTAGTCTGGCTAAGGGTTTATCTATCTTGTTGATTTTCTCAAAGAACCAACTTTTGCTTCTGTTGATTCTTTATATGGTCCTTTTTGTTTCGACTTGGTTGACTTCAGCTCTGAGTTTGGTTATTTCCTGCCTTCTACTCCTCCTTGGTGTATTTCCTACTTTTTGTTCTAGAGCTTTTAGGTGTGCTGTCAAGCTGCTGATATATGCTCTCTCCTGTTTCTTTCTGCAGGCACTCAGCTATGTGTTTTCCTCTTAGCACAGCTCTCATTGTGTCCCATAAGTTTGGGTATGTTGTACCTTCATTTTCATTGAATTCTACGAAGTCTTTAATTTCTTTCTTTATCTCTTCTTTGACCAGGTTATCACTGAGTAGAGCATTGTTCAACTTCCATGTATATGTGGGCCTTCTTCCATTATTGTTATTGAAGACCAGCTTTAGCCCATGGTGGTCTGATAGCACGCATGGGATTATTTCTATCTTTCTGTACCTGTTGAGGCCTGTTTTATGACCAATTACCTGGTCAATTTTGGAGAAAGTACCATGAGGTGGTGAGAAGAATGTGTATCCTTTTGCTTTAGGATAGAATGTTAAGTCCATTTGGTTCATGACTTCTCTTAGTCTGTCTATGTCTCTGTTTAATTTCTGTTTCCATGATCTGTCCATTGATGAGAATGGGGTGTTGAAATCTCCTACTATTATTCTGTGAGGTGCAATGTGTGTTTTGAGCTTTAGTTAGGTTTCTTTTATGTATGTAGGTGCCCTTGTATTTGGAGCATAGATATTTAGGATTGAGAGTTCATCTTGGTGGATTTTTCCTTTGATGAATATGAAGTGTCCTTCTTTATCTTTTTTGATGACTTTTAGTTGAAAATCGATTTTATTCGATATTAGAATGGCTACTCCAGCTTGCTTCTTCCGCCCATTTGCTTGGAAAGTTGTTTTCTAGCCTTTCGCTCTGAGGTAGTGTCGGTCTTTGTCTCTGAGGTGTGTTTCCTGTAGGCAGCAGAATGCAGGGTCACTTTGGCAGCACATATATTAAAATTGGAATGATACAGAAAAGATTAGCATGGCCCCTGCGCAAGGATGACATGCAAATTCGTGAAGGAACAAAAGTTTTAAGGATGGTCTCAGCAATATGACTCAAGGCAAGTCTGAGCTACATTAAGCCCCGCCCTACAGAAAGAAGGAGGGAGAGAAAGGAGAAAGGCAAGAGAGAGAGGGGGGGAGGGGGAATTTGTTATATTGTAAATAATGTTCATGAACTAAAAAAATTTTTAAATAAAAAATTCCCTTAAAATAACTTTTACTGGTAAAACAAGATTATTTAAAAATAATTTGACTAGAGTTCTGATTAGAATACATACTCAAGGAAAATCAGACATTTTATTTTATAACCATGCTTGAGACACTATTTTTGCAAAATAACACTTGGTAAGGAAAGTGCATGTAAGCTTGACTTCCTCAGCCATGCTCTGTCTACTCGTGGGGCTTGGGTCTCCCTGCCCACTTAGGTAGTAGCTCACAGGGTTACTCCTTCAAATCACTCTGTCCTGCATTCAGTTCTGGATAAGAAAGCCTCTGGCTCGGCACTGGGATTTGATTAAGAGGATCAGCAAAACCCTGGATGCTTTCTTAAGTATTATCTCAACAATCCGAACCTCTGGAGTTTACTATATTGGGCTAGAAATCTTAGAAGGAGACATGTTCTCACAATATTTTTCAACATAATTTGTTTCTTGTTTTAGCCAAAAATAATGTAAAAGAGACATGTCAACAAAATTGAGGATTGCCCTTAGGTTAGAGGAGAAAAAGGGGGGAGGGATGGAAAGCTAAAGGTCTGAAAATTTACTGAGTTCCATTCTGATTTGTGTGGAAAGACAACAACAAAGACTCACGCACAGTGATGGACATGGTGGGCATTCATCCCTTATTTAATACATTACGCTGCGGTTCTTGGTCTGATAGGAGCCATCCATTCTGTTTTCTCTGCCTCTGGCTAAGTCCTCTCAACTAAACTGCCTCAACTGGCAATGGAAAGATAAGAGCTTGAAGAGGCCAGTCTATAATAAGAAACACAATAACAGGAAATAGGTGGTGGCCACACAAGCATTAAAAGATGCCTGAAGTGTGAACTTGGGGGAAACTCGAAAAGACAGCAATGACTGTGGCCAAAAAGAGTGTGGCTCTTTTACTGAGGAAAAAAAAGAATCTTGTACGAGTTTGAAGTACGTTGAAGTAAGTTTGTTTTTCCTCTGTTAGATAATGTTCATTTAATCTGCTATCCAGGAGACAGAGAAAATAAAAAGGGAAGAAAGAGAAAGATGGGTAGAGAGAAGGGAGAGCAAGAGGGAGGAGAAAGAGGCAAGAGAGGGAACGTAAAAGGGAGGGGAGAGGGAGGAGGAGAGGGAGAAAGGGAACAAGAGAGGGAGGGAGAGAAAGGGAGAAGGAGATTAAAACCAAAGCAAAAAAAAGGTGAGCAGCTGGACTAGAATTTGGGGTCTACTTCACACATCTGAAGATACTTCCACATTCCTAAATTATTTTAAATGATTAATTTATTAATACAAGAGATTCTTGGGGTTTTATAATTCTGAAAAAGTAACACCCAATTTAATTATCTTACACATATTTGATATAATTAAACACATGTCCAAAGTGGACTAGAATTTCAGGAAACCATGCCAGGCATGTTATCTAAATACCTAATTCCAGTCGACCCAGTATAAGATTGTAGTATACAGAGCATATATGAGAACAAGAAGAGTGTATGGACCAGAATCAGTCTCTGAGAATGTCGTTTTGTTGAAAATATGAATCACCAGGGGTTCGAGTGTAAAATTCATCTGGAAAAATACCATTTACCTTGTTGAAATCAGGCAACATCGCCTACCGTGACCACAGACTTACTCACTGGGTGCTTTCTGTTCTCTGGGTTGTTGTCTAAATCTAAAATCTATCCTCAAAAGAAACCTCGAATATCACAGAGCCATTCAAGACTTTAGATGTTATTTTATAAATAGAGCTCAGAGTCTTCTCAATAGAACAAAGTACTTAATATTCCAAAGAGGGAGAAGTCATGCGCTATCACTTCAGAATGAGACTAAAACAAAAAAACAAAACAAAAGAACCGGACTCAATGGGAAGGCTGGCGTTTGGACCTCTTAAAGCTCCAGTCACAGCACAGCTGGGTATGGGTGTTCCTTCTTCTCCCAGAAAGAAACAAAGAGAGTTCATTGAGAACTCTCAATGTGAAGAAATGTTCCTGCAGCTACCTGCTTTTTGTACTAGGAACAGCAGATAGAACATTATAAAAATCTCTTTACCATGAAAGATTTCTTCCCAGTCCTGGCACACATAGAACCCTGATCCTCAGTAAGGTTCCTGCTGTTTCATTATTTCAAATTCTGGCTGTTACCTCCCTCCTTTTAACAAATTAGTTCTTGGAGAGTTTTACATTATACTGATCACATTAAACCCCTTCCCCCAAAGTCCTCTGGGACCTACTCCATTCTCTATGCATCCAACTTTATGTTCTTTTTGTTTTGTTTTCAGAGGAGAGAAAAGTCATTTTACTTTGAAAATAAACTGCATTGACAATTATTACTTTACTTAAAAGCTAATTTTATTCCCTATTCATCTCTTACTCCAACCCCTCCTGTATACCTTCTTATGTTCCCCATGTCCTCTCAAATTGATGCCCTCTTTTTTATTTCATTATTATTATTATTATTATTATTATTATTACTATTGTATATATGCATAATATATAAATGCAAACTGCTGGGTCATTTTTTGTGGCTTGAGTGTATGTTCCCAGTGCTGACCATTTTCAACTGTCTAATCATGAAGGGAGTTTGTTCCTGAGAGAGATTAAGTCTCCCTTTCTCAATAGTCAATAGTTTTCAGCAGTTCATTATCTAGGGATGAGATTCACAAAGATTTCTCCTTTTCATATTAGATTACCTATTGGTGTTGTAATGATTTAGGTCTTATTTAAGCAGCCATGTTGTAGCTTTCCTGTCATTTTAAGAAGTCACAACCTCACAGCCAATTGTAGGTTTTATAATCATTTCACATCCTCTTTCCCAAGATTCTATAACCTATAGTTACAGAAATTGTGTTGTATCCATTCAGGGCTAGGGTTCCTTCAATAAGATGATATATGTACTATGGTTAGTTGTGTTTTTCCGTGTTATGGTTTAATCTAATAAAGAGAGCTTCTTTGATGAATGTGGGAATTAAATTTATCTGTAGGTATAAGAATAAATTTTAGAATACAGTTAGGAATGAAGCTGATCTAGTAAAATAGTGTTAATAGGTTTTCCTCTAAATCCATGACCTCATCTACTGAATGCAGTTGATTAGTTATTATGCCCCTCGTGTTGAGTGAATTTGGACAGCATAGGTTACAGCCAAGATACAAGTTCCACTTTTGTAACTTTAGGGATATATTGCAACATTGACCAGTGTTGTGTTTTATAAATATCACCTCTGGATAAGAATATTGATGGCTTCCTTTTCTTTTCAGATTATATAGCACTGGTGCTATGAAAGGTAGACCACAGGATAGAGATTTTCATGTTTGTTCCAGCTCAAATTTTCCAAGTCTTAAGTCGGAATTATGCAATGTCTCCCAGAATGGGAACTTACCTTTAAACTCTGAAAGGCAACCAAGGGCAGTTGCCTATATCATATTTGGAGTCACTTGAACTACCATGAGCAACAACTCAAAAGGATGTCACTCATGTCAGTCACTATGGTTTTCATGAGATTTTCTTTGGCTTTTGTGCACAGCATTTCCAGCCCATAAAGCCCAACTTATGAAAGTGGATATGCACACTATCAGAGGAGAGAAGTGATCATCACTTTTGAGTTCTTTTGAATCCCATGTGAGCTGAAAGTAATAGTGAAAAACTAAGATTAAAGAATATAAAGAAAAACATTGAAGAAAGTAAGACATTTCAGTGTAAGGCACCCCCATCAAAATGTTTAATTAACAGCAGTAACTAGGATTTGAGATGCTGGATAGTCCAGGCTTTCCTTATGCAAGATCATGCAATAGAATATGGTTGTGTGGTAAATATAATCTGTGCCACACATAAGAACAGATCAAGTCAGATTGTAGTAGCTGTCTGTCCAAGTCACAGTGGGAAATGAGGCAGCCGCTGTTTCCTGATTCTAACAGTTTTGGGATTCCCAGATAAAAAGATGTGTCATTACATCTTTGTGGTGTAGACAGAGGAGGGCATGACTCAGCCAAAGCAATCTTTGGACTTTCCCTTCACTGAATTGAAGAACCTCTGAGAAGACTTCCTGCATGCAAAACTTGGTGATCCTTACAACTGACATCATCTGCTCCTTTCTCTGAGCATCTGGAGTCATGTCCCTTCCCTAAGGAGACACCAACAGATAAAATCAAACATGCACCCTGGACCAAAGGGACATGAAAAAGAAGATGAAGGCAAAATGCTGGCACAATATTAAACAGATAAAACTCAAAAAATTACTTCCAGTACAGTTATGATCAAAGGTTGTGAGTAGAAATTCAGGATATTAGAAAAATGCAGTTTGAATGTTATCTCAAAATCATGAAACATTGAGTGTACATTGCTTAACTACTTTGCGTGGGTCATATCATTCCCTCATTTTGTCAAGTCTCTCTAGTATTTCAAGACTGCAAATTCAGATTCATAATATGTCAGAACAAGACCTGAGAAAACACTATTTAGATAGAAATAATTTTCTTAGCATTTCAGAATGCAGGGTGGTATCTCCAAACATTCTACCTGGACATTTGTCGTGCATGAACTGCTCAGAATGCCTGATGGCTTACCCGTTATTGACTGGATCATACTAAAGAATATACTTAGGTAGCAAAGGAAAGGGGAAGTTTTGCCAGCAGACAGCAAATAATGATGGTGGTTGCTAGAATTACTGAAGAAGGAGAAGTCCTCAATTGCTATGCACCTCAGTTACTGTCTGAAATATGTGAGGCAGAAATAGAAAGACTAAACTCTCAAAACCTCTACCCTCTAAAATTGTATGAATATTCAGATACAAAGTTATTATGAAACCAAGTAGGAGGTGGAAAATTGAATTTTCTTACCAAATAGGAAAATTCAGTTGGGTAGGGGGGATGATTGTAAAGAATGAGAGTTTCCTCCCTCAACTCTTAGCGCTAAATATTTGATGAAAGAAATGTTTCTTTACAAGAAACATTTGAGACTTTTCCCATGACAAATGTCCAATGACTTCCGTAAAGGCAGGAACTCAGTTAAGCCTGAATCATTCTAAGGTTATGTGTCAGGTTCTCTGGATTTTTCTACTCTGTACTCTTTTCTACTCCAACATGGCATTGTTCTCACCACCATAGATAGTTTCTCTGGAGTCATTCCTGCAGGCTCCTCCTCAATAGCTAATGATGATGTGGTGGCAACTAATAGGCTTCTCAGAAACACTACTTCCCTCTAAGTAACAGCAAAGATCTTAGGTCAAAGAAACCATTCCATTATGATAGGTACTGAAAGTGAGGTATTTGACCAGGACTTTTTACCCCTTCTCAAATCACATCAAAGGTGAAATAACCCTCACCATTCCAAATGTGAAATACTAATTCTGCCTGTCCCACTCATGAAAGTTTGCATCAATAATCCAGGTCCGTGCCAAGCCCACAAGCCAAGCTCTCACAGCATCTTCAGTCCCCAAGACATCATCCAGCTGCTGGAAATCATGCTTCTTTTCCCTATAGCATAAAGATTCAGTTCCAGCATCACTGTCAATGAATATTCAAACATTATGCAAATGAGAACAATTTATTCTGAGCTTTGCTCCTTCATCAAGAAACCATGACAACAACCACAAGAATTTTCCATAATTCTGCCTACAAAGTTCCCCAGAAATAGAGTGTCTAATAGGTTGAATTTCAGTGTGTAACATTAGAAAGATCAAGTCTTTCAAAAACCGCAAGGAGAAGAGAGTTGTGGAGCCTGGTGTTGCCAGGGCAAAACTCCAGACTCCCTGCAAGGCTCTACCCTGTGGTAATAGCTGTTCTCCCTTTCCATGTTGGCTAGGAACCACAAGACCTTTGCTGAACACATAGTGTTTACCGTCCCCTACCCCATTATTCATGATTGAAACTGCTCAAGAAGACAGGTGTGGGGAATAAAATATTATTGAATATAAAGTCAGGCTAGCCATTAAATTCCAAGCTAAATTTTTAAACCAGGGCATAAATCATTTAAACTTCATACAATTTCAGAGATTATCTTTTTTTTCCTCAAAAGAGAAAGAAAACACCTGGCACTTTATTTAGAGACTTCATAAGGAAAGAACCAAAGGAAATTATCTTTGACTGGCTGCAAGGATAAGTGCTTAATATATTTTAACTGTGGAATATAAGTATTTGTGTAAATCCTAAATGACAACTGCTCTTCTATCCCCACCATCTTTTAGCAGTCTCCTCTCTCTCTCTCTCTCTCTCTCTCTCTCTCTCTCTCTCTCTCTCTTTTCTCTCTCTCTCTCTTTCTCTCCTTCTTTTTCTCTCTCTCTCTCTCTTTGTCTCTGCTTCTTGATCTGTTTCCTCTCTTTATTTCTGCCTCTCCCTGTGTTTCCCTCTATCTCTCTGCATCTATTTTCCCTTTGTCTTCCTTCCCTCTCCCCCCATCACACTCTTTGTGTATTTATTTCACGTCTTTTCTTAATTTGGGAAGGTATCAAATAGAGTGTCTGAAGCTTATTTGATTTGTACTATCATGTACAAACCAAAAGAGAATCTCAGTTATGTTCAAACTGAGCACTAATAAAACATCCAGTTTCAAAGTCCCAGAGGACAGGTTTCCTGACCCTCAGTCCTGTCTCCACCTGTCTCCACCTTGTCAACATTACTTCAGTCTATTTTGTATTCCATGTATCAGCTCCTTGAACAGTACCAGACATGTAGCATTCTCAGTAACTACTTGTTGACTTACAGGGGAAAGAATGAATATTTGTTAAAAACAGAAATTCTGCTTAAGATTTCATATTTAAAAGAAAGTCTGCTTGATAAAAGAAAAAAAGAGAGAAAAAACAAGAAGGATCTAACAGTCTAATTTCGTTTTGCACCCTGAGGGATAAAGAGTATCAGAAACTCACTGTGTGTTCATCTATTCTGATCACCTGGTACTAGGTATTTTTCAGGAAGGCTTCTATACAGCCTGCTTTCTTTATCAACCATGCAATTAAGATACTGTTTCCTTTTTAATCCTGAAAAGGCTCTATTCTTTGGATGGGAAAAAAAAGAAAATACAAAGGAAAGAAAAAGAAAGGAAAGGAAAGGAAAGGAAAGGAAAGGAAAGGAAAGAAAGGAAAGGAAAGGAAAGGAAAGGAAAGGATTGCTCATAGATATTATTGAAGAGAAGTTTATTGTATATAAAAGAGACAGCATAGGCAGAAACAGAGACATCCGTGAGAGTCCAGAGTTGACATGACTAGAGTGAGCTGGGCCTTGTGGGGAGATGGGGAGGGAAAGGTAGGGGGGAGAGAGGGGAACTAGGTACAGCAGCCAGGAAGCCAAGGGCACAAAAAGGAAAGGAAACCAAAATATCTGAATTATAGAGAAGAGCCTCTGGGGGAAAGGCAGCCCGGCCCCCCAGCCCCTAGGCTGGAGAGTTCAGCCCAGAGGATGGGATATGCCAGCCATACCATGTAACAAGTAGGGACTTAATGGGTGCTGGAGAACCTGGAGGCCAGGTCCACTTCGAAATGTTAAATAGGCACTCCAGCAATTTGTCCTCGGTTTGAGACTTGACACTCTTTTTTTTTTCCATCTTCATAAACTTGAGTATTTCTTATTTACATTTCAATTGTTATTCTCTTTCCCAGTTTCCCAGCCAACATTCCCCTAGCCCCTCCCCCCCTTCTATATGGGTGTTCCCCTCCCCATCCTCCCCATTACCACCCTCCCCCAAACAATTCATATTCACAATCACAAGACCAAGGGCTTCCCCTTCCACTGGTGCTCTTACTAGGCTATTCATTGCTACCTATGAGGTTGGAGCCCAGGGTCATTCCATGTATAGTCTTTGGGTAGTGGCTTAGTCCTAGAAGCTCAGGTTGATTGGCATTGTTGTTCATATGGGGTCTCAAGCACCTTTAAGCTCTTTCAGTTTTTTCTAAGATTCCTTAAACGGGAGTCCCAATCTCAGTTCAGGGGATTGCTGCTGGCATTCGCCTCTGTATTTGCTGTATTCTGGCTGTGTCTCTCAGGAGCGATCTACATCCGGCTCCTGTCGGCCTGCACTTCTTTGCTTCATCCATCTTATCTAATTGGGTGGCTGTATATGTATGGGCCACATGTGGGGCAGGTTCCTTCAGCCTCTGTTCTAAACTTTGCCTCCCTATTCCCTCCCAAGGGTATTCTTGGTCCCCTTTTAAAGAAGGAGTGAAGCCTTCGCATTTTGGTCATCCTTCTTGAGTTTCATGTGTTCTGTGCATCTACGGTAATTCAAGCATTTGGGCTAACAGCCACTTATCAATGAGTGCATACCATGTGTGTTTTTCTGTGATTGGGTTACCTCACTCAGGATGATATTTTCCAGTTCCCTCCATTTGCCTATGAATTTCATAAAGTCATTATTCTTTTTTTTTCTTTTTTTTTATTATTATTAACTTGAGTATTTCTTATATACATTTCGAGTGTTATTCCCTTTCCCGGTTTCCGGGCAAACATCCCCCTCCCCCTTCCCCTTCCTTATGGGTGTTCCCCTCCCAAACCTCCCCCCCCTTGCGTCCCTCTCCCCAACAGTCTAGTTCACTGGGGGTTCAGTCTTAGCAGGACCCAGGGCTTCCCCTTCCACTGGTGCTCTTACTAGGATATTCATTGCTACCTATGAGGTCAGAGTCCAGGGTCAGTCCATGTATAGTCTTTGGGTAGTGGCTTAGTCCCTGGAAGCTCTGTTTGGTTGGCAGCTGTACATATGGGGTCTCGAGCTCCTTCAAGCTCTTCCAGTTCTTTCTCTGATTCCTTCAACGAGGGTCCTGTTCTCAGTTCAGTGGTTTCCTGCTGGCATACGCCTCTGTATTTGCTGTATTCTGGCTGTGTCTCTCAGGAGCGATATGCATTCACAGTTTGATCATCTGTCTTGAGTTTCATTTGTTCTAGGCATCTAGGGTAATTCAAGCATTTGGGCTAATAGCCACTTATCAATGAGTGCATACCATGTGTGTTTTTCTGTGATTGGGTTACCTCACTCAGGATGATATTTTCCAGTTCCAACCATTTGCCTACGAATTTCATAAAGTCATTGTTTTTGATAGCTGAGTAATATTCCATTGTGTAGATGTACCACATTTTTGTATCCATTCCTCTATTGAAGGGCATCTGGGTTCTTTCCAGCTTCTGGCTATTATAAATAAGGCTGCAATGAACATAGTGGAGCACGTGTCTTTTTTTATATGTTGGGGCATCTTTGGGTATATGCCCAGGAGGGTATAGCTGGATCCTCAGGCAGTTCAATGTCCAATTTTCTGAGGAACCTCCAGACTGATTTCCAGAATGGTTGTAGCAGTCTGCAACCCCACCAACAATGGAGGAGTGTTCCCCTTTCTCCACATCCTCGCCAGCATTTGCTGTCACCTGAGTTTTGATCTTAGCCATTCTCACTGGTGTGAGGTGAAATCTCAGGGTTGTTTTGATTTGCATTTCCCTTTATGACTAAAGATGTTGAACATTTCTTTAGGTGTTTCTCAGCCATTCGGCATTCCTCAGCTGTGAATTCTTTGTTTAGTTCTGAACCCCATTTTTTAGTAGGGTTATTTGTCTCCCTGCGGTCTAACTTCTTGAGTTCTTTGTATATTTTGGATATAAGCCCTCTATCTGTTGTAGGATTAGTAAAGATCTTTTCCCAATCTGTTGGTTGCCATTTTGTCCTAACCACAGTGTCCTTTGCCTTACAGAAGCTTTGCAGTTTTATGAGATCCCATTTGTCGATTCTTGATCTTAGAGCATATGCCATTGGTGTTTTGTTCAGGAAATTTTCTCCGGTGCCCATGTGTTTGAGATGCTTCCCCACTTTTTCTTCTATTAGTTTGAGTGTATCTGGATTGATGTGGAGGTCCTTGATCCACTTGGACTTAGGCTTTGTACAAAGTGATAAGCATGGATCAATCTGCATTCTTCTGCATGCTGCCCTCCAGTTGAACCAGCACCATTTGCTGAAAATGCTATCTTTTTTCCATTGGATGGTTTTGGCTTCTTTGTCAAAAATCAAGTTACCATAGGTGTGTGGGTTCATTTCTGGGTCTTCAATTCTATTCCACTGGTCTATCTGTCTGTCTCTGTACCAATGCCATGCGGTTTTTATCACTATTGCTCTGTAATACTCCCTGAGTTCAGGGATAGTGATTTCCCCCAGAAGTCCTTTTATTGCTGAGGATAGTTTTAGCTATCCTGGGTTTTTTGTTATTCCAGATGAATTTGCAAATTGTTCTGTCTAACTCTCTGAAGAATTGGATTGGTATTTTGACACTCTCGCCTTCATCTGCTACATTCTGACTCAAGCACTTTGCAGTGGAATTTGGTCTGTGGTGTGTTAAATGAATGAGTAACTATAGTAGCCGGGTATAGATTTTTAATATGTGACTGGTTGAGCAACATACCCGTGAGCCTTTAGTTTAACTGCAGCAAGTTCTGAAGCAACAATTTTGTATTTTGGCAGCTTCAGCTTGTTTTGTCTCTTAGGTCTGGAAATTGTAGGTATAATAGCCTACTCTTAAAACAGCCTGTAGGGACATTTCCATGTGTCTCAAACAGGAAGTCCCAGAGGACCAGGAAGCAGTGGACCCTGGAGAAATTTGTAGGTCAGGTTACATATTCCAGGAATTTAAACATATTGGTTTGCACCGAGAAGTAGAAGAAGGAGGAGGAGGAGGAGGAGGAGGAGGAGGAGGAGGAGGAGGAGGAGGAGGAGGAGGAGGAGGAGGAGGAGGAGGGAGGAGGAGGGAGAAGAAGAAGAAGAAGAAGAAGAAGAAGAAGAAGAAGAAGAAGAAGAAGAAGAAGAAGAAGACATTATTTATTTTTATCCTATGAAATCATGTTCAAGTGCTTTTCACTGGCATTTGGACTTCAGTTTGAAAACCATCTGCTGTGAACTCTCCATATTTCATCCTTGTATCCCATTTCAGTTTAGGTCACTCTTAACTTGATGATAAATTTGTATCAGATCATCTTAAGGCAAGTTAAATTGTGATAGTATATTATTATACAATTATCCTAAGCTACTGGCTGTCTGATGAATAGCTATAATGGACCTCTTTTCCTTCATTACACCCCATAATATTATCTCACAGTTATAATAACACCAGTGTAGTTACCAGTAAGCAGTGTAATGGCTAAGAGATCACATTAACTTGCAGAATAGTGAATTCCTTAAAACTTGAAATGTAGCATGCCTTTTCAATACTAGGTATTTCAAATATACTGGTATTTCTCTGTGAGCATAATATTTTTAAATAAAACTATTTAGTGATGATACAATTATTAGTTCTAAAGGGTTGGGGATTTAGCTCAGTGGTAGAGCGCTTGCCTAGCAAGAGCAAGGCCCTAGCAAGGCCCTGGGTTCGGTCCCCAGTTTTAAAAAAAAAAAAACAATTATTAGTCCTAAATAGTTATTTCTACAGTCCTTAAAATAAATGTCTATTATAGAGCTGAAATAATATAAAATAAAAATAATATAAAATATATATATTGATGTAGAAGGAGTGTATTCTGGTATTTTAGAATATAAGAAAACATATTAATTTCCAGGCTTGTACTTAAGCAATGTTTTCACTTATGAACTTCTGTTCATGGATTGTATATCTTGACTGAACAACGTTTGAAAAAAGAAAACACCACTTTGCATCTGGATTCAGTTTCCAGTGTAACGTAAACCTATATTCAAAGTAAACCTATATTGACCGCCCCAGTGACAAGTACTTAAAATTACATACTAAGGTTAGTACCTAACAGAGTCGCTCTTATCCTTGCCTTCCTTCCCTCTCTCCCTCTCCCTCCCTCCCTTCCTCCCCCACCCCTCTCTCCCTCTCTCTTCTCCCCCTCCCTCTCTTGATAATGTGGATGAGGTGACCGCTGTGTGCAGAAGGACTTTAAAGTAAATGGGCAATTTTGATAAAAGAAACAAGTTATCCAATTCTGATTCCAAAAATAGTAATAGATACATATAGGCAAGGAGTGGAATACTCCACAGGAAAATAATGATGTCAAAGAAGAATTACGGTAAAGCTAAAGAAATAGAATTAAAAGCAGTTTGCATAACTTTATCTGTGTGTGCGTGCGTGTGTGTGTGTGTGTGTGTGTGTATCTGTTTGTGTGTATGCATCTGTGTTTAATAAAGCTTATTTGAGTAATGTATCTCTTCATGATGAACACAATGAACAAAAAGATACAAAGGGACTCAGCTCAAACTAATGCAATGTGTCCATGACAAGTCAGTGCCTAACATTAGATTAAATGGAACTGGTCCCTAGACTTTCTAAACTCTGACAAGGACACCTTCCTTCAATACAGTTTAAGGTATAGATAAATAAAAATGAGATATAGAGGTAGAAATAGATATATTAGGGAATTTCATGCATAAATCCACCATTTCCACTTCTCCCTTATCTTCCTCCAATTGCTCTCCACACCCTTAATGTATGACTTCTTTTTTTTTAATTGTTCTATTTTTTATTTATTTTTAATTTTTTATTTAATCGTTTGTTACAGGCCAGACTTTATTCCCCTCCAAGTCCACTCTCTGACTGTTCCACATCCCATACCTCCTCCCCCACTCTTGTCTCCACAACGATGACCGCACATTCCCACCCCTACCCCACCAGGTCTTCCAACTCCCTGGGGCCTCCAGTCTCTTGAGGGTTAGGTGCATCTTCTCTGACTGAGCCCAGACCTGGCAGTATGTTTTGGGGTCTTCATATGGTGTATGATACCTGGTTGGTGGCTCAGTGTCTGAAAGATCTTGGGGGTCCAGGTTAGTTGAGACTGCTGGTCTTCTTATAAGGTCACCTTCCTCCTCAGCTTCTTCCGGCCTTTCCTTAATTCAACCACAGGGGTCAGCAGCTTCTGATATGACCCCTTCTTTAGTTACTGTTTTATTCAATTTAATTCAGGAATCTCAGCCAGAATAATCAAGCAAGAGATAGAAAGAAAAGGTGTCCAAGTTGGAAGGTAGAAGTCCAAGTGCCATGATTGCAGATGCTGTGATTGTGTGATTAGAGATCGAAAATATCCTCTAGAAGTAGTAAGGCTATTGAGTTTGCACTGTACAGTCACTATATGATGTTCATCAGATTGACTATACGCAAATAGCAAATTACCTCATATGGAAAGGAATTTAACTAAACAGGTAAGACTTATCTACAATGAAAACTGAAAATAATGATGTAAAAAATAGAATAAATGAACAGAGCACAGAGACCCCAATGGAAGAGTTAAAGAAAGGACTGAGGGAGCTGAAGGTTTTGCAATCCCATAGGAAGAACAACACTATCAACCAACCAGATCCCCAGAGCTCCCAGGGACTAAATCAACAACCAAAGTGTACACATGGAGGGACCCTTGGCTCCAGCCACATATGTAACAGAGGATGGCATTATTTGGCATCAATGGGAAGAGAAGCCATTGATTTTGTGAAGGTTCCTTTCCCCAGTGTAGGGGAATGCCAAGGCAGTGAGGTGGGAGTGGATAGGACAGGGAGCATGCTCATAGAAGCAGGGGGAGTGGGGAAGGGAGGGGAGTACCATGAGAGAAGATAACATTTAAAATCTAAATACTTAAAATACCCAATTTTAAAAAAGGAAAAGGTAAAATAAAACACTACAAATTAGAAAAGCACACTATAGTCATGCCTTGTAAAATTATCATTGTTAAAATGTTCATATTACTCAAAGCAATCTACAGATTCAGTACAATTTCTATCAAAATACCAATGACAAGCTAACAAACATAGTACTAAAATACATAAAAAAAACAAACAAAAATCTAGCCAAAGTAATATTTAGAGCAAAGCTACAGCAGTGAAAACAATATTAAATTGGTTTTAAAACAGAAACATAGACAAATGGAACAGAATAGAGAGAATAGGTATAAAGACATGCCTCTATAGCTAAGTGATTTTCAAATAATGTACTAAGACTGTGAACTAGAGGATACTCTTTTGAATTTTACAGTACTGGGGAAAATTGATGTCCCATGCAGAAACCTGAAACTAGATCCCTATCTCCCACAAAATATAAAATCAACCCAAATGAATTAAAATTTTAAATCCAAGGCCTGAAACAATGAGCAATACATAGAAAAGACATCTTAAGATAGGTAGCAGAGGAAGGATAGTGTAAAAAAGTTGTACCTCCTGAGTTGATCTTAGTATATTCAGCTGCTCTACGAAAATAACACAGATTGTCTGACTTACAAACAACAGAAACTTGTGCCTGAAGAGATGGTTCAGCAGTTAAGGCCACTTACTGCTTCTGCTGAAGACCCACATCTTGTATCCAGCCTAACATAGTGGTACACAACCTCTGTAACTTCAGTTCCAAGAAATCGAGTGCCCTCTTCTGATCTTCAAGGCTACAAAGCACACACAGGAGAAATTTATTTCTCACAATTAGCCTAGGAAATGCATGCTCAAGGTGGCAATATTTTCAGTGTCAGCTTATGGTTGGTTTTCTGACTCATAAAAGTGTCTTCTTACTGCACCCTCATATACAGAAGGGACAGGCCAGCTCTGTGGAGCCTCTTTTCTAAGGATATTAGTCTTACTCAAAAGTTCAAAAGCTCTACATATTAATGCCATTACATTATTGATTATATTCTAATATATAAATTATATATTATTTATTACATAAAATATTTAAAATTTTTCAGAACAGGGGAAAATAAACAGATATCACAAATGTCTGCATGCATACAAAACTTCATTTTTAAAATTCCCTATGCTATATGTGCTGGTTTAAGGAAAAAAATGTGAGGGGCGAGAATTACTGAGGCTCAACCCTCCCTGAGTAGCTATGAACACCTACTAGCTACTAGATGAAAGAGAATAATTTTCTTCAGTGGTGTTACCACTGGTAAGCTTCCAGCATAACCCTATATCCAGAATAATGCAAGGAAGCATAATTAATTTAATGAGGCATTTAACCAATAATATGAATATGGAAACAGGACTAGCTGGGAAAGGAGAAATGGGGGATTAATATGATCAAATATACCATATACATAAAGCAAATTATTAAGTAATATACAAGCATGAAACTACCATTGTCTGTTGGAGTTGTTGAAGCAGATCAATACAGGGCAATTGATAAGGAAGATAAAAGGAGTTCTTACTACTAAAAGTATTAAAATATTAGTTCAAAACAGATTGTGAAAACTAACCATATAGAGCAAAGCAACAACCAGTCAAAGGATAAAAGGCTCAACAAGATAAGAATAAATTACAATACAAAATAAGTCACAAGAGCTATACCACAAAATATTTGAGTACTGTTTCACAAATATTCGGCAAAATTTGGGGACTAAACTATTTTTCCTACAACCCAACCCAGTAAGATAAACTGCCAGAATCTTTTGTCTGTGTTTAATTTCCCTGTCAGGTGAAGGAGATGGTTTGTTTGGAAACTGTTAGATTACATTAGATTACATTAGATGGTATAGATTTGACCTACTGTCTTTCTCTAGGTCGACTCCTGTCAGCTTTGCCTGACTCTATAGATACCAGGGGTGACTGTGATCCAGTCAGGGCTGGGTGAGGCCTGGGATTCTGTTCTTGGGGAAGCTTTGATGTAGCTGCTAGTCTGAGAACAAGGTTCCCTTTCCTCTAACACAAATTCCCTTCAGTTTCAGCTACTTTTCATGGCCTAGTTAAATCCAAACATCACAATAGCCTCAGCAGAGCAAACCTTTTGAAAAGGAGGAATTGTTGACTTCAAAGTGGCCCCCAAAGGGAGCAGGGCCTTTGTTTTATAGTACAAAGCATGCTAGATGCCTGAAAACAAACAAACAAAAAAAATGGTTACCTTTTCCTTTAGTTTGTCTGATGAAAAAGAAGCAGCAAATCTTCCAGGAAAAAAAAAAAAGTAAGACTGCCCCTTGGATTGAAATTTAATTATCTTAATTTCCAGAGTCTCTCTCAGGGAAATATCATGAAGAAAGTTCAGACCAGAACCTCCCTTTATCTTCTTTTCTACAAGCTTTTGCAACCCTAGTTTGTTATCTAAATATGAATGTCATAGATAGTCATATTATCTACAAAAGTTTTTCCACTATATGATCACCACAGAGTGATTAATATTTCACTTAGAGTTGCTTTCAAGTAGTATCAAAAATATTTGATTTATATCTTCCAACAAATGGCATTGCAAACTTCCTGAGGTTGGAAATGCAAACTTATCATTTGTTGGAAACCATTATCCTTTAGCTGTGTTCTGAAAATCAACTATGCAGGTTTACTTCAGTTTGAATGCCTAAGTACATGTATTCTTGGAAGCTAAACGACTATAAAGTTCTAAGGCAGTGGTTCTCAACCTCCCTAATGTTGCAACCCTTTAATACAGTTCCTCATTTGTAGTGAGCACCAACTATAAAATTATTTTTGTTGACACTTTATCATTGTAATTTGACTGCTGTTATGAATCTTAATGTAAATATCTGTGTTTTCTGATTTTCTTAGGCAACCCCTATCAAAAAGTTGTTCAACTCCAAAAGGAATCATGATTCACAGGTTAAGAACCACTGTTCTAGGGCAAATTAAGTCAGACTTAATGAAGCATCTATGTCTCCTCGAGTAATAGGAAAAATCTAACATCTACCTAATGATTATATGCAGATATATTAAACAACTGTAGCAAAAATAAATTATATACATGCCAAAAATTGCAGAATAACTTAACCTCATAAATTTTATGAAAAGTAGTATTAAGTAGTGGTTTACTATCCGGTCAAGCCTATAGTTTAATCAGCGAAAAATAATAACCTTATACATTTGTTTTTCCAGTGAACCTCAAGAGTATCCAAAATTCAGAGGATTCTCAAAGAGTCCTAGTGTGGGCTTGACACTTTTGTTTAGGAAACGAGACCCTTAGTAATCACATCTGTGTCCCTTGGTGTTTCAGCAAGCATTAGAACCTATTTAGTTTTTCAGTGAAGTAATTAGTAACCAATTACATAAAGATTCTAGAAATGAGAAATTGAGAATCACTTTACTGTAAATGATTGTAAAATGTAGGTTGTTCATTAATCCAAAGTGATTAAAATGGGAAAGCGTCCTGGGTAAACACTTAGTCAAAGAAGTGACACAGAAGGTCAGGGGGTAGGAACTGTCATGTGGTTTCACCTCATTGATTGGAAGGGTATAATAAATAAGACATAAATAAGATAATAGAAATTGAGTGTATGAAGAGCAAGGGAGGATGCAAATATTTCCATCAAAACTATAGTTTATAATAGTGACATAATCAATTATGAGAATTAAAGAAAAAGAAAGTTGTGATGGAGTGAATAGGGAAATAAGTCCAAGAATGAAACCAAAAAGCACTGCTCGCTGGGTGGAAGAATGAACTCCCAGAAGGACAGCAATGCCACCTACCAAAGGAGGGGTGAGAAGGAGTAAGAGGAGGGGTGAATTTGATAGCTAACTGAATGAATATATATTTAGAAAAATTTATAATTCCAACTCTTGGGGGAGGGGAGAGTTTGAGATACATACTTGAAAAGTTAACAAAGCAACGTGATAAGGTAACTACCAGGGGAAAAAAGTGGTTGTATCTGAAATATAAACATTGATCACAGCACACTACTTCAGTTGTGAATAATTTTCAGAGAGTTACAATGTGAGGATGGGATGTGCATTAAATAAACTGTACTGTAGATACAAGGAAAGTGTAGATGCCTACCTAATGTGTGTGCTGCCGTGGAGAGATGCTCAAGGGAATAAATCATACCATACCCAACAATGGAGAATTAACTAACGTAAGGCCTGAATTTGGTGAGGAAAGATAAGAAAACCTAGAAAGGAGATCAAGGAAGGGTAAAGTAGGAGGGACAGAGGATCGCTAAAAGCTCCATGGGATGTGAACAATTTAAAGAGATTGGTAGGAAAGCTTCACATCAGACCCAAAAAAATGGAAGGCATTATGACAGAGGGGAATTTATTAAAGCACTCCATCAGAAAAATGCCGCAATAGTGTTTTTGCCTCGTCTGTTTATTTGAAAGTAATAAAATTAAATTGAAAAATAAGTGAAAGGTGAACCATACTACTAGCTCAATTAAGTACACTTTTCCAAACCTTAGAAACAGTTTGTTCCGGAAGTCTTCCGAGTTCTAAAATAGTAAAGATTTCTGGAAAAGTCTCGAGTCACGTCCTGAGAGCATCTTTTCTGTAGGAACAAAGAAACAGAAATTTTACATGTCCTCTGGTGGTCAGCTTTAAGTGTCAACTTGATTAGTGTCTCTGATTACTGACTTAAACATCAATTGCAGCTATAATGAAGATTTTTTCATAGAGTATACATATACTATATACATACATGCATGAGTTAACTGAATAAGAGACACAGCCTACATAATCTTGGTGGACCTGATTCTATCTGCTGAGAGGCATAAGAGTAGAGCAGCCTTAGCTCCTGCCCAAGAGTCCATACCAGAAGCCTGTCCAGTAGAGCTCAGACTTGCCTAGTCAGCCCCCACAGACATGCGATTTATATCTCCTAGTGTCTCTGTTTCCAAGTTTAAAACATGACAAAGATCTCTACAATGCCAGACACAGACATAAAAACAAAGCTGTACTGAAGTGATAAAAAGTGAGTCAGAGAAAGAGGTTGCTTTTTTTATATTGGGTGGCCAGGAAAAGCTCACTGATAAGATGCTGTGGTTGACTGATTGTCTCACTGCTATAATTTCTCATCCCTCCATTATGTAGCTCTTTTACCATGTGCCTTTGCAATGCCTTTTACTAAACAGCAAGACCAATTTTCCCAGCAGTTGGCTGGGAAGAGCAAGATCTGTTTTTCCCAGCCATTCTCACATGCCTGGCTTTGTGTGCTTTTCTTTTTCTGATCACTGTTGTTTTTGCCAATAAGAAATTAAAAGATGAGCAGACGTTTGAGACTATCACACACCTCTTGTTCTTTGCTCACAAACAAAGATATGCCAGGGCTCACATAAGCTTAAGAGCTACTAGCCCTAGTTATCCTAGGCAAAGTCATAGATTAGCTGGAAGCCACATGACTCTTGGACTTATTAGTCTCACCATCCAAAATAAACAGGATGAGCCTAGCTGACCTGTAGCTGAAAAGAAGACATGTGCGGGAGCCCAAGTGTGAAGAACAAGCAAGTCTGCTCAGATTGGATGATGTTCACACATTGCATGCGTCTTTGTTGTTGGAATGTAACTGGTGTTTATCACTTGAGACTCAGCATTACAGAAGCCACCAGTAACCCGTCTGGTATGAAATTTGAATAGGCTTGAAGGAAGCAGAAGATAAGGCCCACAGTAAAACAACAGTATCCCAAGACACAAAAACAACCAAGATTAAGCTCTCTAATGCAAGAGTCTGCATGGCATGACAAGGGTCTGCAGACAGAGCTGTGTGGTGAGACTACCAAGCAGAAAGTCTCAAGAGAGAAAGAAAGTAATCAAATTTTATTAGGCTTTATAATATGAAGTAAGGCCTAATAAAACAAGAAATTGATAGACAGTTTTAGACATGTTATTATTCGGATCCTACTTTTAGTTTTAAATGTGACTCTCAGCTGTGGAATGGAGAATGGAACTATTGTTGTTTCAGTGTGAAATAGCCCTTCTTGGTTCATATGTGCAATTGCTTCTCCCCCCAGCTTGAAATGACTTTTAGAGACATGGGACCACTAGAAGATAGGGCATCATTGAAGGAAGTAGAGACCCTCAGGACTCAAAAGAGGGGACCCTAGATGAAATGTCCAACAGTGAGGAGAGGAAACTTATTGGACCCACCACCAGCAGAAAGACAGGGCATCAAGTAAGGGCTGGGGTTGCTATTCCACAGTCAAAGCTCTGACCTATAATTCTTCCTGTCTGAAAGAAATTCAGGGATGGAAATGGAGGGAAGCTTGAGGAAAAGGAGGTCCAGTGACAGGTCCAAAGAGGGATCCAGCTCACAGGGAGGCCCTAAGACCTGACACTATTGTTAAGGCTATGGAGCATTCACAAAAAGGGGCATACCATGGCTGCTCTTCAAAAGACCCAACAAGCAGCTGAAAGATTCGGATGTACATATTTGTACCCAACCAATGAACAGAAGCTTCTGACCCCTGTGGTTGAATTAGGGAAGAGCTGGAAGAAGCTGAGGAGAAGGGCCACCCTATAGGAGGACCAGTAGCCTCAATTATCTGGACCCCCGAGATCTTTCAGACACTGGATCACCAACCAGGCAGAATACATCAGCTGAGATGAGGCCGCCAACACATATACAGCAGAAGACTCCGTTCTGTCAGAGAAGATGCACCTAACCCTCAAGAGACTGGAAGTCCCAGTAAGTTTAGAGTTCTGGTGGGGTGGGTAGAGTGGGGACATCCTTGTGGAGACTGGGTGGGGGGAGGTATAGAGGAGGAGGTATGGGATGTACCACAGTTGGGGGTGGACCAGGAGGGGAATAAAATCTGGAATATAAAAAAAGTGAATGAATGAATGAATGAATGAATGAATAAATTAATTAAAAAAAAGAAGAAACTAAAACTAAAATGTGAAACCCAGAGAACTCTTTAAATATTTGTTCACTAGAGACAAACTCTAAAGACACTTCCAACTAAATACCAACTGTGAGAGTGCAATATTAAATATTATTCATTTAACTAGCATCACAGGATCCCCCTAAGGAGACATGCACTTTTTGCCTGCAATTTTCTGAAGCTGAACACTGTGGTATCTCTAACAAAGACTTTCCAGACTGTTAGAATTGGCTGCAAGAAGCATCCATCAAATCTGCTTCTCTGTTTGCCTGTTGAAGACCCACAATGTTTATTTTATTTCACTTACTTTGCAAGCCAACAAGAAAATGGCTTGTGTGGCCCCAGATTTCTCTTTACAGAAAGTACAAGGCAAGTCCTAAAGTCACAAGTGACCTGTTTCATCATTCCTAGGCAGTGTGCTACAATTGTGAGATTTCAACACTTCTTTATTATTATTATGTTGTGTTGATTAATTTTGTTATTAGACAATTTCATACATGTATATTGTATATTCTGTCTCTGTGTCTCTGTCTCTCTCTCTCTCTGTCTCTCTCTCTCTGTCTCTCTGTCTCTCTCTGTCTCTCTCTGTCTCTCTCTCTCTCTCTCTCTCTCTCTCTCTCTCTCTCTCTCTTTCTCTCATTACTATCATATTCTTATCATCCACTCTTTTCCTTCTAGTCTGTTTCCCAGATTCATAACTTTCTTCTTGAAATGTAGAATTAGTTCTATACTCCAAAATGTGTAAACAGTTGAAACATTTTGACATTTCAACTTAAATTTTTACTACAAGTCAACCATTTTAAATGTTTGAAAATGTGCTTTCACCTCAACATACAATGGGTCATTGTTCATTAACATGAAAAATTAACATTGTTCAAAGACATGAAAAAGATTGCGTGGACAGGTTTTATTTTTTGTTCTTCGGGATTTTTATATTCTGGGCTATAGTCTGGGCATGTGGATAATAAGGATCCAAACTCAGGTTTTGTAACCTCCGAGCAGGTATTTCTCAAACTGAGCCACTGTCTTATCTACTTTTCTATTGATGTGGTAAAACATCATAACCAAGGCAACTTACGAAAACAA
The DNA here is from genome assembly GCF_011064425.1 of Rattus rattus. NCBI lineage: Eukaryota > Metazoa > Chordata > Mammalia > Rodentia > Muridae > Rattus > Rattus rattus. The sequence goes on along the minus strand of NC_046158.1, from coordinate 122,710,593 downwards.
AAGTAACCAGCGGTGCTTTGGGTTGCAGAAAGTTAAAATCCATCACGATGGAGGAAAGGTAAGGTACTACAAGCATATGGTGACAGAAAGAACTGAAAGCTCACATTTAAATTCGCTGAAGAAGGACAGAGAGCACATTAAGGATTACAGGGGGCTTTTGAAACTTCAAAGCTCAACCTCAACAACTCCTCCTCCTAAAAAGTCACACCTCCTAATCCTTCCCAAACAGTTCTACTTGGGGACAATGCAGTTAAGTCTCCTTCAAACCACCACAGCTATCTCTCTAGCCCACAAATCATTCTTTACCAGACTCTTAATTGCAAAAACACTTTCAAAAAGAGAAAGTTTCCTTGGGTATGCATTTCTCAGGAGAGGTGGCTCCACCCCTCACCCAAGGAAAAGTGTAATGCTGGTCCTATAACACTAAAGCTGCATGATCTCGACGACGCATGGCAACAACAGGAGTCCTTGTAAGGATCCAGTATTGACTGTATGGTAGAAACTTTGAACCAGACCAGTGACTCATTGCAATGAATTATAAATGAGACTGTTTGGGCAAAGTGTATACTGTAAGACACTGGGACATATCGCAGCTTCCATGGTAAGATGTTTGTTTGTTGGTTAGTTGGTTGGTTGGTTGGTTGGGGCTTTTATGGGTTTTGGTTTGTTTGTTTTTTAGGTTTGTGTGTGAGTGTGTGTGTATGTGTGTGTGTGTGTGTGTGTGTGTGTGTGTGTGTGTGGCTTGTGGGTGTGTGTGGGGTTATATTTATTTTGGGTTTTTTTTTTAAGGGTAGGTTGCAAGGACAGAGGGAAGACACTAAGGGATGAGGATTCATGATGTGAAATTCACAACGAATCAGAAAATTGCTTTTTTTTAAAGTATGCATTTCTTTGTTCTTAGACGCTATGATCTATTGCTCTGATAACAACACTTAAGCAAAGAGACCTCAGGTTTAAAAGAATGTAATTGATCAAAACAGATTGCAAAATGTTCTTAGAAACAAACTTTATGTAATTTCAGGGAAAACAAACCAACAAGGTCATCCAGAGTATGTGGCTGGAGAATTCTTAGGACCTTGTTATGTGAGTGAGTGGAAGTACGGTAGGGACTTAGGTAACATTATGGCCACACAGTACTCTCATTAACTGAGAGCAGGGAATCTATTGTCCAATAAATGGGACACATAATAAAAAAGTGTTTTAATTGCACCTAACACAAATAACAAAAAATGTTGATTTGGCTTTCAAGGAATGTATTATATTATGAATACTACTTGGCAGAGTTTCATCAAACATGTTCAGGTAATAGCGTGGCTGTTTGGTAGCAATTAGTAGAATTTTTTTCCTAATTCTTAAAATTGTCAAACACTTCAAGGTTTGTTTACCAGTTCTCTAAAAATACCATTAACATTCATATCTAATAATAGGCCAATCAGACAAGACCATGGAATTCCATTGTATTTTCTTAGTTCAGGCCACTACTTGGAAATGTAGGAAAGCATATATTCACAGACAAAACTTATAAGAATCACCCTAATGGTATGATATTTATAGTGGTAGGAAATTAGAAGGAATGGATTTATGGCAGCACCACCTTTAAAAAGGTAGTGAATATAGTTATCATCCTTGTAGTATTAGGCATTTCAGTTCGCTAAATTAGCTACATTATTGTTCAATACAGTTCCCAGAGCAGATATCATTTTCACAGAAACTATACAAAGCAAAATATTTTAAAGAGTAAATGTAGACTATCACTCTTCATTTGTGAAACATTAGAGTGAATAATTTCTAAAACAGTATCACTGAAATGATGTCAGCTTAGTCTCTTATCACCCCCCAATCCCCGACTTCTTAGGTTAAAGAATAATTTAATTATCTGTCTCATGACTACCCAGCTGTACAGCTGATGTCCAAAGGGAGAGATACAGACAGAGTAAGAACAGCAGCACACAAATAATATTTCTATTATGGTCACTGAATTTTGGTTTTGAAACAATTTTCATATGCTATAAAATATTCTTTTATTAATTTTTCAATGTCTTAAAATATAAAAATATATTAATACCAATGGAAAATATGCAAATTAGATGACTGTCTTTTTCAAGGGGCTGGTCTGACAAGCCCCTTGGAGGGAGCCTATTTCTTCTGCTTTAGATTTCTCAGTTAGAAAGTGAAAAAATAGAAAAACTCCTATCAGTTTTTGTAGCTAGTGATTTTTTTCTTGTCATCATCCAAATAGTCGGTATGTTAATAACTTTGATTGTTATGATACAATGGTGTTGTATTATTTGCAAAACTATTTAGTAGATTGAAACATTTAATCATCCCCCTTTTCCATGAGCTGGTATGACTTTGGCAACATTTTGGAAGAGTACGCGAAGGAACTGTGGATTTATGAAGTATTCCAAAGGTCATTCAACTAACGAAGGCAAACCCAGAGCTAGAATGCAGATCATCAAACCAAATCAAGTTCACTGAACATTTGTAATACATTTAAAAAATTACCATGAGAAAAAAACTGTTTAAAATATTCAATAATTGTGTTCTCAATATTTTGATCTCCCTGGGAAATGAGTAGGAAAGCTTTCAAAGGAAATTACACTTGTCTCATCTTTCCCAAGATGCAGGCTATAATTCTGAGAAGAAACTAATGATGTCTAAGGCAAGCAAGGGGAAATTAAGTGGAATAGGTAATAGAACATCTGTGTCTTTTCTACATATCTTGTAAAATTGAGGAACTAGTAGCTGACAGTTACATTTCAAGGTAATGAGTGTCACATTTAATTTTACATCCTCGTAAATGCACCGCCTGACTCCAACTTGCCTACCCACATAATAGGCTATATTCTTTATGTAAAGATGGCATCACCACTAAACAGAAATAGCACATCTCAAAGAGTCTTTTTAGTGAGCCAACTAATGAATATCCCAACTCTGGGCCTTTTCTTCATCTCTGATAAATTCATTGACCTTCAAACTGTTACTAAACCTTTGTCAGACTTGGTTTTATAACTAAATTCTAAAACAAAATTTACTAGCAAAGTAGTTTACCTAGTTGGTGTGAGAATCTAGAGTAAATGAAAGAACAGCATACCAATTATAATTTTATAATTTGAAACATGAGACTCATAGATAAGTTTCAGGTTTCATATATGAGTACTATATTTACATTATTTCCATACCTCCTTCTCCTCTCTCCAACTCTTAAAATGGCCATCACTTACTCTCAAATGGCCTCTTCTTCTTTATCAATTACTGCCATAACACATGCACAAACACATATACATGCAGACATGTGTGTATGTGTATAGTACATCTATATGTACAAATATGTATATATAAGTAAAACCTGCTGAGTCACTTTAGATTTACGTGCATGCATATGGGGTTAAGGCTAAAACTTTAGATTTGATACCTATCGGTGGGGAACAAAAGTATCTTAATGTCCTCATGTTATAAAATGTGGGTCTTTATTGGGGGATGGTTTGGGGCAGTGTGTATTCAGATGTTGATTTCTGCCCAGAGCTCTGGTTACAGTCCAGACACTAGCCTTATCAAGGTTACTGAACTATCTCCTGTATCAATGTTGTATAAAGAATGCTTCCCAGTTATCTCTGGTTGGTTACTGAAACGCTGATAAGCCTACGACTGGGCCAAGAAGTCAAGATTCTGATCCCATGTGTGTGTGTGTGTGTGTGTGTGTGTGTGTGTGTGTGTGTGTGTGTGTGTGGTGTGTGGCAGGGCAGTGGGGGGGCTCCTCAAAGGCAGAGAGGAAGGAAGAGGTGGCCATGAAACAGAAGGACCAGGAGGAGTCGTGACAAGAGATTTTTGATGAGAACACATGGATCAGAGCAAGCTCAGGAGAGACTCAAATTAACACAGGATCTTTAGCTAAGAATTAGATAGATTAGAAGCTGCAAATGAACAAATATTTCCCAGTCATAGTGCTTAAGCTTGTTAATAAACTTACTAGCTCTTTGTATCAATTATTTTGGAACTAGTACAGGAACAGATAAGGATTCTATCTATAAATTACAGCCCATAGGTCGAGTCAGTTCGATAGGATTGTGGACATTCATTCTAAAATTATTAAGATTAACTATTGCATATGACAGTGAGAGAATACAGCTTACCCTATGGAGCTTACATTTGGGGAAGAAAAACAGATCTGTGAGTAAATGAATACCTGCTTTCTTGGATGCCAAAAAGTAATGTGGTGTCTTAGTTATGGTTTCAATTGCTGTGATGAAACATCACAACCAAATAGCAAGTTGGATTTACGTGGTTTACATTCTCATCTCACAGTTTATCATCAAAGGAAGTCAGCACAGGAACTCAAACAGGACAGGAACCTGGAGACAGGTGCTGATGCAGAGGAAATGGATAGGTGCTGCTTACCTTATTCCCCATGGCTCATTCAGCCTGCTTTGTACAGAACACAGGACCACCAGCACAAGGATGGCACCAGCCACTATGGGCTGGGCCCTCCCCCATCAATCGCCAATTAAAAAAATGACCTATGGAGGCTTTTTCTCAATTGAGGTTTTCTCCTTTCAGATGGCTCTATCTTGATTCAAGTTGATATGAAACTAGACAGAACAATGTGGGAGAAAAGCAAAATGAAATAAAAGAAAAACGTTTATCCAAAGGAGTTCTGAACAGTGAAGTGAGGCAAGGACATGAACAAAGGCCATGAGGCACATTGTTTGGTAGACCCAGGGCATAGCAGCAAGGCCCAATTGGGTGAAGATATGGAACAAAATGGTGAGTCGCAGGAACTGAGATCAAACAGTGTTCACCCTGCCAGAGATGCTGAGCCTCGAAATCGAAGTCTTCTTTGCAAAGTAGTGTAATGATCGTACTTAACTCTTAACAGGATCATTCTGATTATGTGTGAAGAACACAGCATAAAAAACTAGGTCAGATGCAGTGATAAGAAAAACAATTGCAAACATCCCAATGAGAATTTATGGCGAGCTGGGAAAGAGCTGCAGTAGTGGAAAGAATAAACGTTACTCAGACTCATTGAGACATATGTCAAAGGAAGAAATGCCAGAATTTCCTGTTAGTTTGGCAGTGGGAAGTGAGGGGAGTCAAAAATAACTCTAAGAACTCTGGCCTGATGAACTGGAAGATGGATATGCATTCAATAATTAGAGGAGGGGAAGGAAAGTATATCAGATTCACATGGTGAGTGGATAAGTAATACAAGAGTTTCATTTTTGATACATTAAATTAAAATCACTTATTAACTACCTAGGTGACTATCATGTAGAAAGTTGGATGAATGACTTCTAAGTTCAGAAGAGGCTGGGGAGTTAGTCTTTGAAGGGTGAGTTGACCTAAGAAGTAAAAATAGCAAGAGAAAACAATAAGACAGTGAATTCCCAGGGATGCCTGGAATGTTGGAAAGGCTCAAAGAGCTGGAAAGATAGACAGAAAATGGCTAGTGATGGGGGTGGGGGAGCACTGAGAGAAAGACATGTTCTGGAAAACAACTGAAGGAATACATTGAGAAAGGACCTTAAATCTGTCAAATGTAGTTTGAAGATTAAGGTAAAAAAGCAAAACAAAAGAAGAAGCAACAAAATAAACAGACAAAACTATTGATAATGTGTCAATGCACAAGTCTATAATAACTTTAGTATGATCCCTTCCATGATAGAAGGGGAAAGACCTTGTTGTGGTTGTAGTTAGTTCAAGGGAGGAAAACAAAGGAAAAAGACAATTTGAGAAGACTTGGAAAAAGGTTTTGTGCTCAGAGGGCAGAGAAATGGGGTAGTGAGTGGAAGGCTTTGTGGCATCAAGGTATGTGAAGAGGATTGTAAAGATGGTACATGGAGGAACAAGAAGAAGTGATTGCGGAGTACTGATCATAGAGAAGACAGCAGCAGATGAGGAATAATGCATAACATTGTGGCTGCCTTTACCACAGTAATTGTCCAGTTGCAGTAATATGCAATGATAAGAACATGTGGACAGCCTCATTTAATTGCTTCAGGGAAATAGCGGAGCAAGATCATCAATGGAAACTCTTTAGAGAAAAGTTGGAGAGTTTAAGAAAAAAAAATAGTGCAATAGTGACTTCAAATAATGAGGAGAGGGAAGTGAAGAAGATATTTCCTGGAAACCCTGAGGACACTTGGGATTACTTATCATTAATATTTTTCAATTTAGTCATGATTATGTACTTTCTCCCATCATGATCACTTCCTTAATTATCATAATGTTCTGAAAGCAAATACTATAATCTCACCAATAGGGGGTTAAGGCAAGAGGATTGAAAGATTCAGGACTAGCTTGAACTATTCAGCAAAACCACATCTTAAAAGTGGAGGCAGGTTATCCAGATAATTTAGAAAGGGCTGAATACCTTTGAAGAGGTCACTGTTAGCACAATAGGGTCAGGTTAGTGTATGAACAAGAGTAGCCAGTGTTTTTGATATCTAGAGAAATGAAACAATGAGATAAATAAGATATGGTATTCAGAGAATGAGATAGTTGATGGTAGGTGGTGAGGGTGATGGAGATATGGGTAATAAATCCTCAGACATGATGTAATTGGGTGTGGGTGACTGAGTAAGGATGGAGAAATAGTGCTAGAAATCAAGAAACAGAAAGTTCATAGCCCTTCAATGGTACAGGTCTGTCAACGATGAGATGTCACCAGGAAAAGGAGCTATCTATGGAATCTCTTTATTGTTCTGCAAAATTTGATAAAAACCAGCTGAGAACACTGGTTTGCAAAGCTCTTCTTCAGTCATCCAGTAACAGATTCAAACACACGGAACCCTATGGACACCTTTGGAATCTAAGACAATGGAAATGAAACTATAATAAAATTAGAAAAATGTACTCTTTCTCGATGACAATTGTAAATTTTTAAGATGGCCAGTCTGCTATAGCCTTGCATTCACATGATGCTCTTCAGGGAAATCCATGTGTGTGTCCTGGTCATCAAGAATGTTGAAACAGTGTCAACTTTTCCTCCACTTACTGACTAGCTATGTACCTTAATTCTTTCAGAAAAATAAAGTATAACTAAATGCTGCTTTTGCTCTGGAAGTTTTCATTCATGAAACTCCAAGATAGACATGAAATAGAATGACTATTGAAAATTATACTCTGTACATTTCTTCCTGTACAACCAAGCTCTCAGGGAAGAAAGACAACCTATTAAAGTCAAAGGGCACTTTGAATTCCCTTCATTTCCTCCTGTCAAGTCAAAATAACATAAATATATAATTTTAACTATAATTGGGTGTCATCTGTTAGACACACTAGGCAATTCAAATTTTTTATTCTAAAGTATTTCTCAAAATGTTATTATTATAAATGTCCTGGTTTCTTTAGATGTATTTTGCAAATGAAATATATTAACAATTTTAATTGGAACTCTTTGTCTGATAGATAGATAGATAGATAGATAGATAGATAGATAGATAGATAGATAGATAATGTATATATGACCAAATTGGCTTTCTAGTCAAATTGCAAAGTTAATCATATTTCATCAGCAATGTCCTGGCAATGTTTAATTACTGTGTTGATATAATCTTACTTCAGTAAAATACAGTTAAAGGTTTTAAGAGTACAGAACATCACAAAGGAAGCAGAAGAGAAGAGTGAAGAGGGACGAGGAGAAAAACAGATACATAAGATGCCTGTCAGGATTTAAATGTAAAATGTGTCCTGAAATCTCACATTTTAATCTCTGGGTACTAATGCTGTTTTGGTAGGTTGTAGAATTTGAAAGAAGTATAGCTTAGCCAAAAGCATTGGATTGTGGGGATGGGATTTTAGAGTGGTATCTGTTTCTGGTCCACACTGGAGCTTTTCCATTCTCCAATCCTCCAAGATATGAAGAACTGCTGCTTTGTACTCCTTGTCTGATGGAGGTAGGTGCTTGGGCTGCTACAGCCATCACCAGGCCTTCTGCCCATGTGACAGACTGCTCTGAAACTGGGGCAAACTAAACTCTCTTCCTCTAAGTCTCTTTTCTATCAGGTATTTTCATATAGCAATGAAAAAAGTAATTATTATAGATTCATTAGAATCCAGTGGGTGTCATGGGAGAAACCAAAATATGCCTGTCCATTTGGATTAATCCAAGAGAAAGAAGAAGCAGACTGTAAAGCTGACACCAAATCAATAAGTAGAAGTGATCCCAAGCTGCATCCTTGGACAAAACCTGGCAGAGTCATTAACCCAAAATGGAGCATCTGTCAAGGTTTGACCTTGCCGATATTTACATTGGGTTGAAGTTAGATACATGGAGATGTAGCGCAAGAATTAATTCCAATCATAGGAAGAAACACATTCGCAATGGGAAAATTAGGTGAAACAGATATGTCAGTACTTCCTATTATTTTTTGAGGAAAACTGCAAAAACAAGTCAAGAGTTTGATTCTACATTCTGGCTTTCTCATAAGAATGACAAAGTAAGAGGGTTTGAAAGCCCTAAAAACGTAATTATCCAGGCAGTAACTAATAGTCCCAATGAGGCAGAAAAATGAGAGTAAATGGAGAAATAAATGAGTTCTATAAAGTGTTCTGAGTGAATTAAGGTGGTAATAGATGGGGACAACAGCAGGAAGAGTGAGCACACAGCCAAGGACAGATGTGAAGATGCTGGCACACATAAATCAGGAAATCAGAGTCCTTACGTCTTAAAAACAAGAGATCAGCACTTGCTGCAGACAGATTGTTTGAGTGATAACATAAAGTAGAAATAAGAGAAATGCCTATTGGATTTTTAGTTTTTATTCAAATATTGTCTCACTTGGAAAGTGACAGTCAGACTCCAAAAAGTATTATAAATAAGTTGTTCAAAAATCAGTATGAGAAACATTAAATGTGAACAACACTGAGGAAAAGGATGCTTTTAAATTACTGTTCACAAATTATTTATCTGGAAAGGGTAACTATGCCTTTCTATTGAGGAGTGGTCACACTTTAACAAAGAAGCTGTACATGGCATTGTAGGGGGTACTATTTTATATATCTAACTATAAGACAATGTAAGACTTTTCTGCCAAAATGTTTACTTTGAATCTAAATAAGACTTTAAACGTAAGTACAAATTAGCAGAAAGTACTAGACTTGAATGAAGCAATTTGGAGTATTTTTAAATAAAAATATAAAACTCCTTATATCTCTCCAAATCCCTGCAATAAATTAATTCTAAAGGGCAGTGAAAGTGTTCTTGATAGAAAGTAACAAAAAAATCAAAAAAATCAAAAGCAACACACAAGTTTAAATTGGACGCTTGTTCCCAAAACAGTCTTAGCTACGAGGTAGCACTGGAGGAAACTCGACAGGTCATTCCATACCGAAGCAACCATTCAGCTGGAAAAAGCAATTGGAATCTATTACTTTGATAATCTGCAACCTAATTCAACACACAATAACCCTAGGAGTTCTTGATGAGCAGAGAAGATACTGTTGTTCCCAAGTGAGCCACACATGCAAACCAATTGTTATCCCCATTCTGTAGCTACTACCCTGTAACTGAGGAGACAGAAGCCCTATGATTCTCAAACAGGATGGGAGACAAGAATGTTGCCCTCTGAAAGTGCTGTATAATGCAAACTGGCATGCTTGCTTGCCCTCATTTTAGCTCTACCAACAGTGGCACACACTGAAAGATTTAAAGGCACAAAACTCCATTGCTCATTTTCGAGCCTGTCCTTTTAGGAAGTCTTTGGTCCCTGGCACTTGCGCCTGCAGATAGACTTAAATATCTCACCTATAGGTTGGAAGGTGAAATTGTGGAAGATGAGTTTTCACAGACGGCCAAGATCAAATCGACAAGGACATTGAATAGGACATTACGATGATTTGGGTTTTACGTAGCTGGCATTATAAATCTAACAAAAAAAATTGCAAGGAACAAAGGGGCACAATTACACTGTCTCTCCCAGTGCTTTCTTTACGGTGGCAGTGGTTGTAACACTGTGACAGACTTGAAACCAGAGCGAAACTAACTGGTGTGTAACTTTTAGCTTTTTCTTCTCAGGTGATCTGATGTCACGTGCCATTTAATAATTGGGCTCTTTAGTTTACAGTAAGTAATACTGTTTCTTAAGGTGGTTTGAATCTGTAGTTTGAATTCAGGAATAGCTGTTTTACTAGTAAGATCTTATGTCAGGGAAAGGTAGTGTGTTCTGAGATTTCTTTCAAGGTTAGCTCCCTATGAGGACCCATTCCACCATTTTTAATGTTTCTCCCATTACTCACTATCCTCTTAGTACTGCTTTTTGGATCATTTATCAATCAAGAGAAAAATAACTACAGTGTTCAACAAAAATGGGTTGGGTCCTTTCCTCAGCCACTTTGCTCACTTCATCTTTTAGGTCATGTCTACTCTGCATTACTATACTATCAAAAAATAGAGAGCATTTTTAAATTTTATTTGTTAAAGGATATACCCAGTATACATTCAGTTGTCAGAACCTGAACCCTTCCAGTTGGTCCTATTTTCCTTTTTAAACATTCTCAGACAGAAATCACAAAGTTACCAACATCCTCCAAAATATCCGTGTTCTTCCTTACCCTCTTGTATAACTTTCCTATCTTCATTTCGGGATCTCAGAGCCCCTTAATTGAAGTTCAATTAGATTCTCTGTGAGCTGGGACTCTTGGTTCAATATTCTCCTCTTCCTGCTGGTACTGTTTACATGCACACCGATGATCCACATGTGTCTCCTGGCCACACTTCTGGATTTTCTCTATATTGGTGCCTGTGTTCCATAGTTCTTCATCTTTAAGATGAAGATGCTGTACCATGTGAGCTTCTGTGGGGCCTCTATCTATCATGCTATATTCTCAGATTATCCTCTGTAAAAATCACTTCCTCTCTTTTAAATTCTTATAGAAATTTTGCCCCTTGGTCCCCAAATTTCTCTTAATTCTCCAATGACTTGAGTTTTCTAACATTTTTGTTTAAGAGAGTAATCACTGGTCTTTGCTTCATTCTTTACTCAATAGATAAACAATACACAACCTTTAAGTGAGTCAAAATCTTTTGGTGTGATCAAATAAGTATTTAACCGTACTTTTCATCCAAATTAAATGTTTCTTCACTTGACAAATAACACTTATGCTAAATTTAACTTACTCAAAATTAGGTTATTTGACTGTAAAATATTTACAGTAAAATATTTCTAAAGGCTTAATTATAACTAAACTTGACTAGTGAATAGAAGATATCAGAAGATTATTTGAAAAAATTTTAGCTATTCTACTTAAATTTCTTTTTAAAGATCATGGTAATGCAGTAGGTTTGGCCATGGGTATAATCTTGTACTTTCTGTTCTTATATATGAATAAAGAGTTTACCAATTCTAGGAATGATGCACACTTGAAGTCCTCAACTTTAGGAGGCCTGATTAGAAGGACTGGGGTCAAGATGTGCCCAAGCTGCATAGTAAAATACTATCAATATATAAATAAACAAACCCAGAAAACAACAACAACAACAAAGCAGCACAAGACAATTGGTCAGAGAAATTACAAAATTAAAGTCAAAGTTGTTTTCAAGATATTACAAGAATGTATCTGAACATTTGGAAGCACTATCAAGGGATATTCAAACCTTAAGTTTGACGTATAGCTCAATGCTTAACATGGGTATGAGTCATGATCTTCAAAAAAAAAAAAGAAAAAAGAAAAGAAATAAAGGAAAAAGAAAGAAGGAAAGGAAGGAAAAGAAAAGGAAAGGAAAAAGGTTGCACTAAGCATAGACAAACTTAATTTTCAAGCAAAAATGTCAGCTTTTGTCAATATTTATTGGACACATCATTAGTCTGAGTACAGCAAATGAATATTAATCCTAGCATTTTGTAGGTTACATCTTATATTACTAGGGTAAACATACAGCATCAAGTGCTGTGTCTGTGTGTGTGTGTGTGTGTGTGTGTGTGTGTGTGTGTGTGTGTGTAAAGAAAAGTGTATCTGAATAAAGCATATTCCAAGGAGAGTTCACACCACTAGAAATTTAAACAAAGGACTAGAGCTCCCTTTTGGATCAGTCTCCACAAATTATATCAAATGCACAGAGTATTAGATCATATGACTAAGCCTAATTTAAAGATTAACAAAGACCAAGAAGGCTCTGTTTGTGTTAGGTGCACAGAAATAATGGAGCATATTCATATAAAGGGATTTGATAAATTAATTAAAGCAGATTTCAGGATTAAGAGCCCTCAAGACTGCTAAATTTCACAAACAGCTTAAACCAAAATAGAATTTAACCTTTAAAGCCTAAATCATGACAGTTTCCAGCCCAGTTTTACCAGATATTTCCCTTTTCCTTAAATTATATAATCAAACCCAAGAAGTGACTCCCTGAGGTTTCTAGTGCTTTTCATGTATGCTTAATGAAATCTGGGACTGCTCCTTAGGTATCATATAGGGTTACAGCATCAGGAGGTGAAAATTGGGTACATCTTTGCTGTACATAAATAATGTGAAATTACGTATCTGGAGTCATTGACAGATTTGCTTTCCTAGGGGCAATAAGAAAACAAGGCAGAATGTGAGCATCTTTTAGGATAACTCAGTGGACAACACGGAACCAATAAATAGCTCTGTATCTGTTTCTTCATGTGTAAATGTCAGACCCCATTTGTACAGATTTAATGAGCTAATGCATGGTACTTTTGATATCAGAGCTAGGGCCAAGTGTGAAGGGACATGCTCTTAATCTGAGACAGGAGCTGGGGAAAGAGGATCTCAAGTTCAAAGCTAGCTACGTAGTGAGACCCTGTCTTTAAAAATGATAAAAACAATACTTGTCCCATAGAAACTTCTGTGTTGTTGTTTCATAAAAGAAATGACACAGATATAGTATACCACATCACAGGTATGGAATCTACCTTCATGTACAGGAAAAAGCCCAGGATAAAATGTCAGTTCAGCTACTAATGGTGTGAATATGAGAGTTTCCCTTTCTGAGTCTCGTTTTCTCATTTGTAAGATGGGAATAATCATACTGCCTTACATTTCCTCATACACATACAATTCGTTAATAGTAGTTGAAGACCAAAAAACAAAAGCTCTCATTTTGCAGTAAAAGTAAAAGAATATGATCAACTAAGATGATTACTAAGATATTGCCTCATTCAATAACTAGTTTTTGTCACAGCTGCAACACCTACAACATATTGTTGTCATATATGGTGTCCATGTTTGTCGTACATGTGTTTAATTGCATGATTTCTAAGGATGGTACCCAGACCCAAATGTTTCAGCAGCAGGTACTTTAACAAGGGAGCCACATCCTTAATCCCATAGATTTTTAACTTGATCAGTTTTAGCAGTGAACCCCAGAGGTCAAAAACGTTTAAAAGACAAACAAAAAAACTATTCTTTGGTGCATCAAGACTTTTTAACTATGCCTTCCTAAGAATCAAAGCATGGTGTTTTAAAAACAGTAGCAGTATACCACACTCTGCCAAAAAGTTCATGCTGTAAAACACAGCCTCAGGGAAATAGTTGGCTCAGCTTTACATGGTTTTACTAATCCGCTGATCCAGTCACAATTGTTGAATAAACAATTTAACTTTACATTGGACATGGGAGACAGGGAGATACTTGAAAAGACTGTGAAGTTATTTTTCACGATTATTACAGCAAGAAGGATCCTGAGATGTGTAGATAATGTCGATAGTGTGCATAAAACCCATCTGAATTTTAAAACTCTCCTAATTCTGTGAAATGGTTAATGGATTTGACTTTTTATCTTTATGTCCTTTGCTCACCACACTACAAAGTGCCCTAACTAGTGATTATAATACTATCCAAAATCCTTAAGGGCATGGCACCTAAATAATTATATTCTTATGCTGGTACAGCATATACACATAAAGAATTATGTGGAATTTATTTATTACAAGATATGTATGTACGTATTTGCATATATGCACTCACTGTAGCATGTGCTTGAAGAGGTGAGAGCATCTGTGGGTACCAGAGAAGGCTACCTGTTGAGCCAACTTACTAGCCGGGAATTGATTAGTCTATTGATTTATTTTATTTACATTTCCGGTCTCCCCTCTGCAAAACCCCAACTCTATCCCCTCTCCCCCTTTGCCTCCAAGAGGTTACTCTCTCCCCTACCCACCCACTCCTGGCTCACCAGGTTAGCATCCCTCTTCCCTAAGGCAACAAGCTCCCAAAGGACCAAGCACCTCCACTCCCATCATTGCCAGATGAGGTAGTCCTCTGCTACATTTGTAGCAGGAGCCACGGAGAGTACCCTTTGGTTGATGGTTTAGTCCCTGGGAGCTCTGAGGGGTCCTGTTAGTTGATTAGTTGATAATGCTGTCCTTCCTATGGGATTGCACTCCCCTTCAGCTCCTTCAATCCTTCCCCCAACCCTTCCATTAGGGTCCCTGACCTCAGTTCAGTGGTTGGCTGTGAGTATCTGCACCTGTCTTAGTCAGATGTTGGCAGAACCTCTCAGAGGACAGCCATTACAGGCTCCTATGTGCAAGCATCTCTTGGCATCAGTGATAGTATCAGGGTTTGGTGTCTGCAAATAGGATGAACCCCAAGGTGGGGTGGTCTCTAGATGGCCTTTCCTTCAGTCTCTGCTCCATACTTTGTCCCTGTGTATGCCCCTCCTCCCCCAAGTGGGATTAAAGCATCCACCCTTTGGCCTCTGAAATTTATTTTTGATGTGCTTCAGTTGCAGAAAACAAAACAAAAGTCCAGCCATTCATACACATAGAGTTCATCCTTAAGACTCAAGCAGAGTTGAAGTATCCAATGAAAGAAGTTATGCATTAACAAAATAAAACAAGGGCTGGAATAACACAAGTGTCCATAGGTACCAGATCAAAGGAAATGCAAACTGGAGATTGGCTGAAGTAGCTATCTTTCAACCTAAGCAGGATAGATGTAAGTATGTATGTATGTATGTATGTATGTATGTATGTATGTATGTATGTATAATGTGTGTGTGTGTGCGTGTGTGTGTGTGTGTGGGTGTGTGGTATGTAACAACAATTTAAAAAATAAAACTAACTTGAGAGAGAAAAGGGGTGCATGGGGAAGGTTGAAGGAGAGGAAGTCAGAGCAGAACCTAATTTATTTATATTTTAATTTTAAAAAGTAAAAATATTTTAATTAATTATTTTATTTACATTCCAAATGTCACCCCTTCTGGTCTCCCCTCCCAGAGTACTTTACACCACTCACCCTCCCCTTTGCCTCTGAGAGAGTACTCTCCCATCCCCGCAGGGCATCCCCCTGCCTTGAGCCATCAAGTCTCTTTGTCCTCTGACAGGCTCAACAAACAGTTGCCTTGAACTGAGGTCAGGACCCCTATGGAAGAGTTAGGGAAGGAGTGAACGAGCTGAAGGGGATGGTGACCACATAGGAAGGAAGACCAATGGTGTCAAAGTAAAAGTATTTTTAAAACTTGACTCGCACATATAAGAGCTGTTGATTATCGAAGCTGCCTTTCATTACTAATGGCCAGTTACCCCACTAGTATGAAGTCACTTGATGTCACTGCCCTTTCTAAAGCTGACCCTTGCTCCATCTCTTACCCAGTAAAGACTAAGTTCCTTGGTTTATTTTGTATCAGCCTCCACATCTAGCCCCTATTTCCCAGGACACCATCCTCTCCATTTCTTCTACCTTAGATGGCCTGATCTATCCCAGACTCTTTCAGGGCTGACCGTTTTGTTTCTGCTGATAGATAGACGTTTGCCTGTTCTCCCTGTCTCCAAACAGTTACTGACATATTTTAAGTGAACCTAACAAGCATACCATATAGAACTGTAATCCATAAAACAGCTTGGTAAACAATAGAAACTATGTTTACATATTTTTATATGTGCTTTCTCACTAAAGAGAAAGAAATTAAAGCTGATGATTAAACAAAAGTAAAATCAAACATATCCACATTTCCTTTACATCATCCTGTCTCCAGAAATCCTGTGAATTCCTCAGATATCACTTAATACATCCTATCAGAATTATTTCTTCACTATAAGCATATTGGGAGTAGAACCAGATCCTATTTATGTCTATGATGGGACACTGTGTAGATCACTATCCTTCAGCACAATGTCTAACACAGTAAGGATGTTCAATGACTGTGTTGAAGAAATGGCTACATTGCCTTTAAGGGGGAAGAGTCAATATCTAAAAAGTCTCTCTTTCGGGTTGGGGATTAGCTCAGTGGTAGAGCGCTTGCCTAGCAAGCACAAGGCCCTGGGTTCGGTCTTCAGTTTAGAAAAAAAAAATTAAAAGTCGCTCTTTTTATACATTATATAGGAACATGCAAAAGGCTGAATGAGTCATATAGATAGGCTTGGTATTTGGGACAGAATATTGTACTTCTGAGTAGTCAAGTTATTGTGCTCATAAATAACCAAGCGAAGTTTAGTTGTATCCATACCATCTAGATTTTGCTTTGTTTGTAATTAGATGTTCTTACCTTTTGCAAATACATAATTTTATGAAACTTCTGCAATTGCAGCTTATAGGTTACTACAATGGGTAATGAACATCCTATTTTGTATTTTGTGTTTCTCTAGCTACATATTCACAAGAATTAAGGATTTTCTTCCCTTTCTACTGCCCCTATACTAACACATTAGGATTATTCTCTGGATATACCAGACTTCTGCTCATGCTCTAAAGTCCAAAGTTTGCTTTCCTAGATGTGTCCAAACCTCTCCCCTCACAATGACTAAAGGGCATTAGCATCTACATTCAGAGCCCTAGAAGGTAGTAAAGAAGCAGTTAATTCTCAGGCAAAGCAGGTATGGGTGGATGAAGTTAGCATGAATCTACTCAGGAGTGTAAAGGTTGTCCCTGTAAAAGTTATTTTGGTGAGAAAGTACCTGAAGTTGGAAGGGAAAAGAGTAGACCTAGTTTGTACTTTCACTCCCATAACCTGTTTTCATTTTCTGTTTATAATCTACCAAGTCCAATTCATGCTTCCCATACACTCATGGGTGTATTGTTATCGGAAGAAACATTGTCAATCTACTAGGGGTGACACACTTAAACTGACTGCTCCTCCCAGGTAAGCCGTCGACTGCCAATTGCTCCCTAAGCTGGGCTGAAAGCTTGTGAATTGCCCTCAACTCCATGTCAGAATGTTGATTGGCTTGAACCTGCTTAGGTCTTATGCAAGCTTCCATAGCTGTTTTCACTTCATGAATGTAGCATTGTTTCACATTGATCGTCCCTGACCACTTGCTTTTAAAATCTTTCTACCTCTGTTCTGAGATGGCTTTTGAATCTTGGGAAAGAAGTGTACGATAGCAGTCTTATTTGTGAGCCTTCCACTGACATTTATTCTCTATGGTTTGACAGGAATGTAAATTTCTGCATTGACTGCATAAATCATTCACAACACAGATTAGTTTTACTCACGAGGCCTGAAAGCTGCACTAATGTATGGATCTAGGGATATGGGTAGCAGATAGTTTGATAATATATCCATTTAGAAAAAGAACTGCAGTGGGTTCTCTTGGGACTTATGATTGCCCTAACCATGGGTCCTTTGCCAGATTTACAATATCAAGAATGCATTTTCTTCTATGGACTTGGCCTTAAGTCATTTGGAAAAAGATTGGTTGTCACCCATAACATCCATGGCCCTACTGTGTCCATGAACATACCTTGCCACACAATTGGGTAGCACTGTTGATGATTTATTCTTCTCCAACAACCTGTGCATACCTTTCAGTATAGGAAAACTCCACAACAAGGAAGAAGTTCCCTAGTTGGAAACAACTTGATTTCTTCATTTCCTGTGACCAAAGTGTGTGGTATCTTCAACAACCGGGTCTTAACCAAGTTACCAATGATCCGATGATTTTAAACTCAAATCCCCAGTTCTAAACTGTCATAATGAACATAATTTGTGGCGACGAGAAAATGGAGTGTTTCACCCAATTTGCTATTAGTTTGAGTTGTCATTAAGTATTTGGATATTTAACCAAATACTTCTGGATCCTCCATGTAGAGTTTTGTCTGAGTCTGTGAATATCAAAAGTTAGGTTGCAAGACAAACTTTGCTCAGAGTCAAAACAAAGTTGTTGTCTCTTTGCCCTAAAAAGAATCGAGAAGCTCAATAAGAAAGCAGTGATGCTTGTGAGAATGTGGTTGGGTATCTGTCTCTTGTCTTTACAGCGAATTTAGCCACTATAGCTAGGTGGCTTTGCTTAAGATAGTTGAATCACTGAGGAATGCCACTAAATTGTTTCAAACTCTGCTGCAACATCACCATTCACACGTCTAAAGATTACTTTCGATTGTTATTTAATTAGTTTGTATTTTAATTAGTTTGTTTGTGTGTGTCCCACACACAATATAGTGTGCCACAGTGTGGTTGTGGAGGACAGAGGACAATTTTTGAGAGTTATTTCTCTTAGATCGTGTGGGTCCCTGGGGATTGAAATCAGGTTATCAGGTTTGCCAGCAAATACCTTTACCTACTAAGATATCTATCTCGCCAGCACGGTTTTCATGCTGATTAAAAAAGAAAGCTCTTCAGTGTTGTGCCTTGTGCTAACAAGATCCACATGCAGAAACGAGAGAAGGTTAGCAACAGAATATTTGTAAAGGTCCAGGTTCCCAAGAAGAAAGGCTGTTTTGATTTTATAGTACAGGGAACATTTCATTTTATAATCAGTAGAAACGCTTGTTTGCCAGATCCCAATTTCAGAAATGTGATGGCAAACCCAGTAAACAGAGGTCCCCAGGCTACGTTTCCACACCAATAAGGAAAAGGCACTTGCCAGTGTAAACTTGGGCAGCATTGTTTCAAATCAACAGCTGCCTCTCTTATCAGAAGTGTGCAGGTCAAAGAAGAACGTGGGAGGTCCCAGTAGCCCACCTCCATTCAGCTTGCAAACCTTCTATCTGATGGGTTCCCGTGGTGTGGATGGACAATACGGCTGCTAATAAATCTGAAGGGCTACTCCTACTCTTTAAAGGGAGGAAAAGGAACTGTGTGGCTTTGTAAGAAAGGAAACTGCCCGTGAATCCAATCTACAGAGAAATCAATTTCACACGGCCATAATTCAAGGAAATGAGGTGGCATGTAATGACGTGGAAATGCATTTTGGTCCTTAAAATCGCGACTTTCTTCTTGGCTACTATTATTTTTGAAAACAGCTTGGATTTTTTTTTTTCTTTCTTTCTCATTGCCCTCTGCAGTGTTCTTGCTAACCATGGGAATCTGCGAGCTTAGGCTTAACTGGGACTCCTCAGTATTGTTTTCTTTAACCTTTCTCTTACCTAATCCTGCTTCGCTTCCCTTTTCTCAAGAGCTAAAAGGAGCGGTGAGAAAAGTCAATGTTTTAAAACACACCAACAGGCGGCAAGGAATATTCTAAGTTCACTAAATTTGCTTTAACTTTCCCCAAGAGTATATTTAAGAGTTTTCACAGAAATCATTTTCAAATGCAAAATTCTCGTGTAGCAGCCTAATTGGTAGGTTTCCACTTCTCTTTTAGGACTAGGGAAAGAGCACAAGTTTGTTCTCATTTCTACTTCTGCAGAAGATCATGACTAAACACACTTTTAAAAGCAGTGAAAATGATAATTTTTTTAAATCCCAGAACCTGAGGAAACTGAATTCTCTATACAGCTTGACTCCAAAAATTATGACCTCTATGACACTAAAAAAACTATTGTTAAATAAACAAGTATGCTTAGAGTAAAGTTTTGAGGAAAGAGACAAACATTTGAGAATTGACAATGATCAATTTGTTCTAACAATGTTAATATACATTAAAAAGGGGAGCAGCTAAACTGTTACTAAACAAGTAATACAGAAGAAAATGAGACAAACAGGGCCTGAAGAGTTCATAAAGCAGCAAGGATGGGACTGGGAATGAACCCCAGGACAATGAATTCATAGGACAAAAATAGGGGGCTGAACTTAAAAGAAGTAGAGTTGGTTAGGTGGTGGGTGGAGTTCACAGGTAAAAAGGTTCTAAGTGTGATTAAATGGCAAGAGCTAAGGAGCAAGCCATTAATAAAACATCTTAGACCTAAGGAGATTCCCTTAAACTAGCAAACTATGGAATTGGAACAGTGAGTGCCAGCTAGAGTGAGTCAGGCTTGTCATAGTAAGACATGCTAGATTTCAAAGTAAGGAAATGGGGTAAAAGTAGGGGTTTATAAGCAAATAACCTAGCAGTACAAAATATATTAGATCAAGTTAGCGAAGAAAATATCCAAGTAGGTAGAGAATATAAGTAAAAGCAATTCCAATAATCTAAAACCAAGGCAACATAAGCCCGGAATAAGATTCTAAGGCATCTAACATGCATTTATATGCGGACAGTTACCAAGGCTGTTCCTGACTCACTTCCTAGGCCGAAGCAGGTCTCTTCCCATCCAGGTCAAGTGCCAAGCAAGAACTTTCTGAGTTATAGCCAAGGACCCAGGTCCCTCACTCAGCCTGGCCAGCCATGTTCTTAGCATATATTTGTGTCTAGCCTGGGCATCTCCCTTCACAGAATGGTTCATCCATTTCTTCCTCCTGACTCCTTCCTACTTGAGAGAGAACTTGAACACCTGCTTTTCCACTCACTAAGAATGTAAACTTTTCTGCTCCTAGACCCCTCTCCTGCTGACCCTAACCTTGAGCCCTGATTCTGTAAACTGACAGAGCCTTGTCTTCCGGTCTTTGGTAACAGTGACAGAGCTGCTGTGTGTGTTAATACATCTGACCCTCCCTCCGTGCCCTTTGGCAAGGAAATGAAGTATTATGGAGCTGGAGACTGTGCTGTTTGTGTGTACTAGCTTAGAAGACCATTAAAACGTGACCTCCATGTCTAGTTGATGTGCTGTCTAAACTGACTGCTCCAACAACCTGCCTTCTCAGCTCTGTTCTAAACAAGAAACAGAGGGATTGTTTTCCATTAATTTATTTATTCATTTTGCATCCTGATCACTGCCTCTCCTCCTGGTGCCCCCCTCAGACAGTCCCTTCCCCCATACTTCCTTCCCTTTCTCTGAGAGGATAGGCAAACCCCCCTTCCCAGGGTATCACCTCACCCTGGCACATCAAGTCTCTTCAGGGTTAGGTACATCCTCTCCTACTGAGGCCAAACAAGACAGCCCAGTTAGTGGAATGGGATTCACCAAGAGGCAACAGTTTTAAGGAAGGCCCCCACTCCGGTTATTGGGGAACCCACATGAAGACTGAGCTGCAGAGGAAATTTAAAAACTTTGAACACTAATAAGGACTAGTTTCTGATCACCAATCTTGTTTTAAGCAATCCTACCCTCTCGGTTCTCAGAGATATAAGCTATCCTTACAGAATGTTTGGATAAGGATATTAATATTTAAAAACATGCTTTAGATTCAAATTTATATACAAATTTTAAAAGCCCATATTTCATGTTGTAGACTAACCTAGCAAACCTTTCACAATAAGAACTTTTGTAATATTAATCCCACAGTCAAGAGACCTCTAAAGTATTTTATTTCAAAACCTCTGCTGAAAAAGAATAAACCACAGGAACCTCAAATTTCAGACCACCAGGACCATGATCGAATGACTGACAACTCCTTCAAATGAAGGAAGTAGAGAAATCAAAAAAGAGGGTTTTTTTTTTTTAAACTGCAACACCTGGTGATCCATCCCATATACAGACATCAAACCCAGACACAATTGCTGATGCCAAGAAATGCATGCTGACTGCCGCCTGATATAGCTGTCTCCTGAGAGGCTCTGCCAGAGCTTGACAAATACGAGGCAGATGCTCACAGCCAACCATTGAACTGAGAATGGTGTCCCAATGGAGGAGTTAGGGGAAGGACTGAAGGAGCTGAAGGGGTTTGCAACCCCATAAGAAGACTAACAATACCAACCAACAAGATCCCCTCCCCCCCTAGAGCTCCCAGGGACTAAACCACCAACCAAAGAGTACACATGGAGTGACCCATGGCTCTAGCTGCATATGTAGCAGAGTATGGCATTGTTTGGCATCAATGGGAGGAGAGGCCCTTGGCCCTGTGAAGGCTGGATGCCCCAGTGTAAGGGAATGCCAAGGCGGGGAGATGGAAGGGAGTAGGTGGGGGTGGGAAGCACCCTCACAGAAGCAGGGGGAGGGGATGAAATAGGGTGTTTCCGGAAATGTAAATAAAGAAAATATCCAATAACAAAATGGAAAAAACCTTCCACTGTGTTCTTAACATACTCAGTATTCAAGTTCATGCAAAGAGTAGTGTGATTGTTAACATGCAACCATACTGTGATAACACTTGTGACTTCTCATGAGAGGATCCCTGCAGAGCAATTGTTAGCAAAGCCCAGCATTCAGTGTTTGCAAATGCTAGCAGCTCATTCCTACAGAGTCCACCTGGGGAACATACACCACGCACTTCTACGCTTCGTCCTGCAAGTGCTTTTGCTTTCTTCCTTGGACCACCACAGTTTAGACGGCCCCCCATGGCTCCCCCTTTGGGTTGCTACATGCCCACTTCCCCGCAAACCATAAAAACCTGTTAACTCAAGTACGTGGTCCCACAGATTATGTAGTATACACTATCACCTCTAAAGCAGACAAAGTGAGAAAATTCGAGGGCAAGAGAAGTGTTGTCATCGTTCATTCATCAATTCTGATGGATACATCAATAATGTAACATCTGAGGTACTTCTAAGTCTGTGAGAAAAAGGCCTGATGTGAAACAGTTCTCAAACTCTCTACTAAACTTCACCATCATGTTAGCTCTAAATGTGAGATTTTTCCAAAACTGACAGAGTATTTTGTTCCTCATGATGAAACTATGTTATTTTTCATAAAGTTATTAATACCTCATTGCTCTATGGTTATTTTCTTGTTCCCTATTTTTTTCCTAGTTTTACATATTTTGTTTCTTATCATTGGAGCTTCCTGGTAAGTCACTGTCACTTGGTATACACTCCTTTGATCTGTGAAACCTAGGCAAATATATCAAACATTAAATGAAACAGATCTCAATGTACAGAAGAGAAGCATACTTTTATTTTCATGTGTGTGCAGGCAGCCTGTAGACCATGAAGGTCTCTGAAGCAGACAGAGGGAAACCCTCTGAGAAGCATTGGCAATGTGCATCCATCAGGGAGAGTCACTAGATAAGTATCGAGTCCTCTGTGGCAACATCTCATTCAACCAGATAAGTACTTGCAAAGTGCAAGGAGCACCAAAATATCAGAGAAATCACTGCCGAACAATAAAATTCAGAGGTCTTAAGGAAGGGCTGGCAAAAGTGTTTCGCTTTTACTGAACCAAGACACAGAGCATATAAACGGCTCGCCGTTATTAGAGAGGGTAGGATTAAAACACATTTTGGGAAATATATAAGACCCCATTGGCTTTTGCATTTGCAGGAAACACATTTCTTTTTTAAATTGGGTTTTTTTTTTTATTTACATTTCAAATGTTATTCCTTTCCCGGTTTCGGGCCCCAAGTCCCCTATCCCATTCCCATACCCCTCCTTCTACAAAGGTGTTCCCCTCCCCAGCAACCCCCCTCCCCACCTCCCAGCCCTGACATTTCCATACACTAGGGGAATCAAGTCTTGGCAGGACCAAGGGCTTCTCCTCCCATTGGTGCTCAACAAGGTCATCCTCTGCTACATATGCAGCTGGAGCCATGGGTCTGTTCTGTCCATGTGTACTCTTTGGATGGTGGTTTAGTCCCTGGGAGCTCTGGTTGGTTGGTGTTGTTGTTGTTGTTGTTCTTATGGGGTTGCAAGCCCCTTCAGCTCCTTCAATCCTTCCTCTAACTCCTCCAATGGGGACCCCTTCTCAGATCAATGGTTTGCTGCTAGCATTCACCTCTGTATTTGTCACTCTCTGACTGAGCTTCTCAGGAGACAGCTATATCAGTCTCCTGTCGGCATGCACTTCTTGGCTTCATCAATATTGTCTAGGTTTGGTGGATGTATGTGTATATATGGGCTGGATACACATTTTAAAGCCACTTCTACAGCTCATGACCAAAGAGAATAAAAGCCTTTCTCCATATCTAGATATTGACACAAACTTACCTTCTAAAGGTGAAGCTTGCTTTGCTCAGATATCTTGAAGTTTACTCTCATCTTGCATACCCCATGACAGGGTCAAGTGACTGACTGGATATGATTGGATGTTTGGGAGTACTGGAATGATGACAATATCCTACAAACCGCATGATGTGTTTATATTAAACAGTACAGCAAAATCATAGCCTTGCATTGACATCCAAGATTCATGTTCCTTTTCTTATGTAAAAACTATTTTTTACCACCAATGTAAATTTAAACTGTTTTCTCATCTACTTCCTAGTTACCAGGTTTAAAAAATGAAATGGATTTTTAATTGAGAAAATAAGAATAAAAATTCATCGCTGTATGGATGCGAAGTGCCTCAAGTTTCAGATAGGCTAATAGAAAACATTGTTATTGGGACAGATTATTGTCACTTATTGTAATTAAAGGTGATTTCTCCACTGCTGGTCATAAGCAGGTAGGAATGAACGCTCACAAACTAACCTTTAGATTCTAAAGGGAATGATGACATCTGCTGGACAGAGTGAGAAATACAACGAAAACTATTCAAGCATGTAAGCAGTCACAACTTCAGAATGCATCCTGGCTTACAACCTAAAACATAAGGGCGGTTACCATAATTCCTTAGGGATGAAAAGGTAATGTCACAGAATGGAGACCAGAGCAGAGTGTGGAACTTTGTGTGTGTGTGTGGGGGGGCGTCATGTTAAATCTCATTACAGATAACTGGGCCAAGAGCAGTTACACAGCCTCTAAAAATAGCGTGTCTGCTGCCTGTGGCTTCTCTCCATTTCCGTGCTGATGTCTGCAGTCTCTGGATTTCTCTCAGCTTGAGTCTGGCCAGGCCTCTGCAATCAATCATATAGGCTTTGCCAATCTACCACCAAATAATTGGCCATTAGGAGAGTCAAACACGACCTAGCCTCCACATGAAAAACAGTCCACACCACCAGGCACTGCCCTTCTATGTCTCAAAGAGAGCTTTTAAAGGCGTTTTACATTTTAAAGTGTTCTCTCTGTGAGATAAGGAGACCACTGTTTACTGCTGTTACTTCAGTCAGGTTACAGGACGATTCCACAAAGATTTTTTTTTCTATTGTGTAATGTTTCTCCTTTGTAATTTAGCTTTTCATTCATTTATGCATCAGCTTATCCATTGTTAATTTATTTCACGTGAGCTCTTCTTCTGTTTCTCAGGCTTCCAAACTTGAAGTAATTTTCTCAAGTCACACCTAAGTCACTGTGACTATAAGCACGGGCCCCACTCTTGCTTAGCTTTGTTTCCTTGTTGGGAAGTCAGAGTGTCAGATAATCAGAGAAACTTGGCCACTTTCACAGAGAATGGAAAGAAGAAAGCTCCATGGCGCCAATCTGTGCTTCCCGCCACACTAGCTATTCCAAGGGACACAGTGTCCTTCACCGGCCATTTGTATTTTATTAACACGTTCTGCTTGTGGGAATTCCAGTAAAGATATAAGTATTGCCCATGAGCACTTACTAAGGATCCTCCTCTTCCTCTCCCTCTTCCTCCTCCTCTCCCTCTTCCTCCTTGTCCTCCTCCTTTTCTCCCTCTTTCTCATAATCTGGCTCTGCCCCGTGTTCTCTTTTTAAACAGGAGTTAGGTTAAAGGCACGCAGAGACCAAGAGAGTAGCCACAAAGATTCCAAAGATTCCACCTTTGCTCAGTTTCTTCACCAGTACACCAGAGAAAAGTGGGCATGGTCATCTGGTTCATTGTTACACTGCCATGGAATATTCACAGTAAACACAGTTGTAAGATGTATTCATCATCCATTGGTTGAAAGAAATGTTATTTACTCCTTAGCATTTTTGGTTTTCTTCAGAATGCCACAAGGCAATGGGCAGGATAAACCTTTTTCAGACACATGCCCATCCTATATGTTACCTTTCTTGATAAAAATCATCGTAGGAAATACTTCAGCTCTGTGTTATCTTGTCTACACTTTTACAGTCTAAAAATGAAATCTATGTTCTGTCCTAAAAGTAAAATAACTACATTCTGAATTTAAAGCAAATTTTAAATGTTAAAAAAACTAGGAAGAATGGGAAAAGATCATCTATATGCAGTTTGACAATAATAATACTTAATAATAATAATAATCATTATCATCATCGCTACCATATCATACCCTTAAAATGCTAATAGTCTTTAAATTTCAAACATTATAAATGCTTTTAAATTGAAAAAAACTGTATCCTAGGCATAGGTTTAAGGCATAATCTATGAGGAGAAAATAGCACACTAAAATGTTTTCTGTATTCACATTCCTGAATTAAAATATGCAGCAGATTGAATCTTGAGCTCAATATCACCACCTAGTGGAAACCAACAGAAATGCTGTAGCTTCTTATTCGCTCTTCTAGTATTGCTGCTCTTCCCCACCTCTTTCAATAACTGTACAGTGATCAAACGGAATGTGGAAACACCCTTGAAGTGTTGACTTCCCACAATACTGATTTTTTGTTAAATGTATCTGTAACCTACTTATGTCAGATACTAAACAATCTGATTGTAAAAATAGAAAGTATGGAAGCCTGACCTCTTGATATCCAAATTTTCATAAGACATTGACAAATGTTCTTTAATGGGGATGAAGTGGGCTGGATGAAATGTTACTTACTGAAAAAGAATTAAAACAATAAAACCTTGAGCTACTGAGTCAAAGTGACCTGGAGTGGCCCAGCAGCACGTTCACTTGCGTTACTTACTTTCTGAGTGGGTTTCAGCTCACTCATGCAAAACTAGAAACATTGCTTCATCTGCGGAGGCCTTTTAAGGAGTTAGGTGTTATCCATACTTTGCCCATCCACTCAACCTTGAGTTACTACTCAGACTACAGCTTTGGGGTTCTATCTACTCTGCTGCTGTACTTATCTTCTTCAGTGTTCTTGAACAAAATCCCATAGTCTTCTGAACCTTCTGCCTCCAGACACCAGTGGGACTTCAGCTGCCTCCTTCCTGAACTTTCTTTATTCTTTCTTTTCTTCTCTACTTCTTGTTTTATATTTCTTTGTCTTACATTAATGTGAATGGCTATTTTGTTTTTATGTATGTATGTATATGCATGCTTCACACCCACAGAGGTCAAAAGAGGGTGTCATATTCCCTGGAGGTGAACCATTATGTGAATGCTGGATCCTCTACAAGAACAAATGCTTCTAACTTCTAAGCCATCTCTCCAGCCTTCCCTTCTGTTTCTTTCCTGTTGTTTCCTAAACTGACCCCTGGCAAGCTGGTTAGAACTATGCTCTCTTTTATACAAATGCCATTTCCCTATTCTATTACACACTTGCCCTCAATGTGCAGTGGATACTGAAGTAATCATCAAAGCTAAATCTGGGTGGTGGTAAGGCCAAGATACTGGATTGTCTTTTTGATAACATTCCACTAGAAAGAAAACCCCTTCCAGAAGCAGATGTTACTTATCCCTGATAAACAACCAAAGTCGAGAGAGAGAGAGAGAGAGAGAGAGAGAGAGAGAGAGAGAGAGACCCCGAGACCGCAACATAGAGACACAGAGTGAGAAACAAAGAGAGAGGCTCCAGAACTGTGTTCTGTTCACACTCTATTTGAACTGTGTTCTATTTGTTTTTCTAGTGGAGTTAGGAGAATTGCTACCATTTGCAATCTCATCAGAGATCAGTAAACATGGCAAAACTTAGGACAAAACCATTACTAACACACTAATTAAATATTTATATCCTAGAGATACAACACATTGAGTGTTGCTTTCAATAATGAGTAGTGGGAGGACAATATGCCTTTCCCCCAGCTCGTAGAGGTGGTGTGGGGTTTCCCCCTTTAGGTTTTTCTGCATGATCAGTTACTTGAATAAATATTATATCACTTTTTTAAAGAGAGATGCTTTTTTGATAGCCTCGACCTATTTTAGACTTCAATGGTATCAGTGAGTGACTCTATCCTTTTTTATCTTCTTTCTTATTGATCACAAGCTTAATAGGACCTAAGTCTTCATGCTAGCTCCTCAGAGAGTTCCCCCAAATGCTTAGCTCTGATCATAAACACATGAAGGTAAGTGCAAAGGGATTGTTTGATCACCTACAATATAATGGACCTTGTAGTTAAAGTATTGTGTTTCCATAGCATGGCATGGTGGAGATTATTATTGAACTAATAAGAAAACTGAGACTCAGAATTATTAATGTAATTTAGTAAGTACAAATGCAGTATTTTCCACTAAATCGAAAAGCAGTACTGGATGGTAAAAAGGTTATCCCAAAGATATGGTGGAAGACCAAGTGAAACAAATACCTTTGATTAAATTTGATATGTATGTATAACATTGATTTAATATTAACTGAAGAAATTATGTTACGTTTTTCATTGGTAAATTAGCAACTATGTACAGGAATTTTAATCCAGCAACATGGCTGCTCTGGCAAAAGATCACATCCAAAGGCCTTCTAGATCTGTGTGATTTGGCTGGAATGCTGACCCACCCTTGTTACACACCTTTAATCCCAAACAATGAAGGTCTGATTAGTTTATAGAAGGAACCAGCCATGTTCCTAAGTGACCTCTAATTGAGGGGCAAACAAAGATTTGACCAAATGAATTAAAGATAGGATATGACCAACTATCATTAGAACAGCACAGGAGGCAACTTAAGGAGGGATCAGTTTTACTGGGAGACTTTGTGACTGGTTGCAGAAGGCAGAGCCAGAGCATGAGCTTGAGAATGAGAAGAAGCAAGATTAGAACAGAATGGCAGAACTAGTTTGAGGCCAATTAGGTCAAAATACACTTGAGTAAGGATAGTACCAACAGATATGCTAACACAGAGAGAGGGCAGGGATCACAGAGCTCAGGAGCCTCATCCCTAGAAGAGGAAATACAGGCAATTAAGAATGCTGAGTAGTCTTCCTGGGGACCAGTAGTTCAACTGGGTATCCAGTACCAACTGAATGACTGGACAGGATGTATTCATATTTTTAGGAATACACACTCATATACACCATCTCCATCTCCAAAAACAAGAAAAAGAAACCATGAGTTTGAAAGATAGCAAGGTCAGGAATACCTGGAAATTTGGAGGAAGGAAAGGAAAAGATGAAATGATGTGATTTTATTGTAATCTCAAAAAACAAAAACCCCAATCATTTTTTAAAAAATACCATAGGAGGAGTCTATACTGAATGCACAGTCACACAGTACACCACAAGGGGAAAGCCACAGTGACAGAAGCTTGAAGTGGCTCATCACTTCATCATCACAAACAGAGAAATCTATACATGCATGTATCCTTGCTGGGTTGCTTGTGACCAGCTCATTTTCTCTGCTTTATACATCTTAGGATTTTTGCCTAGGGAATGATTCCACCAGGGAATGATACCATCTGTAGTAGGATTGGTCCTCTCACATCAATCAATTAAAACAAATCCTTCCTGACGGGCACACAGGCCCACCCAATAAAGACAATCTCTGCTTGAGACTCTCTTCTAAAGTGATTCTACAGTTACAAATGGGAACTTTCATAAATATCACTGACCTAAAATTCCTACAACTTTTCTGCAAAGCAATGTGATAGTATGTAATATAAAAATAAGGACAAATATTTTAACTATCTAAATTAAAGTCTACTATATATACTAGTATTTATAAAGTCAGATATACATTAAAGTGTTTTTCTTATATGCATTTTTGTTTTTATTAAATCTATTCACTTTACATCCCAGTATCAGACCCCTTCTCATCCCATTACCCCCTCATGCAGATCCTTCTCCTATTCCTCAAAATGTTTTTAATACTAGCTGGAAGGATTGGAACATTCTTTTGGAGATGGGGGTTGGGGGAGGAATGGAATGAGGAACTGTGAGAAGGCAGACTGGAAGGGTGGTAACAACTAGACTGTAAAAAATAAAATTAATAAATAAATTTTTTAAAAGTTGAAGGTACAGAAGATTATTTAACAGCATAGTAAAATTTTCAATATAAAATGAGTAAAATGTAGTTTTATAAACATATCATATTATTGTAATATACAATATGAATATCAGTTTTGTATACATAAATAATAAGATGCTATGTACTAGAAAACACACATTGATAATTTTGTGCTGTACTTAAGACTAGCCCTTTACTTCTGGTTCCCACACTGCAAGGATGCTTCACCTGCTCTTTTTGCCTGGTTATAGACTAACGCGTATGAGTTGTGGGATACTGCTAAAAGAAAATTCTCAAAGATATGATGTTGAGACCCCAAGGTGGTCTTAGCTCAGGTGTGCAACTCACAGAACACAACTTGATGAAGAGAGTGATGCAATGGCAAGAGGTTTAATGATCCACGCACATGGAGTTGCTCATCCTCACAGGGAGAGGCAATCCTGAACTCAAAAAGCACACATCTTTTATTCTTTACAGAGGGCAGACTTCAGCAACAGGGTTAGTTGGCTTATTCTCATTGGTGGAACACAGGACAAAGGATCTGGTCAGGTATTGGCTGACCTGCTCAAGGGGCTGTTCTTGGCTTAGTTAGTCGCTTTCCTCATCCAACCCTGCACTTGGCCTTGGAGAATCACTGGGAAAGGGCTAAGTTGGCAAGTTCCTTAGAGGAGGGGAGGAACTGGGTGGTTGGGCAGGATCAGGATGGCATCCTGTGGTTGTTCTTGGGATTTACCACAGGGAGGAGTAGGGGTTTTTTTTTGGTTTTTTTGGTTTTTTTTTTTTTTTCCGAGAACAGTTACCTTTGTTTTGTCTTATCTTAGCTTGGTCATTCTTCTGACTGACATCTTGATCACCAAAACTTTGCCATAACCTTAGGCAACCTGACATCAGATGTTGGTTTCTCAGAAAGGTCACAAGTTTGTCATATCACCTTGCTTTTACAACTTTGTTTTTCACATCTCTAAAACTTTATTTCTTCAATGAAATAGGTTGCATTTACTATCAGAGCTCCATCCTCACACTCAAATATTTACTAGGATACCTAGTCGGCTCACAGGCAGTCACCTACTCAGTATTGACCAGTGCTTCAAATGTCAAGCAGTTTTTTTATGCTAGGTTTAGGCAGAAAATGATGATTAAAATGGATACCTAGATGGCTCCAAGTTCTGTTTGGAAGAGCTAAGAGAATATTTTTTAAGAGTCACTGAATTGAGCTTCCAGGGACTAAGCCACTACCTAAAGACTATACATGGACTGACCCTGGACTCTGACCTCATAGGTAGCAATGAATATCCTAGTAAGAGCACCAGTGGAAGGGGAAGCCCTGGGTCCTGCTAAGACTGAACCCCAGTGAACTAGACTGTCGGGGAGGGCGGCAATGGGGGAGGGGGGAGGAACACCCATAAGGAAGGGGGAGGGAAGGGATGTTTGCCCGAAACCGAAAGGGAATAACACTTTTCGAATGTATATAAGAAATACTCAAGTTAATAAAAAAAACAAAAAAAAAAAAAAAACAAAAAACAAAACAAAAAAAAAAAAAAACAAGAGTCACTGAATTGGGGAAAAGCTGGAAGAAGCTAGGGAGGAGGGCAACCCCATAGGAAGACCAGCAGTCTCAACTGACCTGGACCCCTGAGATCTCTCAGACACTGAGCCACCAATCAGGCAGCATGCACCAGCTGATATGAGGCCCCTAACACATATACAGCAGAGGACTCAGTGAGAGAAGATGCACCTAATGCTTGAGAAACTTGAGGCCCCAGGGAGTGGGGATGTCTGGTAGGGTAAGTGGAGGAGGAATAAGATAAGAAACAGTCAGAGGGCAGACCAGGTTGGGAATAACTACTGGACTATAAAAGAAGACTAAAGAATAATAGAAACAAACAAACAAACAAAAAAAAAAAAAACAAACAACAAACAAAAAAAAACAAAGAAAGAAGGGAAAATGTCATTCTTTAATGCCAAAGTCTTAGTTGTTGAAATGAACAGCTAAAACCTTAAAAAAAAAAAAAAAAAAAAAAAAAGATGGCCAAAACAGTTTCCAATATGACAATGTAAAACTGAATAGCCAGGCTAGGAGTTAGAAGAGTAGATTGGGGTTACCCCCAGTAACTGCCAAAGCCAAATGAAATAACCAGTCTCAGTCTCATTCATTTGTAAACTAGTCAGGGATATGCTTAAATTCATTGTAGTACAAATACATAAACCATAAGTGAGCAGAGGAAATAAGAATGACTTCATGTATGAGAATTTTAAGAAACAAAAAGAAAAGAAAAGAAAAGAAAAAGAAAACACATAAAATAGTCAGGTAGAAAAGACAGAATCAAATAAATGAACAAATACCAAGAGATTAAAAAAATAAAGGATTCCCAAACCCTCGGATCCCTGCCCGCAGCAGCGCACTGCTCCCAAACCTCGTGGGAGAGAGAGCTCACCACCCGGAAGGTGGGCACTCCTGAGATTGCAGAGCAGAAGAGACCACCAACACTGCCCACCCCTGCCCACATCCCTGGCCCAAGAGGAAACTGTATACGGCCTCTGTGTTCCTGGAGATAAGGGCCCAGGAGGAGCAGGTCCCCTGCGTCTGAGACACTGCCGGAACCTGAAGGGACCGACCAGATAAACAGTTCTCTGCACCCAAATCCCATGGGAGGGAGAGCTAAACCTTCAGAGAGGCAGACACGCCTGGGAAACCAGAGAGACTACACTCTGCCCACATTACTGATTCCAGAGGAAAACACCAAACACCATCTGGAACCCTGGTGCACGGAAGCTCCCAGAAAGGGCGACACAGATCTTCCTGGTTGCTGCCGCCACAGAGAGCTCATAAGCAACACCCCATGAGCAAACTTGAGCCTCAGGACCACAGGTAAGACCAACCTTCCTGCTCCAAGCGACCTGCCTGGTGAACTCAGGACACAGGCCCACAGGAACAGCCGAAGACCTGTAGACAGGAAAAACTACACGCCCAAAAGCAGAACACTCAACTGTCAAAGATAATGTAAAGCAGAAAAAGCTACTGGTCCAAAACATACAGGAAATCCAGGACTCAATGAGAAGATCAAACCTAAGGATAATAGGTATAGAAGAGAGTGAAGACACCCAGCTCAAAGGACCAGTAAATATCTTCAACAAAGTCATAGAAGAAAACTTCCCTAATCTAAAAAAAGAGATACCCATAAGCATACAAGAAGCATACAGAAGTCCAAATAGATTGGACCAGAAAAGAAACACCTCCCAACACATAATAGTCAAAACACCAAATGCACAAAATAAAGAAAGAATATTAAAAGCAGTAAGGGAAAAAGGTCAAGTAACATATAAAGGCAGACCTATCAGAATCACTCCAGACTTTTCACCAGAGACTATGAAAGCCAGAAGATCCTGGACAGATGTCATACAGACCTAAGAGAACACAAATGCCACCCCACGATACTGTATCCTGCAAAACTCTCAATTAACATAGATGGAGAAACCAAGATATTCCATGACAAAACCAAATTAACACAATATCTTTCTACAAATCCAGTGCTACAAAGGATAATATATGGTAAAGCCCAACATAAGGAGGGAAGCTACACCCTAGAAGAAGCAAGAAACTAATCGTCTTGGCAACAAAACAAAGAGAAGAAAAGCACACAAACATAATCTCACATTCAAATATGAATATAACAGGAAGCAATAATCACTATTCCATAATATCTCTCAACATCACTGGTCTCAACTCCCCAATAAAAAGACATAGAATAACAAACTGGATCCACAACGAGGACCCTGCATTCTGCTGCCTACAGGAAACACACGTCAGAGACAAATACAGACACTACCTCAGAGTGAAAGGCTGGAAAACAACTTTCCAAGCAAATGGTTGGAAGAAGCAAGCTGGAGTAGCCATTCTAATATCGAATAAAATCGATTTTCAACTAAAAGTCATCAAAAAAGATAAGGAAGGACACTTCATATTCATCAAAGGAAAAATCCACCAAGATGAACTCTCAATCCTAAATATCTATGCCCCAAATACAAGGGCACCTACATACATAAAAGAAACCTTACTAAAGCTCAAAACACACATTGCACCTCACACAATAATAGTAGGAGATTTCAACATCCCACTCTCATCAATGGACAGATCATGGAAACAGAAATTAAACAGAGATGTAGACAGACAAAGAGAAGTCATGAACCAAATGGACTTAACAGATATTTATAGAACATTCTATCCTATCTCAGCTCCTCATGGTACTTTCTCCAAAATTGACCATATAATTGGTCAAAAAACGGGACTCAACAGGTACAGAAAGATAGAAATAATCCCATGCCTGCTATCAGACCACCACGGCCTAAAGCTAGTCTTCAATAACAATAAGGGAAGAACGCCCACATATACATGGAAGTTGAACAGTGCTCTACTGAACGATAACCTGGTCAAGGAAGAAATAAAGAAAGAAATTAAAGACTTCTTAGAATTTAATGAAAATGAAGGTACAACATACCCAAACTTATGGGACACAATGAAAGCTGTGCTAAGAGGAAAACTCATAGCGCTGAGTGCCTGCAGAAAGAAACAAGAAAGAGCATATGTCACCAGCTTGACAGCACACCTAAAAGCTGTAGAACAAAAAGAAGCAAATACACCCAGGAGGAGTAGAAGGCAGGAAATAATCAAACTCAGAGCTGAAATCAACCAAGTAAAAACAAAAAGGACCATAGAAAGAATCAACAGAACCAAAAGTTGGTTCTTTGAGAAAATCAACAAGATAGATAAAACCTTAGCCAGACTAAGGAGAGGACACAGAGTGTGTCCAAATTAACAAAATCAGAAAAGAAAAGAGAGACATAACTACAGATGCAGAGGAAATTCAAAAAAATCATCAGATCTTACTATAAAAGCCTATATCCAACAAAACTTGAAAATCTGCAGGAAATGGACAATTTCCTAGACAGATACCAGGTACCCAAGTTAAATCAGGAACAGATAAACCAGTTAAACAACCCCATAACTCCTAAGGAAATAGAAGCAGTCATCAAAGTTCTCCCAACCAAAAAGAGCCCAGGTCCAGACTGGTTTAGTGCACAATTCTATCAGAACTTCATAGAAGACCTCATATCAATACTATCCAAACTATTCCACAAAATTGAAACAGATGGAGCACTACCAAATTCCTTCTATGAAGCCACAATTACTCTTATACCTAAACCACACAAAGACACAACAAAGAAAGAGAACTTCAGACCAATTTCCCTTATGAATATCGACACAAAAATACTCAATAAAATTCTGGCAAACCGAATCCAAGAGCACATCTAAACAATCATCCACCATGATCAAGTAGGCTTCATCCCAGGCATGCAGGGATGGTTTAATATACGGAAAACCATCAACGTGATCCATTATATAAACAAACTGAAAGAACAAAACCACATGATCATTTCATTAGATGCTGAGAAAGCATTTGACAAAATTCAACACCCCTTCATGATAAAAGTCCTGGAAAGAATAGGAATTCAAGGCCCATACCTAAACATAGTAAAAGCCATATACAGCAAACCAGTTGCTAACATTAAACTAAATGGAGAGAAACTTGAAGCAATCCCACTAAAATCAGGGACTAGACAAGGCTGCCCACTCTCTCCCTACTTATTCAATATAGTTCTTGAAGTTCTAGCCAGAGCAATCAGACAACAAAATGAGATCAAGGGGATACAGATCAGAAAAGAAGAAGTCAAAATATCACTATTTGCAGATGATATGATAGTATATTTAAGTGATCCCAAAAGTTCCACCAGAGAACTACTAAAGCTGATAAACACCTTCAGCAAAGTGGCTGGGTATAAAATTAACTCAAATAAATCAGTAGCCTTCCTGTACACAAAAGAGAAACAAGCCGAGAAAGAAATTAGGGAAACGACACCCTTCATAATA
This sequence comes from Rattus rattus, assembly GCF_011064425.1. Lineage (NCBI taxonomy): Eukaryota > Metazoa > Chordata > Mammalia > Rodentia > Muridae > Rattus > Rattus rattus. Next base: position 122,674,715 of record NC_046158.1, on the reverse strand, counting down.
GACCCAAATAATATAAAGTACCTCGGAGTGACTTTAACCAAGCAAGTAAAAGATCTGTACAACAAGAACTTCAAGACTCTGAAGAAAGAAATTGAAGAAGACCTCAGAAGATGGAAAGATCTCCCATGCTCATGGATTGGCAGGATTAATATAGTAAAAATGGCCATTTTACCAAAAGCGATCTACAGATTCAATGCAATCCCCATCAAAATACCAATCCATTTCTTCAAAGAGTTAGACAGAACAATTTGCAAATTCATCTGAAATAACAAAAAACCCAGGATAGCTAAAACTATCCTCAACAATAAAAGGACTTCAGGGGGAATCACTATCCCTGAACTCAAGCAGTATTACGGAACTATAGTGGTAAAAACTGCATGGTATTGGTACAGAGACAGACAGATAGACCAATGGAACAGAATTGAAGACCCAGAAATGATCCCACAAACCTATGGGCACTTGATTTTTGACAAAGGAGCCAAAACCATCCAATGGAAAAAAGATAGCATTTTCAGCAAATGGTGCTGGTTCAACTGGAGGTCTACATGAAGAAGAATGCAGATCGATCCATGCTTATCACCCTGTACAAAGCTTAAGTCCAAGTGGATCAAGGACCTCCACATCAAACCAGATACACTCAAACTAATAGAAGAAAAACTAGGGCAGCATCTAGAACACATGGGCACTGGAAAAAATTTCCTGAACAAAACACCAATGGCTTATGCTCTAAGATCAAGAATCGACAAATGGGATCCCATAAAACTGCAAAGCTTATGTAAGGCAAAGGACACTGTGGTTAGGACAAAATGGCAACCAACAGATTGGGAAAAGATCTTTACCAATCCAACAACAGATAGAGGCCTTATATCCAAAATATACAAAGAACTCAAGAAGTTAGACCGCAGGGAGACAAATAACCCTATTAAAAAATGGGGTTCAGAGCTAAACAAAGAATTCACAGCTGAGGAATGCTGAATGGCTGAGAAACACCTAAAGAAATTTCAACATCTTTAGTCATAAGGGAAATGCAAATCAAAACAACCCTGAGATTTCTCCTCACACCAGTGAGTATGGCTAAGATCAAAAACTCAGGTGACAGCAAATGTTGGCGAGGATGTGGAGAAAGAGGAACACTCCTCCATTGTTGGTGGGATTGCAGATTGGTACAACCATTCTGGAAATCAGTCTGGAGGTTCCTCAGAAAATTGGACATTGAACTACCTGAGGACCCAGCTATACCTCTCTTGGGCATATACCCAAAAGATGCCCCAACATATAACAAAGACACGTGCTCCACTATGTTCATAGGAGCCTTATTTATAATAGCCAGAAGCTGGAAAGAACCCAGATACCCTTCAACAGAGGAATGGATACAGAAATTGTGGTACATCTACACAATGGAATATTACTCAGCTATCAAAAACAATGCCTTTATGAAATTCATAGAGAAATGGTTGGAACTGGAAAATATCATCCTGAGTGAGGTAACCCAATCACAGAAAAACACACATGGTATGCACTCATTGATAAGTGGCTATTAGCCCAAATGCTTGAATTACCCTAGATGCCTAGAACACATGAAACTCAAGACAGATGATCAAAATGTGAATGCTTCACTCCTTCTTTAAAAGGGGAACAAGAATACCCTTGGGAGGGAATAGGGAGGCAAAGATTAAAACAGAGATAGAAGGAACACCCTTTCAGAGCCTGCCCCACATGTGGCCCATACATATACAGCCACCCAATTAGACAAGATTGATGAAGCAAAGACGTGCAGGCAGACAGGAGCCAGATGTAGATCTCTCCTGAGAGACACAGCCAGAATACAGCAAATACAGAGGCGAATGCCAGCAGCAAACCACTGAACTGAGAACAGGACCGCCGTTGAAGGAATCAGAGAAAGAACTAGAAGAGCTTGAAGGAGCTCGAGACCCCATATGAACAACAATGCCAAGCAACCAGAGCTTCCAGGGACTAAGCCACTACCTAAAGACTATACATGGATTGACCCTGGACTCTGACCTCATAGGTAGCATTGAATATCCTAGTAAGGTCACCAGTGTAAGGGGAAGCCCTGGGTCCTGCTAAGACTGAACCCCCAGTGAACATGATTGTTGGGGGAGGGCGGCAATGGGGGAGGATGGGGAGGGAACACCCATAAGGAAGGGGGGGGGGAGGGGTTAGGGGAATGTTGGCCCGGAAACCGGGAAAGGGAATATCACTCAAAATGTAAATAAGAAATACTCAAGTTAATAAAAAAAAAAAAAAAAAAAAAAAAGGAAGGTCACAGTTATAAAAGAAGAAAGAATGTTAAGTAGTAAAACGTTAAACAAATAATAAATTAGCCATGGCTGGAAACTTCGAAAAAAACATTGGAAATGAGCATATTTACATGTACACATAGGTCTGAAAAGAGTTAGGGGAATGAAAGACAGCGATGTGTAACACACATCGCACCACAAATCAAAGTTTGAAAATAAATTTTAGGTTACATAAGGATTAATGAGTTTCCCTGTGTCATTTTCATATATGTGTATCATTATACATCATTCTTCTCCCCCCCCCATGCCCAGAGAGCACAGAGGGGTTAAGCTCTCTGACTAGCTGATTTCTTTTTCCAAGACAGTTCTCTCCTCTGCTTTATTTTATCACACAGGTTCTATTCCCATCGCTGTTTCTATTTCTCCTCTCCTCTGTGTGTTAAAACCTTTTCCTCTCCTCCAATGGTCATCTTTCTAGTTTTATGACTTGTACCCCCTTCTCTCTCACACACACATGAGTAAATACATAGTTACTCAAACATACACACACACACACACACACACACACACACACGCACACACACACACACAGACTATTTTTCTTTACTTATTTTTCAATAAGCCAGACTCAGACAAATAACATACGTTTTCTTTTAGATATAGAACTTAGATTAAAATACATCCTATTTGTCTGATTCTGGCTTATTTTGATTAACACATTGATTTAGTTCCAGCTGTTTTCCGGCAAATGCTGTGATTTCATTTTTCTTTACATCTTTATAAAATCTCATTTTATATAGGTAATATGTTCTACATATCTATCTATTGCCCGACATCAAGGTTGGTTCTATTCCCAGGCTGTTTTAACTGCTGCAGCAGAAAGCATGGTACCAGTATTGTTAATGTATGTTGTAATTCTTTGGTACTGTCTTAGTCAGGGTTTCTGGTCCTGCACAAACATCATGACCAAGAAGCAAGTTGGGGAGGAAAGGGTTTATCCAGCTTATACTTTCAGGTTGCTGTTCATCACCAAAGGAAGTCAGGACTGGAACTCACACAGAGCAGGAAGCAGGAGCTGATGCAGAGGCCATGGAGGGATGTTACTTACTGGCGTGCTTCCCCTGGCTTGCTCAGCTTGCTCTCTTATATAACCCAAGACTAGCCCAGGGATGGCACTACCCACAATTGGTTGGGTCCTCCCCACTTGAACACTAATTGAGAAAATGCCTTACAGTTGGGTCTCATGGAGGCATTTTCTCAATTGAAGCTCCTTTCTTTGTAATAACTCCAGCTTCTGTCAAGTTGACACACAAAACTAGCAAGTACAGGTAAATATCCAGGAGTAGTAGTGCTGAGACTGGTCATAGTTCCTGTTTCATTTTCTCATACTGGTTTTCATAGTGGGTGCATACATTTACACTCCCACCACTAATGAATTATATCGTTCCTCTTTCCCTAGATCTGCAGTTGATTTTCTTTACTATACCCATTCTGACTGGGTAAGAGGGAACAGTTCTGATTTGAATTTCCCTGGTGGTTATTGATGCTGAATACTTCATAAAGGACATATTGGCAATTTATATTACTTATTTTGAAAATTGTCTATTCATAGACATGCAAAATTGAATATGGGAAAAATTAAGAAACCTCAACCCTACACAGAGAACTACAAGCAACCAAATAATGCTAAGCACTGGAGAAATAGTCTTCCTCAATCAGAAAACAAACACATATATAGGTTTGTGATCCTTGTTCACATGCATTGTCTCCCTTATTGATATCTGGTATAGTATTTTGCCAGTCTTGACCTTCACTGAATACTCTTCCTTCTGCATATTTCTTTTGCTCTACTTGGATTTTATTTAAAACCTCATCTTCCTTGTTGACTTTTTCTTCCATTTGTTTTGCCATCTATACTGTTGATTTTTCTTATGGTTTTGCTGAATTTTTCCTCTACATTGTCAGGGTCCTTTCCCTGAATTAACTTCTTTGTCTAATCCTCTTTCAGGTCATTTTACCAGAAAAGTTTTACATCCATCTTTTCCTTTTGCAGCATCTCTGACTTGTCGAAGAATCATAATCAGGGAGTGCTGTGGCCTTGCTGTTTTACATTTCTTACAGCTCTGTGCTGTAATTTTCATTTCTCTCCATTGAGGCGTGTCTGGTTTGGTGATCTTCTCAGCCCAGGTCTCCTCAGTGAGGAAAAAATTAACTGCTCCTGGCACATGGATTCTGGACTTTTAGCCTATAGAGCTGATACCATGAATTCTTAATGTTGAAGCCATGTAGTCTGTAGATCTTTGTCATAGCTGCTCAAATAGGCTGTCACCCAAGCACAGAAAGCATTTCTCTGTTACAAGAATGAAATTATGGTCATTAGATCACTTTCCAGCTCATTAGAAACTCTGAGCTGGAAGTGTTCGAGAATGTCCCAGAGACAAATGGCCCAGTCATATTTAAATTTATTTACATGTTCTCATACAGATAAGGGACCAACAAACTAAAAGCAAAATGTCTGCCTGGATTTTCTTCCTGGCTCGGTAACAAAATCATCATGGAACTGAGCCCAATATATCCACCATGCAGTATGCCAGTCATTGATAATGAGTCAACAAAATTTATTGGTGTAGTCCAGTGTCTGGTAGCAAGAAACCCACATCTTAAAACCAATTCCTTTACTCAGAATTTTATAAGATCAGAAAGAGGGGAGAGTGGCAAGAGTTGAAGTGTCTCTAGAATTCACAACAAGAATTTACTTCATGAAATGAGAAAATACAACTTAAGGTAGAAAAGACCTTAGGAATAATGTGGAATAGCAGGATAAGACAATGATTAGACTAACAGAGACATTTTCAGGAACTGAAACAGAAGACAGAAACAGATATAGATAAAGAAGTTATCGTAAAAGTGTTAAGAGAAAATACAAGCAGCTCTTGTGTCAAGTTCTTGGTAATGCTTTTCAAAACTTTAGACGGAGAATATTGCTCAATTAGAAGAAAATTAGGGTGATTAATTCCACCAATCCCTCACTAGGGAACATCCATGAAACAGATTCTGAAAGGAATCTGAAAAGCAAGAAGTAATGGTGTGTGGGATAAATGGGAAACATAGAAGGAAATAAAAACGAAAGCAGTTGCCATGATAATGATGTCCTACATGGTGGGGAGGGTTGGAACAGATGTGAGCAGCTTGCAGATCTTGAGCATGTGAATGTGGCTTAAACAATGTAAGGGTTAACCAGCTGGAACTGTGTAGGAACTTAGAACAAGGCTGCTGACAAAATAGGAAAAAAACACCCCAGGTCATGATGCTTATGTCCTGGGTTCTTCTCGCCCTTAAGAGTTAATTTAAGAGCCATTAATTCATGAATCTGTCACACCTGTGGGAAACATATCAAGGTTAACAATAAAAGTTTTAAGTCAATGAATGAATATGTAACGAGAAATAAACAGAAGTTTCTTAATTCAAAAGAAAATATGGAAGAAAAATAAACACAGAAACACATTACATGCCAAACCCAGAGGGAGAGAGCAAATATGTCTACATAGTTTGATAATCACCAATCGAAAAGAATAATTTATCTGATCTTATTTTTTTTAATCTAGCTTAATGTAAATTTTAAAGAGACACCTGAGGTTGAAGAAATGGCTCAGTGGTTAAGAACACTGGCTGCTCTTCCAGAGCTCTGTGGTTCAATCCCAGCACCCATAGGGCAATTCACAACCATCTGTACTTCCAGTTCTAAGAAATCTGATGCCCTCACATGGCCTCCTTGGGCTCAGCACATGTGTAGCACACAGACCCACATTCAGACAAAACACCCACACGTGAAAAATAATGAATTCATTTTTTACAAAATAATACCTAAAAATCTATGAACAAGAAAAGGAAGAAAGTAAGCAGTGACAGGAACTGCAATGCTGACATGACATATCTCACTGTCCTTTCTAACTGTACTGTTTTCTATTTCTAGTGGCTTCTTTCCTTGCTGCTGCCCCTTTAGGGGTAAACAAGGGCTCCTGAAGTTCAGCTGGCCTTGGATTCCCTTCTCCTGCCTTTACCTTCCAAGTTTCAGTATTGAAGGTGCATGCAAACAGAGTCATCCTTCCAGCCCCTTCATTTAAGGGTTTTATAAATTAAATTGTCTGTGTGTGTGTGTCTGTATACATAAACATATATATGTATATATGTGTGTATACAAACACATGTTGTCTTAGTGTTACTATTGCAATGATGAAACACCATAACAAAAGCAATTTGGAGAAGAAAGGGTTTATTTGGCTTATATTTCCATATCACTTTTCATCCTCAAAGGAAGTCAGGACAAGAACTTAAACAGGAGTGATGCAGAGGCTGTGGAGGGAGACTATTTCAAACTTGCCCCTGATGGCTTGCTCAGCCTGCTCTCTTATAGAATACAGGGCCTTAGATGTCACCACCTACAACAGGCTGGGCCACCCCATCAATCACTAGGTAAGAATATACCCTATAGGCTTGCTGGCATACAGATAATTTTAATAGTTAAGGTTTCTTCCTCTCCTTTGATTTTCATTTGTGTGAAGTTGATACAAAACTAGCCATCACATGTATGCATTTGCTTTTCAGGATGACAACTGTACATATTAGACAGGGGTGTGGTGAAATGAGGGTAAGAGGGAAGAAAGGGAAAGGGAGCAGAGGAAAAATGAGGAAAGATAATGTACAAGCATTTACATTGCTTGGAAAAGACTGGGTGTTGTTTCCACCAGCTTCTACCACCAGAGGGTGCGAAAAGACAAGCTATGAGAAAATGATGTGCCTTTGCAGAAAAGAAGAGGATTCATAGAATCTCCCCAAGCTTTGCACGGTGTTTCTGGTCTGTGTTAAGTATTGGCTGGGTAGTTTTTAAAGTAAAGAAACAAAATTTGAAACCAAATTATGAAAACCAATTGTTGAAAACTTACTTCCATCCAAGGGACTTCACAAACACAAACACACACACACACACACACACACACACAGAGAGAGAGAGAGAGAGAGAGAGAGAGAGAGAGAGAGATATATATATATATATATATATATATATATATATATATATATATTTGCAGATTCCCTAGATATCACCTGTAAAATTAACCTACACTATTAATTGCGCACATGAGTGTATTTACATAAAATGATCAGAGGACAAACTGCAGGAATTAGTTCTTTCTTTCCGCTATGTTTGCCCTGGGGACCCAACATAGGTCACCAGGTTTATCAGTAAGTGCCTTTAACCTACCAAACCATCTTGCCAGTCTCACTGCTTCATTTTAAATAGTATTTACAGTGTTACCAGTGGGTGTTGTCTAGATTGGGTATTCAAGTTTTTGATGTGTTATTGATGGATTGAAAACATGAGCACAGATAGCAAAGCAGCGACAAGTTACATCTATAAGCAGAGCAAAGGTACAGGCTAGACACACTATAAGAACTCTACAATTGCTGAGGGAGACTGCAGGCTGAGTGGGCTGCCATTTGAGTCTTTCTCCTCCTCCCTCCCTCCTTCCTTCTTTCTTTTTTTTCTTCTCTTCAAATAATAGTTACATCATGTACTCCTTTATTTTCCTCTGTCCAAACCCTCCCATGCAACACTTTATTATTGTTTTACACACACACACACACACACACACACACACACACACACACACACACACACACACACACACACACACACACACACACACACACACACACACACACGTTCCTAAATAGAGAAATGCTGGAAACCTAACCAACTAGCCAGGCTTGTAAAGTCATGGCTCTTGGAGGAGAACCCCACTACAGTGTTTCTCAAGCCTTTTGGGGTTGAATATTAGATATTCTGCATATCAGATATTTACATTGCAATTCATAACAGTAGCAAAATTACAATTATGGAGTAGCAATAAAATAACTTTTTGGTTGCAGGTCGTCACAGCATGATGAACTGTGTGAAAGCGTCACAGAATTAGGGAGGTTGAGAGCCACTGACCCTCAAGTTCCACTTTATTAAAAGTCAGCATAATCCCTAACCAGCTTCTAAGTATCTGTCCCTGTACTCACAGATAAATGTATTCCTCACCCCTTATTAATAAAACTTCTCCCTGCAACAGGTGGAGGCCATTTCATAAACCACAACCAATCAAAAGGGAGAGTTACGGAATACAGACCCAACTGGTACATCTAACAGCACAACTCCTGAAGCTAAGGTTCAGAGATCCTTGCAGGAGGGAGTGCTAAAAGATTATGTCAAAGGAACAGTGTGTTGGCTGTGAGATTGTCTCCCCTGGGAATGTGGGAAGCCACACCCATAGAGTCTCACCAACAAGGCTGCCTAAGCTCAACCTGAACAAGATTGACACCAATAGACATGCTGATGTGGTCAGGGAAAGCTCAGGAGGCTGCAGCTGCAACCCTATGCAAAGAACTAAGCTGATTAAGCCCTGCTGAGATCTGGAGACTTTGAGGCATTGCTCATTATAGGCCAGAGGGTGGGTGGCGTTCTGTCTTGATCTATAGATAGGCTTGGGTGATGTAAGCCTTGGCTCACTGTGCATGCCCTTTTCTCTACAATGCATACATCCTCAATTACATATAGGAACAAGGTGGAAAATATGGGATTTTTCCCTCAAATGTTCACTCAAAAAATACAGTTTGCCTTAATACACTTGAGGCTTAATTCAGTCCAGGATAGAACATCGGTGCTTTGCCCCTTGATCCTGGATATGCTCTAGCATGTATTTGACCATAAAGGGGCAGGGGGCAAGCTAGCTATTGCTAGGGTACTGTGAGTGATTATTAAGGTAAACCTTTATTTAAAGAGGGATATGGATGTAGATTTGCTAAGTGCTTTTGCTGGCAAAGGAGTAGGTGTCAAGCTTAAGTTTAGCACAGGTTGCTAAGTTACCCATTCTCACCTGTCTCATCAACACTTCATTATCCCCTTGCTTTGGTTATTTTTACATTTTACAGAAAATGTGCTTTGAGTGTGTGTGTGTGTGTGTGTGTGTGTGTGTGTGTGTGTGTGTGTGTGTGTGTGTGTGTGTGTGTATGTGTGTGCATGTGCGTGTGTTAGATATCTAAATCCCACAAGAGCAAAACCACCCCCAAGCCCCTGTTGTTCTGAGTCTACCTAGCAAGCAACACTCAATAACCATTCATTGACTGAATAAATCCCAATACAGCTATGATGAGTCATGCTGCTTACAGGGTCACCTATCCCATAATACATGGCTATTAAATTGAACAACAAAATTGGGAATTTTGTTAGGCTTTTAATTTTTAGCTGTAATTTCAAGTCTGAGCTGGCTGTTTTTTCTCAAAGGATCCTGAAATTGATTAAGTACTGACAAACGATTTCTTGTATGTAAGACAAATGAATTAATAGAACCGAAAAGTGCAAGTACTATTTTATGAAACTGTAATGCTGAAGGAGTCCTATTGTCACTCTCGGCCATCTTGAGGACTTTGGGATCTCCTCTGGATGGAGCATGACTATCTCAGGAGAGGAAACACAGGACTTGCCCATGGAAGATCCCTTCCTCTCCCCTTTACTTCTGCCCTTCCTCTTTCAGCCATTATACATTAAATATAAAGTGTTAAAACTATGGATATAAAGAGAAAAATGAGTAAAGATTTGCTGAGTAAAGATTTTAATTTTTTAAAAATAAAAATCTTTTTTTACAGTTCAGTCATTATTCCCCTCCGAGTCCACCTTCAGACAGTTCCTCATCCCATTCCGTTCCATTCCTCCTCCCCCATCTCCAAGAGGATGTCCCCACCTGACCAAACCTCCCCACCCCCTGGGGCCTCAAGTCTTTTGAGAGCTAGGTGCATCTTCTCTCACTGAGGCCAGACCAGGCAATTCTCTGCTGTATGTGTGCCATGGGCCTCATATCATATGCTGCGTGGTTAGTGACTCAGTGTCTGAGAGATCTTGGAGGGATTGAGGTAGTTGAGACTCCTGGTCTTCCTATGGGGTGGCTCTCCTCCTCAGCTTCTTCCAGCTTTTCACTAATTCAATCACGGGAGTCCCTGGCTTCTACCCATTGGTTGGGTGTAAATATCTACATCTGACTCTTTCAGCTGCTTGTTGGGCCTCTCAAAGGGCCACTATGTTAAGTTCCTGTCTGTAAGCACTCCTAGCATCAGTAATAATGTCCAGCCTTGGAGCTTCTCCGTGAACTGGATCCCAATTTGGTAAATATTTAGTTTCATAATTACAAGCAAGTATAAAAATCCAGAGATCTATATAATACCATTCTTGAAGTTAAATGGCATAAAGCGCTTGAGGTGGAACTGTTCATCTCCATAGGACCTTGGCCTTCTGATTAGGTTTAATAAGATATCTAACATTGTGATGGATCTCCTATCCCTCGTCTCTCACCTACCAAGGAACAGCTAAATATATAAGCCTTCTCCAAAGTATCACTAACCCTCTATTGAGAGTTGGTCTGGTGCTGGTGTATTCAGATGCTAAATTCTGTACCCTGAGATCTGGTTACCCCAAGACAAGCAAATTCCATGTCTTTCTTGTGCAAGCCTTACTCCCCAATTTAAAACCATTGATTAAATAAAAACAACTACAATCAATTAGTGGAGAGAATGGAGAGAGGTACAGTTTGAGCTTCTGGGTTAGGGGGTCACAGGTAGGAAGGGACCACAAGGATGGAGGAGGAGAGAAGGGACTGAACATAAGGTCTCCATTAGTCACGATGAACCAGCAGCACATGCAATGCCTCCCCAGGATTCCAGACTGCCGGAGCACAAATAACTCAGACAGAGTCAAACAGCAAGTATTCGGAGAGTACAGCTGGGGAAGTAGCCAGTCTAGCATTAGAGAATTAGATTATGGATAATCCCCCAGGAATTGCACAGAGCCTAATAAATAAATCATAGATAGTTTGTGTCAACATTCGTTTGCAGCTAGACAGGGATAAGCATAAATTACAACTCCCTTTGCCCTTCCTTGTGACCCAATTAAAACTGAACATCCGTACGTCCCCTCTTTGTGGTTTCCTTGCTGGCCTGCCTCTGTAAATAGCAATCTTCCTTCCTCTGCGACATGATGCCGTAAACCTGAATCTCCTCTTCATTGTCCTCTTTACATGAAGATAAAAGCATCTTCAGTTCATGGTGCTTTTTGTTATTCATACCAACTTTTAGTCAATTTTCTTATTTGTTGTTTCTCTCTGGTCCTTCTTATGTCAGATGCCTAAAAAATGAGAATAAATGTTCCCATTATTTTTCAGGATTATTAATGAATTTTATGATTGAACTAAGGAAGTTCTCATGATGCTTACCTTCAACATTTAGTGCACTACCTAGACATCATTTCCCACTTCAATTAAGACACCAGAACAAGACTCATTGCTTTACAGAATAATTTGTTCAAAATTTGTAAACGAAAACATGTGCTTCACCCACAGACTCTGGACTCTGTACCATGTTCAGTGTGGTTCCTGAGGCACTCCACATGCTGATTATCATGGAGATAATCAGTCAGCTGTGTGCCAACAGCGTTGGGAAGTGCTATATACAAATTCCCCACAACAATTCTGATAGAAAGACATGGCCAACCTCTTGTTTCTGAGGAATGGGCAGCAAAGCTGGGAATTAGAGTTTGGAGTCTGATGCAAACTCCAGAATTTGGATACTTTTTTTTTTTTTTACCAACTATTTAGTAACTTTTAATAACTATTGACTTTACTAACTATTCTGGTGGCTATGAACAAGCACCTCACCCATCAGCATTTTCCTCTTTAAAACAGAAATGACAATAATTTCTATTGTGGTGCCAGGAAGTGTTAATGACCCCCCAAAAAAAAAAAAAAAAAAAAGACGAGAGCTGATCCAATGCAACTCACAGCATTTGAGCTAGCTCAGTCCCTCAGCCCAACACTGTCACGTAGGAAAGTTTTTGGTGGAGAGGAGCCCCAGACATCTATTGGGCCAAAGCTTTATAGAAAGCAGCATGGGGGGGAGGGGTGAGTGTGCAAGCATTTGATTGGAAAGCTACTACAGTCTTTAGCATAATTGGCTGATGCTGGGAGTCAAATCATAATCTTCATTTTTGTTTTCCTCTGTATTGATGGTCCTTAGGCAGGGGGCAGGCTTGTAACCTGGGGGTATGGATTTGTTGGGGAATAACCTGGAGACCCTGGTCTTCCTGGGGGTGTAACCTAGAGATGGTAGTCTTATTGGGGGTTAGCCTAGAGACTGGAGCTAGACTCAAGTTTTGTTGTGGGAGTATGATGGTTTGTATATGCTAGGCCCAGGGAGTGGCACTATTAGAAGAAGGAGTAGGTATGGCCTTGTTGGAGTAGGTGTGTCACTGTGGATGTGGGCTTTGAGACCCTCATGCTAGCTGCCTGGAAGCCAGTATCCTGCTAGCAGCTTTCAGATGAAGATGTAGAACTCTCAGTTCTTCCGCACCATGCCTGCCTGGATGCTGTCATGTTCTTACTTTGATGATAATGGATTGAACCTCTGAACCTGTACGCCAGCCCCAAGTAAATGTTGTCCTTATAAGAGTTGCCTTGGTCATGGTGTCTGTTCATAGTGGTAAAATGTTAACTAAGACAGGGAGTAACTTAGAAACTAACGCTAGCTACTGGCCTGTTAATTTGCCTGAGTTTAAGTTCTCTAAAATAGAATCTGAATTTAAAAGATTTGGCCTCTTACTACTATATAGGATCATTTGGAGTACTGATTGAGTTAAATACATGCTATATAATCTATTGTGCATGTGCAATTCAATCCATATCAAGCATGATTAGGCAAAGAACTTTATTAGGAAACTGCATACAATTTAGTCAGGTTCTCACAGCCACCAAGTGAGAGTACCAAAACCCAACTCCAGATATTTCAGACATCAAAGCTGATACATTCTCTTTTGTGTATTACAATATATGTGGTAAGTCGCTATGATGGAAACTAGCTAAAAGGCCACTAGTTAATTAAAAGCTGAAAACAGAAATACTACAGTTTGGTTCCTTATGAAAAGGATAAAAATTTAAGCTAGAATGAGGGGCAATATATTAGTACCCAATAAGTCAATAAGTCAGACAACAGAAAATTGACAAGAGTTACCAAAATTACCAAAGGAAAAAAATGCATAGAAATAAGTCTAAGCTTTTAGCTATAAAGAAAATGTACATGGTATCAACCTAAGATACAACCTACTGGACACTTGCCAACTTGGCCAAAATTAAAGTTTGCAACTGCCAAATGAAGCATAATTGAAGAATTTATACTTAGGAATAGTTTCAGGATACAAAGAAAGATGCACTGGCATTGATTCCCTAAGGTTTCTAATCTCAGGTGTAATCAGAAAGTACTGGTCTCCAGTCAGGAGGAGCTCAGGACTCTACATGGAGGCAGGCTGTGTTTAAGCATCAGCTGAGTTCTCCATATGCCATCCTTCTAAACTGACCTTTGGATCATGTCCAAGATAGAGGTGCACTCCCTATCTGTTTTCGTGATTACTCTTTATAGAGCAAAGGTGCACCTCACCCAGAATCATACTATGGCATAAAACCTTGACAGCAGAGATAATTTGACAATGGGCTTAGTAAGAGTTCCGAAAACTACCCTGTGCACCTCTTTACACTTTTCATACCAAGACGTACATCCAGTAGCCATCTAATCTCTAGTAGGCCGTTTTTATTAGCTGTGTACTTCTGCAGACTGCAGGCATGTACTCCAGAGCAACTTGTTTTGTGCGGAACGCCTAATGGTGGGAATGGGTGTCTCTGACTCTTTTGTCTGCTCCTGAGAAGCTTTTCCTCCTGGTAGGTTGCCTTGTCCAGTCTTGATATGATGACTTTCATCTTGTTTTATTGTGTCTTGCTTTGTCCTGTCAGGCTGTTTGTCTTGGAGTCCTGCTCTTGTCTAAAGAGTAATTGGAAGGAGACTAGATCTGGAAGAGAGGGGAGATGGGAGTAGGGGTTGTGAGGAGTGAAAGGAGGGAAACTGTGATCAGGATATATTGTATGAGAGGAATATCTATTTTCAATAAAATGAAATTAATAAAAAAGAGATCCAAGAATAAAAAGAGTAGAGATTGAACATTTTTATCTGCTTTTAGACTTGTATTGCTGTGGATCTATCCACATTCAGATACGAATATTCTGATGTTCTTTCTGACTCCTCGTGAGTCTTTATGAGAATTCCACAATGTTTGCCCAGGCCTACCAGTGATCGATGAGAATGTCTAATTCTGAGAATAATTCACAGGCTTGTGGTGAGCTTTGTTCTTAATTGTATGACCTAATATTGCTGTTATAAGTAATGATACTGATAATATATATACATATATATATATATGTATTATAAGTTATTTGTTCCCTCTTATGAAAAGAAATACTTGAATTTAAACTTTGGAAATATATTTTTAAGAAATCAGTACACACACACACACACACACACACACACACACACACACACATACATTAACGTTTTTCAGTAAGTTAACACTATCACTAAAAGCTGTCAAAATAGCATTCTCTCCGTATTTATTATAGGATAAAAGTTTGTTGAAAAAAAGTATATGACCAAAGGAGGAAAAATAATAAGCATGTTAACTGTTATGAAAAAATTTATTAGAAAATGTTTCTAAGTCCCAGATTCTTATGGTGCTTAAATTGCACTTGGATACATTTGAACGCAATTGTTAAAATTAATGTCAAAAGAGTAATACTAGTGTGTATTTTAAAATGCTAACATGTATGCCCCAAATGTCTTTTAATTATTTTAAGGAGACATAAAGTTTTCAATGTTTAATAATGTTAAAGGAATTTTTCAAAAATTTTACATATAGAGAAAACCAGCTAGAAATCCCTTTCTTAACAGAAGCAAACACTGATATCCAGTCACTGACACCAGAATGCTCAGTCAATGCCCATCAGTAGGACAGTCCTATACATACCTGAGTCATGCTGATTCAAGGCTTTCCCTGAGGTTCTGGTGTATGAAGAACAGAGCTCCTAGTCTGAAACCAGGAATTTGCAAGGGAAGGCCAGTTATAGCCTGGAGCCAGGACCTTGGGGGGAGGGGACTGTGACTCCATCCTAAGAATTATTACCACCCTAGGGCTCTATGGTAATGTCTCAAGTCTATTGGCCTCTTAAAATAACCTGCATTCCCTTTGTGAAACATTGCTTGATAAGCTTTGAAAGAAAGTACCCCAAAACGGGGAGCTGCGTCTCTCACTCCGATCTCGGGGTGGGGTGCCCCCAGGAATCACGAGTAGCCATTCTTGATGTAAAAGCACGAGGTAGCTTTATTAACGAGATCCCGGGTCTTAGCGGGATCCCGGGTCGACACGGATCTCACACAGGAGACAGAGGAATCGACCCCGAAACTCAAAAGTCAGGGGTTTATATAGGGAAAGCTAGGGGGTTTGGCGCGGTTACACATGATTGGCTAATTTCTGGCACGGCTATAAGTGATTGGCTCATTTAAACATGGCAGTGAGATTACAGCACAGCAGGAGAGTACGTATTGACTGGAGCGTACAGGATTTTAGGAGCTAGGGGCGTATCAGGGTTTGAAGGACATCTGGTTAAGGTGTGACTCTGAGTAAGCTGGGGGAGGTGCCCTTCTGCCAGATGGTTTGAGTCAGTCCTGATAACTCGGGCTGGTTCCTGCATTCCTTTTCTTTATCTTTATGGTCTGTTAGTCCTAGCGGCAGGGCGGGGCTGCCTGGACTTGCTTTTCACAGTGTTTAGTCTTGAGTCTGAATTTTCCTTTAACTTCATATTTTTAAACCTTAAATCTGTATAATTTTCCTTTCATTCCCCTCTTCTTCTACTAAGTAATTCTAATCTTAGAATTTTGATATCAAGTCTCATATTTGGTCTCACCAGTTTTCCTAACTGACTGGTACTTGTCTCAGAACCATCAACCACACAGCACCCACTCAATTTTTAACAAAAGCAATTAACCTGTTTGTCATGCAGGGTCCAAAAACTAAAACCAAGAAAATTACTAGTAATGGCCCAGCTATATAGCAGAAAGTACAGTAGTCATCCAGGAAGACTGAGTGAACCAAGACTCAAACCAACCTTGTTGAGCGTCTCTATCTTTTTGTAGGTGTCAAACCTATTAACTAGTTTCTTTAACACACATGGACCTATAACCAGAAGCAGAAGCAAAACTAAGAAGGGTCCCATAAGGAAAGATATCAGAGTAGTCATCCAAGGAGATCTACTAAACCAGCTCTCGAACCATCCCTGATGTGCTTCTCTGTCTCTCTGTCTTTTGTCTAACCTTTCTCTAAGTTTATTCATGGAGTCTTTAATTACTCCTGAATGGTCTACATAGAAGCAACATTCTTCTTTCAGTGTAGCACACAGACTCCTTTAAGGAATATCAGGTCTAATCTTCTCCTATTCTGAAGGACTACCTCTGAGAGGGAGGTTAGGTATTCTTGGAGGTCAGCTAAAAAGTCTTTCACTCTTTTTATATCTGAGTCAATGGCAGTTCTGAATTCTCTATAAGCCTTGAATTGCAGGGCAAGGGCAGATGTCCTTGTGCTGCCCTTGTAGCACCTAGATAGCCTTAAGTAATTCTCAACTCTTTTTTTTTTTTTCTTTACTAAGTCTTTAGCATCAGGATTCCAATCTGAACACTATCTAAACCTACACACCAAGGTCATGACTAGCTTTTAGAACTTCTAAACTTATACAGATTGTGATCCCTGAGGCACAGTCCCAAGAAGTGTTAGGAGTACTAACATATGCAATGTTACATCATTTGTAATGGAAATCAAGCCTATCCCACACCTATCTTGATAGAACCCCGGACAAACATGACTGAATTTCCCTCTAGGTCCCAGCTCTGAGCCCCAACAGCTAGTATACGGCTGGTGAGGGCTGAGAATTGACAGCTGTCAGGGTGGTCAGCAGCACCAGGTACAGTCCTTTCCAGTGAGGCTCGAATGTCTGGGCTCAGTGTAGCTGTAGTCTCCGACCTGGAACTCAGGGGTCTCCGGGGCATAGGCTGCTGTCAGCTGTGAGCAGATTTCTTTCTGTATCACCTGTATGTCTTTTAGCCTGGCACACAAATCATTATTACTATGGCACTATGACATGTTGGTTCTAATACAGTCAGGGGGGCTGAGGCCCCATATAAGATCTCAAAGGGGGTAAGGCTGAATCTGGAAGGGGTATTTCTTACTCTGAAGAGAGCAAGAGGGAAGGAGTGTCACCCAGTCTGCGCCAGTCTCCATGGTTAATTTAATTTGGTCAGGGTCTCTCTTAGAGTTTTATTTACTCTACCTGTCCTGAACTTTGAGGTCTGTAAATACAATGTAACTTTCTCTTCATATCTTTTCCTTATCTTAGCCAGATTGGTGGGGCATTTTCCAGCCCCTAGGAGACCCACCCTTGGAGCCTGGGGGCAGACCCGTGGAGCACTCCCTACCTTCAGGGGTATTGAAGTCAACAGTCAGGAGTGAGGGCCTTCCATCCATGTCTGGAACATTCTTTCTGGCCTCTAGTAGGATTCTGTCTTTCCTCAGTGGTAAAGAAGACCTGTAACAGTTACTAACAAGCATCTCAAGTGGGATGGTGAGAAAACAAGAAGGGAATCTAGAGAATAGAGGTCCACTGAAGAGGACAAATAGCATTTAGTCACACAGCTAAACCAGGAGGCCTTTTTTGGACAAAAAGGCCATTGTAAAAATAAGCACAAGCTTTGTCTATGAAACAGAAAGGCGAGCAGAGGGGCAGCCTATCTGTTACCGGCTGTCTCTCTGGACTTAGATTTTCCCTTAAGGAGTACCTCTCTTCAGTGTCAGCTTGGTGGCTTTGCCTCTCAAGAGAACCAGACTCCAAATGACACTAGGCTTCTAGTAACAACTAATAACAAAAGGATGGAGAGATGGTTAGAACCTGGGTGCTAGATGCCAGGTGGCTGACAAAAGAATTGTAACCAGTTCACCTGGGCTATCAGGACCTCAGTAGCAGCCCTTTACCAAACTGTCTCACTGGGTTAAAAGCCCATAGAAAAGAAAACATTAATCCTGACCTTGGCCACCGCCAAAGCCTGAATTCTAAATCTTGACTGGCAAAACAAAACAAAGTTCTTTACAGTTTGTTGTTGATTCTTTGAAACTATTTTAGGGGCTTCTCTGCCCCCCAACCTGGGGCATCTCTCCTTGGGGAGGAGGCTCAAGAGAGAAAGATAAAACTGGCAGAAAACAATTTCTCTCAAGCAAATTATTTTCAACTTTTAACTTAAGCACCAACAGGACCAAGTAAAACACTTTGACGAACAAAGCAAACAGTCTCATGATTTCAAACACAGTCGTCGGTCCAAGATTTTAAACACGGTCATCAGTCCAAATTCAAACACGAAACAAAAGTCAAAAAGACACTGGACAATACCACAGAAAACAATCCAGACAAACAAGACCAAGACAAAGCATCCTATAACCAATTTCCACAGATGCCTGGTACCTTCAGTACCTGGCCCAAACTGCAGCTTAACCTTAGCTGCTTCTGGGATACCAAACACAGAAACAGAATACAGACAACAGACACTAACACATCTAAGCACACTTGTCCGTGCCTATACTTAAATAGACAGCCGAACGCGACCTCCAAAGTCAAGTCACAGTCAGATCTTTTTGATTGTCCCTTGAGCCAGGACCTGACAAAGGCTGGCTCGAGGAACGTCTCTCACGAGTCCCAGAGCCTGTGCGATTGGGGCGTCCCCCGGTGTGCTTTCTAAAAAGGAAAAAAAGAAAGAAAAAGACTATTCGGAGTAGGAATTCTTCATCTACTCACAGGCGCCTATTCAGGGTGGGGAACCTTCTTCTACCCGTGCACAGGGCAGGAATTCTTCTTCTGCCCAGACAGTGCACTCTCAAGCTAGCTTTCTACGGGGCGGGAATCCTTCTTCCACCCGTGCACAGGGCAGGAATCCTTCTTCTGCCCAGACAGTGCACTAAGACTCTCGTGCACAGGGCAGGAATCCTTCTTCTGCCCAGACAGTGCACCAAGACACTAAACCGGTACCGAAAAACACAGACTACAGGACTTAATTCACACACATTCACACACAGCGGCCGCTTTCCAGCACTCACACTAACGTACCTCCAAGGGGCATTCGGGGTTCCGGGGGGGGGGGTCACGCTCCGATCCTGGACGAGCCCCCAAATGAAAGAGCGAACCCCTAAACGGGGAGCCGCATCTCTTGCTCCGATCTCAGGGTGGGGTGCCCCCAGGAAACACGAGTAGCCGTCTTGATGTAACAGCAAGAGGTAGCTTTTATTAACGAGATCCCAGGTCGACTCGGGGATCCCGGGTCGACTCGTAGTCGACTCGTATCTCACACAGGAGACAGAGGAATCGACCCCGAAACTCAAAAGTCAGGGGTTTATATAGGGAAAGCTAGGGGGTTTGGCGCGGTTACACATGATTGGCTAATTTCTGGCACGGCTATAAGTGATTGGCTCATTTAAACATGGCAGTGAGATTACAGCACAGCAGGAGAGTACGTATTGACTGGAGCGTACAGGATTTTAGGAGCTAGGGGCGTATCAGGGTTTGAAGGACATCTGGTTAAGGTGTGACTCTGAGTAAGCTGGGGGAGGTGCCCTTCTGCCAGATGGTTTATGAGTCAGTCCTGATAACTCGGGCTGGTTCCTGCATTCCTTTTCTTTATCTTTATGGTCTGTTAGTCCTAGCGGCAGGGCGGGGCTGCCTGGACTTGCTTTTCACAGTGTTTAGTCCTGAGTCTGAATTTTCTTTTAACTTCATATTTTTAAACCTTAAATCTGTATAACTTTCCTTTCAGCTTCCTGCTGACCTCATCCCATTGTGTGTTAGGTTTCTACTGACTTTCCCCCATTTCCCCTTGAAAACTGTATATTAGGTGTTGTATTTCCTGATAAATTGGCTTGGCGTAAGATATAACTTGTGCAAGACCCCAGATTTTCTGTCTTCTCTATTTTTTTCACCAGCTGGTCCTCTCCCACTACAACCCTGCCACTGAAGGCTGATCTCTTGGTCCATCCAGGTCAGCTCCCTATGGATGCATTGTCAGTATAACACGCTACAGATCAGTACAAAAGACATAAGCCAACTATTTACATTTAGTGCTCAGGAGAAACAGCAAGACCCCAAAATTTTTCTAAGGTATAGATTAACATATCCATTACCAGCTGAAAGTAAACTACACCACAAAGGTATATGATGAGTCATATCACTTCCTAAAGAATTCTCTCCCATCTTTATAAGAGGATTACCTAGTGTCGTGTAATCTGCAGTATTCCCCCTGTGGAATTAATAACTGGGATCCACTGATTTTTGTTTGTGTGATATGCTTGGGCTAATAAATGAGTAGGAACAATGCCTGTCACATCAGAAGCGCCACAATTTTCTATCAATTTTGTGGACCAAAAGAAACCTTGTTTTCCAACTCGGACTGTGAAAAGACATGTATTTAGCCTACATCAGCCCTCCTTGATGCAAGAAACATGTATCTGTTTTCCCAGACAGAGAGCTTCCTCTGAATCAAAATGGCAGAAAAATGACAAATCAGATGCAACATAGGGGGAAAACTTCTAAGGAAAGCTGAAAAATCAATGCCCACAAACGTGAAGGTGGGGAGGGGGAAGAGGTGACACAGAAGATATGTGTGAGCCCTTTGAGGGGCCATAGTGGTAAGTCTCTGCCCTTGCTAACCTCAGACCAGGCCACGCCCCCGGAATACATTAAGGGCTAGGCCCCAGGTCTTTGAGGCACTTGAGTAGTCACACCCAGCCTCTGAGGACCTCCAACCACCTCCCTCAGCCCACAGAACACTGAACCAGAGTCCCTAGCACCTCAGGTCCCGGTAGGCCAAGCCCCGCCCTAGAGTTAAAAAGCCCTAGATCAAGCCACAAAATCTAACCTATCCCAGGCCACCCTGGAAAGCTCTGCGCCACCTCTCTCCCAACTCTATCAAATCTGTCTCAGGCTTCTCACCCACAGAGTCAGCTAACCCTTCTGTGGTTTTTCTGATAAGTCTCTTGGGTGAGATTTGTTGTGCGGTGTGACTCTGTGGTATCTCTTGGTTCCTGACTACCAGGATACCTTTCCCTTCAGAGCTGCAACACTTATAATTTGGAAAATGAGACCAGAAGAGAATGGCGTTGCTCTAATCAATGATTTAAACAACAGCAATAGATAGATATTAGAATTACTCATTAAACTACATGTAAATGCCTTGTATTTTATATTTCTTCTATCATGTTTAAAAGGTGAAATACCTTGGTAAGAATTTGTTCTTTGACTAATTCATTTCAAATGGAAATGATTATTTACTCCACGTTGAGTACTTATTGCCAAGGCTAAGCTAAAACAACTTATTTTGTGTATGTGTGTTTGATATGGTGTACATATGTATGAGTGTGTGTATAATGACACATAAGTGCAGGTAAGTGGAGAATGCTCAGAAGTCAGATTTTGCCCTCACCTTTAGGCAGGGTCTGCTTTGTTTGCACTGTGTACAAAGCAGGGTTCTGGTCCATAAGCTTCAGGGTGAGTCTCCATTCTCTTACTCTCCTCTCCACACAGGAATGCTGCATAACAAATGCAAACCATAGCATCTGGCACTTTCTGTCTCTGTCTTGCCTGTGTGTGTGTGTGTGTGTGTGTGTGTGTGTGTGTGTGTGTGTGTGTGTGTGTGTTTGCCCGTGTGCGTGCACGTGAATGTATATTCTTTCTAAGGTTCTAAACCGGCTTACACAACCAACTGGTGTTAGGACTGCAATACCTGTGGCTGCTCCAAACATGTATAGACTCTCTTTTCTCACCATTAAATACTCAAATTTTTACATAGTATAAGGCATATTTACATTGTATAAGGCATCACAGGCAATCAAGAGGTAACTGAAAGTATAAGGAAACTGACATGCATCATATGCAAACACTACACCATTGTACCTAAGGATTCTGATGTCTTCAGAAATTCCTTGAAAATAAATCTCCCAGGGATAGCTAAAGTCAACTGTCAATAAAATTTCCTAAACACACTTTCATTTCTTTACCTTTTACTAAGTCACACAACAAATATGTACTTGAATGTCCTAAGGGCTTTATATACATAGGTATATACATCTACATGCATGTACACACACATACAGGTGCAACAGAGCTATAAGTAATAGTACTACAAGGTAATAATTCAGTAAAACATTTGCCAAGTTTTAGGGTAGCAAGGAAATTAAAAGTGAGGAAGGTCTGTGTGTTTTGGTAGTATGCTCAGGGTAAAATATCTTATGCTTCGTATATCACAGCTACGGGGATAGAAGTTCTTGTGTCTTCTTGAGAGTTCTGATTACCTATAAATATCTAAGTCCAACTCGTCTCTCTCGTCTAAGTCTAGATACTGTCAGCAGTTCTGGACTAAACTTGTCAAACGATGTGAGCATACTTCAGCTAAGTATCTTTTACATGTTTAAATTGAACTGAGTTACATAAATAGCACCAAATTGAGGGTTAAAACACAAACTGGGCAAAACCAAGCCCAAAAAACAGAAAACATTTTTGTTCAATCTCTGGATGTTGTAATAAGCAACAAAGCTTATTCCAAAGCTTAAGTCTGTCAGGCTGCTAGATCACCATTAGAAAAATCCTTCAAGCCTACACATGTGAGCACACACACAAACAAAACCAGTTGTGATAACTGGTTGTGCCTGGCTGGTCAGTTTCAGCTAGTGAGCATAAACAGAAAGTGGCCCTCTAATTAGACCACTGGCTCTTGACTTTTGACCCCTTTGGGGATCCAACAACCCTTTCACAGGGGTCGCCTAGGACAATGGAAAAAACACAAATATTTATGTTATGATTCATAAGAGTAGCAAAATTATAGTTATGAAGTACCAAGAAAAGTAATTTTATGGTTGGGAGTCACCACAACTTGAGGAACTGTATCAAAGAGTCCCATAGGAAGGTTGACAGTCACAGCTTAGTGAAAGTTAGGCTTCCTACCTGTGGTAGAGTTGTTTCTGAGGAGTGACTATGGAGGTCAAGACTATTCCCCACATGCCACTCCCATCAAAACCAATCTATGTAGTTCATTTATCCCTGGAATATGTCGGCGCCAGCATCGGAATCGGGCGAAAGCCTGTAGGATTAAAGAAACACACACACACACACACACACACACACACACACACACACACACACACACACACACACAGGTTATTCATGTCAAACCAGAAGAGAAAGCCCTCTCCTGTAACTTTATTGACCCACTATATACCCCAAGTACACAAGGTAGAAAATATTTGGGAAGCACAGTGGGAAACCCTGGCTTGAGACTTCAGTAACAAAAGACCCACTACGTGGCCTGAATAAAGTAGGGAAATATCCAGGAAGACCAGCCTAAATCTTAAAGACAAACACCGAGAAAACAAAAGGCAGGAAAGATTCACCCAGGTGTGAGGTACCAAGTGAGACTGCTCCTTTGTTAGGAACACAAGGCTTTGGCAGGGCTCAGCAGGGGTCAAACCCTGCAAGAGACTCAGAAGGATCTTGTTCGGGCTGAAATCTTCTTGTGCTGTAAATTCATGGGAGAGGTTTTCTTTCAATAATCTACCAGGCGACCAGACCCAAATCCAATATGTCTCTCTACAAATGTGCTGGTGCTATAATGAAGAGTTAAATTTCAAAAAGTTAGTCATAAACAAGGTCTGGACGTACCTGAGGGAGACTATAGGGCTTGCCTGACCATTTGGAGCCACCCCTCCCCTTCCTTCACTCCCTAGAGGTGAGTCATCCCCCTGCTGAGTGTGATGGATCATCCCACCCCACATTGCTGAGCAGCTAGGTAGCACGTACTCTTTGCTGATGTAACTCCGCAGCCAAAAGTAACTGTGAGTCCTTTGAATCAGCCAATCCTGTGTAACCGCACGAAATTCCCTGGCTTTCCCTATATAAACCCCCACCTTTAGAGGCTCGTGGTGGTCGGCCCTCTATCTCCTGCGTGAGAGGCGTGGTGTGTCGGCCCGAGACCTCGGTGTCGGCCCGAGATCTCGTTAATAAAGCTGCCTCTTGTTATTACATCATGAATGGCTTCTCGAGCTTCCTGGGGCATGCCGCCATCCCGAGACTGGAGCGAGAGTCCCAATTTGGGGTTCTTCCATTTGTTCTTTCAATAACACTAGAGGCCAAGCAAGGGTGCATTTCTTTTGACTTTTCTTGAAACCTCCACCCAACTAATTCAAAATTCATGGGGATTAGAAGTGAAAGAATGTGAATCTTTGGGGACAGTCCCCCATGCCAAAAGAAAACAAAAAAAACACCACCAAAAAACCTGGAAGGTCCTTTCTCACATCTTGTAGAAAGATGCTTTAATAACCACAGCAGCTACACAAACTACACAAATAGAAATAAATTCACTGCAACTAATGGAATTCTGTTGTTTGATATCATGGGCTTTACATTAACTCAGAACTTTACTGTACTTTCCAATATTGAACAGAGAGCAGCCAAGAGGAGGTAGTAGCTCTGTGTTTCTCTCTGCATTCTTATGCTAGCCAGGTGGCACCTAAGGAAATGGCAGACACTAAAGAGAGGAAAACACACACACACACACACACACACACACACACACACACACACACACCTTCTCAAATTAACCCAGGACATACCCACTGGGAAAAGTCTGATTCCTGCCAAACTTTGGCTATTTGAGATCTACACTGCATCCCAGAATTTTCTTCCTCACCATGGTCAGTAAAGTCTTTCCTATTCTTTGAGTAAGTCATTACTTAAGTTACAGCCAGTTAAAGCCCCAAACAAGGGAATATGTTGGATTTTGTGTCTCAGATGTTTAACTGTAATCAGCACCTTTGTTCCCAACTCTGAAATGCCTACTTCCAAGTACTCACAGATAAGTGATGTACGAAAGGGCATAGGGAGAGGCTTGAAATTCGGTGTCTTTACATGTATCAATACTCAAGTTCCCACACAGGATGGGTAACAAGTGGTCACACAACAGACAACACTATGGAAAACAGAATTTTTGCTTTAATGCTTTTCCAGGAAAAAATAAAAGGACAAGTGTCAAACAAAACTTATATAAGGAGCAAAGAATGTTCTAGCACAGGGTATTCTAGGGTAGGTTAAAAAAACAACCAACAGTCTGAAGGAAGGCTCATATTACTCATTAGAAGAGATTACAATCTTCCAAACCCATCTTGTTTTGTGTCATATGAATATTTAATCTCAGTTGGGGGTTTGTACCCTGCCTTAGACCATTCAGTTTCCAGATAAAAGACACAAAACCTTTATATTTATAAGCATTAAAGCACTAGAGCTGGGCAGATATCTACCCTCTAAGGTATTAGAATCTACTTCCCCATCAATAATCTGCATTTTAACTTGCCATGTTCCATCTGGGGAGTTTTTAACTTCAATTGGCCAGCCATGTTTTCATGACTTACTTAACCTGTGGTGGTGTCTTCCCTCTCCACCTTCTTCTCCTCTCTTGTGGTCCTGCCTCAGTCCTGAAGGCCAGGAACTGAAACCCCACCTACATCTCTTCTGCCCAGTTATAGGCTGTTGGTATCTTTATTCAACCAATAGCTTTAAATTAAGGAGCAAGGTCACATATCGTCACTTGGTATATGTGAGGATCCTCTCATCCCTGGGACAACTAGAACCAGTATTTAGCATTATAATACATGGCTACAAACCAAACCTTAACAGTTTTTGATGGATCAATTTGTGTGTGCAAGTGTGGTTGCTGTTATCTGGGTCAAACCAGAGTTAATATGCCCAGGACCTGAGGCTCAGAAAATACACTGGGCTTTTACAGAGAGATTCATTTCTTCGGAGCAATACATGACATAGAAAGTGAGTGTTTTACTTGAGTCTCTTAGGGCTTTGGACTGTTTCCAAAACTGTTTAGAGCAGTCAGTCCTCTTACTATGACAACCTGGGACAGGGCAGTGGCAAAACCGGGAGCGACAGCACCATTTATCTTTATTGGACAGTCCAACTATTCTTGAAGAGAAAAGAGGCAAAATCAGGAGTGTGTGTGTGAGAGAAAGCAGTGTTTACAAAGGGGAGACTGTACAAAGTCTAGCTTATCTGGGGGTTGCATTAGACACAAGCACTTCATCATCACTTACAGGTCACCTGCCTATCAATTGCCAGACACTGTGCTGTACTGGACAAGACACAAACACAAATCTGACAGCCTGCCCTCCAAGGACGTCCAGCCAAGGTTGGGAGCAGGAGCACTCAGCCTCTGGGAACACCCTGATTAGAATGAAGGAACCCCCAAAACCCCACTGTACTACACACTCCCTTCTCAAACCTCAAGTGCACTGCTGCTAGTTTAGCAGTTTCAAAAACACATAAATCTGGAAGTCTTTAAAATGCACATTTTTACTCAGAAAAAAAATCATCTTTATTAGAAAAATGTTGAATATTTATTATAGTTAAGAAAATTTGCACATATATATTCAGCTTTTTATGAATTATTTTCTTGTACATTTGTTTAAGTAAACAACTTCCCAAATTTCATAAAAACTATGAAATAAAACTTTTTCAAACATACAACTTTGAACCACTGGCAGTCTCACAGGTACACAGGCTTCTTACCGAAAGCAAGAGAAGCTTTTGAAATAGATGTTTGCTTACAATCAAAGGTCATAGCTATGAGGTCAAAGTATCAGAAGGCAGACTCTCCGTTATCAGCCCCTGTACCAGCCCCAATTCAGAGCTTTAGATCCTTAAAGTCTAATTCTTCGCAGGAATTCTTGGCTAGCTAGACCACTGAAGAACTGTAAAACAATTACTGGAAAAGAAATTTGAACCAACTAGTTTTCCTATTATATTCTCAACTGTTTCTGAAGCCATTATTTTCCTTTCAGCACAAGGACACTAAATGCAATGGCATAAAGCACACAGTCAAGACTTTTAGTTAAGACTGAAAGGGATATGCTGAGAGCCACATTTTCAAGTTCATTTCTAACTGCAACCTCTCTACTAAGATACATCATATTTACACAGAATCACCTCTGGGCTCAGACTCTGAAGCACTTAGTCTCTGTAAAGATCTGATGAGACTTCTCTATAACACTGAGACTAGAGATGCTTATCAAACATACAAACTTTGTAGGTTATAGAATCATCACAAATTGATAAAGTCTTGCACACAATCAAATTCCCGAAAAACTGGGCTAGTGGCAGGCTGGAGCAGCCATATTTTGAGCAGCTCCCTTAGTCTGGTAAAAGCAAAGGACATTTGTCACACTGGGCTTTCCTTAGCAAACCTGTCAGATAAATTGTAAATCCAGACAATGTCAATGCTAGTTAGACCGTGCTCAACTAACAGATCCACTCATCACAAAAGTATAGCCAACTCTTAACTGAACTGAGGTGTGGCTTTGATGCTCTAGGCTTGTCAAGGCTTCCTTAGCTAGAACACACCCAGACCTAAGCTTTGACATTTGCAGATTTTACACATCTAGTATCTGTCTGGTCAATATATAAAGCTCATTTGTAGGTATAAAACATAGCAGAAGCTCAGATCCTTATGAACTCTGTGTTAATCTCTCCATCACCTTTCTGACTTCAGATCACTAAAGTGGTTTCCTGTTCACAATCTGTTGAATAGAAAACATTTCACTGATTCCTATCATAGTAAAGAATCATTTTATAGACAAAGAAACAGAGACCCTGAAATGTTTAAGGAACCTGCTAGTGCCAATCTCAAAATGTGCCTTTGACCTTTATGCTGGTAAGAAAACCTCATGCATTTGTAAGAACTGTACCACCACATACAAGAGCTGTTAAAATGAATGTCACCCAACACATGAGGTAAACAGAACAAATGCTAGTAAGCAGCCCTTTTAGGTTACTGAAGAATGTACATAGTGTCTACTCTTGCACTTAAGAGTAGCAAATTTGCAGGTGCTAATTCTAAGGGCATTTATCAATGAGGAAAATAAATTTCATGTCAAATATAATTATATATTCAATCATATATAATGTATTTAATCTCTAAATTATTTTACAAACCTATATAGTTATCTTAACATGGGTAAAAATGAATATACACAAAGATATCACTGTCTAAGATGTTGGCTGCTAGAATGTTAGTTTTGTACTCTCTCATTCCCAGAAGGAAAATGACAGTAACAAACTACCATAAAATTATATGAATGTGACCAATGTGTTAACTTAGGTATAGAAAGAGTCCACTGCTTGCTTTTTAATTTGGGTGCAAGTCAGTAAGTTTCTGGGTTTCAGTTTCTTCACCTGCAAAGAGCTAATATTAGCACTCTGTACCTCGTTAGGACTACAAAATTCAAGCACATGAAAGAAATCTGTAGGTGGAAAAGCACAAGACAAATTCTCTTACTCTTTCAACTATAAAAATATGGAGCTAAGAAAACTGTAGTTAATCACAGAGGCAAGTTCAGTGGGACAAATTCAATTCAGGAGGTAATCCATGCAAACATTTTCAACTTTCTATGGCAAAGGTAAAAATGTATAGAGATATACAAAGAAACATTCTGAACATACACACATTTGGTTGGGCTGAAACTTTAAAATGAGCCTGCTAAATTTACAGGATTCAAAGAGGTCCTGACTCCTTATTTGGAGAAAGCTGCTACTCACTCAAGGAAAGCAAACCTGCTGGAGATTTCTAAAACAAATGGAATAAAATTCTACCACTCTGCTCTTTTGTAAACCAGACTTCAAAGGAACCACATGAAAGTGTCCAGTAATCTAGCATACACTAAGATAGAAGAGAATGCCCATAAGTCACGACCATCTGGCATAAACACCAAACATGAAATTCAGAATTCTTATGACCCCTAAACAGCCCTTTATGCCCGCAAATAAATGTTTTAAACCTATGCTGCTGACAAATTCTTCCTATGCAGTTCCCTCATTCTCCATACTACTCCTTCTCTGGTAGGCTTTTTTTTATCTTTCTGTTTACAAAGCTCAGCTTAAGCACCTTAGAACCTTTCACTTCATCTGTGTCTTCTGATCTGAGTCTTTCTTACATCAAAACAAAATAAAACAAAATAAAAGAAAGCAAGCAAACAAGCAAGAAAGATCAATGAAGAAACTGGGAAGAGATGAGATGCAATTCAACATGTATAAAAATATGTTTCAGATTCATAATAATTTAGTAACTCTTGGTGATTTCGTATGTATCTGGAAATGGGACAGATATATGTCCCGATCCTGTCACAAGAGGTAGAATTCCAGCGTTTGGTACAACATTCCAGGAGAGCGTCAAAGTGACATTCCTGTTTCCCCTACAAAGAGATGTAAAAAGCAAAGGTTAGCAGAACTTGTCATTTAAGAAAAATTTCATCAAGTGTTATGGGGCCACACACTTCATCTATAACTAGCTGTTTCTAATAGACAAACCATAACAATGTTCTTGTATCATTTGAAATCCACAGATAGCACTAAAAGACATCAACATTAAATTCACAGGTAGCCTAAATGTCCAACCTAAACTCACAGCTGCAGCTAATTACCAACAAAAAAACTTGCATGAATAGATCCCAATGAAGAGAAAATGAGACTCATGCTAGGAATCAAAAGGCAACAGTCTGACATCTAATTTTGCCATTATTTAGAAGTGCAAACTGCAGCAGATCAAAATCTATTATAATTCAAATTCTTTATTTGCAAGTCCAAAGATGGTCAAATTGGTTCTTTTCCTAAATCTTTTCTTATAAACCATAAAATGTCAAAGTGACCTGAGATCCTGATCGTCAACCATTCTGATTTCCTCTTCTTCTAATTTGGGGGGCGGCGGGGGGGGGATAACTTAAAGAAGCAGGACTAGACTAGATCTTGATCCATCACATTGCCTCCTCATGCAAGCTCCTGACTGGAATTCAGAAAGCAGAACTTTCATGTGACAGTGACGACCTTCCCAGACATGAGGAACCCTATGTCCCTGTACGTCCAACAATAACAGCTATTGTATGGGTTACTTTTCTGTAAATATGACACAGGATACAGTGATCTCAGAACAGGAACCCTCAACTGAGGACCCCAATTAGCCTGGCAGGTAGGGAAGCTTACAGAGCATTTATAATTAATGACTGACATGGAAGGGCTCAGGCCCCTGTGGGTGGCGCCATCCCTAGGCAGGTAGTCCGGGGTGTATACAAAAGCCAACCGAGGAAGCTAATAAGTGGCATTTTTCCAAGGTATCTGCCTCAGTTCTCTCCTTGGCTTCCTCTGATGATAACCTGTAACCTGTAAGCCTATATAAAGGTTTTCTTCTCCAGCTGATGTTTTCCCTCCTGTTTTATCAAAGCAACAGAAAGGAAACTATAATAGCTGTGGACTTTTATTGTGACTACTGTATGTAGCATTGCTAGAGAAATGATTACAAGACAGATGACAAGTTTTCTCTTTTTTCAGTCTTTCAGCTGAGTTGAAAATACACAAACACTTTTCTCACAAACTGTTGTACTAATAATTTTATCCTCTTCCCTTCTTCACTGTCCTGGAAGTTGAACCAGATCCTGGACATGTCACGACAATGCTCTGCACTGAGCTATTACTACCGCAAGAACAGTATTTTTTTTCTTTAAAAGAAAAACACATTTCATCAGTTTCTCACCAATGTTACTTAGAAATGTTAAAAATGTCAAGGAATCACTCACTTGAGGCCATTTCCATCGTCAAAGAAGAAATACTTTGTCTTCATATCTTTCAAAAGCAGCTTTGGATTATCACCTCTCAAAACAATCTTGTCCCAAAGGACAACTTGGTTCAGAGCCTGCATCAATTGAAAGTAATGAGACAAGTCCTCAAGAACATTATCACTTCAAAATCAAAGTCTAAGTAAGCAAAGGGCTGAACAACTACAAGGAATTCTATAGATTACTCACCAAAACAATAATTTAATTCCAAATTAGTGTTAGCTTACTGGTTTTACTGAGTAAAGCAGAATTATGAATACAATTTAGTATACCCATCATAAAAGTAATATTGACACTCATAACTTTTGGTTACACACTCAATAGTGCTTATGTACAGCAGTTATTCTGAAAAAGAGCTTTTTCTATTTTTAAAATATTTTGACGATTTTTAAATGCAGAGGTCAAACCTCTTATTTTGAAGCTTTTTCTGCTGTCTTTAAAATGTTTTGTTGACTTTAACGCTCATTCACCCCAGTATGCCCAATGTCTAATGAAATATCTAGCATAAAATATATAGACCAAAAATCAGTATATGAAGCTGTGTAATATGCTGCCTACTAAATACTAATAAAGGTCATATAAAATATAGACCCACCTATAATTACAAATTACCTACTGTCTTAGTTAGGGTTTCCATTGCTGTAAAGAAACACCATGACCAAGGCAACTTTTTTTTTTTTTTTTTTCCGGAGCTGGGGACCGAACCCAGGGCCTTGCACTTA
Source organism: Rattus rattus (assembly GCF_011064425.1). Classification (NCBI taxonomy): domain Eukaryota; kingdom Metazoa; phylum Chordata; class Mammalia; order Rodentia; family Muridae; genus Rattus; species Rattus rattus. The sequence continues at coordinate 122,643,033 of NC_046158.1, read as the reverse complement.
GCTAGGCAAGCGCTCTACCACTGAGCTAAATCCCCAACTTTAAAAGGAAAACATTTAATTAGAGCCATCGTATAAAGACACAGCAGCTTGAAGGCAGACATGGTTCCAAAGGAGCTAAGAGTTCTACATCTTAATACAAAGGCAGGAGACTGGATTCCACTTTCTGTGGAGCTTGAGTATGGAGACCTTAAAGCCCCACCTCCACAGTGACATACTTCCTCTAACAAGGCCACACCTACTTGAACAGGGCAGTACATCCTACTAGTGCTACTGCCTATGGCCAAGCATGGAAACACATATCAGTGTGGGGTACATAATTATTTAAATCATCACACCTACCTACAACGATGAAAAACAAAGTTGTTTTTGGCAACAACATAGAAGCCATGTTTTATTTGTATGTATCTCAATTTGATATATTAAATAAGCCATTCCATACTTTATAGTATTAGCACTTTAAGAGAAGCTGAGGCAGTTAAGCAATAGTCTGCTGTAACAGCGTGAACATATTTCTGGGCCCTTAATGCTAGAGAGCTACAAGGCATACACAGCTTAAATAGCTACTGCAGGGGCGAATGCTTTCTCACTACAGCCTTCTACTAGCTTGATTTCTTTTTTAAACTAAGCTATGAAGGTCAGATATTCTGAATATATAAAAATTTAATTCTTGGGCCAGTGACACAACTCAATGTATGGGGTACAATCAGTGGAATCCTTAGGGTAGGGGAGAACTGGTTTTCCAACAAGTAATTTTTTTAAAATTACTTCCTTTCATAAGAAATGTTTTAAAGGAAACTATTATAATATATTTAAATACTTACATTATTTTTTGTTGAATATTCTGCTGATAAATAAAGAAATAATTGCTTAACATTCCAATCAAATATATTCTCTAGATGTAAACAAATTAAGGACTCTAAAGACTGAAAAGCAGCACACAACTTTCAAACAGACCTTATTCTTAAAACATCCATAGCAACATGAACATTAAAACAAAATAGAATAGGTAGTTCAGGAATGTACCAAGTCACTAATTTAAAACAAAATACAGGAGATATATATATATATATATATATATATATATATATAGTAAAAATATAGCCCATTCCAAAAGGGAGTGTGTGTGTGTGTGTGTGTGTGTGTGTGTGTATGTGCAGTTCATCATCCCCCCCTTCCTGTAAACATGATTATGATTATTGACTTATTTATTTAAAAAAATAAACATAAGAAACTGAAACTTTAATTCTGTCCACTGAGTCTAAAAGCAGGTTGGGGCAGAGTCAACAGTCATACTCCCTTTTCCCCAAACTCCTACATTCACATCTCATTTCAAATGTACAGAAAAAGCAATGCCATGCTTTCTTGAAGGATATCAGCTGTTATATCAAATGTGATGAATCCAAGGTCACTTCTTTCTCTAGGGCCAGTGAAGTCTTCTACATTTTTTCTAGAAGTAAAGATAAAAGTTTTATGATCCCTCACCGTATCACTCAAAACGTACCCAACTCGAAACATGAAAGGCTGATTGTGTGCAGAAGTCAAACCTAAGTTTCACAGAGAAATAGTAAACTTGGGAGTAAACTTTGGTGTGAAAATCAATATTATAAATCAATACAAGAGAAGGCAGTCAGCTGTTTTCATCTGCCTAATGAGAAGCTCCGAGGATACACAAGGGAAGAGAAAAAAAGAAAAAATAAAAGAAAAAATAAAACATAAACGCTTTAGGTGGAGCAGGCAGAATGAGTGAATGAAAGCGGCAAAAGGGTCACAAGATAATCTGGAACACAGCACCTATTTATAACCGTATGCCATATGTCAGAGCCAACATGTAGTTTCCAGAATTATCTTAAATTCATAGAACAATCCTTCCAGTGACTTTCTTCACTTACAACAAATGTTAACACCCGGGAGAGCAAGAAACCTGTTTAAGATCACATCAACGTTCAATATGCTTCAAGTTTGCCTCAGCCATCACAGAACTGGCAGTGATGGCAGGACCGGTATCTAAACCACATCTATTTAAATCACCAACAGTACCTAAGAAAAATGTGGGGAAAAAATGAAAAATCAAAAGGAGCAGCAGTAGTAAGAGTAATCACTTGTTGGTGATTTTGACAAAAAAAAAATAAGCCAACGCTAAAGAACAGGGCAGATTATAGAAGACCATACACACAGAGTAGACAAGAATTAAAACCACTGCATGAAAGATAAAAGTGTCAGAAAATGGAGGGAAATGCTATAAATAAAACAGGCAGTACGGAAAGAACCGTCACTTCGAAATTCTATTTTTAATGTCTCCAAAGACTTATGCAGGTTGCTGGCTAAAGAATGACATTAAAAATAACAAGGGGCTGGGGTGTTTAAAACGCCCCTGTGCATCTTGCCCATCCTAACGTCAAGGCAGCTGCTGCAAGTAGTGCGTCCAAGAGGAACAGCCAAACGTGTTCAGGGACTGTCAAAGAGAACCAACTTTGGCTGGATCCGACACCAGAGCCACCCACCGAGGCGCTTCCAGCCTCAGTCAAGCAGGGCTGTGGAAACCCAGGCCGGGAGGCTTGGGGGCTGGCTGGGGACCCCACGCGTGCTCGCAGACCGGGAGGCGCCAGGCGGAAGCGCGGGTGTGGGTGTGCTGTTGTGTTGCTCCCTCATTGGCCGGGTTGGGTGAGGGACGTGCAGAACAGGAAGGAAGGGGAGCGCTGACCCAGGCCACTCGGGAGCTAACCGCTCAGGGTTGGGGTCCGAGGGCCACCGGGACGCGCGTCCACGCGGTGAAGGGGCCGAGATGAAGCCCTCGGGGATCGCGCACACAGCCCCGGGAGGGGCCGGCCGCACTCACAGCATGATCCGCGAGACGTGCAGCCGCACCGGGACGCTCCTGTCTTTGAAGGCGGTGGTGATGAAACAGCCGAAGGTGAGCGCCGCCATCACACTCAGCGAGAAGGCGAACAGGGAATTCGCGCGCGACAGCACGGTGTTCATCGTGACGACCTTCCTTTGGGAGCCCCGGCTCCGACACCTGTACTTCAGGCTCCGGTTCCCGCGGCCGACCAGTCCCTCCCACCCGCGCACCCGGTGCGCACGTTCCGGGAGCTCGCGCCGCTGCCCCGCCCCCTTTCCGGTCCTCAGGCGGGAGCGCGCACGCTCCCACCCACTGGAACGCTCCCACCCACTGGAACACACCCACCGCGCGGCCGTGCACGCGCCGAAAGGCGGTGCTTTCAGTCAATCCGCCAATCAACAACGGGTACGAGGGTTGGGTTTTGCCAAGGGGGAACCTCCTTCTCCACCGCTCACTGGTTCTGTGGCCTCTTACTAGTTCGCCTTCAGTTGTGCTTATAGAAACTTAACTAACTACTCTGATAGTCATTTTCAAAATGTGTGGTATCAGCTCACCTCTAACAAAGTTGAAAGGGGAGGTCTGGGGTAATGAAGTCAATCAAATAGCGGTCAGGGCTATGTTAGTATGCCTTGGCTGCTGGACTAAATTCCTGTTGCTTTGCTTTCAACAGAGAACAGAAGCTCTACTTAAGTTATGTGCTTTTATACCACAATTCCAAATATTTCCAGTTCACCAAAATAGGTTGTTGTACAACATCTGCTGTAAACCATGTAGTGTTAATGAGAAACTGATATTGAAACACCTCAGTCATTACCATTCAATTAATTTTCATACAGCATACAGGCGGGATCTTTTAAGAATTGCCTAGCATATATTCTAGGTCTGGAATGGAGACTGTAACAGAAATAAGGCCTGACTCAAATGGAATAGAACCAAGAAATGAAATATGTAGTAATTATAGTCAGAATGGTCTTTAGATTTGTTTAAAACCTTGGTTTTTCAATCTCCCAGGCAGCCACACTATATTCAATGAAGGAAGGTTCTAATAAATAGTTATTGTGCTGCAAGTGAGACACAAAGGTATAATGATCACTTTCTATCTCACTGAGGTTTATAACTGAGTAAAGTTATCAAAATCAAAGCAGCAGCCCAAATTATAGAAACAAGTGTAAAGACGGAGGGATGCTACATAGTGTTAATAAACAAAATGAGGAAGCCATGTATGTGGTGAGATGAAACAAATCATCCCACATACTACTTTGTATTATTATGATTGTGATTATAGTGCAACGTAGAGAAAAGATGACTGTTACACATGATGAGGGCCAGAATAAATGAAATGTACTGAACACATACAGGTGTATCTAAGACACACCCAATAATCTGTTCCCAGTAAATAAAATACCTGTGAAATGGCCAAAGTAAACCTGGGAAAGTGATGGCCTATTGAATGTTGTGGAATTTTCTAATCCCACTTTAGGATTTTTATCCTGCCTTGGATCATTCAGTTCCTGGATAAAAGACACACACAGCCTTTATGTTTACAGTAAGCTTTAAACAGCACAAAAGCTGAGCAGATATTTACCTTCTAGGCTATTAGAATCTACTTTCCTATTGATAACCCCAAGTTATTACTCATTATGTTTCATCTGGGCTGCTTGTAATTCCAATTGGCCAGCCCACAGGGCCATGACTCCTAACCCTGGCCAACTTTCTCTTCTGCCTTTCCTCTTCTTTCTACTGGTGGTTCTCTCTGACCTCCCATCTTCCTCCAGACCCAGGAATCCTAAAAACTGTTTATGTCTCTTCTGCCCAGCTATTGCCTGTCGGCATCTTCATTCACCAGTTGGAAATAACTTGGGGGAAAGGTCACACAGGTCACTTGAATCTAAGTGCAGACTCATTCTTCTCTGGGGCAACCAGGTCTTGGGGGCCCACACATAGAATTACAATACACAGCAAAAGGCTAAACCTCAACGATTACAGAAAACCTATATGTGAATACTGTTGAGCTGTAAAGAAAAATGAAATCATGAACTTCACACATAAATGATACAGCTAGAAATCATCATACCGAGTAAAGTAACCCAGACCCTGAAAGAGAAACCTCACCTGTTCTTTCTCATTGGAGGCTCCTAGCTCCAAATTTACCAAAGTGAATGCATATCTTGTAGAAACCAAGAGAGTGAAATGAGAGCATTAAAAGGCTGGGGGATTGGGGAGCAATGGAGAGAGGACAAGTAATCTGATCAGGGAAATGGGAAAGGGGGTTCTTAGGAAGAGAGAAAGAGATAAAGAAGGTGAGGAGATTAAAGAGGAAAGGCAGAGTATAAGCAATTTGATAGGGTAAAGGGGGGTTCCCTAGGGAGGGGAAAGGAGGTAAATTTAAGAAGGGAGAAAGATAAAAACAAAGGATTTCTGAAAAAACTGAAGGGGATCATACTATTAACTAATGACCTAAAATAATCCATTATGCATGTAATTCAGTGTATAAATGTACATATATAGAGTTAATGAACTTTTCTCATCTGGGCTAAAAATGTTCCCTCTAGGATCCAAAGACCACCTAACCAACCAACCAACCAAACAAACAAACAAAAAAGCATGAGAAACCATTTTTTGAATTGTTGACCAGGATTGTCCCCAAATATACAACCACTTGCTGTTGCCCTTGGTTGGCCTCCAGCAGTAGAAAGCAACCAAAGTCCTACCGAGCTATGACACCTATGAACCACATCTATGAAGCACATGGTTCAGTTGCCCTTAAGGGAGTACAGTGGTGGCCTGATTGGCTTGCTATAATCATCAGCCTTCTAATTGGATTTAATAGCCTTTCAACAGGGGGGAAACTATGGTACTAGAAAGCTAGCTAACAACTCAGTGCTAGTGAGTTATAGATATTAGAGAAGAATCAACAACCACCACTTTAGTAAACCAGCATAATCCTTAACAATCCATAAATATTTGTCCTTAAACCCATAGATAAATATAGTCTTCTCCCTTCATCACAGAAACTTCTCTTTACAACAGATGAAGATCACTACAGAAAACCATAACCGATCGCGGTATAAGCCCTGTCCCAATGAATACATCTACAAAGCACTCCAGCTCCTAAAATCCAATGAAACATTTTAGAAGGGGGGAAGGAAAGATTGAAAGATCTATAATATCAGGGGGAGGGGGTTTTCTGTGAAATTATGTCCCCTCATAATGACAGAAGCTACACCCATAAAGTCTTACCACATGACTGACTAAATGTGACCTCAACAAGGATTGTCTTCAGAGACAATGTCAGCAGAGAAAGCCACCCTACGACTGAACAGTATAATTGCTGGGTTTGATCAAATCAAATGTCCTCGATTAATGTCTCACATAATTTAAACATCTAGTGGGTTTGTGACACAATGAAAATGAGGTGGATCAAGGCATGTTCATTGATGTAAAATGACAACATTTATATGACATTATTTAGCAAGAAAGAGGAAGGATGGGTGTTTGCTTTCTAATGTGTATATTATTATGAGTCTTTTAGTGTTTGTTTTTATATGTTGACCTTTTTTCCAGTCATCTTGCTGTCTCCTCTCCTAATGTATTTTCAGATGCTGACTAAGCTGCCTGATTGGTAGAGATCATAAAATAAGAAATATTGGTTTGTGCCCGGCACTGCTGCCAGAAGTCCCAAAGGAGTTAATGGTTTCAATAATTAAAAGCAATTTTTTAGATGATGCAATGTAATAACAACTAAATTGTATTTTAATTTTATTAAGAATTTAGCCCATAAGATGTTTGTTCAGAGTGTTAATAATAACAAAAGAATGTATTTTAAGATCTTTCCAACTGACACATACACGTATATACATGTAAATACAAGTGTAGTTTAGGAAAATTGTTGCCCCAGAAATAGACTTGTATATGATTAAACGGGGTGGAACCAAATAACCATTGTTTAACTCAGACACCCTTTTAAAGTATAAGGGATCTATTTATCTGCCACAGAATCCTAAGTCATGAGATTTTTTATCCTATTTCTTATTTATGTATCATTTAGTGTTATTATGCCAGGAGTTTTTGCCATCATATAATGTGACCTTGCTAAGACTTTGGGTCTTAGAGATGATGCCCCATTGCAAAGGAAGTGACAAATGATGGGGAGATACCTCATTACTGTCTTGTAATCAACATCCCTCCTGCTACTGCAGATTCCAGTAGGTAACGCTATTTATGAAAATTCCTTTCAGCAAAGACTTAGTAAAAGGACCATGGTCAGTTAAACTGTTTTTAAAAACCTGTGAATAGAGAGATCAACTTCAGAAACAAACTCAAACCAGACCTCTAGAGCCTGAACAAGCTGACTGCTCCTACACATGTCCTATGCAAAGCCCCTTTAATGTCTGTCTTTATTGGATGATTTGATGACTTAGTGGAAACTTAAAGTAGCATATTTTATAACTGGGATTAATTAGTCACTTTGAGATTTTTTACTCTGCAACCAAGAGTTTACTTTCCCTTGTTGTTCTTCACATAAAATGAATTACCTGATACAGTAGTGCTGGGAGGAAAGTGTGAGCTTGTTGTAGCTTCTCCTTTCTGTGTCTTACTTTTTAAGAGATAGGTTCTCACCAGGGAGGTGGAATTTACTAAAGTGGCCCTCTTTGTTTCAGGAGAGCTACTACAATTATAGTTATAATTATTATAATTATTAGTATTATTATTTTAACTCTACATCCCAATATCAGCCCCCCTCCTCCCAGTACCCTCTTGAGTAGATCCTCCCTTGTTATTTTCTCAAAGGAGAAGGGGGAGCCCCCATATAGGTGTCACCCTATTACCCTACTCCTCCTATCCTTGAGCATATCAAGTTGCTGCAAGACTAGGTATTTCCTCTCTAATTGAGGCCAGACAATGCAGCCCATTTAGGAAAACAGGATCCAAAGTCAAGCAACAGATTCAGGGACAGCCCCTGCTCCTGCTGTTGCTACTACCATACCTAAATGTAAGGGCTGTCTTAGTTAGGGTTTTAGTGCTGTGAAGAGACTATGACCACTGCAACTCTCATAGTCTCTTTATTTAATTGAAATCATTTAATTGTGGCTGCCTTACAGTTTAGAGATTTTAGTCCCTTGTCACCATGGAGGCAAGCATGAAGGCACACAGCAGGCATGGTGCTGGAGCGGTAGCTGAGAGTTCAACATTGAATTCAGCAGGAAGGGAGAGTGCCACAAGGTCACAATGCTTGGGATTCTGAAACCCCAAAGTCCACCCAGAGTGACACACTCTTTCCTACAAGGCCCCACCTACTCCAACAGGGTCATACCTCCCTATAGTGTCCCTTGCTATGAGCCTGTGAGGGCTACTTTCATTAAAACCACCACAAGGGTCAGTATTATTCTATTGGTAACAAAGGTAATATTTTGATTCTCATTTTTTATTTATCTTCTTTATGTGGAAAAATAAAGATGTTAATTGGACCCCTTCAAGACTTCATTATTTTGTTGCACTGGCCAAGATTATTGAGAAGTAAATGATCAAATATTTCACCTGGTGTGAGTTCTCCAAGCCTGAGCTTGGGCCTCAGACTGTCATGTGTGAAGAGATCATAGAAGCCTGTCCTAGAGTTGGCATAGCCTTTAATCACAGTAAACACAGAGTCTAAGCCTGGAGAATAGTTTAAGATGCACAGAACTGTTTTCCGTTCTTTAATTTTTGAAGAAGAAAAGGAAGAAATCCATGTAATGCTGCTTGGATTTGTCTTCATCCCAATGCAATCATAGTGTCTTAGTGAGCGTTTTCCTGCTGTGAACAGGCATCATGACCAAGGCAAATCTTATAAAGACAACATTTATTTGGGGTTGGATTACAGGTTCAGAGATTTAGTCCAGTATCATCAAGGCAGGAACACGGAAGCATCCAAGCATGCATGGTACAGAAGGTGCTGAGAGTTCTACATCCTCATCTGAAGGCTGCTCGTCGAAGACTGACTACCAGGCAGCTAGGGTGAGGGTCTTATAGCCCATGCCCACAGTGACACACCCACTTCAACAGGTCCATACCTAATTGTGGCACTCTTTGGGCCGAGCATCTACAAACCATCACACATAGCATGATATTTAACAACTTAATGCCATTTATTTTAATGAGAGGAACCCTAAGACAGAAAGGATATGTGTCCACCAAAGTCACAGTGCCCCTCTGCTTGATGGTCTGTAAAGAATTTAATTATGCTTGCCAGCTCTTCATCACAGTTCAGCTGGCTTTTAATTGCTTCGACATAATTTAAATTGTTACACTCAACTACTGGTCATTCTGTTAAGTTCACAGGCTAGTGGCCTTCTCTGGGAAAACAGAATGACTCTTGGGAGGAGCTCCAGCACGTAGCACTTGGGTTTCGTCTTTCTGGAGACCAGTACAAGGTCATCAACAAGGGTGATGTTTAGAGTCACAGGCTATTGCTGATTAACCTTCATATTTATTTTCTCAGCTACTGATATTAACAGATGTTACTATGAGTAGAACTGGAGCAAGGTCTATCTATTCATAGATCTTTTAGATATTAGGAGACAAGATAAACAGCTACTTTTATAATGCATGACAGCTAGTCACTTTTTTTATAGCAAACACTAAGACTTAAAGTCAAAATGACCTCAATTCTACATTTAACTATAATATGATGGCTCATCTTGGCGACCCTATCCCTCCACTTGATGCCCTGTCTTTCTATTGGAGGTAGACTCTACAAGTTCCATCTCCCCACTGCAAGGCATTTCATCTAGGGTCCTTCCTTTTGAGTCCTGAGAGTCTTTCACCTTCCAGGTCTCTGGTACATTCTAGAGGGTCTCCCTACCTTCTAACCCCAAGGTTGCCTGTTTCCATTCTTTCTGCTGGCCCTCCAGGCTTCAGTCCTGTTCCCACCCTCAATACCTGATCATGTTCCCCTCTTCTCTTCCCTGTTCCTTTTCCCACCCAAGTCCCTTCCTCCCTCTCCACCAACCGACCCACCCCCCACCCCTATGATTGCTTTCTTCTTCCTTCCAAGTGGGATTGAGCCATCCTCACTTGGGATCTTCAGCTTGTTAACCTTCTTGAGTTCTGTGCATTGTATCCTGGGAATTCTGTACTTGTTTTTGACCAATATCCACTTACTAGCACTAGTTAATACATATCATGCATGTCCTTTTGCATCTGAGTTATCTCACTCAGGATGGTATTTTCTAGTTCTATACATTTGCCTGCAAAACTCATGATGTCCTCATTCTTAATAGCTGAGTAGTATTTCATTGTGTAAATGAACCACATTTCTTGTATCTATTATTTTGTTGAGGAACTTCTGGCTATCACAAATAAGGCTATGAACATTGTAGAACACATGCCCCTGTGGTGTGACAAGACAGATTGCCAGCTTGTCTACACCCATGAAGACACCACAGCTCAAAGGCATCCCAGGAGTTACTCTCTTCATAGTGCTGTTGTTGTAAAAATATAAAAATAATAATGAGTAATGGTGTCTTTTACCCCACTAGCTCTGTACCGCGGTGTCCCAAGATATCTGCTAGATATCTTGGCGGAAACACAGCCCAGCCGCACACTTTCCTGCACTCAAACCCTCACATAAAAGAACACACAACACAATAATCTTAGATCCAATTGGTAAGATATAATTGCGCACTTAAACATACAAAGCCCAGTACCATTCATCCCTTGAGAACATTAATAACAACCTGTAAATACACAGAGCAGAATCTTAACCTCACCTGCCATCTTGTCCTGCCACGGCTTCTCCCCTCTCCTCCGCCCTGTCTCCTCCTCTCTCCCCTAGTCTCCTCCTCTTCCATCAAACTTCTCTCCTGCCCATCCCTCCTTCTCCTCCAATGACAGGCTTCCTTCTATCCTATACCTGCCTCACCTGTGATATCATCCTACAAGTGCAACTGGGCAACTGACACCACAGGCTGAAGACCTCCCAGTAGCTCAGCAGCATGCAGGGAAACTGACACAACAGACTGAAAGCCTCCCTGGAGTTCTGCTGCACACAGGGAAACAGAAACCACAGTCCATAGGCATCCCTGGAGAACAGCTTCACACAGGACAACAGCTTGACTGCTCCTCTCAAGACCCCACAGTCTAAAGACCTTCCAGAGAGAGGCCGCCCAGTAGAGTCACTACAGCCAGATCAACAAGTCACCAGCATACATGCCCTTCTGAAGACCCCCACAATCTGAAGGCCCCACAGGAGGTCTGCTACAGCCAGAGTCACGGGCCTTCCAGGAGATCTAAAGTAATCCAGGGACACAAGACTCCAGACAGAGACACCCAGACTAGCAAACACCAGGGATAACCAGATGTAGAGAAACAAGCATAAGCCCATAAGCCACAGAAGCCAATATACTTTGGTATTATCAGAACCCACTTCTTCTACCACAGCAAGCCCTGAATACACCAAAACACCTGAAAATCATGTGTTTTGTTTTTGTAATGATACTTGTTTATTGAGTGAGACAGGGGTTCACTGTGTACCTCAAGCTAGTCTTGAACTTGTGAATTTCCTGCCTCAGGTTCTTAAGTAATGGGTCTGCACCACTGTGGTTTCCTTTGTCTTTATTGTTGACTTTGCAACAGTTATTATTACCTGTACGTCAAGGCATAGATCTCAACTGGGAAATAATTGTTTCTTTTTCTCAACATATACATTCTTATATGATCATAAGTTACATGAACATAGGAAATGTTTCTTCTTTCCTGGAAAATTACATCATTTTTTCAGTGGGCACTCTCACCTCACTGTAACCCCTGGCAAGCATTCTTTCAATTTCTATAATATATATATTATATATTATATATATTATATATATTATTATATATAATATATTATATGTTATATATATATACCTTAATATCATAAACTACTGTGTAGTATCTATTCTGTTCGCCATATTTTGAAATCCTTCTATATTTGTGCATAGTATATTTCTTGTATTGAGCCACTGTGCTATACTGTTAAGTACACCAGTTCCTTAATTCATATGCTACAGATGACTTTTATATTTATATAAATATACAATTCATGAATATTCTAATCCTTGGAATTTGACATCCCTATGATAACTGAGAAAAAAATCATATTTTTAAAAAATTTTTATTAGATATATTTCTTTACTTACATTTCAAATGTTATTCCCCTTCCCAGTTTCCTGTCCGTAAGCCCTCATTTCCCTCCCCTCCCCCTCCCCCATGCAGGTATTCCCCATATACATCCCCCTTATTGCCCCCTCCCATATTCCCCTGCACTGGGGGTCTGACGTTGGCAGGACCAAGGGCTTCCCCTTCCACTGGTGCCCCAACAAGGCTATTCTCTGCTACATATGCAGTTGAAACCATGGGTCAGTCCATGTATAGTGTTTCAGTAATGGTTTAGTCCCTGGAAGCTCTGATTGGTTGGCACTGTTGTTCTTATGGGGTTACACGCTCCTTCAACTCTTTCAATACTTCCTCTGATTCCCCCCAAGGAGATCCTGTTCTCAGTTCAGTAGTCTGCTGCTAGCATTGACCTATGTATTGGACATGCTCCGAATGTGTCTCTCAGGAGAGATCTATATCCGGTCTCCTGGCAGCATTCATTTTTTTGCTTCATCCATCTTATCTAATTTTGGTGGCTGTATATGTATGGGCCACATGTGGGTCAGGCTCTGAATGGCCGTTCCTTCACTCATTGCTCTAAACTTTGCTTCCATATCCCTCCAATGGATATTTTTTACCCTTTTAAGAAGGATTGGGAGCATCCAATTTTGGTCATCCTTCTTGAGCTTCCTGTGGTCTGTGGATTGCATCTTGGGTAATTTGAACTTTTTGGCTAATATTCACTTATCAGTGAGTGCATACCAAGTGTGTTTTTCTGTGATTGAGTAACCTCACTCAGGATGATATTTTCTTTTTTTTTTTTTCTTTTTTTTTTCCCATTTTTTTTTTGATTTTTTTTTTATTAACTTGAATATTTCTTATATACATTTCCAGTGTTATTCCCTTTCCCGGTTTCCGGGCAAACATCCCCCTCCCCCCTCCCCTTCCTTATGGGTGTTCCCCTACCCACCCTCCCCCCATTGCCGCCCTCCCCGCAACAGTCTAGTTCACTGGGCGTTCAGTCTTAGCAGGACCCAGGGCTTCCCCTTCCACTGGTGCTCTTACTAGGATATTCATTGCTACCTATGAGGTCAGAGTCCAGGGTCAGTCCATGTATAGTCTTTAGGTAGTGGCTTAGTCCCTGGAAGCTCTGGTTGCTTGGCATTGTTGTACATATGGGGTCTCGAGCCCCTTCAAGCTCTTCCAGTTCTTTCTCTGATTCTTTCTCGGGGTCCTATTCTCAGTTCAGTGGTTTTTGCTGCTGACATTACGCCTCTGTATTTGCTGTATTCTGGCTGTGTCTCTCAGGAGCGATCTACACTTCTGCACTTCTTTGCTTCATCCATCTTGTCTAATTGGGTGGCTGTATATATATGGGCCACATGTGGGGCAGGCTCTGAATGGGTGTTCCTTCAGTCTCTGTTTTAATCTTTGCCTCTCTCTTCCCTGCCAAGGGTATTCTTGTTCCCCCTTTTAAAGAAGGAGGTGAAGCATTCACATTTTTTGATCATCCGTCTTGAGTTTCATTTGTTCTAGGCATCTAGGGTAATTCAGGCATTTGGGCTAATAGCCACTTATCAATGAGTGCATACCATGTATGTCTTTCTGTGATTAGGTTAGCTTACTCAGGATGATATTTTCCAGTTCCAACCATTTGCCTACAAATTTCATAAACTCGTTGTTTTTGATAGCTGAGTAATATTCCATTTTGTAGATGTACCACATTTTCTGTATCCATTCCTCTGTTGAAGGGCATCTGGGTTCTTTCCAGCTTCTGGCTATTATAGATAAGGCTGCTATGAACATAGTGGAGCACGTGTCTTTTTTATATGTTGGGGCATCTTTTGGGTATATGCCCAAGAGAGGTATAGCTGGATCCTCAGGCAGTTTAATGTCCAATTTTCTGAGGAACCTCCAGACTGATTTCCAGAATGGTTGTACCAGTCTGCAATCCCACCAACAATGGAGGAGTGTTCCTCTTTCTCCACATCCTCGCCAGCATTTGCTGTCACCTGAGTTTTTGATCTTAGCCATTCTCACTGGTGTGAGGTGAAATCTCAGGGTTGTTTTGATTTGCATTTCCCTGATGACTAAAGATGTTGAACATTTCTTTAGGTGTTTCTCAGCCATTCGGCATTCCTCAGCTGTGAATTCTTTGTTTAGCTCTGAACCCCATTTTTTAATAGGGTTATTTGTCTCCCTGCGGTCTAACTTTTTGAGTTCTTTGTATATTTTGGATATAAGGCCTCTATCTGTTGTAGGATTGGTAAAGATCTTTTCCCAATCTGTTGGTTGCCGCTTTGTCCTAACCACAGTGTCCTTTGCCTTACAGAAGCTTTGCAGTTTTATGAGATCCCATTTGTCGATTCTTGATCTTAGAGCATAAGCCATTGGTGTTTTTGTTCAGGAAATTTTTCCAGTGCCCATGTGTTCCAAATGCTTCCCTAGTTTTTTCTTCTATTAGTTTAGTGTGTCTGGTTTGATGTGGAGGTCCTTGATCCACTTGGACTTAAGCTTTGTACAGGGTGATAAACATGGATCGATCTGCATTCTTCTACATGTTGACCTCCAGTTGAACCAGCACCATTTGCTGAAAATGCTATCTTTTTCCATTGGATGGATTTGGCTCCTTTGTCAAAAATCAAGTGGACCATAGGTGTGTGGGTTCATTTCTGGGTCTTCAATTCTGTTCCATTGGTCTATCTGTCTGTCTCTGTACCAATACCATGCAGTTTTTATCACTATTGCTCTGTAATACTGCTTGAGTTCAGGGATAGTGATTCCCCTGAAGTCCTTTTTTATTGTTGGAGGATAGTTTTAGCTATCCTGGGTTTTTTGTTATTCAGATGAATTTGCAAATTGTTCTGTCTAACTCTTTGAAGAATTGGATTGGTATTTTGATGGGGATTGCATTGAATCTGTAGATGGCTTTTGGTAAAATGGCCATTTTTACTATATTAATCCTGCCAATCCATGAGCATGGGAGATCTTTCCATCTTCTGAGGTCGTCTTCAATTCCTTTCCTCAGAGTCTTGAAGTTCTTATTGTACAGATCTTTTACTTGCTTTGTTAAAGTCACACCGAGGTACTTTATATTATTTGGGTCTATTATGAAGGCTGTCGTTTCCCTAATTTCTTTCTTGGCTTGTTTCTCTTTTGTGTAGAGAGGCTACTGATTTATTTGAGTTAATTTTATACCCCAGCCACTTTGCTGAAGTTGTTTATCAGCTTTAGTAGTTCTCTGGTGGAACTTTTGGGATCACTTAAATATACTATCATATCATCTGCAAATAGTGATATTTTGACTTCTTCTTTTCGATCTGTATCCCTTGACCTCCTTTTGTTGTCTGATTGCTCTGGCTAGAACTTCAAGAACTATATTGAATAAGTAGGAGAGAGTGGGCAGCCTTGTCTAGTCCTGATTTTTAGTGGGATTGCTTCAAGTTTCTCTCCATTTAGTTTAATGTTAGCCACTGGTTTGCTGTATATGCTTTTTTTACTATGTTTAGGTATGGGCCTTGAATTCCTATTCTTTCCAGGACTTTTTATCATGAAGGGTGTTGAATTTTGTCAAATGCTTTCTCAGCATCTAATGAAATGATCATGTGGTTTTGTTCTTTCAGTTTGTTTATATAATGGATCACGTTGATGGTTTTCCGTATATTAAACCATCCCTGCATGCCTGGGATGAAGCCTACTTGATCATGGTGGATGATTGTTTGATGTGCTCTTGGATTGATTTGCCAGAATTTTGTTGAGTATTTTTTCGTCAATATTCATAAGGAAATTGGTCTGAAGTTCTCTTTCTTTGTTGGGTCTTTGTGTGGTTTAGGTATAAAATGGTGTGGCTTCATAGAAGGAATTTAGTAGTGCTCCATCTGTTTCAATTTTGTGGAATAGTTTGGATAATATTGGTATGAGGTCTTCTATGAAGGTCTGATAAATTCTGCACTAAACCGTCTGGACCTGGGCTCTTTTTGGTTGGGAGACCTTTAATGACTGCTTCTATTTCCTTAGGAGTTATGGGGTTGTTTAACTGGTTTTATCTGTTCCTGATTTAACTTTGGTACCTGGTATCTGTCTGAAATTATCCATTTCCTGCAGATTTTCAAGTTTTGTTGAATATAGGCTTTTATAGTAAGATCTGATGATTTTTTTTGAATTTCCTCTGAATCTGTAGTTATGTCTCCCTTTTCATTTCTGATTTTGTTGAATTTGGACACACTCTCTGTGTCCTCTCGTTAATCTGGCTAGGGGTTTTCTATCTTGTTGATTTTTCTCAAAGAACCAACTTTTGGTTCTGTTGATTCTTTCTATGGTCCTTTTGTTTCTACTTGGTTGATTTCAGCTCTGAGTTTGATTATTTCCTGCCTTCTACCCTCCTGGGTGTATTTCTTCTTTTTTGTTCTAGAGCTTTTTAGGTGTGCTGTCAAGCTGCTGACATATGCTCTTTCCTGTTTCTTTCTGCAGGCACTCAAGCGCTATGAGTTTTCCTCTTAGCACAGCTTTCATTTATGTCCCATAAGTTTTGGGTATGTTGTACTTCATTTTCATTAAATTCTAAAAAGTTTTCAATTTCTTTTTTTATTTCTTCCTTGACCAGGTTATCATTGAGTAGAGCATTGTTCAATTTCCACGTATATGTAGGCATTCTTCCCTTATTGTTATTGAAGACCAGCTTTAGGCCGTGGTGGTCCGATAGCAAACATGGGATTATTTCTATCTTTCTGTACCTGTTGAGGCCCGTTTTTGACCAATTATATGGTCAATTTTGAAAAAGTACCATGAGGAGCTGAGAAGAAGGTATATCCTTTTTGCTTTAGGGTGAAACGTTCTATAAATATCCGTTAAGTCCATTTGGCTCATGACTTCTTAGTCTGTCTACATCTCTGTTTAATTTCTGTTTCCATGATCTGTCCATTGATGAGGTGGGTGTTGAAATCTCCCTACTATTATTGTGAGGCAATGTCTGTTTTGAGCTTTATTAAGGTTTCTTTTACGTATGTAGGTGCCCTTGTATTTGGGGCATAGATATTTAGGATTGAGAGTTCATCTTGGTGGATTTTTCCTTTGATGAATATGAAGTGTCCTTCCTTATCTTTTTTGATGACTTTTAGTTGAAAATTGATTTTATCTGATATTAGAATGGCTACTCCAGCTTGTTCTTCTGACCATTTGCTTGGAAAGTTGTTTTCCAGCCTTTCACTCTGAGGTAGTGTCTGTCTTTGTCTCTGAGGTGTGTTTCCTGTAGGCAGCAGAATGCAGGGTCCTCTTGCATATCCAGTTTGTTAATCTATGTCTTTTTATTGGGGAGTTGAGGCCATTGATGTTGAGAGATATTAAGGAATAGTGATTATTGCTTCCGGTTGTATTCATATTTGGATGTGAGGTTATGTTTGTGTGCTTTTCTTCTCTTTGTTTTGTTGCCAAGATGATTAGTTTCTTGCTTCTTCTAGGGTATAGCTTGCCTCCTTATGTTGGGCTTTACCATTTATTATCCTTTGTAGTGCTGGATTTGTAGAAAGATAATGTGTAAATTTGGTTTGTCATGGAATATCTTGGTTTCTCCATCTATGTTGATTGAGAGTTTGCAGATACAGTAACCTGGGCTGGTGGCATTTGTGTTCTCTTAGGGTCTGTATGACATCAGTCCAGGATCTTCTGGCCTTCATAGTTTCTGGCTAAAAGTCTGGTGTGATTCTGATAGGTCTGCCTTTATATGTTACTTGACCTTTTTCCCTTACTGCTTTTAATATTCTTTCTTTATTTTGTGCGTTTAGTGTTTTGACTATTATGTGACGGGAGGTGTTTCTTTTCTGGTCCAATCTATTTGGAGTTCTGTAGGCTTCTTGTATGCCTATGGGTATCTCTTTTTTAGGTTAGGGAAGTTTTCTTCTATGATTTTGTTGAAGATATTTACTGGTCCTTTGAGCTGGGAGTCTTCACTCTCTTCTATACCTATTATCCTTAGGTTTGATCTTCTCATTGAGTCCTGGATTTCCTGTATGTTTTGGACCAGTAGCTTTTTCCGCTTTACATTATCTTTGACAGTTGAGTCAATGATTTCTATGGAATCTTCTGCTCCTGAGATTCTCTCTTCCATCTCTTGTATTCTGTTGGTGAAGCTTGTATCTACAGCTCCTTGTCTCTTCTTTTGGTTTTCTATATCCAGGGTTATTTCCATGTGTTCTTCTTGATTGCTTCTATTTCCATTTTTAATTCTTCAACTGTTTGATTGTGTTTTCCGGAATTTTCAGATTTTATGATTCCTCTCTGTAGGCTTCTTACTTGTTTCTAAGGTATCCGGGTCTGTTTCTTCAGGTTCAAGTGTGTCTCAGGCAGGGCTCTGCCTCCTGGGCCCACGGGGAGCCCAGAGGCCTTATACAGTTTCCTCTTGGGCCAGGGATGTGGGCAGGGGTGGGCAGTGTTGGTGGTCTCTTCTGCTCTGCAGCCTCAGGAGTGCCCACCTGACCAGGCGGTAAGGCCTGTCTCCCACGGGTTTGGGAGCAGAGAGCTGCTGCGGGCCGGGATCCGCGGGTGTGGGACTTCCGGTAAACACAGGACGTGCCCAGTCCTAGAGGAATTCTGCCTCCGTGTGTCCCGAGATCACCAGGCCGCTTTCTTGCAGCAGAAAAGTTGGTCTTACCTGTGGACCCGAGGTTCAAGTTCGCTCTCGGGGTGCTGCCCACGTGCTCTCTGCGGTGGCAGCAACCGGGAAGATCTGCGCCGCCTCTTCCGGGAGCCTCCGTGCACCAGGGTTCCAGATGGCCTCCGGTGTTTTCCTCCCCTGCAGTTCTTTTAAACAAGAACAATTCTGGGTCAGGAATTTTGACTGAGGATTAGTAACCCTGTCCCTTCACTTGAGGCCCTGTCTATCCACTGAAGGTGGATTCTTCTAGTTCCCTCTCCCCAGTGGTGGGCACTTTGGCTAAGGTCACCCACATTGAGTCCTGAGGGTCTCTCATCTCCCAGGTCTCTCGAACTTTCTAGATGGTCCCCCACCTCCATTCCACCCCCCCCCACTGCTGCTTACCCTCATGGCTTTTCTCCTGACCCCCATACCTGGTCCTGTTCCCCTTTCCCCCTCCTGCTCCCTTTTCCCACCCAGGTCCCTCCCTCCCTTTGCCTCCCATGATTATTTTCTTCTCCCTTCCAAGTGAGGTTGACACATCCTCACTTCAGTCTTTCTTCTTGTTACACTTCTGTGGGTTGTATCCGGGGTATTCTGTACTTTTGGTTTAATAGCTACTTATCAGTGATTACATACCATTCATGTTCTTTTGGGTCTGAGTTACCTTACTCAGGATGATATTTTCAAGTTCCATCCATTTGCTTGCAAAATTAATGATGTCTTTGTTTTTAATAGCTGAATAATATTTCATTGTGAACCACATTTTCTATATCCATTCTTTGATTGGGGGACATCTGGATTGTTTCCAGCTTCTGGCTATTACAAATAAGGCTGCTACAAACATAGTGGAGCATTTGTCCTTGAAATACGGTGTAATATCTTTTGGGTATATTCTGGGTCCTCAGGCAGAACTATTTCCAATTTTCTGAGGAACTGCCAGATTGGTTGTCCCAGTTTGCAATCCCACCAGAAGTTTTAAGAACTCAGCCAGTTAACACATGAGAAACAAAGCACAGATCTCCAGCTAGTATTTGGGACATAGTCTTTGATGTGTTCCAAACCATTGACAAAAATACTGAGCATTAAGATTTAAGGGTGTGTGTGTGTGTGTGTGTGTGTGTGTGTGTGTTTCACTAGCCTGTGAGCCTATGAATAATACTTTTCACAATGTTTTACAGATGAAGCTGAAAACACATAGCTGTGTCATCTCTGGATGGATAGTTAGATGCAAAGGAGAGAATTCTGCCCACGTTTCCCAGTGGTAACATTTATTATATTGTGTGGTCAATCTATTCTGCTCCCATGTCTGTCCCTTTAGGCTCTTAGAAGCATCTCATCAATTGTTGTTACCTTAAGTATTCTATCAGCAGCCCATGACCTTTGGAAGTTAGAAACGTGAAGGTAGAGATCCATCAATGCGTCTTTATACTTTGGGGCCTCAGCCGGTGGGAAGATACAGGTCAGAGCTCAGTACCCTAGAAAAGGGTATATTTATACCTCTCCATAATGAAAATCATAATTTCTGGAATTCCAGGGAAATATTGAGCTATGTTCATCCAATCTTATGTTTAAACATTGGCACATGCTCTACACTAGATTTTCGTGATCATATAAAGAAGGAATATTCAGGGTCACATTCCTGAGCTGCTTAAGGCTGGCGCTCTTCCTGTCCTACCTCTCTAGGGCAGGAATGCTTTCTTTTATCTAATCCACAGTGTTCTACAGGGTCTCAATTATATGTTTTTTTTCTTTTTTCTTTTTCTTTCTTTTTTTTTTCAGAGCTGGGGACTGAACCAGGGCCTTGCGCTTGCTAGGCAAGTGCTCTACCACTGAGCTAAATCCCCAACTGTCAATTATATGTTCTTAATCTGGGCCTTTTCACTCAATTCTTAGATCTTATTCAAGTACCTGCCTAGGTTTACTCAGGTTACCATAACTGAATACTAAAAATGGTAGCTGACAGACAACAGAAATGTATTGCTCATAGCTCTGGATGACATTAAAGATCAAATTGGTGATAGAGTTGGTCTCAAGGGACAATCCATTTCCTAGCTCACAGAAGGTACCAGTTTCTCTGCTCTTACATGGTGGGACAGATGATCTTTCTTGGGCCTTCCATAAGGGCACTAGCACCATTTATGAGTGCTTCATCCTTATGACCAAAGCATTTCCTAAAGACCTCACCTTCTACTAGTGCCACCTGAGAAATTAAGATTTCTACAAGATGGTGGGAGAATGGTCAAGGTCAAACACTAAGTCTGGTGCAGTTGTCATAGGGAAGAATTAACAGTTTCAATGTGAACAGGGCAGATTGTTTCCTGCTTGAAGGTGAGGGTGAAGATCAAAAGACAATGATTGCACAGGAAAGAACAGAATATTGACAGTGACATTTTCAAGGCAGGCAAAGAAAGCAGATGGCACTCAGGAGCAGAGAAACACAGGGTTAAAAGAAGTAAACATGGCAGAAATTTCAGGAACCTGTGACTGTAAGAAAGGAAGTTCTTGGGCATGGTGGGATATATTCCTAAAGAGGAAAGTGGAGACAGAACATTAGGAACAGAGCCCAGAGTTCCTCCTGTAGGCAGTCCAGATCTACCATGTATTTATTCTTTATCAAGAAGACAGGATTGTTATATTGGGTTTGAGTAGGTTACCTCAGATAACAAAACAAAAGCAAAGGATCAGTAAGGAAGAACATCAGTCAGAGGAAATGTAACATGAAGGGAGGACTCCTTTTTATTGATGTTAATTTATTCTTTACTCATTTTACATCCTGACTGCAACTCCTTCCCCCCCCCCTCAGTTCCAACCTTACAAATCCCTCCTTCAATTACCCCCTACCATTCTCCTCAGAGAAAGGGAAGTTCTCCTGGGGTTCCATCTCACCCTGGAACACCCAGTCCCAGCAGAGCTAAGCACATCCTCTCCCACTGAGGCACAAACAAGCAGTCCAGCAAGGGGAAGAGAATCCAATGGCAGGTGACAGAGTCAGAGACAGACCCTGCTCTAATTGTTAGGGGACCCACATGAAGACCAAAATGCACATCTGCTATAAATACGTAGGAGACCTAGGTCCAGCCCCTGCTTGTTTTTCAGTCTCTGTGAACCCCGTGTGTCCAGATCAGTTGACTCTGTAAATCTTCTGGTGGTGTTCTTGACCCCTGAAGCTCATTCTACCCCTATCCCTCACTCTTCCACGAGACTACCAGGACTCCACCTGATGCTTGGCAGTGGGTCTCTGCATCTGTTTCCATCCACTACTGGATAAAGCCTCTCTGGAGACAGCTACACTAGGCTCCCGTTTGCAAGCATAACAGAGTGTCATTAATAGTGTCAGCAGCTTCTAACTGTTGAGCTTTGGTGGCCGGGACGTGCAGCAACACCACTGCTAAAGACATCCTAGCAAGGTATCTGCAGAGGCTGCTTCACCTTCTTCTTGCTTTCTATTCCCCTGGGAAGAAAGTTGCCATGTATATCTTAATATAGACTATAGCAGAGAAATCTTAAAATAGAGTCTCTGTTGTGCCCTCGCACACATAGTTATAAAATTATAGCATTGCATAACCTTCTAAAATTTCAAATCTTGCTCCCAAGAACATGATCTACTTCTGGAGCCTAGAGCATAATCCAATTTCTGGGTCTCTTTCAAATGACTTCTGGGTCTGACCCACTGGTTCTATCTTTCTTTGTCTCCTATGCGTTTGTCTCTGGGTTTGGCCAATCAATCTGGTCCACCCTAACTGATTCCAACCTTGAATTTGTGGGAGCAACTTCTCTTTTGTGAACTGAGGTTCTAGCAGCTTGCCTGCCAGTCAGTTAAGCAAATTCTTCTCAAGTATTTTGTTTGTTTGGTTGGTTGGTTATTTGTTATGAAAAAATGCAAACTTTCTCCTATAATTAATAAATGCTTTATAAACTTTATTAAAACTAAAGAGAGCCCATGACTTTTCTAGCTATGTAGTGAGGAATCACAGAAAAAAAAAATGACTGTATTTCTGTTACTACATAGCGGGGTGCTGACACAGTGATTTTGAAATCTCAGGGGCTCTCCAAGAATCAATGTCACAGGTTTCACTCAGTAGAAAGACTTGAAGTCTGGTAGACTTGTAGATATCCTACTGGGCTGGAAATGACCTCTGGAAACATCCTTGCCATCATCAGAAACAATTTTCTTCAGGGCCTTTGCTATCAGAAGGACTTGACTTTGAATATGAATCCTCCAGTCTCCAGTGTGCCCTTTGTCACCCACTATCTGACCTTCCTGTGGAAGATACACACGCATCACTGCATTGTTAGGTGAGGCAGAGCAGACTGGACACAGCTCTCTAGGGACTGTGGACGCGGTCAGTTCTCAGTACAGGAGGGGATGACAACAAAGCATGGAAAAAAATAAACTATTCCCATGGCCTCTGTTACCATTCAAAAGGGTAGGGATGCCAAGAACATTTCTTAATCTTATTGCTTGCAAATGTCAAAGCCTGTTGTATTTCATCACACCACATCACAACCCCCTATTGTGGTGTCTTTGCTTCTGTGTTCTTAGCATCCAACATGCATCTTATCACAGTGTGAGATTCAATAAAAGCAGAAGAGATGAACAAGAAAATGACAGAAAATCTCATGCTCTATCACTTACGTGGTCTTGCCAAATGAATGAAAAGCAAAACAAAGATGAAATCCAAGAGCATCTTAAGTAAGTTTGATCAATTACACCAAGCATATCTCATAAAGCTTTAAATATAATAATGGCATGGGGGGAAGAATAGGAGGTGATCTGATAACCTGAGGGTCTTTAATGAATTCCAATGTCCCAGGATCCTCTGGGCTTCTATTTCATCACCCTGGTAATCATCGCACTCTGCAGACTATGGAGTTCTATTAATTTTAAAGGCTGAAGGCCTCCATTTCTAGAAATCAAAAACATTTCACACACAAATTAATTATGGCACATAATCTCAAAAACAGAAAAAGAAAAAGAAAAAAAGCAAAAGTAACCAGTCCCATTGTGAGAGGATAATAGGTTAAATTCACACAAACCTACATGGTACAGTGCACTCCATCCCTGTGCCACAATGCATATACAATCAATGCCACCCATTGTTCCAAGGGACACAAAGAACAAAACAGCACAAGACTGAGCCAAGTATTCACAGCTGAGGAATATCAAATGGCTGAAAAGCACCTAAAGAAATGTTCAACATCCTTAGTCATCAGGGAAATGCAAATCAAAACAACCCTGAGATTCTACCTCACACCAGTCAGAATGGCTAAGATCAAAAACTCAGGCAACAGCAGATGCTGGTGAGGATGTGGAGAAAGAGGAACATTCCTCCACAGTTGCTGGGATTGCAAACTGGTACAACCTCTCTGGAAATCAGTCTGGAGGTTCCTCAGAAAATTGGACATTGCATTACCTGAGGACCCAGTTATACCTCTCTTTGTCATATACCCAAAAGATGCTCCAACGTATAACAAAGACACATGCTCCACTATGTTCATAGCAGCCTTATTTATAATAGCCAGAAGCTAGAAAGATCCCAGATGCCCCTCAACAGAGGAATGGATACAGAAAATGTGGTACATCTACACAATGGAGTACTACTCAGCTATCAAAAACAATGCCTTAATGAAATTCATAGGCAAATGGATGGAACTAGAAAATATCATCCTGAGTGAGGTAACCCAATCACAGAAAAACACACATGATATACACTCATTGAGAAGTGGATATTAGCCCAAATGCTTGAATTATCCAAGATGCACAGACAACATGAAACTCAAGAAAGATAACCAAAATGTGGATGCTTCACTCCTTCTTTAAAAGAGGAGCAAAAATATCCATAGGAGGGGATAGGGAGGCAAAGTTTAGAGCAGAGACTGAAGGAATGGCCATTCAGAGCATACCCCACATGTGTCCCATACATATACAGCCACCAAAACTAGATAAGATGGATGAAGCTAAGAAATGCAGGCTGACAGGAACTGGATACAGATTTCTCCTGAGAGACACAGCCAGAACATGTCAAATACAGAGGCTAATGCCAGCAGCAAATCACTGAACTGAGAACAGGACCCCCGTTGGAGGAATTAGAGAAAGGACTGAAAGAGCTGAAGGGGCTTGAGACCCCATATGAACAACAATGCCAGCCAACCAGAGCTTCCAGGGACTGAACCACTATCCAAAGACTATACATGGACTGACCCAGGGCTCCAACTGCGTAGGTAGCAGTGAATAACCTTGTTGGGGCACCAGTGGAAGGGAAAGCCATTGGTCCTGCCAGTGTAGGGGATGGTTGGGGAGGTGGTAATGGTGGGTGGATGGGGAGGGGAACACCCATATAGAAGTGGAGGGGGAGGAGTTCGGGGACTGATGGACAGGAAACTGGGAAAGGGAATAATATTTGAAATGCAAATAAGAAATACCCAATTTAATAAAAATGGAAGAAAAAAAAGAAGTAGAGACATGGAAGAACAAAAAAAAAGATTAAACCAAGTAGAAGTAGTGTTTTCAAGAGACCATAAACGCAAGACATATGGTTGCTATAAGCATAACATAGATTAACAGGTGTAACAGTAGAAAGAGCACATGTTGAGATAATGGTAAACATGTAGTACAGGGAAAGTTAAGTGAATGCTTAAGCCAGCACTGTCATCATAAGTGCTACATGCTGGACAGGATTATAGATGCCATGCTTTTATATAAGTGAACCCCTTGTTATGTTCAGATCCATACAACAAAGAATGCAAGTAATGTACTGTACTTTGATGTCACAGGAATAGTAGCTTCAAAACCTTTCTCCGTTATAATATTATGAGGCTACTGTTAAATATGGGCTCACATATTTAAACAAACCACTTTTATGGAAAGCAGGGCTATATTCACATCTGGAATTTTGTTAAGGCCTTTATGGAACAGGGCCCACAAGTCTCACCTTTCACCACGTTGAGGCCAGTTGTATGTTGCATGGGTTGCACTGTATACCTCAGGGTTCAGAATAAACTCAGGTGAGTTAGCCAGGCACATTTTCAAAGGTATGGGCTTCAGTGAGATGGGATCCATATGACAGAGTCTGTGGCCTGTCATCACACAATGTCACAAATATCTCACAAGCACAAAACCAGAATAAATAGAGATCAATATTTTTACAATCCATACCAAGATACACAGCATAAAGTATTTCATAAAACACCTTAAAATGCAACTTCTGTAACCTAATAATATTAGTAGCTAGTATCAGGAAATTTGATGAACTTAAACGTTCTCACTTATATGTTAGTAGAGACCTTTTGGATCTTTTAGGCTGTGTTTTAAATAGACTTTATGGTTAGACAGGCAAGAAGGGCACTTCAGGGGCTGGAGAGATGGCTCAGAGGTTAAGAGCACTGAATGGTCTTCCAGAGGTCTTGAGTTCAATTCCCAGCAACCACACGGTGGCTCACAACCATCTGTAATGGGATTCAATGCCCTCTTCTGGTGTGTCTGTGGATGACTATAGTGTACTCGTATAAAAATAAATAAATAAATAAATAAATAAATAAATAAATAAATAAATAAATAAATGAAGGGCACTTCAGGACCAGTGCTGCTATTCTGATTTCTCTGCAATCTAGTTAAGAGAAAGTATGTGTTTTAGACGCAACAGGCTGATGGCATTGTGATCATAGATCAAGGACCCTAAACACAACTACCTGGTTACTGGTATCTTCAATAGCCCACTAAGGGATCATCTAATACTTTAGGCAATTATTAAAATGTAGAGTATATTTATTCATCATTATCTATAATAGTATGAATACAAAATGACCCAAATTTCAACAAGAAAAGGATGCATAATGCACCCAGGATATTGTGTCATTGATCTATCCACATTGTCATCATCTACAGAAAGGAAAGCTAACTAAAGACATAGGGTGTAAGACCCTTGGTGGGCAGATACGTTTTACTTCCATTAAACACACATTCTTCATACACAGTACACATTAGGACTACACAGAATCAAAGCAATGTAAAAAATAGTAGATACTTGATAGATGATAAATAGGTAGACAGACAGATAAATAGATACATGCATAGATTCTTCCTTTGTTCCTTTATGTATGGCAATACTATCTGCATAAAAGAAAAGCTAACCAAAAACACAGGTGCTCACGGCTCCCTCCAGCGTTTAGAGCTATGATTGGAGTCAGCAAAAAGCAGCCAGAGTTGGAGATTTAGAAATTGCACACCTTGTGGAGTTGAAGGGAGGATTCACTGTGAAGATAGACACAGATTCTGGCCAAACATCTTCTCTTTATTTAGCAAAACTTTACTCTGCTCCTTCCTTGCTTGATGGAGAAAAGAACTGGCAAAGGAAACCACAATGCCAAGAATCCTCACAAAAACAGCACCAACAAAAGGACCGAAATAGGCACACAAATAAATAAAAATATATGTATGTGTTGAACTTCATTGCATTTTCTATGAAATTTTCCCAGAGCACACACAGTCCCTGAGGGGCACACTTCTGGCTGACTGCGTTCTGCACAGCAGATTGCCAGCCTCCTCATTATTTTCTGATATGTTTCTCAGACTAACAGAACAGCAAATTCGAAGCCAGCAGCTGCTAATGTCCTTCCAGCCTAGCAAATTACCTAAAAGAAACAGGACAGAAGGATATCTGTCCGGTGTTTTGTATCTTTTCTGCAAGGATGGGGCTACTGGAGCTGCTGTTTCCACAGTGCAAGGTTAGGGCAATCCAGGAAGCAATGGCTGTCTCTTTGTCAGATCCAACATGAGGTTGATGCTTTTTTGGCATGGTATACAGACTAGCTCTTGTTTACTCATCTCTACCACTGAGTAAAGTTATGCCCAGCTCTTCTGTTGTCCCCACAGACAGGCACCATGGAGGGGTCTTTTTCCATGTTAAATCTGCTGGAGTAAGGAAGTCATTACTACTTCAGGTTTCTTCATTTCAAAAAGAAGAATTGGCTCTTCCAAAGCAGTTAACCATTCAGCATTTTGTTTGCTTTCTAGAAAGGGAGGTTGCTCTTTCTAGAAAAGGTTACCACCTTGAAGAGGCTACTGTAGTGGCTTGACCTTAGAATGACAAAGATGGCAATGGGGTGGGATTGGTGTAGACTGATGGTTATTACCAAACCGGTCTAACTCCTACGCAAACCTCAGAACCCTTTTCATGTTGTTCACATGGTGACAGGGCAGAGACCCCCACATACAAAGAATATCTTAGATTTTACACTGGTGGGAAAATCTCTTAACATTTTCTTCACTCTATGTGACCAGGTGCCCTGATTTAGTATTCGTTATCAAGTTTGGAAAATAGTTTGCTTAGGGAGAGTTCCAAGTTGCAAACTTAGAACCAAGCTGAGAAGTGAAAGCCGTCTCCGTGACAGTGAAACAAATGAAGGTTCTCAGCTGGGGAATGCCTGTCAATCAACACTTAATCTCTGATGATCTGGTGATGGGAACTTCATTGCTTTTTATGGTCTGCCAGGCCTTTGATCAGCACTGACTGACGGACAGGTTCTTTTTCCCTTTTCACATTATTACCCTTATTACACCAACGCTAGAAAACCCGATGAGTGAAAAGAAAAGTTTTCTTTTCCTGTGTCACCTCCTAGGCTGTCAGCTGTATCAAGAGCGAGCTATCTCCTTCCCAGCCTCAGGCTGTCAGAAATTCATTGATGTGAATGATGAACACGAACTCTGTGAGAAGCACATGGCCGCAGAAGTAACTGCTGGTGCTCTGGTGAAGAGTGGAGGGGTCCCGTGGTCTGAATCAGTGGTAGGAATTACAAACAAGGTTTTCCCATGAAGCAAACTATCTTGATGCTTGATAGGGTGGGCCTGCTATTGAGTAAGGGGTATTCTTGTTATAACTCTTGTTATAGATCAAGTAGAAGAAGAGAGGAAATGCAAGTTTATTTGGGATGTACTATGGATGGCAGCCTGAGTGTTATCAACCTGATTATTATTTTAAAAAAAAAGGAAAAAGTATGTTTCTGGACTACAGATTCTGCTGTGCTTTGGTAGCTAAGGCCCAATGAGGTAGCAGAATCTGAAAGCTGTTCAATCTCTCACCAGATGACACCCATCAACATGTCAGAAAACCCTTAAACAATGAGGGTAAGAAGCCCAGGACCACAGGCCCCAAGATTCACTATGTTCTGCAACACAAATATTGCCTTGTTTTGAAGAAAGAATGCACTAAGAAAACCAGGAGGAGGCGGTGGGATACGTTAAACTTTTGCACGAGAGAATGAGAGAAGCTAAGAAAACTCAAAGGACAGATTGCCAAGAATGGAGTGTGTCCTTTCTGAGAGTTTCCAAGTCTGAGTCCAGTCATATAGGTCTTTAAGAGGAACAAATACATGATCAGACATTGGAAAAATAAGGAAAGTGCACCATTGCTGTCTTAAATCTGTCCTTATCAAAATTTTTATTACTTATATCCATACTTTTCCCTTTTAAAAGAAATAATATCATACTGTAAAGATTACTGAACAGATGAACAATATATATACTTGATATGTTGTAAAAAAAAACACTCAGTCATTTTTTTAAAAAAATGTTTTAAGTCTGTCTGTCTCTTGTAATAAGTAATTTCCACTTATTAGTTTAAGGTATCTTCTGAGTAACAAAATTAACTTGCTCATTTCTCTCTCTCTCTCTCTCTCTCTCTCTCTCTCTCTCTCTCTCTCTCTGTCAATTTTAAGACGTGGTACAGAATTTCAAGGTTTTTATTTAGGACTTCTGGTACAAGATTCTAAGTGAAGCATTGCACAGCTGGGTGACTGATTAGGTTAAGCATTTGTCTATACATGTATTTTTGAGTGTACATACATTTGAATATTCTTTCTTTTTCCTAAAGACAGTTCTAACTACATAGACTAGGCTTACCTTACATTTATGTTGCTCTCACCTTCCTGAGTGTTTCGATCATCAATATGTTCTGTATATTGTTTTTTCCATTTTCTTTGTAATAATTAGTCTGACATCCCATTAGACAAAAGCATATCTTACTTATATTAATTAAGGACATGAATTACTCAATTTCTATATATTTGTGCTATGAGAGTGACTTCCCATATTGAAGAGAACATTAAGGAACATCACAGGATGAGTTTCACAGAAGTTTCTCAACTAAAATTATTTGTATGTTGAAAGCCAAAATTTATGGTGGAGAAGACAACATCTCAAACATTTCAAACATCTGTGCTTTGATTGATTCTATAGAGATATTCGAAACTTGTCAGAAACTATGGAGATGATAAAGTATAAGATGCACTTCTTGAACTTTGCCAAAACTAAATGAGTGGCTGCTAGTCTTAAACTATGGAAGATACACAAAAGCAAAATACCTAGAGAAAAGAAGAATTTCCCATAGGAATAGGCCATGCTCACATTTGATTCTGTTGCTGTTAGAAACAGGAAGTGGAAAGTATTCTGAAGACCAAAGAATGTGGTCCACAGTTCCAGCACAAGCTAGGATCTGATCATCTCCACCTTTTTAATGCTGTGGTGCCCTGGGCATGGCCATTACTGCTTCATTGGATAAGGCGAGTTGGTTTAGTTACTGTAGTTAGTCATTCCTTGGGAACGTTCTTCAGGCTCATGCTTACATTTCTCCCATCTCCGATGTTGCAAGTCCCATCCAGGCTCACTTTGAACGTCCCTCCCCTGACAGGCACACCAAAACCCAAGGATACCCAACTGTATTCTTCACAATGATATGCCAGGCTAGGAGTTATTAAGGATGAGATTCAAACAATGTGTTCTGGAGGCATATACGCCTTTAACAAGGGTAACAAATACCTTTAACAAGGGCAACAAATATTTTCCAGAATATATCTTCCATTTTCCAGGCTGCTGACAGCACAAACAGTGAATTTCCACTGGAAGCAGCAGCCCGTCTGTGAAGCTGAAGATCACAGGAAAGCAAATCCAATTGCATCAGTTCTACAGAACACCTCTGAAAAATCAACTCGATAAACGTTCAGGGCCTTTGCTTCAATCATTGTAACAGGTATTTGTGGCTCACAGCGTTTGGGTGGATGAATCATTCCACCTCTTTGTTTCTTTAAAACAAATTAAACTTGGATCTTGGTTTTCACTCAGTAAGCCCAAGACAGCACCCAAGATCCATCCCTCATTCCCCTGATTAGAGCATATAATATGCAGAGATTTTTTTTTAAACATGGCATAAGGAAAATTTTAAAAAGGCCACCATGCTTTCTCCTCAGCCTTCAAAGGCATCCATGTAGCTATCTCCTCTGTCTGTCAGTCCTACTGCCCAAGAAGAGCTTCAGGGGTCAGGTCTTCTGCATGGTCTAGAGTACTGCCTTCCCACCATGGAGATAAGAAGGTCACCTGTCTGAGAAACAAGTGAACTGATCTCACAAAAGCAGGGACGTCTTCTTGCTTCCTGTTTCTCATTGAGAAGGCTTGAACGAGAGGCAAAGAAAGATTCAGCATGTGAAATGATTAAGGTTGACATAGATTCCGCCAGTGCAAAAATACAGCTCTCACCTCAAAGGGAGCAAGGCCATTTGTTATGAAGGATCATAGCCAGGAACACGGGTTTATCTTACCCCAGACTCCACATCCCCACAAGGAAAGAGTTTCATAAAGTTTTTACAGTAACACAACAAAGAAATTCATAAGTCAAGATGTTTTTCAAATTTATCTGCAGATCCATTTGGAGATCAGGTTATAACAAAGAAGAGAAAACTCTGCCATAGACGTCAGGTGCTACTGTGTGGCACTCTCGGTTTTGGCTTTGCTGGACGCCAGGGTGTAGAAGTTGGATCGGGTTCCACCTCCTAGCCTCATGCTCTGAGAAATAAGACTCAGACTCAAAATATATCTATAAATATCTTGGCCATCCAGCTAGACTCTTTTCTGAGCAGATATAACTTAACATAGCCCATTTATTTTAATAGATTTCGCCACGTGGCTGGTTACCTGTGCTCTATGCCAGAATTCTTTCTGCCTCCAGCCAGGTGTTCCGCCTCCTATTTCCTGCCTAAGTCATAGGCCATAGGATTTTTAATTGACAGGAGAAGCATCCATACAGTACAGAGATATTCTTTTTACACTAGGGCTGTGTTCATACTTTCCACAATGATTTACCAAATAGTCACAAGAATGTTAAGCCAAGGTTGGATCCCCAGTGCAGGGGGATATAGGAAGGCAATAGAGGGATGTATAGGAGGAATACCCATGTGGGGGAGAGGGAGAGGAGGGAATGGGGGCTTATGGACAGGAAACCAGGAAGGGGAATAACCTTTGAAATGGAAGTAAAGAAATATATCTAATAAAATTTTTAAAAAAAGAATGTTAAGTCACACCCAGAGGTGAACTATTTGGGGGGTAAGATTGCCCAAGATAATTTGTCTCTGAACCTGAACTATCCCAACTCTCTACGGTCACTGAAATTCTGATCAGCTGCATTGCGTAGCATAGATGTAGCACTTTTTCTGGGCACAACAGTTAACAGTACACTGGCTTAGTCACCACTGTGCCATCCAACCAAGGAGAATCAACCCACAGGGCCTGGGATCCTACCCTTTGCCTATTCTGCTCAGTCTTGTCTGTGTTGGCCTTTCTCCACTTCCTGATTGATGACTGTCAAATGCTTTGCCGCACAAGTTCACTCAACAATAGTGCAAGCTAGAAGCTGTTGGCTCAAGGTCTGGTTGATCTCAAGGTTTCCTGCCCCTATCTAATGTGTGCCTAATAATCTCTTGCTGACAGAGAATGGCCTGGAGCTCCCCAGGACAGAGCTAAACTCCCAAGTCTCTGTGTAAATGCCCTGGTAGTTTCATATAACCTATACAGAGTTCCATATATTTCATTAGTTCTGTTTTGGTTCCGCTTGCTTTTGTTGTGTGAGACAGGGTCTCCTTCTGTAGCCTAAACTGACATGGAACTCATAATGTAGACCAGACAGATCTCAACCCCATCATGAGAATCTACTTGCATTATCATTCTAAGGACTAGGATTACAGACATGGACCACAATGCCAGACTCTACCAATATACTTTAAATTCTATCTAGATGTGGTAAAATACACAACAATGTTAATTCCATAAAAATAATTGCTTTACTGTGGTATTTAAGGGATAATAACAGGATGAAAGGCTGTGCATACTCAGTGTGGTCGCTTTTGTCTCACCTCAGCACCCTGGTCCTTGTGATCTCTATTAAAGGATTCAGGTGAGACACACAGCACATGGTGTATGTGTTTATTACTGGTGTTTATTACAGTGTAAAATTGAGCACACTCAAGGGTGAGAGTAGCTAATAACCAAAGGGACGGCTGAAGAGGAAAACATTGCCATTAGATGAGGGGGGACAAGGGCCAGGAAAACCATTATCCCAGTCTACATTTTTAGGTAAACAATTTCTCAAGTTTTCTAGAACAGACAGCATTCTAGGGAGTGAGGAAGGCAGTCCTGTCTGGGTGATGAATACAGCCTTTGGACCAACTCTTAGGAGTAAGATCAATGTCTTTGATCTTTACCAGAAACCCTCCAGCTAGATACTAATCTTTTAGAGATTTGGGGACAATTTGGAATTGGTCTCCACCCAGGGTCAGTCTTCATTTTGGGGGCTGTAATCAAAGTTCAGCATTTTTAGTTCAGGATTTCACCAACTGCTGATTGTAAGGGAGAGGTCCATCCTCATGACCTTCAAGTCACTTAAACCTGCTATGAACACGTTTTTTTTTTCAAATCATTTTGATCCCTGATGTTTAGGTCAAACAACCAAGCAGGGGGTAGAGACAGAAGTCTTGAGGAAAAGAAACAGAAACCAAACCAACAAACAAACAACACCAGAATTCCCAGTGAAGTCTTTGCAACAACTGGGTAGGGTGATCTAATGAGTTCTGATTCAGAGATGAAAAGCAGACTAGTATCTGCAAAATATCTGTGGTTATTTCCTTTAAGGTTTCCCATGTGAGATTGTGCCACATGAACATCCAGCTACAGGGATCTCTGTGGAGTGGCTGCCTTCTGTCTGTTCCTATGTCTCGGTCCCTGGGCCATCTCTTTCCCCCCAGCTGATTCTGAGGTTGTCCCAGACATCATCCTTCCAGTCACCCATCTTTACCAGTGTCAACTCTTCTGTAATTAACCTATCCCTGGGAGAGCAAATTTCTTGAGAGAAAACATTGATTTATCAATTGGCTCTTTATAAATTTTAGTGACCCTTTAAGCAATTGAATCAAATGCAAATTTCTGTGATTCATGTTTAAATCTTATTCACTGTGTATTTATATGCATACAAGGTTCCATTTAACCTTTACCATTATTTTGATGCATCAAGAAAAATTAATTTTAAGTTTGAGGATAACAGTATTTTGGTTAATTAGTAGGAACATGAAAATATGTGTATATAAAATGTTTTACAAATCTCAAAAAGCTTAGGTTACAGATTTAAAAGACAGTAAAGGGAATATACAACTGTACTAAATTTTATACTAAAATCCACTATATAAATATATAAAACCATCAAAGAATGGAAAATATGAATACAAGAAAGTGTTTAAAGAGATTTTTCATAGTAGAAATTGTTCACAATAGCCAAAATCTTGTGAATAACTTAAGACATTTAATGTCTTGCATATGTGCATACTTACAAACACACAGTGTATATAAGAACACTGTCCGACGAAAATGCAAACATTAACCTCTTGCAGAAGAACTTCCGAGGCCTCTGGAGTATTGTACGAAAATAGTGATGCATGAGATAGGACTGCTGGACATAAATACCCTTAGTCACCAGCATGAAGGAAATATTGCCATGATCAATCAAAAGGGAAATTAATTCACCACAGCTCCCAAGCTTTTAATCATCTGCATCTCAAATTCTATTTATTCATTTTAAATGATCTCCCTGATCCACCGTCATCTCCACGGCTCTGCCAGGAACCAGGAAGACAGACCCATTGTGCTTTGCAACCTTGCTCTGCTGAAACCCTGTTGAGCAATGGAATGCCTAAACAAAGCCCACTTCAGAGCCCACAACCCCAGACTTTAGTTTTCTCAAAAGGACTCTCCAAATTAGAATACATACATAAGTAAATGTTTTTCCAAATCCTGGTGAATCGACAAGACAGTGGTTTCATACTCTAAATGTGTGTTTGTTTGGGTTTCTCTGCTGCTTGGTATTTTTTTCACATTCTCTCTAGCTCTCTGTTCTGCTCTTCAGATGGATCTGTGCACAGCAGCAGTGCGGGAAGATTCTTTGGCAGAGACAGCCCATCCAAAGCACGCATGCTGTGAGTGGAAAGTGAAAGGGGAGCCCCTTGTGACTTGCCCTCTTCAGGGCAGCATCTCTTGACTTTTGTTCACAGTCTGTTTCTGCATTTTATTAGCTGCCGAAAAGGTGGGGAGGTAGGCTGGGCGCAGAATTCTAAAATTAATTAAATCTCTGCCTTCCTCTTCCGTCAACATATTGAGGCTCATCAATAATTTGTGCTCTCATAAGAAACATCTGATGTCGCACGAATGTTTCTTATCTTCTTTAAAGTCACACCCTCCCGCCCAAAAAAGAAACAAATACATTTTCTGAAATGAGAGAGAGCATGAGGGCAAGGAAATGCTGTCAGATAATCGATGAGTGGCCCTCTCTAACCAAAGCAAAGAGCAACACAAAATATGCTCTACCAACAAAGCTGTTTCAGATGTTAAAATACAGAGAAGCAGACTCCCCTGGCCACCAGGAACCTCCAACTGCAACTCCAACTCTGAAACAGAGCTAAATTCTGGGCATGGAGGGTGTGATGGACCCACTCATATGTGCCCCACTGCGGTTGCAGCAAACATCACCTGTATGAGTTAGAGATCTAACAAATTATCCTTTCCTCTGTCGTCTTTCTACCTCTTCAAAGAAAGTAGAAGGGAAGGAGGAAACAAAGGTCATAGCTTAGAGCTGTGATGTCTCCCAATAGCCCAGATGCTGACAGTGTGGTCCCCTGCTTGGCGAAAAAAAAAAATTAGAGGTGAGGCTTAGTGGGAGGGTTTATATCATTATTTTGTTGAGAATTTGCTTCTTTAGGAGGTATGGGCTATGAGTTCTTATCTTAGGATTTTTATTGCTGTGAAGAGATACATGACCACAGCAACTCTTATAAAAGAAAGCATCTAATTGGAGCTGATTCAAAGGTTTAGTCCCTTGTCATTATGGTGGGAAGCATGGTGGCATTCGAGCAAACGTTGTGCTGGAGAAGGAACTGAGAGTTCTACAACCAGGTTGGCAGGCAGCAAGCAGAAAGAGAGTGAGACACTGGGCTTGACATGAGCATCTGAGACCTCAAAATCTACCCCCAGTGACACACTTTCTCCAACAAAGCCACACCTACTCTGACAAGGTCACATCTCCATCTCCTAATAGTGACACTCCCTCTGGGCCTAAGTGAGCTATTTTCATTCAAACCACCATAGTTGCTTTGCCATGCATGTTATAACCAGCAATGTACTGATGTCTCTAAAATTGCACCAAAGTAGACCTTTTCTCTTCATAAACTGATCAAGTTAGGTGTTTGTTAAAGTAACGGAAAGCTGAAGAAAGTGCCCCTGGGCACTCATGATACAATTCAGGCACCAGCTTGGGGTCCATCTTCAGTGTTATAGCTAATAACCTCCTGCATCATATCCATCTGCCTAATAACCCTTAGGGACAAGTGTTTTGTTCTTGTGGTACCCATGTGGAAATGGGCTTCAGAGAGTCAAACCATGCTGGGGGTAACTCAGACAATAAGGGGCAGGCTAAGAATAGACTGTATATTAAATTTGTTTTCCCAAAGTGGGAACCTCTGAAGAAAGTGTTTGGGGAAAGGAGGAGGTTTTATTTAAAGGGTGTTTCCAAGAAAACCCTCCTTGCACAGGATCACACACTAGGAGCTACACACAGCTCAGCCTGACTACACCAAACTCTCCATATAAGATATGCATTTGCTGAGTCCAAATCAGAATGTCAGGTGGTCAAGCCAACCTCTAGGAGAGAAGCCCCATGGCCCAGATTTGAACTAGTTCTCCAGGGGCCTCTAATGAACCTTGGAAGTTGACAACTAAGAATAGTGGTATTGGGTTCTTACATCAACAGCAGGAAACCTGGGAACCTACATGACAATCAAAGATATTTGTAATATGAAGGGAAAAAAAGAAAAACATGGAGGAAACAAGCTCACTGGACTACTTAGAGAAAAGTCATTAGCCTGAAAATGTAACAAGCAGATCAATAGTGGTTAGGAGCACTGGCTGCTCTTACAGAGGACCTATGTTCAATTCCCGGCATCAGTGTTGGGCAGCTCCTAATCACCTGTAACTCCTGCTTCAAGGAGAACTGACGCTTTTGACCTTCACATACCCAAGAATATGATAATCTAAGAAAGAAAAAGGTAAAACTTTAGGGCTGTTGTACCCATGGACTCACAGCAACTCTGATTGTCTGCAAAAGACGTACACAAGATCAAGCCACAAGGTCAACATTCTACCACAGAGGAGAGAGAGGCTCATGATGCCAACTGAGGGACTATTGACAGTTGATGGCTTCTGGAGAAGGGACAGTCAGTTTTCCTCAAGGATGTGGCTCCTGGTAGGTTGACCACAGTCCTGGAGATAGCTACACATGCATGAATATTTGGGGAGCATAAATTGGGCTCAATGAGTTATGTTTTTAAAAAGCAAAGTGGACATAAAGTTAGAAGGAGGTTGGGAAAATATGGGGTGCAAATGAAGGAGAGAGGGGAGTAAAGTTAATATGATTGAAATATGTTGTATGTATATATGAAACTTAGAAAGAAAAAATTAATTTTTTAAAAGAAAAGTATCACATTTGATGTATTTCTCTAGAACAGAAGTAATGCCATGAGTGCACCTTGCCCTTTCACCACCACTGGGACTTCTGGACAGATAAAGAGGAGTCAGTGGGTTGGGGAAGTGGCTTAGTTAATAAAGTGCTTGCCACACAAACATGAGAACCTGAATTCAGTCCCTGCCACCACATAAAAGCTGAGCATAGCAGCGAGTATCCAGAAAGAGAGAGACAGGAGCTTCTCTGGGGCCTGATACCCAGTTTAACTGAACCATCAAGCCCCAGGTTCAGTGAGCTATCCTGTCTCAAAAAATAAGGTGGAGAGATTGAGAAAGATCTCTGACAGATTTCTGTCCCACAACGGAGTGCACACACGTCTGCTCATACACATACATGTGTAATACTCATACACACACACACACACACACACACACAAAGGATTCATACATGCATATGGAAATAAATGACTTCTTTATCATCACTAAACTACTGAAGGAAACTTCTTGTTTGGTCATGATTGAAGGTCAATAAATCAAAGTAATAGACTACGCCTGTGACTTTGTGGCCAATAAGATCCAACATGTGCAAGTCCCTTGGAAGTACTTGCCAACATTACTTTAGTCTTCTCATTTCATGTGTTTATAAAATCCATATACATATAAGAAAGACGGAAGAGACAAAATGGAAGGAAACAAAGGGAAGATGGGAAGGGAGGAAAGAGGGAGGGAAAAGGTGGAAACTTCAAGCATGAAAGAGCTAAGCTGTCCCTTTAAATTTAAGGACATAGGGAGGACATAGGGTGGGGGTGTGACAATGCAGGACTGTAATGTCAGCAGTCTGGAGGCAGAGAGGAGAATCTTGAGTTCAAGGCTAGTCTAGACAATATAGTGGAAGATGGGAGGGAGGGAGGGAGGGAGGGAATGAAGGGAGAGAGGAAAGAAAGCAAAGAGGGCAGGGGTGGGAGAGAGAGAGGAAAAGGAGGAGGAGATAGAAGTGGAGGAGGAGGAATGTAAAGGAAAAAGAATCAGAGGGAAAAATGAGAGGAGAAGGAGGTGGTGGTGAAGTCAACTTGGAGAAAAGAATTCAAAGATAATCTGTTCACACTATCACCTGATGGTTCAATTATGCGAACCATTATTGAACACATGCACAAATGCCTTCACCTCCATCAGCACTTGAATGCCATGCCTGCTCTGCCCCAGTCAGGATGTGGAGCAAATGCAAGAAAGTGATAAAAATGAACCTTTTCCCAAACTCACTTCTAATTCATCTAACAGATAATTCTAAGCCCTTGCTCCATATGCAAGCACTGCCAGTAATTATCCAACCAAGGATGGGGTCCTAGGACACTAAATGTATCAGTCGGTGTGGCTATGAAACAATTAAATGATGACGGGGGTGGGGTGCATATCAAGTTCCCTTCCACAGTGGTGGGGACTGATGCTGCAGGGTTCCAGGAGGGAGGCTCTTTCCAGAATGAGAGAGTAAGAGCCACTTCCCCTGCCTGGGGAACTCAGGGATGGGGGCAGTAAGGTGTTAAACTTGGAAAAGTGGTCACGTGCAGTGACTAAAACAGAGAGAATGTGCAGGGCGTCGGAGTGCTCTCTCAGAAGAGTTTAAAAGGTTACAGGCAAGTCTGATGTTCTGGAAACCATCAGACTTTCAACTTTTAAAATGATGCATATTCCTTTTAAGAAGGAGTGTCAATACAGAATCAGAAACCATACGTGTTTCCAATTCTCACAGATGCCAAATACTGGATGGTCTTGCAAGAAAAAAAAAAAAATACCCCAGCTGTCAAGCCCTTCACTCTTAAACCCTTTATGTTCTCTTGTTTCCACCCAGGGCATCTGATTTTGTGGGAGGGGGAAAATGGTTTTAGAAAGCCTGCAGGATGGTCTATTTATATGCAAATATAATTCTTTAGTCAGTGACCAGCCTGGGGTGCCCCCTAGAGGTTCGGTGAAATGTGTTTATTACAAATCCAGTGGTTTCCAATGGGGGCTGCAGAGAGGAATCACCAGGAGAGTGTTGACACCTACTGCAGTCAGACCACACTTGTGCAGATGGACAGTCGATTGGGGTTTAATTGGTGCTATCCCTCTGTTTAACTGTTCTTCCCAAAATGCTTTTTACTGTTCTAAGGTTTTTTTATTCGCATATAATTGTACATACTTTTAAAATTACATTTAGAGTGTGTGTGTGTGTGTGTGTGTGTGTGTGTGTGTGTGTGTGTGGTGTGCATGTGGAGTTCAGAAGAAAACGTGCAGGAGTCTAAGATCAGTTGCCTAGGCAGAAAACGCATTTATATATTTATCCATGCTAGCCTCCTACATATGATTCTAGAAGAAGTTTAGTAACTTATTTTATATATTAAAAAAAAATTGGGGGCTTTGACTGTAAACCGGTTTGGGAGAGAATTATCACGTTAACATTATTGATTCTCTGATCCATAAAACAGTGCCTGCCTCCTTTGATTTAGCTCTTCAATTTCTCACAGCAACACTGCATTTTTCAATGTCTAGACCTTGGAAGAACTAGAACACACACACACACACACACACACACACACACACACACACAGATAAATATGTAAAAATATTCACAGCTCTGGGAAAGCAGACCTGCTTCTTAAATAATCAGCTATGTATCTGAACATGTCCAGACACAGGCTCCTAGAGCAGTGGTTCTCAACCTGTGGGCCAAGACCGCTCCGGCCAACTGTATATCCAAAAATATTTACTTATGATTCACAGCAGAAGCAAAATTACAGTTATGTGGTTGGGGGTCACTACAACATGAGTTTTATTAAGGGGTCATAGGATTAGGAAGGTTGAGAACCACTGTCCTAGAGTGTCTTATTTGGGGTTCCCATTGCTGTGAAAAAAAAAAAAAAAACACCATGACTAAAAGCAAGTTGGGGAGGAAAGGGTTTATTTGGATTTTGGGGGGGAGGACTTTTAAAGCCATCTGCAATCTTATGAAAATGCTATCAGGATCACTGTATCTGATCATAATCCATAATTTCCTGCCAGAGACCCCTCCTATACGCACCACAGTCAGGTGCACCCTTAATCACTCACAGTGAAGATTAATGGAGACTTGGGTACACTCAATACACAAGGAGAGATCATAGCATCTTAACTTATTTTTTTTTTAATTTTTTTTTATTATTATTAACTTGAGTATTTCTTATTTACATTTCGAGTGTTATTCCCTTTCCCGGTTTCCGGGCAAACATCCCCCTCCCCCCCTCCCCTTCCTTATGGGTGTTCCCCTCCCAACCCTCCCCCCCTTGCTTCCCTCTCCCCAACAGTCTAGTTCACTGGGGGTTCAGTCTTAGCAGGACCCAGGGCTTCCCCTTCCACTGGTGCTCTTACTAGGATATTCATTGCTACCTATGAGGTCAGAGTCCAGGGTCAGTCCATGTATAGTCTTTGGGTAGTGGCTTAGTCCCTGGAAGCTCTGTTTGGTTGGCATTGCTGTACATATGGGGTCTCGAGCTCCTTCAAGCTCTTCCAGTTCTTTCTCTGATTCCTTCAACGGGGGTCCTGTTCTCAGTTCAGTGGTTTGCTGCTGGCATACGCCTCTGTATTTGCTGTATTCTGGCTGTGTCTCTCAGGAGCGATATGCATTCACATTTTGATCATCCGTCTTGAGTTTCATTTGTTCTAGGCATCTAGGGTAATTCGAGCATTTGGGCTAATAGCCACTTATCAATGAGTACATACCATGTATGTCTTTCTGTGATTGGGTTAGCTCACTCAGGATGATATTTTCCAGTTCCAACCATTTGCCTACGAATTTCATAAAGTCATTGTTTTTGATAGCTGAGTAATATTCCATTGTGTAGATGTACCACATTTTCTGTATCCATTCCTCTATTGAAGGGCATCTGGGTTCTTTCCAGCTTCTGGCTATTATAAATAAGGCTGCGATGAACATAGTGGAGCACGTGTCTTTACTATATGTTGGGGCATCTTTTGGGTATATGCCCAGGAGAGGTATAGCTGGATCCTCAGGCAGTTCAATGTCCAATTTTCTGAGGAACCTCCAGACTGATTTCCAGAATGGTTGTACCAGTCTGCAACCCCACCAACAATGGAGGAGTGTTCCCCTTTCTCCACATCCTCGCCAGCATTTGCTGTCACCTGAGTTTTTGATCTTAGCCATTCTCACTGGTGTGAGGTGAAATCTCAGGGTTGTTTTGATTTGCATTT
This sequence comes from Rattus rattus, assembly GCF_011064425.1. Lineage (NCBI taxonomy): Eukaryota > Metazoa > Chordata > Mammalia > Rodentia > Muridae > Rattus > Rattus rattus. The sequence continues at coordinate 122,601,411 of NC_046158.1, read as the reverse complement.
CCCTTATGACTAACGATGTTGAACATTTCTTTAGGTGTTTCTCGGCCATTCGGTATTCCTCAGCTGTGAATTCTTTGTTTAGCTCTGAACCCCATTTTTTAATAGGGTTATTTGTCTCCCTGCAGTCTAACTTCTTGAGTTCTTTGTATATTTTGGATATAAGGCCTCTATCTGTTGTAGGATTGGTAAAGATCTTTTCCCAATCTGTTGGTTGCCGTTTTGTCCTAACCACAGTGTCCTTTGCCTTACAGAAGCTTTGCAGTTTTATTAGATCTCATTTGTCGATTCTTGATCGTAGAGCATAAGCCATTGGTGTTTTGTTCAGGAAATTTTTTCCAGTGCCCATGTGTTTCAGATGCTTCCCTAGTTTTTCTTCTATTAGTTTGAGTGTATCTGGTTTGATGTGGAGGTCCTTTATCCACTTGGACTTAAGCTTTGTACAGGGTGATAAGCATGGATCGATCTGCATTCTTCTACATGTTGACCTCCAGTTGAACCAGCACCATTTGCTGAAAATGCTATCTTTTTTCCATTGAGCATCTTAACTTATAAAACAACTTGGCGTGCACTGTGAGAGATGATTTAAGGGTCGCCGTACTGTAGAAGGAATGACAAAAACTGTTTTTTCTCAAAAAAAAAAAAAAGAATGAGGAGTTGGAGAAAGAATAAACAGAAGGTGCAGGCTAGAGCAAGTGGCCAGGATCAATATTGCTGTAACTCTGCACAGTACTGACTCCACCTCCGTGGACCTCTGGATACTCCTGAAACCCCCCATAGACACAGCATATTGCTTACCCATGCATGGGCGAACATCAAAAAAAGAAAATGGTTGGGTCTCAGGCATTGTTGAGCAGAGCTGAGTGGGAGGATGTCACTGCAGAAATCCAGAGACAATCTGTTGGAGCAAATCTTGGAACTTGGCCACCCAAAGCTCACTGATCAAGCTAGTTGACTAGAATACCTGAAAAGTGGGTTGGTTGGGAGAGACTGCAATGTAGGGGCCATGCTAGGCCATTATACGTCCCTCTGACATTCCACGGGAACAGTATTGCATTTTCTCATCTGTCAGTGGGTGGAAAAGGAGTGTGAATCATTTGGAGCAAGGCTGAGATACTAAGTCAGCACGAGACATGAGGATTCCCTCCAGAAAAGCAGAAACATTAAAATCTGGAGGGAAAAATAGCAAGCTTGAGTCAACACAGCAAAGGGGGATCGGTATGCAAAACAGGAACTAAAAAAGGTCAGAAGAAGCAGGTCTGTTCCAAAATTAGGTCTCCATACGGAAATGACATTACCTTCCACAGTACACAGATACAGAGAATCAAGATGGACAAGTTATGTCGGAGTACACTGTCGTTAATACACAGAAGAGAAATACACGTTTTAGAGATAGCACAGCTGGTTAGGAAAGAGACCTCTCCATACTCAGCCTACAGTAATCTGTGATGTTACAGCAGGATAGGCATATGCATATATCTCTGTAATAATGTGGTTCCTTAGAACACATTCCCCAAGGGATAAATTCTGGGGTCTATCATACAGCTCTCTGTGATGCGAGGGAATTGACATATTTGACTGTATGCATAGCTACCATGTAGTGAAACATTGCTCTCAGATATAGTCCATGGTTTTGGCCAAGGAGATAATTAGTTTGTGGGCGGTGGGGTGAGTATGATGGGTGAGGCATCCCTGCCCACTCTCAGAGTAATCTGCAGGCCACTTAGGGCAGTTTCCTTTTCACATAAAGAGCAACCGAACGCAGGGAAGAATCTCCTTTGGGGAAAGCCAGATCTCATTTACAGCTGATGTATATAAATCCGTTTCCACGGAAACTGGAGCCTCAAGTTCTATGTGTTCGTGGCGCCATCTGCTGGTAAGATGTAGATTTCCTATTATCAGCTCTCAAATATTAATTCTCCAACTTTTTGCTCTTTTACACTGAAAAATTATTGAGGACTCCAAGTGCCCTTTGAATAGAGCATATATATCAATATCAGTGTTACTGTAATTATTACCTTGGAAAATGTTCTTATTTGTTTATGTGTGAAAGTAATAAATCCCATACGAATGTAAGTAATTTAAATAAGAATATTGTTTGCCAAATTGTAAAATTAGTAAAAAAGAAAAATTGTATAATGTATGGTTTTAGGAGTTATATATCATCATATATAACTATATACTTAATATATTGAATGAATAGTTCAACGAATGGACATACATGTAGAGGGGGAATGAGGAGGGGGAGGGGAGGGGTGAGAGAGGGGAGGGGAAGAGAGGGAAAGAGAGAGAGGGAGAGAGGGAGGGAGAGAGAAAGAGAGGGAGAGGGAGAGAGGGAGGGGAGAGAGAGAGAGAGAGAGAGAGAGAGAACTGGTTCACAATTCGGTCTGCCTCTCTGTGCTGTTTGGAAGCATTTTTCTGTTTGCTTGCTTTGTTTTTATCTGTGTGAAGGTTTTGCTTGCATTACATACATTCCTGGTAGCTGTGAAGATCAAAAGTGTGCATCCAGGCCTCTGGAACTGAAGTTGGGGAGATTGTAAGATGTCATGTATGTGCTAAGAACCAAACATTGATTCTTTGCAAGAGCAAGGAAGGGTCTTGACTCTCGAGCTGTCACTTCAACCATTCAGTTGCCTTAATCAAAATATATGAAGAGAATCCAAGCTTTTCCGGTAACTGAGGGTATTTTTATTGAAATTTGACAATATAGATTTCAGGAGTTCTGGTGCAGTATGAATCTACAAACATATCACTAAACTTTCGCTTCTCTGTTAGGTTCAAGTCTTTAGGCTTAGAATGGATTTTCATCAGTGTGTGATTTTGTGACATTGTCTCTCCAAGGATTTATTAAGGGGTGTGGATAGGGAAAGGATGAGACTCTTACCCTCTTCTGAATTATGTAGATCCCACACCTTTTAGCGTATCAGTTTACATCATACACAAGGAAAAATTCTGGAGTTGTGACTTTCACTAAATGCAGTGTCATCTCCAGTCGCTTGTTTATGAACAGAAATAGTACAATGTGTACAGGAAGAGGACCTTAGCATCTCTCTGATGATCCAGTCACCCAAATAGCACCCTGGTTGACAGAATCTAAGGGTCACTCGAAGCTCTTCTAGCAAAGAAGCTGAAAACACTGAGTTTGGCTCACCGACCTCTCAGACAGACATTGGCTGCTTCTAGGTGCAGACGGCAGAAGTTTGTTCACGAAAAGCCGACCCTAACAATTGTCAGATTATTTCCTGCCTTTTCTCCAAAACACAGATGATCGTCCTAGACAACACAGGGAGAGATTCAGGCCAACTATGACAACTGCATTTTGTAAAGCCAGACAAAATGGCAGTGATGGTGGGAGTCAGGGAGTGTTTACACTCAACAGACCTGATGGAGATCCAGAACCTTCCTCTGGGGGGTCGCTAATATGGCACAGTAGAGACAGCAATAATCCTCCAGCATCCTTCCTGAACCCTCACCTTCTAGCCTGCTTTACAATGCTTCTGTGAGTAACAATAACTGTGATGAAACACCATGACCAAAAGCAAATTGGGGAGGAAAGGGTTTGTTTGGTTTACACTTCCATATTGCCATCCATCATTGAAGGAAGTCAGGACAGGAACCCAAACAAGGCAGGAACCTGGAGGCAGGAACTGATGCAGAGGCCATGGAGGGTGCTGCTTACTGGCTTGCTCTCTATGGCTTGTTGAATCTGATTTCTTATAGAATCCAAAACAACTAGCCCAGGGATCGAACCATCGACAATAAGCTGGGCCCTCCCTCATCGATCACTAATAAAAAAAATGTCTCTGTCCACATCTCATGGAAACATTTTCTTAATTGAGGTTCCCTCCTCTCAGATGATTTTAGCTTGTGTAAAATTGACATAAAACTGTCCAGCACAGCCAGAAATTCTTAAGATTACTCTTGCATTAAAAACATGGGTTAAAACATTGAAGCCTAAACAAAGAATTCACAGCTGAGGAATGCCGAATGGCTGAGAAACACCTAAAGAAATGTTCAACATCTTTAGTCATAAGGGAAATGCAAATCAAAACAACCCTGAGATTTCACCTCACACCAGTGAGAATGGGTAAGATCAAAAACTCAGGTGACAGCAAATGCTGGCGAGGATGTGGAGAAAGAGGAACACTCCTCCATTGTTGGTGGGGTTGCAGACTGGTACAACCATTCTGGAAATCAGTCTGGAGGTTCCTCAGAAAATTGGACATTGAACTGCCTGAGGATCCAGCTATACCGCTCTTGGGCATATACCCAAAAGATGCCCCAACATATAAAAAAGACACGTGCTCCACTATGTTCATCGCAGCCTTATTTATAATAGCCAGAAGCTGGAAAGAACCCAGATGCCCTTCAACAGAGAAATGGATACAGAAAATGTGGTACATTTACACAATGGAATATTACTCAGCTATCAAAAACAACGACTTTATGAAATTCGTAGGCAAATGGTTGGAACTGGAAAATATCATCCTGAGTGACCTAACCCAATCACAGAAAGACATACATGGTATGCACTCATTGATAAGTGGCTATTAGCCCAAATGCTCGAATTACCCTAGATGCCTAGAACAAATGAAACTCAAGACGGATGATCAAAATGTGAATGCTTCCTCCTTCTTTAAAAGGGGGAATAAGAATACCCTTGGCAGGGAATAGAGGCAAAGATTAAAACAGAGACTGAAGGACACCCATTCAGAGCCTGCCCCACATGTGGCCCATATATATACAGCCACCCAATTAGATAAGATGGATGAAGCAAAGAAGTGCAGAAGTGTAGATCGCCCTGAGAGACACAGCCAGAATACAGCAAATACAGAGGCGAATGTCAGCAGCAAACCACTGAACTGAGAACAGGACCCCGTTGAAGGAATCAGAGAAAGAACTGGAAGAGCTTGAAGGGGCTCAGACCCCATATGTACAACAATGCCAAGCAACCAGAGCTTCCAGGGACTAAGCACTACCCAAAGACTATACATGGACTGACCCTGGACTCTGACCTCATAGGTAGCAATGAATATCCTAGTAAGAGCACCAGTGGAAGGGGAAGCCCTGGGTCCTGCTAAGACTGAACCCCAGTGAACTAGACAGTTGGGGGAGGGCGGCAATAGGGGGGGGTGGGGAGGGGAACACCCATAAGGAAGCGGAGGGGGAGGGGATGTTTGCCGAAACCGGAAAGGAATAACACTTGAAATGTATATAAGAAATATTCAAGTTAATAAAAAAAAAACATTGAAGCCTGAGATGTATTTTGATTTTGCACATCTAAGACAGGGATCTTGATTCAATATGTTTAGGATAAACTCTGGGATGATTTTCGATTGTATCTTTTGCCCAGTTTATTTTACCCAGAGATATTCTAAAGCAATAGGTCAGGGACTGGAGAGATGGCTCAGTGGTTAAGAGCACTGACTGCTCTTCCAGAGGTCCTGAGTTCAATTCCCACCAACAGATGGTGGCTCACAACCATCTGTAACAGATTCTGGTGTATCTCAAGACAGCTACAATGTACTCATATACATTAAATAAATAAAATATTTTTTAAAAAAATAAAAGCAATAGGTCAATGTACTAATTCCAAAGTGACCAATGCTATTTTTAAGCCATCAGATTTCAACCCCACAGTTCAGACATGGCTAAAAGGCAGTCTCTAAGGTGAAAAGCTGCCTTCTGTGCCTCATTTGTATCTTTCCCCTGGCATAAGCAGAGGGATTGTAATGTCTTCTAAAACTTCAAAGCAAAAGGAAACATTGTCCTCCCCAGCAACAGAAAAATTCATCCCGCTCCTCTAGTTAGTAATTAAATTATTACCACTTTGTTGCACTCAGTTCCTTCCTGTTGGCTGGATACAATTTGCATACATAAAGCAGAGCAAGAATCCTATCTTCCTCTGTGTGGCTGAGTGATCCTTTTAGACTGCTCCCCTGTTACATTTTGAGCATCTGAGTTTTCCAAGGTCCTTGGCGTTATTGATCTGGTGTTATATATGGGTCACTGGTGTTATATAGGACCCAATCTTGTTATTGATCTGCTTGTTACATTTTAGCCAGAGCAACTTGATTTTTAAGGTTTATTATCCTTCAATTTATTTTTATATTAGTAAAAACACATTCTTTTTATTGCTGTTTCTCTTAAGATACTTTCTGGGTATTTCTATTGATTCTGTTTCTTTCAGATGAACTTGAAGATTAAATCAATATTGACTTTGCTTTCTTTTTGCTTTAGTCTGGGCCATGCAGGGTTTTTTTTTTTTTTTTAGGATTTATGCATTTTTACTTTATGAGCCTGGTGTTTAACTCAAAGATTTTTGTGCACCATGTGGATGCCATGACTTCAAAAGCCAGAATTTCCTGAAACTGGAGTTCCCTAATTCCAAGCAGGTTCTGGCTGCTGAGCCCATGTCCTCTGGAAAAGCAGCAATGCTCTTAACTGCTGAGCTGTCTCTCCAGCCCCGACATACAGACTTTCCAGTCTGCTGATTGTTTCTTACTATTCGGCACCCTTTCCTTCCTTACCCTAATCTTGCAGGAACTATTCGCAACATACCAACAAGTCTATTCTCAACAGTAAAAGAACTTAAGGGGGAATCTCTATCCCTGACCTCAAGCTGTATTACAAAGCAATCTTGATTTTTCAAAAAATGCATGGTATTGGTACAGAGACAAGCAGGTAGATCAATGGAATAGAATTGAAGACCCAGAAATGAACCCACACACCTATGATCACTTGATCTTTGACAAAAGACCTAAAACTATCCATTGGAAAAAAGACAGCATTTTCAACAAATGGTGCTGGTTCAACTGGGGGTCAGCATATAGAAGAATGCAAATTGATCCATTCTTATCTCTTTGTACAAAGCCCCAGTCAAGTGGACCAAGAACTGCCACATAAAACCAGATACATGCAAACTAATAGAAGAAAAAGTGGGGAAGAGCCTCAAACACATGGGCACAGGAGAAAATTTCCTGAACAGAACACAAAAGGCTTGTGCTCTAAAATCAAGAATCCACAAATGGGACCTCATAAAACTGCAAAACTTCTGTAAGGCAAAGGACACAGTCAATAGGATAAAATGGCAACCAACAGATTTGAAAAAGATCTTTACCAATCCTACATCTGATAGATGGTTATTATCTAATATATACAAAGAACTCAAGAAGTTAGACTTCAGAGGATCAAATAATCCTATTCAAAAATGGGGTACAGAGACAAACAAAGAATTCTCAACTGAGGAATACTGAATGGCCGAGAAGCACATAAAGAAATGTTCAACATGTTTAGTCATCAGGGGAATGCAAATCAGAACAACCCTGAGATTCTACCTCACACCAATCAGAAGGCTAAGATCAAAAACTCAGGTGACAGCAGATACTGGTGAGGATGTGGAGAAAGAGGAACACTCCTCTATTGTTGGTATATTGCAAGCTAATACAACCACTCTGGAAATCAGTCTGGCGTTTCCTCAGAAAATTGGACATAGCACTGCCTGAGGACCCATCCATAACACTCCTGGGCACACAACCAAAAGATGCTCCAACATATAACAAGGACATAAGCACCACGATGTTTATAGCAGCCTTATTTATAATAGCCAGAAGCTGGAAAGAGCCCAGTTGTCCTTCAACAGAGGAATGGATACAGAAAATGTGGTACATTTACAAAATGGAGTACTATTCAGCTATTAAAATCAATCAATCAATCACTTTATGAAAATCATAAGCAAATGGATGGAACTAGAAAATATCATCCTCAGTGAGGTAACCCAATCACAACAAAACACATGGTATGCACTCACTGATAAGTGGATATTAGCCTAAAAGCTCAGATTGCCCAAGATACAATCCACAGACCATATGAAGTTCAAGAAGAAGGGTGATCAAAGTGCGATGCTTCAGTCCTTCTTAGAAGGGAGAACAAAACATTCATGGTAGGAAATACAAGGACAAAGAGTGGAGCAGGGACTGAAGAAAAAGTTATCCAGAGACACCTCCACCTGGCAATCCATCTCACCAAACACAGCCACCAAACGCAGTCACTATTGCTGATCCTAAGAAGTGCTTGCTGACAGGAGCCAGATATGGGTGTGTCCTGAGAGGCTCTGCCAGAGCCCTACTGATACAGATGAAGATGGTTCGGCGAACCATTGGACTGAACAAGAGGATCCTAAAGGAGGATTTAGAGAAAAGACTAAATGAGCTAAAGGGGTTTGCAACCCCATAGGAAGAACAACAGTATCAACCAATCATACCCCACCAGAACTTCTAGGGACTAAACCGCCAACCCATGAGTACATATGGAGGGACCCATGACTCCAGCCACATATGTAGCAGAGGATGGTATTGTCCAGCATCAATGGGAGAAGAGGTTCTTGGTCCTTTGAAGGCTTGTTTCCCAAATGTAGGGTAATACCAGGGCGTTGAGGTTGGAGTGGGTGGGTGGGAACGGGAGCATCTCATAGAAGCAGGGCAAGGGAGGGAGGTATGGGAGAGGGAGGAAAGGGGATAATATTTGAAATATAAATATATAAAATATCCAAGAAAAATAAATTTAAAAAAAAAAGCAAGTCTACTTCTCTTGCAATCCAGACTGCCTGTCAGTCCTTTTCCTCCAAAGGGACAGACTTTCTTGCATGGTTCTCAGTCCTCTGTTTCTCTGTCATTTAATCTTGGTTGTCAACATGACCAGCTTGAGAAGTGCCTAGAAAATAGTGAGTCCCAACTGGAGTGTCTTCATGAGGAAGCTTGCAGAGATTGTTAGTGGTGGGAGAGGGTCAGTTCCTGAGTGGGAAAAACCCACTGTAAGTGTGAACAGCACCAGGCAATAGGCTGGGAGCCCAGATGGAGCAGAAACAGAATATGTGCAAAGCTTGTGTGTGTGCAAACACGCATCACTTCTTGAGTGAATGCCTTTTGGCTAGGAGTTGTTTTGCTTTTGATGTTGTCTACAGACATCCAATCCAAGGTTCCTCTGCTTTGATTGTGGCTTTGCACTAGTGACAAGGGTTTTCAGCCTAATACAAGGACTGTATCATTGGTCCTTTTTGAGAAATGTTCTGTTTCTTGAAATTTCAGTTTCCTCAGCTTTCCAGACTTCAGAGACTATTGTGGAACTACCCAGCCTCTGATAGGCTAGTATTGTTAGTCCCCTCTTGTAATTACATACATATAGGGAGAGAGAGAGAGAGAGAGAGAGAGAGAGAGAGAGAGAGAGAGAGAGAGAGAGAATATTCTGGTCAACCCTAATTCTCCCTTTAGTCTTTAAATAAGGCATTGAAAACAGACTTTAATATTTGCAGTTTTTAAATGAATTTTTGAAAACTCTATGTATGTCTTCTTTATCCTCTAAAACAAGGTATCTAAATCTTTTCACTACAATCCAATAAGATAATTTGGTATTCATATCATCTACACTGGGCCTTTCTGAGCCCACATTGACAGTGCTTAAATATTCAAGTATAACTTTACATGCTGCCACCATCAATCATCAGATATTTTGCATCACTTTGTCTAGGAAAATAAATATAACTAAAGATGTCAGGGCAAGGTGTTACCTACCTTCATTGTCCATTTAGCAAAACAACAACAGAAGGCATCCCATCCCTACCTCTAGTGCCTATCCTTCCTGTGGATCTGACCTCAGGTCCAATCAAAAACCGGTTGGCTACTTCCATACCTATCACGTCTTTGTTGCACAGGTGGTCACATCTTGTCAGGTACGCTATTATTGTAGCATGGAGGGTCCAGGACTGGGTGAACCATTAATGACATTGCTGCCCTAACATCTTCTATAGTGCCTTCTGGCACTGTGTAAGGTAGCCTAAAGAAAGCTTCCTGTACAGAAGAAGCCTCTAACCTAAAATGCCTAGCCAGACCAATGCTGAGAAGAGAAAGCACATTGGCTTTCTAAAGGACAGAGGCTAGGAAATGTGTGAGGAAGGGGAGAGGCCAACGAGTAGGAAAAGGGAGTGGCAAGAAGAAGGTTAGAAAAGAGGGGGAATCTAAGGACAGGTGGTTAGGGAATAGGAAAAAAAAAAAGAAAAAAAAAAAAAAAGAAAGCTTCCTGGTCAGTCAAAGTTTACTTCTCCATGTCCTGTGTCCAAAGTGCCTTCAGCAGTAGGGTCTTACCACATAGTTGTAGTAGAGCGAGAGCAACATCACTAGTCTGTGTTGTTGGTAGTCTTGGATGTCCCTGGGGTCTCCCTAACACCAACTTGAAGGATATTATCCTGTGTCTGGAACTGAGATTTTCATCTGATAGCTGTCTTCTGGGAGCAACATTGTCCACCCTGCAGGGTAACTGCAGGACTCAGATTCCCTTTTAAATGCTTATTTTAAATTAGTATTAAATTAAGTAGTTTGTAAAAACTAGTAGACCTCCAAAAATCTACCTCGCCTAGTTTTAGTTTTGGAATAACCCAGTTCCCACTCTTTCACCATTCCAATCTTTACTTTCTACTTGGTTTTTGTCCTAAATAATTTTTCTACAATTTCTAAAAGGACAGTCAACATTTTTCTACCATTTTTAGCATTTTTGGAGTTAAGTTTTGAGTTCGGATTATGTAATTAATCGTGTTTTCCAATGCATTATGAAGACAAAAATAAAATTATTTGTTTCATTTTCAGTTTATCATAGTTCAACTCCAATAAGAGACCAAATAAATGTATCACTTATTTGTTATATGAATGTGTGAATTAAGCTTCTTGGTCTTGGATACTTTGAAACTAAAATAAATAAGTAAGTAAATAAATAAAAACAAACGAATACCATGATTACCTTAAAATAGTACTTCCTCTTAAAGCCACAATAAGCCATTTTTAAAAAAGGAGTGAAACTTTTTATTTGGCATTGTAAAATATAATCCTCAACTAACTAAACCAGTTTGTTTTAGATTTTTAGTTTGTCTCATAGTATTTTATAGTTACATTGAAAAGGATGAAAGGCAGTAGTACATCTGCCTATCGCTCTGTCTATTTCTGGTTTTTATTCCCTCACTGTTGGACAGTTAGGTTTTCTGAGTTATGGCTATTGTGAAGAATGCCACAGGGATCGTGGACACACAGCTACTTATTAAAGATTCTGATTATGATTCTTTTGGGTCTAGATGCTGTGCGACCCAATCATATGGCAGGTCTGGTTTAAAGTCATGGAGAGCTCCCATACTGTTAGTCGCTGGACCATTTTACATCTCCCCACTTGCTGCAGCAACTTGACTTCCCAGGCATGGCTCTACGCTGGCGTTATTACAACTATGCAAGCTGCTGCAGCAAGTGGAGCCCAGCGAGAGGCTTCTGATCCTTTGACTCTGCAAGACCCATACTGACCGCTTCAGTCTTCTTCCTCCCCAGCTTTGGGCCTCCATCTGTACCCATGTCACTATGGACTTTATGAGGTTAGACTCAAAAGAAGCCCCTAGACCAACTACAAATTATCTAATTGTCTCCTCAGTCTTCTCATGTAGTCTCCATAAAGACATTCTGCTTGGATTCCATGCAGAATCCCTGACTTTGTCTTCAAATCATTCATTCTTCATTGTCTCTAGGGGAAAGAGCATCCTTTCTCCAACTGTTCTTTATTTGTTGCCAAGTTTAATAAAGTGTTAATAATACTTAATACTTTATTAAAATAGACAAAACAGTATATTTATTGTTCATTGTTATCTGTGATGCTCTTTTCTATCAATTTACATATATTTCCTCACTTTACATCACAGTCATTTCTACCATTGTTATTATCATAATCATACTTCCCCACTAATAAAAAAACTACCATATAAAGCTTAAGGAATTACCCTATACACCTGGTAAGTGGGGATCCAGAATCAATCCTAGGATCTTGTAGTGGTTTAAATAAGTTTCATCCACATAGACTCATGGGTTTGAATGTTTGACCCACAAGGACTGACACTATTAGGAGGTGTGCCCTTGTTAGAATAGGTGTGATGTTGTCAGAGGACATGTGTCACTGTGGGGGTGGTCCTATGCTTAACCTCTGCTCAGGGCATAGGAGCCAGTCTTCCCTGGGCTCCCTTCAGAACAAGATATAGAACTCTCAACTCCTTCTCCAGCACCATGTCTGCCTGGAAGCCGCCATGCTTCCCACCATGATGATAATGGACTGAACCTCTGAACCTGCAAGCCAGCCCTAGTTAAGTGCTGCCTTGGCCATAGTATCTCTTCACAGCAGTGGAAACCCTAACTAAGACAGACCTAGACCTCAAACCAGGGAGATAGCAGTCTTGACTACTCTTATGGTACTCTAGCCTGTTGACTAAGGGAAACACAAAGGAAATTCTAATTCACAGAGTATGCCCAGGGCAGACAGTGTAGAGGTCTCTGATAGCAGTTTGTTACAAAGGAAAATGGGAAATGTGTTAATAGTAGACCCTGATATAGGGACTTTGGCAGAAATACTTCTTCTGAAAAGTGGTCCCAGAATATTGAAGTAGGCGAGCAGGGAAAGAGGGCTTCTGGGCTGCTTGCTGCACTGTGTGTTGAGTTCCGGTCCCATAGAGACTCTGAGGGACCATATGGAACACAGCTCACCATTACTCCATCCGAGGAAGGAATGGCTGAGACCTTCATCCATTCAAATGCCAGTCATCTCTTGACTTTGACTAAGCATTGACCCAAGGGCAGTTGCCTCTCTTGTGTAGATTGTGCTGACCACAGCTTGTTTTCTGTAGCTTCAAAGAAGATGGAAGAGTGGGACTAGACACACGTGACACACTGACACCCAAGCATCCTACACTGTATGGAGCTTTGAGAACAGCAGGGAAGTAGCATGGAGCATGACAGACTTGGGTAACATCTTCAGTGGTCAGCGCGCCGCTAAGATGCAGAAACTTGCTACCAACAGAAGATAAAGTCAGAAATGGAATCAGTTGGTAGTCTCTGTCAAATGCTCCTTTATCTTTATCTTTAATTTTCTTCTCAAGGAAGTTGGTAACGGGCTCTGAAGTCAGTATGATTTGAAAGTTAGGGCTAGGGCTACACTCAAGGAAGACTTCATGACAGCCAAAAGGTTGTTAGGCCACAGCATATCTTCACATTATCATTTGACCAGAGATGCATTTGATAGACAATGTGTCTCTTCTAGTACCTTCTCTTTTATGAACAAAATGCTGTTTAATAAGTTCTCCCTCAAAAGGGAGAAAGGAAAGTTAGTTTTGCATAAGAAAAAAATCATAAACTTAGTCGTTTTGCCAGTAAACTTGAAAATTGGCAGTTGCTGCAGGGACTGATGACCTTTGCTCCATGAAGCATCCATTGAGTAGTAAAACCCTAGGAGTTGACTTTTCTGTAGTCTCCCTGTGTCATATAGCTACTGCTGCTGCTGCTGCTGCTGCTGCTGCTGCTGCTGCTGCTGCTGCTGCTGCTGCTGCTGCTGTTGTTGTTGCTGCTGCTGCTGCTGCTCCTCCTCTTCTTCCTCCTCTTCCTCCTCAAGATATTAATGAAGGTGCTCAAAGCTGACAGTCAGTCAAGTGGGAGGTAAATGAGACCAGAAGCCAGAAAAACTGATCTTTCTATGTGACTGGGACCAGGATTCCCAAGGTCAGTGGTCCCACAAGATCCAGGTGGATTGTGAGACCACTGAAATTATAATGGATAATCCTACCACGGCCACACCTATAATCCAAGAACTGGGTAGGGAGAGGGAGGAAAATCAGAACTCCAAGATCACACTCAGGAACATAAGAAATTCAAGACCAGTATAGGCTACATGAGAATCTGTCTCAAAAGAAAGAAAGAAAAAGAGAGGAGCTAGAGAAATGGCTCAGCGGTTAAGAACACTGGCTGCTCTTCCAGAGGTCATGAGTTCAATTTCCAGCAACCACATGGTGACTCACAACCATCTGTAATGGGATTTGATTCCCCTTTGTGATGTGTGGGTAGAGAGAGCATTCATATACATAAAATAAATATATAAATATTTTAAAAAGAGAGTGTAGTTTTTTAAAAAGACTGGGTACTTTGCTATAACTATGCTTGGATAATGTAATTTGTCATAGAGACTCGGGGCATGGGATATACAAATTCTTTCTCTTTTTGATTTTATCTTTTATTATTATTATTATTATTATTATTATTATTATTATTATTATTGCTATTCCCCTTTCCTCCTTATCATTGATTGTGTTTCTCATTTAACCTATTTGAATCTATAGGCTCCCTGCTGCCTAAATAAAGTCTGACCTTGAAAAAGGCCGCTTATCTCTCCGACTCCCAAGCAAGCTATGGGACACCTTGGGAGGTGTCTGACTTTATTTAGTGCTTTTTAATGAAGTCTTCAGAGCTCTGAGAGCTATAAATCATGTACTGAAAGGTTGGGCTTCGTGCTTAATGGTCAGGCTAAGACAAAATGCCTTCCTCTTGGGTTTCAGCAAGTTATTAGCTAGCACCAGAGATTTCACTACTCAGCAGTTTCCAAAGTTTTCCCTCTAATAACCCTTACATTCTGTTAGTAAACTTTATGATGTCTTCCCTGCCCTGCCATGTCTCAAAATAAAGAGGTCTACAGTGTCCTTCTCTGATTACTGTGGAGTAATCAATTGTTTTAAAGAGTCTGCTCACTAAGATGTGTTTCCTTTAGTGACAGCAATCTGCCCAGTGTCTTTCACTTTAGACCAGCTGTCTTCGGTGTTAATCTGTTCACGGATTCAGACCTGGCAACAGCACATGCAGGTTACTTCTCTTATGGGTGTGGCAAAAACAACTTAAAGGAGCAGAGACTTTATTTCCATTCACGGTTAGAGAAGATGTAATCTGTGGGTTGGGCAGAAAGCATGGTGGTACTCAGATCCATGACAACAAGAGTGTGTGGCACTGTTTGCTTCATCTCATTGGCTCGTACTGCAATGAAGCTTGAATTGAAGGTGAATCCAGCTATAATTTTGGAGGCATACCCTCCAGGGACCCACCTGTTTCAACAATGTCCTGCCCCCGAAAAGTTATGCAAATTTCCAAAAGAATGTGGCCAGTTGATAGCAAGTGTTCCACTGAGAATCCATAGGGGACATTTCACTTATAAACCAAAACATTCTACTTCTGTTCTTTATAGGATCAAGGCTGTGATGATTTGTATATGCTTGGCCCAGGGAGTGGCACTATTAGAAGGTGTGGCCTTGTTGGAGGAAGTGTGTCACTGTGGGGGTGGGCTTGGAGACCCTCCTCCTAGCTGACTGGGGATGCTCAGTCTGTTCCTGGCTTCCTTCGGGTGAAGATGTAGAACTCAGCTCCTCCTGCACCATGCCTGCCTGGATGCTGCCATGTTCCCGCCTTGATGATAATGGACTGAACCTCTGAACCCGCAAGTCAGCTCCAATTAAATGTTGTCCTTTATAAAACTTGCATTGATCATAGTGTCTGTTCACAGCCATAAAACCCTAACTAAGACAATGGCTATTTCCTAATGTCAAATGTATTCGTTTTACACATTCTGCCTTCAAAGGCCCTCATAGTTTTCATATTTCTCAACACTATTCAAATGTCAAAAAAGTCCTATGAAACTTGAATAAGACTCTTAGCTGTGAGTGCCTGTACAATCAGAAAGAAAGTCACAAACTTCGAATATCTAATAACGCAGAACAATCATGCCATATGGTCTCCTGGGGTCTTGGAGGAGAATAAAGATTCTGCCAGGGAATAGATTGGAATCTGTTCGTGTTATAATCCAGCAAAGGATCTGCATGCATTCTGTCCATGAATTGAGATTTAACTAGGGATGGATTGGAAAGTAACAGTCTAAGTCATTTAGTGGAGGAGATTTCAAGACCGCGCAGAGACCATGCTGTGACACAGTTGTAGCTGAGATGTAATTGCAGTGGAAGAGAGTGCTGAATTGGAATTGAAACATGTGGAGATGATCTAAGGTTAGAGCCCCGGGGGGCCGGGGGGGGGAGCATAGCAACTAGACCGAGGTAGAAACAGCACGGCAAACAGCAAATACCGCAGCTCCATGTGTGACGTCATTGGTGATGTCATCTGTACTCCAACACACGGGAATAGCTCTGCCCTCTGGCTCTAGTGCCTCCATGTTGGGCTGGATTCACCCAATAGCTGTAGCTTTTTTTAATTCAGCAGGCATCCCCATTCCTGGCATCGCCAAGATCCTGCCTGTCTTATACAACTTAGATTTTATCTTCCCAGCTTCACTCAATGACTCCATCCATGCAGAGAGTCTGACGCTGCTATTCCTTGATGGCAGGCTACCTTCACTTTTGTGCCCAATAAAACGACACCAAGTCCTGCTGCCAGTTTGATATAACCTGGCCCCCATTAATCACAACTTCTGTACCTTCAATATATTTAGGCACCTAACCCTGGGAAAACACATTCCTTGGAAGTTGTTCCTAAACAGGGAATATTTGCTTGTGCATTCTCTATTCGAGCTCTTTCTTTCCTAATTTCTATACATTTTTTTTTCCAGTAGAGGGGTCCTACCATCAAGGCACTTTTTTTAATTGCATTTTTTTATTTACATTTTAAATGTTATACCATTTCCTGGTTCCCGCTATCCCACCCCAACCCCTGCTTCTATGAGGGTGCTCTCTCACCCACCCACCAACTCCCTCCCTCCTCCCCTCCCTGACATTCCCCTACACTGGGGCATTGAGCATTGACAGGACAAGGGCCTCTCTTCCCATT
This sequence comes from Rattus rattus, assembly GCF_011064425.1. Taxonomy (NCBI): domain Eukaryota; kingdom Metazoa; phylum Chordata; class Mammalia; order Rodentia; family Muridae; genus Rattus; species Rattus rattus. Next base: position 122,584,756 of record NC_046158.1, on the reverse strand, counting down.
GATGGTCAACAAAGCTATCCTCTACTACATTGTGGATAGAGCCATAGGTCCATCCCTGTATTCTCTTGGGATGGTGATTTAGTCCCTAGGAGCTCTGGAGGGTCTGGTTGGTTGATATTGTTGTTCTTCTTATGGGGTTGCAAACCCCTCCAGCTACTTCAGTCCTTTCTCTAACTCCACCATTGGGGACCCTCTTCTCAGTTCAATGGTTGGCTGCAAGCATTCACCTCTGTAATTGTCAGGCTCTGACAGTGCCTTCAGGAGACAGCTATATCAGGCTCCTGTCACCATGCATCTTGGCATATTGTCTAGGTTTAGTGGCTGTATATGGGATGCATCCCCATGTGGGGCCGTCTCTGGATGGCCCTAAAGGCACTGTCTTATTGTCCCAGTACAGAATGCAAAGTTTCTCTTTAATTTCACTAATCTAATAGTCAACATTCCATCGTCTGTGTCTACTTTATCCCCAACTTTAAATTTGCCTACATTTCTAGCCTTCCTATCTTTCTGACTCACTTTCTACTCTCTTTCACTGTGAATATGGCTGAGAGCAGAAGCAGTAAGCACACCATGGCCTGAATGCTACATTGTTTCACAATTTCCTCTGAGAAGCAAACTAGTGTGTTATTTTGAGCTCTTCCCCACCCAAAATTTCAGGACATGGCAGAATGCAGTGAGATCCACTGAAACTCAGTGGCTTCTAATCTAGACCCCAAAAGAATACCTGTCTTCTGGAACCTCACAAGCAGTCTTTACTTTCCTCATCCCCACCACCACCACCACCTCACCAGGATGTCCATTAAAGTCTCTTTACAGCACCCTAGGGCTTCTCTGCCTTAAGCTCTAAATTCCTTTCACATTCCTTCCACAAACCAGTGCCAGATGCCTAGGATTCACATGATCTCAGTCAAGGACAACAGAACCAATTTTCTGTATTAGCTTCTCCCCTCCCCTCTTCATTTTTGTGGCAAAATACCTGAAAAGGAGAAACAGAAAATGGAGGATTTATTTCAGCTCATTCTTTAGGGTAACACCGTCCATTGGCATTGAGCTTATAGATGATCCACCATACTGTCTATATGATGGGAGGAGTCTCAGAAGTAGTCAGCATTCCATTGTCCATGTCTACTGTATCCCCAACTTTAAATGTGCCTACATTTCTTTCCTCAGAAGGTAGCTCCATGGTAACAGGGGTATTTGGATGACTTGAATGAGACTAGCCCCATAAGTGCATATATTTGAATGTTTCCCTGTTGGTGGACCGTTTAGAAAGGATTAGGAGGTGTGGCCTTGTTGGAGGAGGTCTGCCACTTGGGGTAAAATTTGAGGTTTCAATGGCCGGTGCCAGGCCCAGCCTCTTTCTTCTTTCCTTCTCGCCCTCTCTCCCTCTTTCCTGCTCCTTCTCTTCCTCTCTGTTGTGTGCTTGTGGATAAGATATAAGCTCTCGGTTACTGGTCCAGCAACATATCTGCCTGCCTACTACCCTGCCTCTTACCTCGATGGTCATGGACTCACTCTCTGAAACTGTAAGCAAGCCTCCAATTAAATGCTTTCTTTTATAAGTTGGACATGGTTTATCTTCACAGCACTGGAAGAGCAAGAAATATAAGAGTATAGCACTGTTGTTCACATCCTGGCAGACCGGTAAACAGAGAGTAAAGCGCAGGCTGGAGCCAAGGACATACTAAAATCTCGAAGGTCTGCTGCTCACCTCGGACCCACTTTCCCCATTTCTTAATGGTTCCAAAAACGTCCTAAAATAGCACCACCTACTGGAGATTAATGAACTTTAGGCAACAATTACCAATCCAACCATAGAGCAAGCTATCGGTTAGAAATTCAAATGGCTACAAGTCCCAATGTCTTGGAAACACCTGCCACAAATCTCAAAGAAGAAAGCCATCCATCAAACCTACCTGTCCCTGTGTTATTTTAATGCCACATAACAAATTCAAACAAGTCTCTCACACAGTTGTATTAAAGCAAGTGGGAACGAGACACTATGGCGCTTGGCGGGCATAGCCAAGGGCTTCAGAAACACCAGGCAACATATGGGTCTCTTCATGTATTTGGTTGCAGAACAGGTGGGTATTGCCTAGAACCAGCTCAAAGTATGGGCGCCTTTTCATATATGGGACTTTAGGAATAGTGAAAAGCTTCTCAATTCTGAGCACTGTCCTTACTTCTCACTGAACTCTGAGCTTTGCAGCTCCTTTTTTTTTTTAATGATTGGCAGAAAGGCACTGTGCAAATGTGTATCTCTGAAATGCATTCTCTAGATCCAGAACAGGATCAAGAACCACAGCTCTAGTGTCCTCTGTTTAGGATCCCTAGAAATGGGATCTGAGTGGAAGATCTTAGCAGCTCTCACTATGGGGGATACGGAGTTGCTCAGAGGAAGCTGGCACCACAAATAGCAAGGCATTTGCTTGAGTCTTGCTGGAGATGAAGAGACTTTCACCTTTAATGGCTGTATAACCTTCTTCCTGGTTAAACCTGAGCCTGCACCTAGGGGCAACTTAATGTCTCCTCCAATTGGAAGTATATACTTGTATTTAAGATCAGCTGTTTCAAAACCATTATGAAACTGTTTGTTGATTTTGCTTTGTCTTCAGATCTTGCTGTATATGACAAGCATACCCGAGCTTGCCTTGAATTTGTAGGCTTCTTGCTTCCATCTGTAGGGGTGCCGGGTGTGCAACAACCTGGCCTTCAACTTTGGAAAAAGAAGCAGATACTCACTTGGAAGCAGTTTCTCTCTCTCTCTCTCTCTCTCTCTCTCTCTCTCTCTCTCTCTCCTCCCTCCCTCAAAGAAAAATCCCAATTTCAAGTCTGTTTTATCTTTCCTATTATATTTGGGTTTGACCTTTAAGTAAAGACCCTGCTTAAGCTGGCAGCCATGTTCTTCGGCTTCTTGACTTGAGAAAATGTTCTCTATCTGTTGAGTGCTAAGGCGTTAAGCAAATGTTTGTCTAACCTTTGCTACAAGCATAAGCTCACCTTTTAATAAAGTACACCCAAAAGGCAGCACTACAAGTCTGCTGGAGCTCTGCGTCGTGTTCCGAGCAGGCAGTGGAGGAATTAAAGAACTGTCTTGTTTGAATAGGAAGTCCTGTGTGATGAGTCTGCCAGCGAGGGCAGGCTGGGACTGGCAAGAAGCTGTGAATATAAACTAGAGATGAGTCCTGGCCTATTTTGACGTATCGCTGTGAGCGTGCAGGTAGCTGACTATAGGCAGCCTGGCGTGCTTGCCACTGCTGTGGGAATAGCCTGGGCTAAAGCTGATCCTTTGGAAGAACTGTAAAGGTTTGCTTTTATCTTATCTGACAGAGGTAGGATACTGTGAAGTGGGAACTTAAGGGGGAATCACCACCGTCTTGCTATTGTACCATCTAGGATTTTCTCCCCAGATGGGAAACACTTACAAGAATTATTTTTCAGTCTGAAGCACCCACCGGCAAGGTTCTATAAGTAGACGGTCCAGAGCTTGGAAGACATACAGCTATGTTACTACTTGTACCCTTGAATGCTAAGCTTTCTCCAGGCACAGCACCCCCAACCACTGTGGTGGGCCTGCTTGTTAGGGGTAGGGAAATCATAGTGGTTTTTTTCTCAATAAATAGACTCTGGGTAAGGGCAGGGGAGGAGCAGCGTACCAAAGCTTCCTTAGTGAGTGAATGTAGAGAGATCATCAGTAGGAGAGCAGGCAAGCAGGGCAGAGGAGAGAAGAAAAGCACAGCGGGTGGGTTTGACAACAAGAAGGCTGTCATGTGTTCAGTGTCAGTTAAGGACATCTAAGAGACATGGGAACTACTACACAAGCAAGCTAGCCTCTTCCAGGGTGAGCCTGCGTTATACACCAACCTCCATCACTCATTGGCTATTTATTCCCTGGTGGTATTGAATCCCTGGCCTTTCCAGGTTGCCTTGAAAGGATAAATTTGAATGGCCTGGTGGACCATTAGGTACACACACAGTGGTGTGGACTAGGTATCAATAGCAACTACCATTGTCTCTAGCCTTGTAAATTTTCTATACGAAGTCAGGAGGCTCAGTCATTGATCTTCGTAGCTAGTCGAATTCTCTTCTATAGATCTAACGACCTAGATTCAGGCAATTAGGACCTGGGCAGACTAAGCCAACTTCTCCAGCCTACCCTTCTCTACAGAAGCTCTGGACTGAGAGATGAAGGCCTTTGCATGTTTGCCTAATGGCCAAGGTGCTACTTTATCACCCATTTGGTTCTTTCACCCTATGGATGTCTTCTAGATCTGCCCCACCCCACCCCCAAGTCTCAGGGCAGGAAAAGTCAGTAACTGTAGGATGTACAAAGCCCTAACCCAACGTCCAACTTTTAATGTGCTCTATAGCCATGCTTCACAACCCCTAGTTCTCAGGGCTCATTCTGGGAATAATACAATGTTACACGAGGACATGGGGCGTTAATTTGTTAAAATTTAAATTCAACAGCAAGTTTAAAATATCATGCAAGCTTTATTCAAGCTGTGAACAATGACAACCTAGATCAAAGCTTGAATAGGTTTTATCCAGTCTTTACCCTATATTCTATGAGAATACAAAAAAGCTGCACATTGCAAAATAGGCATTAGGTCTTCCCTCCTCTCTCTCCCTCTCCCTCTCCTTCTCCCTCTCCCTCTCCATCTCCCTCCACTCCTGAAAGTATCTTTCCGTGTAGTCCAGGCTGTCTCAAACTCAAGCTCCTCCTGCCTCAACTTCCCTAGTGATAAGATTACAGGTGTATCACCATGCCCAGCTACATATCTATTTTGAATCTTCACTCCTCATGTATGAGAACTGGCTAATTCATTTCTCTTCCCAGAGCTGAAGTCTGTGATGCAGAGTATACTGCACGGTTTACACTAACATTTAAATAATTTCTCTCTGTAAGCAAAAGGCAGTGTCAACATTGAACCGGTGAAATGTTTAAATTTTAATTGTGTCCACAAATGCGGAGACCCTCTAAATAAAACGGTGTGCTTAGGAAGATCTTCAGAAAAGGTTAGACAGGATGACAATAGCAAAGGAAGGGGTAAGAAGGAAAACAGAAATACAAGCCTGAAAGAGACAGCTGGTGCTATTGAAGTTGACAACACCCGCGTTACAGAGGGGGCAAGGAAGTGCTATTTTTATTTGCGAAATAAGAAGACATTGTAATCATCTTCAGGAAGAAGCCGTAAAGTAAAGAGGGCATGATAGCTGTTTGAAAAGCAATTAGGCTATCCCCTGGAGGAGACGGAAAATAGATTCCAGAAGAAATGCAAGGGGCCCTTTTGACCCCGTCAGGTGTCAACGCTTCACCAGCCAGGAGCCCTCGTGGTGCTGATGTGCTAGGGATGACACTGAGGGAGATGTCAAATCGGGAGCAAAGCAGCAAGGGGAAGGTGCTGGGAACAATGGAGGGAAGAGTTCGTGGGTGCTCTTCTAGGTGTTGCTGATGGCAGGGGGCAGCTGTGTCTGTGTCACAAGCTGTGTATATGATAAGCATGCTACAGTGAATTTGCAGAATCCTATTTTTCATGTTTCCACTCTACCTAATGACTCGTTACAGAAGTAGGACTTGCAAAACAAATACCTACCCGGATAATTGATTAGGCCTGCTGACATATGTCATTCTTTTGGAATTCACCGACTGATTTATTCGTGTCATCTCTTAGTGTAGGTTACTTCCACCTCAGTGATGCTCACGCAGGGGTTCAGAGTACCCGTTGATAGGGTGCTGTCTTTAGCACCATCAACTATATTCAGCAGCATCCCTGGCTATTGCTCCTCAATGCTAGTAGTCTCCCCAGTCATGCCTGAAAGTTTCCAAATGCTGCTGGCAGGGACAGACACTCAGTGATGAGTCAGAATAACCCTTGGTTAAGAACTATGTTGTTCCCAGAAGTAAAAAAGCAGAAGATGGTTTTCATCAACCATATTCCAGCAGAGTGTCATGAGCAAGCTTACGGACAATCATAAAGCTGGTCATCTGGCTTCAGATCTAAGCCCCCGGCCCCCGCCTTATGACTCAAATGATGGGGACACAATGCTGTCCTTTGGAGCCACCCCACAGCGCCATCTAAGACACCAGGAGCTGTGTTAATTGTTCTCCAGACAAGCTTCCACTCTGCGCGAAAGGTGCTGATGCTGCTTTCTATAAATGAATTAAACCAACTAAAACAAATTATAAACCCTGCAGGGCTCCATATCAAAAGGAAACCGGCAAGGTGGGTTTGAAAGAGAACCGTCAGCTTCCCCTAACGTGGATTTTTCAAATCTGTCAAATTCGTTTTAAGGTCTGCAGCAAAGGCATATTAATACCTCTTATCTGTGCCAGGTGTCAAGCAGATTTGAATATCATGCATTGATGGGAAGAGAGGCAACGGAGGCTCCATGAGAAACTATTCTGGATGCTTCCATGACAACCATACCTAGTTTCCTTAGGAAATGTCGCTCTGTGTGCTGAACCCAAACTAACCACCGGAGGTCACCCTAGCCCTATCACAAAGTTTCCAGGTCTCCAGAAGTAGATCACAGAGAGAATCCTAGGCTAGATTAGCTGCTGAAGCTCCAGGGGGCGCAAGAGGACTTCCTGAATATTCTGAGATGAGTTGAGGGGGAGGATGAAACAAAGTGAAAGCTGGCCCCTCACAAAGGCAGCTGCAGCAGATGAGGTCAGTGTGGGGGGCAGACGCCTCCATTTATGAGCTTCTTGGGTTGTACTGTTTTTTGTTTCCAATCTCTAGCAACCACAGTCTATCGCACTGTGTGATAATGTTGCTTACCTACTACAATCCTTAGCCAATAACTTGTCTGTTACCACATCAAAATACTGGAGATTGGGTTGTTTGTGAAGAACAGTCACTTAACTCACTGTTTGAAAGGTAGAAAGTTTAAGAGCATGTTGCTGGCATCTGGTGAGGACTTTTCTTGCTCTGTGGTACCTTGATAAAAGGACATGAGGCATGTGCTACAGAGTCTGCTTTCACAACAAAGCCACTTCTGAGCCAATCCATTAATGAGCTAAGCCCTCACGAGTCCATGATCTCTCAAATGCAAACATCTTATCTATCCCTATCATGATACAGTGTGCATTAAGTTTCCAATACATGAAGTCAGAAAATTCGTTCAGGCCATACCAAAGAGTGACAGGCTGCAAAGACAGCCCAGTTTTCCTTGCCTTAGAGCTGGGTGACTCTGTGGTGATTTAGCAAAGTTACTTGAGCATGGGAGTCCTCTGTGGGGTCAGGCCAGAGCCAGCCACCAAGACTTTTCCTAACATAGCATTCAGGCTGAGTTCCTTCCTTTTCCTGCCCTTCTGTCCCATGCTATCCATTTCCCCAGAGAGCTATTCTTTGATAAGTATGAGTGTCTATCTTTGGGTCTACTTCTGAGCAAGCTCACCCACACATCAGTGTATCATCAGTGCCCATGCCTGTTGATTCCGTTACCCCTGGATCATCACCCTAGCTGTTGTATGTGGCACAGGGGTGTGCAAATCCATCCTTTTAGAATGGCCCCATAATCCCTGTGGCATTTTTCTGCAGGACTAGTAAATGTCTGCTCCTGCATTCCAGCAGGTCCAACTGATGCCTCTTCTGTCTATTTTCAAAGAGTATGTGTGGCCATTCTTGGGGCTACCTTGTGGACTCTTCTTTCTTCTGCCATCCTCTACCTCTTTCCGTCTTCCCTTTCAACTCCCTAACACTAGATAGGAGAGAGAAAGGGACAGGGGGGAAAGGGGGTGACATTATTGTTACACTATTTCCAACTGATTTATGAGCATCAAGTTCCTTGGGATAAGTTTGACCTTTACCATCAGGATATCTAATTTTTATCATCATCATCATCATCATCATCATCATCATCATCATCATCACCACCATCATCATCATCATCATCAGCTCTTCTCTGTGCATGACTACTTAACAAATTGCAAACAACAGCAACCAACCAAAAACCAACCCACAAACAACAACCCACCCTGCCTCTCAGGCCCTAGCATTTATATGCCCTCTGACAAGTGCCCAGAATTCTAAATATGGTGCAATTGTAACATTATCTGCTACTGGCAAAATCACACCCCTTCTAAAAGTGCAAGGCAAATCACAGCTGCTGCGGACAACCTGAAGCAGCCCATATCCCACACCTAGGATTAAGATGAAAACATATTCTTATATTTTTTTTTACTAAAGAAACCAAAATTCTCACTACAAGTGTAGGTGACACTTCTTCCCAGGAACAAAAGTCCTGTGTCGTCCATCCTTCTGTGGGGGGAACTGACAGTCAGATTTAAAGCCCAGAGAAGAATTGGGAATAGAGCTCAGAGGGAGGGCACTTGACAACCTCCATGAGACCCTGGCTTGATACTTAGTACAATAATAATACTACCCAGGGGAATTGAAGTTAATTTTTAAAGTCCTTTATATCATCTTCGAGTGAGGGAAGGCAAAGGAGAGAATGTCCAAAGAGACCAAACCACAAGTGGCCAAAGACCCAGTGATGTGGACACCCATGGGCCGTAGCTTGGGTATTTTGCCCTTGGTGGGTAGAATCAAAACTCCTGTTGGCACTAATTTTCCCAGATTAATTTAGCTTAAACAAATTAGCATTCCAATCTCAACCGATCCACTTGGCTGGAATAAATTCACATGCTGAAGCAGAAGGGAAGAAGGGAGGAAGGCAAGGAGAGGTGGGAGGTGGCGAGGCACTTCACAGCAACCTCTCACCTCTCGCTCCTCGCTCCTCCAACGTGCTGACTTTAGCGTGGCGCGCACTTGAGAAAAATGATTAAAACGATTGCTCACGTGTGACAGAAAAGTAATTTCCATTTAGAAAAATATTTAAATCAGGAGTTGGGAGCTTTCTCTGTCTTAGTTAATAATGGGCTAGATTACATGGGGAGTAGATTATGTAAAGCCTATGGATCAATATACCATTTTCCTGATTAAATTGCTGGTGTACTGTGGGATTTGTAGGGGATACAGCTGGGGAGATATCTGGAGACCTGAAATTGCATTTCAAGGGTAAATAAGGAGTAGTGTAAGCTGGGGTAATTTCTTCTTATCTTTCTTCCCCCAGATTTTTAGATTGATGAGGAACGAGTTTCTTCACGGTGCTCGCTCTTTCTCTATCTCCACTCAGAGCATGCTCCCTCCTCCGGAGATTTGCTTAAATACTACATGAGCACACTTACGTCTCTGTTCCCTTGTATTGAATTTGATCCATGAGGGTAAATTCAATATGCGTGAGCCTCAGTGACAGGCCGCATTAATCTAAGGTCGGGAGTGGGTGATGCTAACAGTTATCTCTCTCACACTTATGAAATATGTTGGAGTCTAAAACCTAACTGCTCAGAAAGGCCGCTACTGGGTGTAATCACATTGTCCCTCGTGAACAATGGACTAAGTCACAAAGACGCAGTCTGTGAGTAGTGGGTGGAATAAAGGCACCGGCTGTCACCTTAGCATTTCCAGTAAAAGATTATTTCCAAGGGTAGGTTTTATAAAATGGTTGCATACTATACTTGAGGGTGGACAAGAATTCACTGGGTAGCCCAGGTTGCTCTTGAACTCATGGTAATGCTCCTGCCTCAGCCTTCCTCTTCAGTGTTAAGGTTGCCATGCTCAGCCAAAAGTCAGCATTTGAATTGTTAACTCTGGTAGTTAATTGAGGTAGTCATTTGCCACATCACACAGGAGGTGAGGGCTCATGAATTCATGGTCAGAAAGTTGAAGGTTAGGCTTCTGGTTTTCACATCCGGTGGACATTCTGATCGCTGATTTACCTCAGACAGATTTTTATTAATTAATTATTTTTATTTATGTCCCAAATGTTGCCTCCTCCCAGTCCCCTTTTGAAGTTTTCCCTGCTCCCCCACTCCCCTTCACCTCTGAGAGGCCTAGGTGTCCCTCCTTCCTGGGACGTCAAGTCTCTACAGGATTAGGCACATTTTCTCCCACTACAAGGAAGTCCTCTGCTACATACATGCTAGGCATCTTAGCCCATGTATGCCTTTTGGTTGGTGACTTAGTCTCTGGGAGTTCTCAGCGGTCCCGGTTGGTAGACATTGTTGTTCTTCCTGTGGGATTGCCATTCCGTTCACTTCTTTCAATTCTTCCCCTAACTCTCCCATAGGCTCCCCAACCTCAGTCCAATGTGTGGCAGTAAGTATCTGCACCTGTCTCAGACAGTCGCTGTACAGCCTCTCAGAGGACAACCATGCTAGGCTCCTGTCTGCAAGCACATCAGTGATAGTGTTCATGGGATGGATCCCAAGTTGGGCCAATCACTGGCCGGCCATTCCTTCGGTCTCTACTCCATTTTTTTTTTGTCTTTTTTTTTTTTTTTTTTTCTTTTTTTCAGAGCTGGGGACTGAACCCAGGGCCTTGCGCTTGCTAGGCAAGCGCTCTACCGCTGAGCTAAATCCCCAACCCCTCTACTCCATTTTTGTCCCTGCTTTTCTTTTAGATAGGAAAAATTCTAGGTCAAAAATTTTGAAGGTAGGTTAGTGACCCCATCTCGCTACCGGGGGCCCTGTCTCTTCAGGTTCCATTTCCCCACTGTTGGGCATTTCTGCTAAGGTCATCCCCATTGAGTCCTGGGAGCCTTTTACATCACAGGTCTCTGGGACTTCCTAGAGGTTCCCCCACACCCCACACCCCCTGAAGCAGCAGATTTCCATTCGCTCTCCTGGCCCTCTGGGCTTCTCTTCTGTCTGCCCCCCATACCTGATCCTGCCCCCCTTTTCCCTTTCCCGTCCCCTTCCCCTTTTCCCACCTAGTTCCCTCCTTCCCTCTGCCTCCCATGATTATTTTGTTCCTCCTTCTAAGTGGAATTGAAGTATCCTCACTTGGGCCTTCCCTCTTGTTAAACTTCTCAGGGTCTGTGGGCTGTATCATGGGCATTCTATATTTTTTGGCTAATATCCACTTATCAGTGAGTACACACCAGGCATGTCCTTTGGGGACTGGGAAACCTCACCCAGGATGATATTTTCTAGAGCCACCCATTTGCCTGCAAAATTCACATGTCCTTGTTTTTAATGTCTGAATAGTATTCCATTGTGTAAATGAACAACATTTGCTGGATCCATTCTTCAGTTGTACCTCAGACAGTTTTACAGGATACAGAAGCAGACGGCCCACAAGGGCTCCTGAACAAGAGGCATAGCTTTTTCTTTTCTTTCCTTTCTTTTCCTTTCCTTTCCTTTCCTTTTCTTTTCTTGCTCTTCTCTTCTTTCTTATTTACTTCTTCCCCCCTCTTGTGTGTGTGTGTGTGTGTGTGTGTGTGTGTGTGTGTGTGTGTGTGTGTATACTAATTTTGAAATCAAGGCCTTATACAAGCTAAACATAAAGTCCTCCACTGAGCCCTGCAGCACCAAGAAGGATAACGTCTACAAAAAGGCACACTATTATAGTGGAAATATCTGTCAAGTCTACAAGCATGACCCTGGCATGCTTTTAGAAAAACAAACAAACAAACAAAAAACAACCCTGCCTATCTTATTTAAGATTTTATTGCTGTGAAGAAACACCATGACCACCACAACTCTTGTAAAGGAAAATATTTAATTGGTGCTGGCTTACAATTTCAGAGGTTTAGTCCATTTTTTGTCATGCAGGAAGCATGGCAGCATGTAGGCAGACATGTGCTGGAGAAGGAGCTGAGAGGTCTATATCATGATCTGAAGGTAGCAGGAGGAGACTGGGCATAGCTTGAGCATAGGAGACCTCAAAGTCTAACTCCACAGTGAGACTTCCTCCAACAAGATCACACCTGCTCCAACGAGGCCACACCTCCTCATACTGTCACTCTCTGTGGGTCAAGCATCCAAACACGAGTCTATGGGTGGCATTTCTTTTCTAATTACCACACTACCTTAAATTGCCCTTTAAAAAAATTGCTGAATGCTTGTTCTCAGGAAGTAGCCAAAGAAGTGTTTGAGAATAAGAATTGGGATTGTCTATCCACAGACTCATTAATTATGTTCATGTTATTACTTTCCATGGGATCATACAACCGGTGTTCAGAAGGACCCTTGGCTACTCATTTACACACCACCCTTATGACCAACACTCAAAGGAAATGCAAAGGTAAAGTGACAGCTCTGATGACTTAGGTATGGGACAGCAGGGAGGGGTAGGAGGACTTGCTTGCTTGTTTCTATTTGCAGCTTTATTTGAGAGCCCAGGAACAGGCACACTGGGCTTTTTACTACATTGTACCTCCCTAATATGTTTTCCCACCACACACGCAGGTACACACGCATACATACACATGAAAAACCAACTTTATCAGACACTAAGAATAACATTTGTGAAGCTTGAATGTAAGTGTGCACACTGTGCTAAGTGTTTGCAACATTTCTGACAGACAACCTCAGAAAAATTTAAACAGCTTGAGTGTCTAGAAAGAAAAGATGTTCAAGATTAATTCACTTAAAAAACAAGAATGCGGGTTCCTCAAATGTTTCACAGATGTTTTAAAACCCTCTAATTTTAAATGTAATTTCATTGCTATTTATTTGTATCTGTTATGTATTGCATATTATATGGAGTGGTTTTGTGCAGAATGTCTCATCTACATCAATTTTCATAATTATGCTCAAAGTTAATTATGATTGCCCCCAAAGCATTGCTATTCCCACTTTGAGGAGGAATGAATTGGGAAGCAAGACAATTGTCACACTAACAATAGAAGCCCAAACACCACTCCTCACTTAAAGGCTTTCCTGTGTCTGCACCATACACATAAGTTATAGTTAATTCTTGCTACAGCCCAGCCATGGAGATACTGCTAATCTATGTGAAGTCAAGAAGCCAGAGGTTAAAAAGAATTTTAACCTTGTTCACGTATGTAAGCCTGGGAACTGGCAGTAAACGTTGTCTGTAGACCACCAAACCTCTTGACAACTTTGTATGCAGGTAGGCAGTGAGTGCTTGTGCACATGTAGGCATTGGCATGCAGAGGGCAGAGGTCAACTTACAATGTCAAGCTTGAGACAGGATCTCTCACTGGGACCTAGGGCTCTTTGACTTAGGCTAGGCTAGCTACCGAGTGAACCTCAGAGATCCATCTGTCTCTACCTCTCCAGCTCTCAGATTCCAAGTGTGCACCATCATTCTGGTTTGCTTTGTCTTGTTTGTTTGTTTTACACCTGAGTGCTGGATCCTCATGAACAGATAAGCTACCCCCACCCCAGAATTCTTTTAAGAAATCTATTTTATTGCCTATTTACTGTACAGTATGTCAACTCCTCTTGCCTTTAGTCAGTTTCTGTAACTTCATTCTACCTATTTTCAGTCAGGACTTAGATTTTTTTCCCCCACTCATAACCGTTTTGTGTCCAAGAAGCTTTCACAAAATCTTGAGGATCTGCACATATAGATCAGGTATACAAATTAAACAATTAGAGATAATCAATCATAAAAATGTACATGAAAACAATTCTTCAGTGTTATAAGATGCTGTTATTTATTAAAGACAAAATTCATATTTATCAAAATATGCTTTAATTGAGGTAGCTGTGCTTCTTCATTTTTGCATAAGGAAATCCTCTCTTGGGCGGGTGACAAGGCACAGTGTGTAAAGCCACTTGCATGTAAGCCTGATGACCTTAATTCTATTCTGAGATCCCACCAGGGAGCAGGAGAGAACTGATTTCTGGGAGTTGTCCTCTGACCTTCCCAGTTACCTTTGCACTTTCTCTCTCTCACACACACAATAAAATAAGTAAGACCCTAAGTAGTTTACAGAAAGCCTGTCTGGATATTTGGCAGTATAGGAAGCAAAGCACTATAGACATCATTCAGAGGTGATCAATATTTCTATTCTTCATTTGTAAATGCTGAGAGTTCCACTTCACATAAATGCGGAATGTAAAATGGCACAGGCGTGTTTAGGGCCATTTCAGAAATTGCTTCGAATTCTGTCCTAATCCAAAACCGAAATTAATCAACCAGATTTTATGAAACTTGGGTCAGCAATTCAAACAGCAGCCCTTAATGTCAAACACTCTAACACAATGCAACCCCAAAGTACACTAATGTGATACATGCCAAGGACTGGTGGTAGGAAATACTGAACGTTCGCTCCCCAGAATTAACACATTGCCTTTCTGTAAGGGCAGGCAGCCTGTGCAGAATAAGAGCTCCACGATCTACAGCATGTAGTCTGATATTAAAGCCACATTGTTTCGTGTGGTGTTAGTTGGCAGCGTGTGGTATCAGGGCATGGGCAGAGGCAAGGGCACATGGGTATTTAGAACCAAGGCATGCTGTAATATGGAGGGACTGTCAGAATCACTGAGTCTTAATATGATTGATATTCTTAACTTGATTAATATGATTCTTAATTTGCCTTTCAGGTATGTAGAGTCCTTGGCTCAAAAAAAATAACATAAATAATTTTAAAGTGAGTGTATGACCCATAGGTAATTCTAGCTTGCAAGCTTCCTTGATACCTCAGTGTACGTACTGTTTTTGGTCATTGCTGCATTTGATTATAGAACACCAGATGTTATTGATACCCATAGTTTAAGAAGCTAACTTTTCAGCAAACTCTATCACATGTCTTATGGTGAACCTGCATCTGTAGCCATGCATTGTTTTTTTCGTTGGTTTGTTTTGTGTGCTTCCACAAGGGAGAAATTTGTTGCCCAAATTCTGTGAAGGATTAAATAACTTTTTTTTCCCTTTTACAAGGAGACAGTATAAACGTCACAGTAAAAGTTCAGTGCTTTCTAAACTGAGTCATCTGTGTCATAGACTGAAAGACAGTGTTAGCCATTGCCTGCTTTGTTGTTTCGTTGTGTATAATCAATCTGTGGGCATCTGTGGGCATCTAGAACTGTGAAATAAAAAAAGAAGGAAGAGACCGTGGGGATTCCCACTCTGTCTTGGCTTACAGAGAATGGCTTTGGGTAGTTTGCCCTCTAGAGTAGAGCAAGGATATGCTCATGGCTAGGTGCAGCTACCCCAGTATATGACTGATAGAGTAAAGCAAAAGACTTAAGCAGCATAACATGACAGTAATTAATATTGAGATGTAAGGGAAGCTTTTAAGCTAGAACTCCTTGTGGGTCACAGAATCTATACTTTAAAGTATTTTATTTTATGGAGCCCAGAGCCTCTGCATTCTTGAGAGACAAACTCCTTACCACTGAGCCATAGCCACAGCATCCTTTGAATATCTTATTTCAAAACAGTATCTCACTAAGTTTAGGTTGCCCTTGAACTTGCCTGGTCGCTCCAACAAGTCTTGTACTTGAGATCCTCTAAAGTAGCTAGAATTATAGGTCTCTGCCACTATTCAAGTATCTTCTATCTGGGGAGTGTGTGTGTGTGTGTGTGTGTGTGTGTGTGTGTGTGTGTGTGTGTGTGTGTGTGTGTGTGTGTGTGTGTGTGTGTGTGTGTGTGTGTGTGTGTGTGTGTGTGTGTGTGTGTGTGTGTGTGTGTGTGTGTGTGTGTGTGTGTGTGTGTGTGTGTGTGTGTGTGTGATGCCTGCATGTCAAGTCATGTCAAGTCAGAAATGGCACACGCAGAATTCAGAGGACAACTTGAAGAGTCAGTTCTTTCCTGATGTCATGGGGTCACAAGGCTCCAACTCAGGTCAGGATTGGTAGCCAGCATCCCTATCTACTAAGCCTTCACAGCAGCCCTACTTTCCTTTATGAATATCATATCATTGGTGCCATTGACGACTAGTTTTTAGTGCCATTTTTTAAATTTGAGGATTGCAACATTCCCACCACTTTTCTCTTCTTTCCAATTCCTTTCAGGTCCCCTGAAATAATCCCTCTTGTATTTATGACCTCTTCTTCCACATTAATTTTATTATAAATATATATATATGTATATATATGTATATATATAGGTGTGTGTGTGTGTGTGTGTGTGTACATGTCTATACAACAAACTGTGCCTAATTAATGTTGCCTTTATTTTTGTGTGTTTAAGGCTGACCACTTAGAAGAAAAAGATGAGGGAATAAGGGAGGGAGGGGGAGAAAGAGCGAGGGGGGCACTGGGAGAGGGAAAGGGAGAGAGAAAGAGAGAGAATTGGTTCTCTCTCCCTCTGTCAGTAGCCATTGACTGCTGTAGCTCTTTACCTAGGGGTGGGGCTTTGTGAAGTTTTCTCCATCTATGTTGCCGTGACGATTGGTATAGTCTTTCCAGGTCTCATGCAGGCAGCTGTATTGTTGATAGTTCATGGGAACCTCATCTCTCTCCTGACAAGAAGCCACCATTACACAACAGGACTTACAACTGGTTAAAGATGTTAAAATGCCATTGCTCTTAGTGAGGAAAGAATTCCCCTACAGGAAGGGGGACCAGAATGACTCATTGGCCACAAGCTCCTACCCCATCCATTCTCTAAAGACTGATGTGGTATGTACAGGAAAGAGGGAGGAGGAAAGCAGCAACGATGTTGAAATCCTTTGAACCTTAGGAGGGTTGTGCTGTCCCTCATACTCAGCAGCTTTTTGAATATTGCTTTATAAGAGAAGGCACAAAACTCAGACTCTCATGCATTCTCAGAAGTTGGAGATCATGCTGATTCTGATTCAGAAGGTTTCCTGGGCCCTGAGATCTGCCCTGTGACCAGTTCCCAGGGATACAATAGATCAGAGGGCAGAAAGGATAGCCATGCATTGCATAGTGAACTTTCTTTATTCTTTATTCTTTATATAGATCCCCCCAGGAGGCTTAAACCTAGCATGGATTTCTCCATTCTTGGATGAGTTCAGTCATGGGATAAGAGCTTATTGGCACATGAAGGGAATTCTGCTGTAGAAGCCTTCAACTTGGGGAGCAAAGCTGGAACCCTGACACTAACCAGAAGATACAAAAGGTGTGCTATATATCTCCAAGAGAGATAAGGTCTGGGATAAGGAAGCCATTGACCAAGAGGAATTAGAGCTGGGAATGATGGCACACACATTTAGTCCCAGCAGTCAGGAGCAGAGGCAGACAGATCTCTGAGTTCAAGGCCAGCTTAATCTACAAAGAGAGTTCTAAGATAGTCAGGGCTACACACAGAAACCCTGTCTTGGAAAAACAAAATAATCAAAAAAGAAAGAAAGAAAGAAAGAAAGAAAGAAAGAAAGAAAGAAAGGAAGGAAGGAAGGAAGGAAGGAAGAAAGAAAGAAAGAAAGAAAGAAAGAAAGAAAGAAAGAAAGAAAGAAAGAAAGAAAGAAAGAAAGAAAGAAGTGAATTAGAGGGTGAATAAGTGGAAAATTTATCTTAAAACTTTTGCAAGCCCTAGATGGTACCTGGAACATTACCTTTCAGGACATAAAATGAGCTAGAATAAACCACGGCATCCTTCTGATACTATTTAACTTGTGTGTGTTCCATAAAAAAATTGTTGAAATAATATTCACCCAAAGTCACAGTGGTGACAGCAGAAAAAAGATCCAAGTCTCTGACTTGTCCTAAGGATTTTCTCTACTCCCTTAGTCATAATTACAGGAACACAGAAAACTGGATGGGCAACCCCATGCCAAGTCCTCAGTACTATTTCTACCAAAAGATCAAGATGAGAGAAAGAGAGGGGGGAGGGGACTTAGAAACTAGGAAATATTTCCTTTGGCAGGAGCATACCATAAACGTTTTTAAATTATTAGTGAACAAACAGAAATTCATGAGAACATAAAAAACACATTAATTATACACAGTCAATGCAGATTTACAATTAACCACAGAAAACCTTGTGCACACCCCCTGTCAAGTAGTGAGGCAGGCATCAACAGACGGAAGTCATTGAATTTTTCACCCATAATCATTTCAACCCCACTTTTCATTTTTACTGGTAACACTCTAACTTTAAGAAAGGGAAAATATCACAGCTGACATGAAGAAAGTATCACGTTTGGGTTGAGGTATAAGGTACAACTTGCTGAGAGAAAACCATTTTCTCCTGGTAAAGTGTGGTTATAGTTGGTTTTTTTTCTTTAATTCTCTTTCATCTGTCTTTACATAATTTTAATATAATACTTTACTTATTCTTTGAGAATTTCACACAATATGTTTTGGTCATATTCACCCCCTAACTCCTCCAAGGTATACCTCCACATCCCCCTTCCAACTTCATGACGCCTCCTCTTTTTAAAATAATCCACTGAACCAATGAGTGCTATCCATACCCTTGTGGGTGAGCATGAAGTTGTGCACTAGAACATGGTCAACCTTTCAGGAACCACACCTGTAAGGTAAACTGACTCTCCCCCACCTAGTAGCCATCAATTTTCAATAGCCCCTCCCTGACTCCATGCTGTAATATTGGCTGGCTTCATCTTGTGCAGCTCTGTGCAGGCCACCAAAGCTGCTGCAGTCTCATGGGTGCAAACCTCCAGCTACCCGACTTTTTATCAAAAGGATATCTGAATTGCATCTCTGGTTCTAGGTAGAATATGGCATCTCAACTGCCTAAAAGATCATAAGACTGGTGCTATTCTGCACTGCTACTACTGCTGCTACTAGACATGGACACACACATACATACAAAGTTATAACAAAACATGCTATTGCATCCTCCCTTAAGTGTTCATCTAAACGGACCTGTCTATCAGTTGGACAGAAAACCAACCCTCAAGAAAACTGTTCTACGTGAAGACACATTAAGACGTTTGGAGGGGAAAGTAGCCCCTTATTGGGCTATAATACCCTAAAGTTCTTCTCTCTGTGCAGATGCTTGTAGATGTTCACTGCTAAGCCTGCAATGTAAGTTCTAATTCAAAAAAGTATGATTTTTTTTCCTTCCTCTACATTCTGTCTCTTTTTCAACAACTAACCCAAATCTTAAGGCCACTCGCCCTGGCACGCGGGCATCTCCACTCTCTAGAGAGCACTCTGCTTCTCTGCGGCAGCTGACAAGAGATCTCTACCTAAGAAAGCATGGCTTCCTTTCTTCCTCTTACTCATCTCCCTCCTTCCAGCAGCTGCCAGAAGGTTTCTTCCGGGTCTGTTTAATTTTTGTTTTTTTATAAATCTATGAAACTCAGAACTTGCAAATGTGGTAGGAAAAAACAGAGATGTGCTCATATTTCAGAGTAACGCATTGGGTACTTCCTGTAGAAAGGATCTGTGTCTACCCCGGATGAAGCCAGGTACGCAGTACTAACAGTCTGTTGCAAGTTTTCCTTCTACCTAGACACGTGATCTAAGTGGCGCCTCTGGGCAGGCTCAGCGGCTTGGTGCACAGAAGCCCTGCTACACAGAGAAAGATGCTAATGGGCGGGAATGGAGGGGAATCTCCAAGGCAAGGCTGACCACCAAACCAGAAAGGTTAGACTAGATTTAGAAAGGCTCACGGTTGGCCAGAGCTGTAGATGGGACCGGATGGCAGATTTGGGGACCTTGACTCTATCTTCCAAGATTTCTGGTTCTGAATAAAATGTAGCTTAGAGTCAGTTCCTGTTTCCGCTCTCAGATGTTTGCTGTGACAGGCACCAGGAATTTCAGTTTGTCACTTGTAAAATGGGACCCCTGACTCCCCAGTAACATTCTAAGGAAACTTCTTAATGCATTACATTTGTTCGGAGGAATTTTTATGGAAAGAAGAAAGTGGAAACAGAAGCAGAGGAAACACTCTTCAGACTTGATTTTTGGATGTCCCCTTTGATGACCTAAAACTTGAAAAAGAGCCAGACAGGTAACAGAATAAAAGGAAACTGTTCCAAAAATTGCCTCCCTCCCCAATGCCACCAGCCACAGTACATACACACAGACTTATTTAAATTTGAGGAAACAGGAAATGGTGGTTTGGAATGTAAAGTTATCCCCACTGAAATAACATATGAAATTTTTTTAAAAGAAAAATCCAGAGACATAATCCAAACGTTTATGAGTAGAAAAACTCTTTTTATACCTAACATTCTTATATCCAAGGGTATCAAATATTAAAAGTAACAATGCTAAACTATCCTGACAAATACAGTATTAAGACTTCAAATGACCAGGGAGACAAATAACAGAAAACACATCCAAAAGGGAGACTTCTAACTCAGCAAGCCTATGTACACATGGTAAGAGCTGGGGACAACGACCATGTAGAAATAAATACGAATAAAACACCTTGTATGTGCTTCACTGAGTAAATGAAGATTCTCCTCACTGAAAGCTAAGTATTGGGTTATAATGACCTATATGATTCCACAGCATGTGGCGGCAGCCTGTGGAAAGGCCAGGACAGGAGAAACAGGACTGAGTTGACAATTTACATATATAAGCACCTTCTAGATCCAACCTTCTGCCACCAAATAAAGCCAGAAAGGCACAAATACGCAGCTTTGGTCATTTCCACTTCTCTTCTTCATCGGCATCTCTGTTTTATCTGCAGTTTTAATTAATTTCTTATTCACAGAAGAAGTCAATATCCTGAAAGAAGGGAAAAAGAGCGAATTTTCAGGCTGCTTCCAAAAAGCAGATATTTTTAATTTAAAAATAAGATTTAATTTTGGATTTGGGATAAGTCAAGGTTGAAAACCTAAGGATTTGAAATAATTGTCACTTTAAGTCAAAGTTTAAGATGAAGGTTGTTCAATATACCTCTAGTTAGTTTTTTTGTTTGTTTTTTGGTTTTTGTTTTTTTCACTGACAGGGTGCAGTGCCCGGTAGCGATGCTGGGTGAGCTGTGGCTGTTGGACTGGACTATGTTTGAAGCATAGCAGTCAGCTTGGGAGACTCACTTCAGATGACCAAAGGAGCTCAGAAAGCTTCTCTCTGCCACAGTTTATAAGGCCCCAGGGCAGTGGAAGACCTCCATTTTCTTTTTTCTTTTTTTTTTTTTTTTGGTTTTTTTGTTTTTTTTTTTTTTTTGCCTTCATGCAGAAGCCACACAGATAAGACTTGAAGAAAATCCTGGATTTTCTAGACTATTCTGATAATCTCAAAAACAGGTAGTGATTTTTTTTCAATCTCCATTTCATAAATAAATCTACCTTTCATAAGACCATCAGGAAGAATAGCTTAGTAAATATTTTTAGTTCCTTTCTCTATGACACAGATGCCTTCCATAAAAATAAAAGGAGTATTGTATTGTATATTTGAAACATGGTGTCAGTCTCCATTGCTACAAATACACACACACACACCATACCATGCACACACATGCTCACACACATGCACACACATGCACATGCAGTGGGAGGAGAGTTAAGTATATGAGGTGACAGGTATGAATGGTGAATCATCCTTTTGGGATGATCATTTTATAGTATGTGTATACATCAAAACATCAGGTTGATCATCTTCAATATACAATTATACTGGTCAATCATATTCCCAATAACGATAAAATACAGTTTTCAAAAGTTGAGACATTTAAGAAAATTAACTCAGAGCAATTATAGTGTGTGGAGAAAGTGTGTCAACCTCACAAGGCTGATAGTCAATTTGTCCATTCTACATGTCACCAGACTCATAAAAGTCACTGCTGGCCCATTTTGTGCAGCAAAGACTGGAAACAGAAGGACATATTCTTTTCTTACCCCAAGATGTGAGTCACCTCGAAATGCTTACCGTGGTTGGAATCTCCTTGGTGGCCTCCTGGTACACTCGTTGCTCTCTAACCAAGTTGCTGGGGAAATAACCCACAATTCCCATCTCATCCTGGTGGTCACCATAAACCTGTGTGCCCAAAACGGCAGCAGTCAGGGCAAGCGGATGCCAGGTGTTTTGAGAAACTCTTCTCCTCGTAATGAAAACTCTGTGAGCAGAGCTTCCCTTTCGCTGCACACTCCAGGGAACTCAGAGCGAACGCGAAATTCACTGGCAGCATCAGGAATTGTGAGTCTGATTTTTTGGAACAGATCTGACTTGTCTCACTACCTTAACATTGCTTCTCTTTCTGCACTCCCATGCCTTGCCTGAAATCATCTGGAATCTATAGGAAATTAAGGTCAGTAAAAACTTTAAAGCAAATAGACCCCCTTTTACAGTATATATACTTCCCGCATTCTAGCCACTCAAAGTCACGTGTAGTGAGTATATCCTGACTGACTCCATCAGTTTTGGGTGTATATCTGGGATGGCATCAACCATGCGCCATTCCTCCCTGGGCTCTGCTTTAGTCTGCGGGTACATTTTAGCTCAAGCAAGCAGCTGCTGCAAAACGGAAGAGGGTCCTAACTTTTCCTAGAGGAATTCTCTCCTTTAGACTGACCAGTCACATACAACCCTTAGCAAATCGTCTTAGACATGTTTTGAGGGAGACTCCACTTCTGTGCAATGTGGAAGCCCCAGCATGCATGGTTTTTTTTTCCTGATCAAAACATCAATTTTGTTGTGAAATCACCCTTTTTGAAAAATGCAATAGCAGAAAATGAATCTGAATTTCTGTGTTTCCATTTACACTTCCCACATTGTCTTTACAGCTACTGTTAGACGTTCAAGGATTGAAGACAGGAAAGACAGGAAAAATTAAGAGTAACACTATATATATATACATATATATATGTATATATATACACACACACATATATATACATATATATATATATACACATACATATGTATATAAACAATCTCATCTTACGCTGCCAGCCCAGAACGCCCCAGCTCCATTTTCTGTTACCAGCTTGGAATAAACATAGATCTGCTGCCCTTTCTTGACATTGATGAACCTACAGTCCGGGGCATTGTAATCTTCCTGTGCTCTTGCCAGAGAAATGGTATCTGAAAGGGAAAAAAAAGTGAAGTGACTACATGTCCTACAAGTGAAGAGAAGTGTGTAAGAGAGGGAGGAAAGGAGAGTGCAGATGGGTTTCAAACAAAGAAGGTGGTGGGGGCTGCAGGAAATCTTAGGGGAGAGGATTCTCCTCCTCCACAGTCAGACCCCAAACACAGACCTTGAGACCCAGCGCTCGGAAACAAAGAGCACATTTAGCATTCACTACAAAACACAACCTGGCTTCATGCCAGACGGATTTTCCCATTATATGATAGAAAGATAATGAGAACCAAACCGTTAACAGCGCCTTACAGACACACTCCTCATCTGCACACAACTTCTTAGAAGAAAGTTTATCCATAAACACGCCATGCCCGGCACAGAGAGCCACAAGGCCCCCAAGCAAAAGAATCAATATTCTTGCCATCTTCCCTCTTGCTGTTTTGACTAGCACTCTTTGCCTGGTTCAGTGGTTCTTTTATTCGAAAGCCAACTCTCTAGGTAAACACC
Source organism: Rattus rattus (assembly GCF_011064425.1). Lineage (NCBI taxonomy): Eukaryota > Metazoa > Chordata > Mammalia > Rodentia > Muridae > Rattus > Rattus rattus. Next base: position 122,561,573 of record NC_046158.1, on the reverse strand, counting down.
CAGCCAATAGGAAGGGGCCACCCCACCCCTTTATCCCCTCCCCCATAATTTCATAATGTGTGCTCCTGGATTCCAGAGGCTTTTTAACATTTCATCTTCCAGAGAGAGTCAAACTCCACATGTTTGTGATCCACACAAATGGTGTGCTATGCTTAAAGCTTGTGGTGTCCACCACAGGGCACTGTTGAGAGGTCTATGAGACTGTCAACCCTTGTTTACTTTTCTCTTTTGTCCTCCTGTTCTTTTGGTTTATGAGCAAACTTGTATTGATTGTAGACATTTATTCAAGATGTAAATGGAGGCTGGGGAGAGAGTTCAGTGGATAAGGCACTTGTTATGCAAGTGTGAAGAATAGAACCCCAGAACCCACGCAAGAACTGGACAGGCATGGTGGCAGAGACAGACACGGACATCTTTGGAGGCAAGCTTGCTAGCTACAGAAATTGGAGTCAACAGCTCTGAGTTCAGCAAGAACCTCAATAAATAAAATTAAGAGAAACTGGAAGAGATACCCAATATCAACGTCAGGCCTTCTCAGGAACACATATGCATGCATCTACACACATGTAAACACAAACACACACATAGTGCCACACACATTTTAAAAGTCAAAACATCTTGAGTACAAAATGTATTTTAGTGAGTCTAATAAAATTCTAGATTTACATAATATATGCAAATATTTTTACATAATATAGTTTTGTATATGTAAATAATATTTACATAATATAAAGAACTCTTATACAAATATTTTTTGATAGGCTTTCTTAGAAGTCATGTTTGGCCTGAGCCACTGGTAGATTATATAACACATTTAGTTAATATCACAACCATATCATATCAATGTGGAAGCAAGAGATGGATGAGGAAGGAAATGGGGACAAATCCTTCTTATAGCAGTGTACACTCGCTCATGGCACATTCCTGAGACAATTAGTTTATAAAGAAAAAGTTTGTGTGGGTTACAGGTCTGGAAGTTTTAGGTCCTGACCATTGCTCTCAGCGATCTGGCTCTGTGGCATATCCTGGTGGAAGCCAGTAACAGAGAACAGCACTTGGGGCTGGGAAACAGAAGATACAGAAAGAACAGCCAACGGGAGGGACCCTGCAATCCCCTTTGTGTCACCCCCAGTGACATATGTACCTCTCAGTAGGCCACACCCCTCAAAGCTGCTACCTCCTCCCAACTGCACCAATCCAGAGAACACACATTTTAACGTGAAGGTGGTTTAGAGACACTCAAGATCAAAACTGTAGCAATTTCCTCCAAAGGTCATGTATTTATTTAATCTACAAATACTATGATTGATCCCAGAGAAGAGGGTGAAACTTGAGGTTGTTATTGTGGTGGTGTCAATGAATGATGCTTTCATGCTACCATGCTTCCTACCATGACAATAATGGACTAAATCTATGACCTCTACGCCAGTACCAATTAAATGTTTCCCTTCATAATAATGGTCATGGCGTCTTCATAGCAATAAAACTCTAAGACAGTTTTTCCTACTTTCCTGCTCTGAGTGTCTCTCCTATAGGAGGAAGAATAGGCCAGTGGAACCTGGATCCCTACCCCTGGCCTGCCCCTGAACCTAGAACTTGGAAATCCTCACCCCCAAGCAATACTTAAGGGCTACCCTGTTCTTTTCCACTAGCTCACTGTGCATGTTTCAAAGCTTCTATAAATGCCATCTTCAGCCTCACCCACTGCTCCTACTCAGAGGCAGCCACCATTCTGTTCCCCCCCCCATTAAGTCTCTTGTATGAAGTTCGCTGTGTGCTTTAACTCTGGTACTCCTTGGCTCCCTATAGGTAAAATAGCCTCGCCCTGAAAAACGCTTTCAGGAACATTCTAGAAGTCACCAATACATAGTTCCACATAGTAAAGATACTGTGTGCATATACTGTGTGCCAAGTTTTGCTTTAGGCTTGTGGAATCTAGCATCAAATAAAAACAGCTCTGGTCCAAAGGCTACCATTTACCAGGAGAGACAGAGAGGATGTAGCTGCTTTTTATAGGGTGCGTGGCACCGGCATTTCTCTAGCCAAGTGAAACATGCTTAGTAAAATAAAACGTTTCTTACTTGTCGTGGATATACACACCAGGCATGTTATTACTTACTATTATTATTATTATTATTATTATTATTGTTATTATTTACTGTTTTGTGTGTGTGTGTAAGGGTTTTTAGGGCATGTGGGAGTTGTTTATCCTGTATGCGTTGACCTGATTAGCAAGGCTCTTTTATGCAGTGTCTTTATTAGAGATGATAAAATCCCACAATGGCCAGAGTGTCCTTTGCTGACCACCCTGTCCACAGGTCACCCAGAGGGACTAAGGTCCACTGCCACTGCCTCTTGGATTTTCAACCATCTTTCCTGCATCACGTCAAGGAGTAGGTGAATTAGGAACCACCTCGAAAGTGAAATGGCAGGGTGGGTTTGGTTTTGTTTTCCGCCTTTAATCTAAGGACCTAAAAGCATCTGTAGGAAAATACAAAAAAATGATTAACTCTTAGTTCTGACTGCATGGCTGTCTTCAGACTGTTCCAGTCCAAACCAGCAGTCAACATGGGCCTTAAAAGACAATTGCCATTTTAGAACAACTTCAAGAAACAGGGACAGGGTAAGCTTGAGACTGCCACACTGTGCACACTGTGGCGCCCACAGCAGAGGGAAAGGTTAAATCACCCCACACTACTGCACCTAACAGATAGCTAAGGCTACTGTAGTATTTCAATTGGTCAAATATGAATTTAATTAAACTTGTAACAATTCAGACCCAAGCAGCCATGCCTAACATCATGCTCAAGACACTGTAGCCATTGGAGAAGCCGTAAGAGTTCTGACCAGTGCCCATGTGCCTCCTTTTTCTGTGTTTTCTGGCGTTCTCCAGGCCCTACTTTAAGTTACGTTTGAGCTGTCATTCTTGAAAATGGCTCCTTTTACATCTGTCACATCTAAGGATGTGTTGTATGTGTGTAGAGCTGAAGCTGGGTAGGCATAGTGTTCGGTATGAGGGAAGCAAGGAAGAGCTGTGACTTAGTAATTGCCCTTTGGGCTAGATTTCTCCCCCAGTCAGATGCTGCGGCATCGGGGATCGATTTTAGACTCCCATCGCCTCGCTCTTTCTTCTGTTTTGCTTTGCTTAATAAACTTGACTTAAAATGTTGGTGTCTCTCCAGCGAATTCTTTCCAATGAGAAGACAGAGTCAAGGAGTACTCTGCCTGCTACCATCCTTCTGATGCACAAGATTCTGACGGTAAAGTACAGCTTACAGACCCCTACTATGAACGTCTCACCCTTCTGTCTAAAGTGTGCACAGCTTTGGAATGTACTGATCCATCATCCATCCATCCATCCATCCATCCATCCATCCATCCATCCATCCATCCATCCATCTATCTATCTATCTATCTATCTATCTATCTATCTATCTATCTATCTATCTATCTATCAATCATCCATCCATCTATATCTCTTTCTTGCTGCATTCTTTAGGACCCAGCTCCCTCTGAGGCCTTCAGGGAGAAATCCCAGCATAAGCCAGCAGTTAGATCTACTGCTAGTATTCCAGCCGCTGCTCGCTGCTTATCTGCTAACCCTTAGTGAGACCCAGTCTCAGAAACAGAAAAAGGGCTGGGATAACTCACTGTCACGGTGTTTGCTCAGCATGCACAAAGTCCTGGGCTCACTGCAGTAAATCAATAGCTAATAAAATCTTAAATCTCAGGGACTACACCCCAGGCTCAGTCTCATCATAGGGAATAGGGTGGAGTATAAGGTCAATAAATTGAAATGTCCTTGATGAAGGATGCCCCATCCAAAGTACTATGACTCAGGAAAACTGAGGGACACCTTTTCCCTCGTCTCGCACTTTCTATCTTGCTCTCTCAGATGGGGACTCAACCACTCAGACTCACCTCTTGTTTACAGCATATACACTGCATGTAAAATGAAAAAATATATATGCATGTATGTGTGAATGTATATATGTAGATATTTGTGTGTGTGTGTGTGTGTGTGTGTGTGTTTCAACTCCTTAAACCCCAAGTTAAGAAAAAAAGAATTCTTGATCTTGAAAATGTAGCTTGGCCACCACCCTACCTGGCTGATGGGCTTTCTAAATTGAGAATGGGGGTTTAACACCCATAAGCTCCAGTTGGACTTCCCCATGTTCAGAATTCATGGCCTTAAAGCCCTAGCTTCTGTAAAATCTGTAAACTGGATCCTAACTCAGATAATATAATCCCATGTGTGAGTCTGCTTTACTCACCTTATACTAATCATTAACTCAAAATTCAGTGAGAATAAAACTGAAGTACAACCGGGTGTTATGAAAAGGACGGGAAGGCCATTTGGGAAAGGTCCATGGTGGTCCTTCACAACGAAGCTCCCACACCCCAGTTGTTTCTCTTTGGGAAGGAAAATCACTCAAAGTGGGAACAGGTGCTCTGGGCGACAGTTAGATACTAGATTTAGTTGCTTCAAGGAAAGGCCTGGTTGAGGGACCACAGACACTGCTGAGCTGATTCTGTGATTTCCAGATCCACAGGTTCCTGGGTTCCCAGGTTACTTCTAGCTAGCTCTCCAGCGAAAAAGAAGACTGTAAAGAATTCTCTGGGTCATTGTGCCTTTACTGGACCTGACAGTGAATCTCTCAGCCATCCTGAGCCATGCATTCTCTTCACTGCTGGCCCCTGCAAGAGAACATAACCATAGGCTATGTCTCCCAGTTCTACAGGGCAGAATAACCTTTCTGTCCTAAGTTATAGTAAGAAGGCAGACTATCCCTTTCTAAGCTATGACATGGAATACACACACACACACACACACACACACACACACACACACACACACACACACACACACACACACACACACGCTTTGGCTCTACATTTTTCTTTTCCTTCCTTTTCAATTGCTTATACTAAGATGGTTTCTGTTCAGGATCTGTTATTCTAGCTGAATCTTGCTGGAATGCTAAATTTGGCTATTCACAGGTTCATGATATTAAAGACAGAAAATATCTGCAGAAGGCTTTAAAAAAATTAAGGTAATAGGAAACATAGGAGCATACTCTTCAAAACTCAGATGCCAGTTACTGAGTTGACTGAACTCCATACAGGAGTTCTATGTACTATTTCTGCAATTTTGACATAAATGGAGATTATTAAGTTAGATTATCATCCTTTTGTTGGAAATCTAACAGACACATGTGAACATCTACCTACATGCTCACAGTCATTTTATTCCTAATACCCAATTTCTTATCCACTGATGTTACAAACTGGTGCTTCCAACACAGAGCAAGTTTACAGTAAATCTGCCTAGCTTACTCTTCCATCCGGTAGTTTGGGCAACTGTATACAACCACGTGACAATCAAAATTGATTTCCATTCTCTCATCTCTAAGCAACCAGCTATCTGTCATAATCGTTTTGCTTTTTGGATAAATTTTACTTTTATTTGGAAAAAAAATATTTGATACAGTAGTTTTAGGAATAATTTTTCTTATCTCCTCTTAATACATTTATGAGAAGAGTCTCTTCCTAAATCTAAAAATGACCTTTTTTAAAGCACACAAGAAAAACTTAAGTTCTATGGAGTTTTAAGGAAATGTTCAAGCAAGAATATCAAGAAATGGTATTTTTCGCTATGTGCTATATTTGAAAAGTAAAGTTAGTTGCTAAAGATAGTTTCATTAGCAGGGAGAAGCCAAGTCATAAGTATAAGCAAAACTAAGAAGGCTTTGGAAATCTGTTTAACAATTACAAAGAACTTACAGTAGGGCACAGTGTAATCTTAACACTCGGGTGCCGGCCTGGTCTACATTTGCGAAATCTTGTCTCTAAACAATGGGCAGGGGACTTAAAGCTAGGCTGTAGACTGCATACCTAACATCTAACCTGTGTATACCACAGTGTCGCCAAGAAAGATCGCCTCTGTTTTAGGAAACAGAGATTACATAACCTTCCCCTTGGAGGAGGTCTGGCGTTTTATTCATTGTTTTAAATCTATTTACTTATTTTGAGGAAGGGTCATGTAAACAGCTAACACTGGTCTTAAATTTGCAGTAATCCTCCTGCCTCTACCTCCACAATGCTGGAATTATATGCAGACAGTACCAAGCCTTGATTGAAAGTCATCCAGAATTGAGACTAGATATTAACCTTTAAGAAGGGAAAAAGTAAATGTCACACTGCAGGCAGCAATCCCATTTCTTGTTTTTCTAGACAACAGTAAGCAGTTATTATCACATGGCCACTAATACTGTACGGTCCACTGTGCTCTGAATACAGGAAGCAACTGTGCTGTGTACTCACAGCAGGGTGATCATTTTACTAACATGCTGCTCACTGGGTGCTGCAATCTGTTCCCTTCAACGTCTGTATCATTACCTGCTCCAAAGTGACCTAAACCCCCACTATGGGGGTTTACATACTTTCAAATGTGTAGGAAAATAAGTGCTTCATGGTAGGACAACAGACCAGTAAACAGAATACAAATAAAAGTTTATTGTACAAAATTAAGGCTTTGTATTTCATAGTTCACCAAAACTAAAAAAAATTAGGTGACTCTTTTTCCAAAACTTCACCTTCACTTCCAACAATTTCAAACAACTTGACTGAATGTAATTAAAACAAAAGCTATAAATAATACCAAGTCCTTTAAAACTGGCACTCCCCATGTTACTTCTTGGCATAGGTAATCTTCATGGCATGGGATGGTGTGATCTTAAACCCTTGCAGGGCGTCTCTCGCTGCTCCAGCCTGCCCATCATTTTCAAATTCTACAAACGCAATGTCATGTCTCCCTGGGACCAGGCGAACTTCCTTGAAACCAGGGAACCTAGGAAAAATAAAAGCAATAAACACAGGCAAATGCATACGTAAACTTGTTGAGTAACTTCCCACTACTGGTCTAGGAAAAACAATCACATGCAACCAGGAATCCCAAGTAGGATAGAGGCATTTGACATAAAAGTTTACCATGGAGGGATTCCATGAGTACATGCTAATTCCACAAATTCTACTTCTGTCTTGTTAAAGGCTTGTTTCCCATTTTATCCATGAGAATAATTCCAACAGAGGACAGCTAGCTCTTTAGATTGTAAGCCTGAGACTGGCTTCAATCCATGACTAATCCCAGACTAAATCGATGACCCTGCAGAGAACGACTGCTGTGGAGTGACAAATGACCTCAGTGTAGAGAAGTGCTATTTGTCCTGTTAGGAGGCTCCTATGAACAGATGTTTGGTTTAAAACAACAACAACAACAACAACAACAATAACTTACTGGTTGAACAACATGGATAACATCATCTCATTCGTCTCTTCTGGTAAGTTATTAAGGAACAGGATATAGTTTGGAGGGTAATCAGGGACCTATTAAAACAAAAGACCAAGTTAACCTGGGAAAAATCTGTACTGCAAGGTATTTGGTTTAAGAAACATGAAAACCTCATCTGCAGAGAGCTCCACTGAAGCTCACAACGAACACAACGAAATCTGAACACAACAGAAGAAAGCTGAGAACAATGAGAGAGATACAGCTAGAAACTTAACAACAGTTGAGGCCAGCATGGAAGCCAGGACACCCCAAATCTGGAAGGTTATGATTCTGGGAAAACTATTTATAGATGAAACACCTGTGGGTCAGTCATGACTGGAGAATTCTGTCACCTGGAATAGAGAATTGAAAAACTAGGAAAGGCGGCCACATCCGGCTCCTCAGCTAGTCCCTCTACTTAGCTCACACTACGGGGTGTGAGTCCTGGGCACCACTTACTACTATCAGAACAGGAGATAATTTACAACAAGTGTTACTACTGAGAACCACAACCTGCTGATATTTACTCAGTGTGTGTTGATGTGTATGTGTGTGTGAGTTAGTGAGTTCATGTGTACACACACACACACAGTAAATGGTATGAGTTGCATCTACTTATCTAAAACAAACAGAAACAAGCAGAATACTAGATACTAAGTCATGTCCTTGATACCCCAACCTGAAACTACAGGGAGTATATAAAGGATTTATACATAAGAAGATACCTTGGCTACTTGGTAGTATGGAGGGAAAGATCAAGTATAAAAAGCAATTAGTGAACAAGTAAAGACAGAGAATCAAGTGCTGGTATTTATGAACTGACTACAAGTTCTAAAAGAGTTCAAAGACTAGAAAGAAAGATCCTAAGAAAAAGCACAGGATCAGGTATAGCGATAATGCCTGTAATCCCAGCACTCAGGAAGTTAAGACAGGAGGACTGAGAGTTTTGAGAGTATCATCAAGACTGTCTCAGTAGGGCTGAAGGGTGGTGGGCAGCTCAGTAGTGCAGCGCTTGTCTAGTCTAGGCCAGGGGTTCAATCTCCAGCAACAAAGGAGAGAAAAAAATCAAAAGCATATAAGTCTAATATTCTAACTTTCTTGGTGATACAGAGGTGTGGGTCATGTCAGAACAGGAAATATAAAAATGAGGCTGAATTGGGGAAGAGGAGGCAACCACCGCTGCCCAACGTGAATCTGAGAAAGACAGGGCAGTGCATCAGGACCTGGGTGGAAACAGGCCTCACGAGTACTGAGTACTCTGACATGTGCCTTCAATCACTCAGCTCTCACACTTTCCGCCTTGTCACCGAGTCATGGCAAACAAGTGGTCAGGCCAGGTTTTGTTTGCTTGTCTTAGGAAACTTACATGTTTTGAAGAGCGAGTTTCTTAAAATGACAAGCAATTATGCCTTGCAAATGAATTATTTGTTTTTGAAGACTTGTATACTATTTTAAATAGCAGTAATTTTTATCATAAGGCAAACACTCTATGGAGGAAAACATTACCTGAGGATTTGGTGCTGCATTTCCTTGAGTATTAGCTGAATTTGGTGTTCCCTACAAAAAAGAGATTGAGATTAAGAAATGGTTAAATTTCAGTCCTGCTAAAAAAGCAAGTGCTATTTATAACATAAATATAACATAAACAACATAAAAATAACTGTAAAGATCTTACTCCATTTCAGTTTAAGATTTTATGTCTTAACTATTTAGTTTGTTAGTTGTTCCTGAAATGTTATTCTTACCCCTCAACTCCACAGACCACATTATAAAACTTAACACTTGAATTTCTTTTTGAGACAGTCTCTCTATGTAGCTCAGCTGTCCTGGAATTCACTGTGTAGACCAGGCTACCTGCCCCTTCCTCCTGAGAATTGGGATTAAAGGTGTGCCAATACCACACCCTGCTTTCATGTTTAAACTGTCAATGATGCAGAGACCAAGTGTGCTGTGAGGGTTACATCTGAGGGCAGACTCCATCTAGGAGTCTCAAAAATAAAATAAAATAAAAAATAATGATGGACAAAAGGAACAGTCTTGCTTTTTAAAAACAACATTATAACTGACATTATACAGAGTCAAATTGATCATTTTTAATCCAGAAGTAACTACTCTTGTTTTATACTGTTACTTTTACTAGAGATCACAAATGTTGCCCCTGTAATTGGTCAAAGAAGCTCTGAGTAGGACACTCATGATGAAGAGATTATGTACAATTTATAGACAGATTTTAAGAAAAGTGCCATTAAGTATCTTATAGAAAGATGCCATGAAACAGTATACAAATCAGAATAAAACTGTTTACTGCAATTCTCTGATATTCTAAATTGTTGCTTAAATATAAACACTAAAATTTTACAAATTTAATTATCCCAGCCTCTTAAAACCTTTTTAAACACATACGTGTACAATACATACAATCCCCAAAGACCATGCCTCATATAAGTGAATAAACACACACACACACACACACACACACACACACACACACGGACACGGACACGGACATGGACACGGACGGACAGACACACGTATCCACATGTGCGCTGCTGTCTCACCTGACCAGGCTTCTTGTTTGCAGCTGCTGCAGCCTGTTCCATGGTTTTAGCTTTCTTCTTTTCCTTTTTCTTTTCCTTGTCAGCGAAAGTACCACGCATTTTAGATATTATATCGGAATCTGTTTTTGCGTACTGAATTCTCTGTTGTAATTATAGGAAAACAATTTACTTCACTTTGTTGAAGGATGTTTACACTAGTTGTTAACCTTTTAAACCCCAGCACATAAGTACCCTGCAAACCAATTTTAAACACATCTCTAAGGAAATCATTGGAATAGATTGGTAGAAATAAATTAAGTTGTGGCCTATGATTCACAATAAGGACACTACACCCAACTGTCTTTAATAAAGGACAATCATGGTTGGGCTGGGTGGCTCCGATCTATAATCTACGCACTCAAGAGGCCAAGTCAAGAACACCACACACCGGAGGCCAGCCTGGGCTACAGAACAATTTTAAGGCCAGTCTGAAAAACACTTAGAATTTAGTTCAAAATAAAGGTGAAGAGATACAGCTGAATAGGAGAGTGAAGGACTATCATGTATAAAGTACAAAGTTTAATTCCCACCACTACCAGACTTCATGTTGTAAGAACAAGGATAAAGAAGCTATATTACTACTTCTTCTGTCTTAATAACTAGGAAAACTTACCAGTAGCTCATAAAAGGATCAATATGTGTCAATCATCTATGGAATGTATCATGGTATTTGTTATTTCCAGTGACAGATCCTGAGATCTGTAAATGACTTTCCTTTGAATTTATCATTTTCAAAAAATGAATTCAGCAACTTAAATGTTAAAGTGGCTTGAGAGGGCTGTAGAGATGGCTCAGTGGTTAAGAGCACTGGCTGCTCTTCTAAAGGTCCTAAGTTCAAATCCCAGCAACCACATGGTGGCTCACAATTATCTGCAATAGGATCTGATGCCCTTTTCTGGTGTGTCTGAAGACAGCTACTTATATACATAAAATAAATAAATATAAATCTTTAAAAAAAAGTGGCTTGAGAGGGAACAGAGAGACCACACATTAGTCTCCTATAGCAGAGAGCCAGCAAGATGATAGGCACCTGAGACTAGGAAGCACTCAAACACACTAGCCTATGCTAATGCTTTATCAAGTACATTGCACAATCCAACAGCCCAGTGAGTCTCTGGGCAAGATTCTGACACAGTAGGTCTAGGTAAGGCTTCAGACTCTATGCTTTTAGCAAGCATAAAAGGGAATGATGAACAGCTTTAAGCAATAGGCCTTAGACAGACTAATACATTACCCACGTGGCTAAACTCACCACTGATGAGATGACCACATATTTCTGCCAACAATAAACTGTAGTGATCTAGGGTATAAATGTCTACAAGGTGTAATTTCAACTCAATCAAACACATCTATGGAGCTCAGAGTCAATATTTCTTGGATGATATCAAAACATTATAATTCTATGAAGTATTCTTATCCCAATACTACTGATCTTGGTCTGAAGAGAAGGAAAAGCACTTTCAAGTAGAATAAATAGAAGGCAAGGATTTCTTAAAACCAAAGGGATTCTTTCTTTCTCCTTCTTCAGCTAGGAAAGAATTCACCTGGGGAAGAAGAGGAAAAGCAGGCACCCCTCAGAACCCCAGGCTGGGCCTGGTCTTCTACTACAGCAGACTCCACACAGCTCTGCTAACCTTCCCTTCATTCTAACAACAAGACCACTCAGAAGAGTTCAGTTCTCTTAGGTCTTCAACCTTGTCCCTAACCCTAAACCGATCTTGGTACCTGAACTTTTACAACACAGTCACCTTTGATGCCCACCTGAAACTCAAGGATGATGTGACTTTTACCCTTTGGCAGGGAAGAGAGAGGCAAAGATTAAAACAGAGACTGAAGAACACCCATTCAGAGTTGCCCACATGTGGCCCAACAGCCACCCAATTAGACAAGATGGATGAAGGAAAGAAGTGCAGAAGTGTAGATCGCCCTGAAGACACAGCCAGAATGCAAATACAGAGGCGTAATGCCAGCAGCAAACCACTCTGTCCTGAAGGCTTGAAGGGGGCAACCCCATATGGCCAAACAACCAGAGCTTCTAAGCCACTACCTAAAGACTATACATGGACTGACCCTAAGGTAGCAATGAATATCCTAGAAGAGCACCAGCCCTTTTAATACTGAACCCCAGTGAACTAGACTGTTGGGGGAGGGTGGCAATGGGGGAGGCACCCATAAGGAAGGGAGGGGAGGGGATGTAAACCCCGGAAAGGAAACACTGTGATAAAAATTAAAAAAAAAAAAGCAAAAAAAAAAAAAAAAAAAAAAGAGATTCGAACAACAGCTTGTACTAGGGCGTAATGCAGTCTGTCCAACAATTGCACTAGGTGCTTTTTTAAGAATTCTACTAAACACTGGTGATTACCAAAGATCCCAAAGAAACTCTGGTCCAAATGACCGTGTAAAATAAAATGTAACTCATCCCTTAAAGATAGCAAAGAGCACGATTGACATTTATCCCAAAACGCTCGTGACAGAAGCCTCAGAACAGTAGTTCTACTTCACTGAGGCAATTTGTTCTCAGTTAGAAATCGAAGCAAATTGTGCTCCCTTCTGATCTATCTTAAAAAAACCCTAAATACAAGTAAGGCAGCTCAAAGCGTCTTATTCACCCTGCCCAGATGCTGGAGATCTGGCAGCTCCTGCTAACCTTCCTCAAGGCAGACAGAGAACAGAGAACAGTTGCTATTTCAACTTAACCAAAGTGTCTAAAGATGTCTTATGCTCTAAGCACATGAGATCTAGACTGCTAATTCTTCATATTGAGTAGTAGTAGCAGATTTCAGGAATTTCAGCTTACTGAAACCAGGGAAGACTGTGCTACAGCACAAGGGCTCCCTCCGCTATAGTGTGCCAGCTCGCAGTATGGGGTTGGCTGGAGCACCCCCACACCCATTCTCTGTGTACGCACTGTTTTTTCCTGATTTTCTTGCTATCTAAGAGAAGAGCTACCACAGAAGAGCATCTGGCTAGTGAGGCCTGCAATCTTACTGCCTGACCGTATTAAAAGTATGTTCCCTTAGATGTTTTAATAAGATTGGTGTCCAAGTGCTGATGCACTGGCTATAGGAATGCACCCTAAACGGACAAGATTAGCCTCATGCCCTATCTTTCTCCATGACATACAAGGGCTAGACAGAAGGCCAAATCCAGATTATGACCAGTTTTTGTGCAGCCTGCGAGTTAATAATTTTTAACACATTTTTAAAAGGTTAAAAACACACAAACAAAACAATAAGTATCAGAAACTTTATGTGGTCAGCAAAGCTTGAAGTGTCTATTCTAGTCCTTTGGATCCCCAATTTAATCCAAAGATTCAATTTGCTCATATTGTAGGGTGGTGAGTGTGAACAGAAGGACAGAATCTGCCAATGGCAAAACCAGAATGAGGATTCAGATCCTCTGAACCACAGGCCTTGGCTCTCCGAGGCCTCATTACACAATTTTCCAATCCTAGCAGAAAGGCAGTATGAATCCATACTCAAGATACAATGTATGTACTCACACTTAAGACGTGTGTTCAACTCATTTCCAATCCTCTGTCACTGAGTCTTACACCCAGGGACCTCATGCCCTCTGGACCAGCCTTTCCACTTGATTCTTTGAGACGAAGCCTTATATACCCTGGGATCTCCTTGAACTTCTGATCCTCCTGCCTCTCCTCCCAAGAGCTAAGAATACGCGCATGTAACACCATGACTACCTTAATTTCTCATTTTTTAAAAGAATTTTACTTGTATTGTTACCTTATTTTTCAATGATATAAATCATAATATATTTTAGCTTTGCTCATTTTAACTAGAATAAATTAACAGTTAATTCAGCTGGAGTAGTGTGTATTTATAACAATATTCATATAAACCTTGTGTGGTGGTGCACTCCTATCATCCCAGCACTTGGGGAGTAGAGTCTAGAGAATTAAGCCCTGGCAATATAACAAGTTAAAGGCTAGCCTAGGGTACCAGAGACCCTTTCTCAAAACAAATAAAATAGCTACAAAATATCCCTAAAATCTCTAAACAAACAAACAAACAAAATCAAACACACAGAAAGCAATAACTTAGTATTAACTCTTCACTTAAAAAAAAAAATCTATTGACCGGTCAATAATGACTAAAGTAGAAATAACAGGATCAGCTCACCATTGGTTTACCATAAAATGGAAATCCTTGTAACTGTCTCAAAGCATTTGTGGATGAGCCCAGTTCCTTAAATATAACAAAAGCCTGCCCTCTCATCTTCATGGTCTTTAAAGCCACAATATCTACCACATGTCCAAACTGAGAAAACAGGGCATACAGGGATCTCTTCAATTCTGTACAAACAAGAAAGAAAACATTTTGTGAAGGAAACAAGAATTAAGTTCTTCATAAAATAACAATACAATGAGCACCGTTACCATTCATTTATTTATACTGATTTAGCAAAAACACACTACTCCCATTGGCTACCCAATTTAAAGGTATTTGAAGCCGATTGGGGATTTAGCTCAGTGGTAGAGCGCTTGCCTAGCAAGCGCAAGGCCCTGGGTTCGGTCCCCAGCTCCGAAAAAAAAAAGAAAAAAGAAAAAAAAAAGTTATTTGAAGCCACTTGTGAGTTAAAACATTCAAAACACTTCAATCCCTGCAAATTCTTATATTAAAAATTCTTAAAAGTGTGTAAAAATGGGATAAACCATTGTTGAACACCAAGATCACTAAAGGAGACACTGAGACCATTCCTAAGACACAAGTGAATAATCACATGTTAGTTGTGAAAAAGCAGTTTTTAAAAGAACATACCTTCTTTTTTAATTTTGTCATTCATGTTGTTGATATAAATCGTGTGATTTGGTCTGATATCCATGTTTGGGTAAAACTCTTCAAGTAGCCTAAAAGAAATAATAAATAACCTATTATTAGCAAGGAGGGTTAAATCATGCAGGTTATGGCATAGCCAAAACCAACAACTATCAGACGATCCATTATTTTTCCACCACTGACATCAGAAAACGTCAGCTGAAGTAGACAGTAATTCCTCCCTAACTTCATAACCATCTCTTTTAGACAATTGGAAAATAGCTCCCAAGATCAAAGCCTGGTAGAACAATACCAAGATTCTACGAATTGGTAGAATCTGTCAGCACATAGGCAGAGTTAGAAACATTATTCAGGTTATTCTTTCTTAAGCCCCACTTAAATGATATTGCCCTTTCATCTACAGAATGAAGTAACTTTTTAAAGTATACTTACTAATTCTTTGAGAATGTCATACCATGTATTTTGATCATATTCACCAGAAAAGTTTTTCAGTAAAATGATTTGAACATTTTGTAAAAGATCAGTAAACACACACGTAGTTTAAAAAAAAACATTGTAGTAAAACAATACAAATTAAAACACAATTCATGGATTCACTCACGAATGTATTTATTGAAACGTTTAGTGTGTGTGTGTGTGTGTGTGTGTGTGTGTGTGTGTGTGTATGTGTGTGTGTGTGTGTTTACCAGTGCCATCGTGTATGGTGAGGTCAGAGAACAACCTTTCAGGGGCTTTCACTTCTGTTTCTTCTTCCACTAAGTGAGTCACAAGAGCCAAACTCAAAGTGATCAAGGTTGGCAAAAATCAAGATGGCCTGCCAAGCCATCTCGACAGCCCTCCAATCTATTTATGTGTGTGTAGATAGATAGACAAACAGACAGACAGATAGGTAACTCAGTGGACAGTTTAGAAAGGTAATTCAGAACTCATATTCTTGTACCAATAATATACAGATTCAAGTTCTGTCTATGCTTTTACAACCTGCTTCGATGTGGGGCAAGTTCCTTAATGTCGCAGGTCCTCAGTTACAAATTATGGATACCAACTGCGCCTATAAAATGAAGCCCATAAGATTATGAGACAGATATCTAGCAGTCTGCGTCAGTAAGCACCTAAAGTTACTATTTATTATCGATGGCTATTACACCTTAAAGGACACAAGTGTCTAATGTCACGCAACAAGCTGTTCTGAACACCAGAGTGTTACTTACAGGAAGGGCCTGCACTATGTAGGTAACGGATAAGTAACGTTTATCAAAGGTTTGCCTCCCAAATGGGAACCTGGAGAAGGGCTGGTGTCTCACCTGAGGGACAAGAACAAAGGCTCTGGCATCAGCTCCTGCGGGCACCTAAAACTCAAAAGGCTGCCGGCGGTCGGAGGGAGACTGAGAGTGCACAAGAACTGTACACCCTGCCCCGCCTCCAAGCAAGCAACGTGCTATTTTCTCTCCTTGGGCTAATTTCTATGTCAGCTCGAGCCTCTTTAAACACCTGCTGATCTGCCCAATACTAGGGTCCTCGGACATTAAAAATCCAACCGTCCCGCAGAGAACAGGATACGACGCCGGGCCTCAACCCGCCAGCCCTAGGGTCGCCGTCCCTTCCTTCCATGCGTCCGCGGAGCCGGGAACCGCGCAACCAACGACACCTTCGCTCTGGCTGGCTCAGTCCGGACGGGACAGATCCCACCAAAGGCCGAGACCAGCCACAGCAAGGAAGACCCCGGCAAACTCACCTGAAGCCGGCGCGGTCCGCTTGAAGCTAAAGCCGGAAGAGCCTCCCAGCGCCGGAAGAGGACCGCCACACTCCTCAATCGAACTCAGATAAGTCGAAGAGCCGAGCACCGATTCAATCGAGATCTCCTCGCTAGGGTCGCCAGCGGCAGAATCTTTCTGCGCATGCACATTCCCGTAGCCTGGAGGTTACAGTGGAAAGGGGAAGAACTGGGTGGGATCAAATTAGGATACAGCGGTCAAGGAGTGAAGGCAGAGAAGGGAAGGGTAGGGCATCGTTTCCATTACTGAAACTTTGAAGCTTCCCAACTTTATGATGTGAAAAATTTTACAGGAGCGTGTCTCCAGCGGCAACTTAGTTAAGCCTTTCTATGGGTTCTGCCCAACTTGGCTCAATACCAACTGTAGAATTGCCATTGTCACTCCCTGAAGTCAGTCTCTGGGAGTCTGAAAGAACATTCCAGCACTCTACAGATTGCACCTTAGATGCAGCCCAGTCTTCGACCCTAGAGCAAAGAGATTCGTGAGTCTTTGCTGGTACTCTCACCAGGTTTCAGGAGAAAGCAAACTAAGGATCACATGCCTAAACTCATTTAGAAACGGTTAACTCCCGCCCTCTCTCCCACCTTCTCCTCACAAAATGCCTGGATTTTTCTAGGCTAAAAATTGGGTCAGGGACCAAATCGGCTTGAGTGTTCTAATATTTGAAAGCCACATGAAGTTGCAGGACGGAAATAGTGTTTTTAGAGTAGTAATTTTTATCCCCTTTGCTCACTGAATTAGGAGAATGACTTACACTCGATAAATGGATGAATGAATGAATGAATGAATGAATGAATGAATGAAGTTTCGTGAAAATTAGGCCATACTAAATCAAATGTGATAGCCAATGAAAATCCTGTAAATGTGGGTAGGAAATAATGTTAAACAACCACAGAAAAGTGTCCTTTAATTGTGTAGATATAGAAACCAGTCTGGTTTTTGTAAATATTGAATATTGAGTATGTTTTTTACCAAAAGAACATCAAGTAAATATAAAATAATTTCTAAGCAACGAGAAGATGTGAGCAGTTGATTGCTGGTGCTTCATTACAAGGAGAGCGCTGAAATAAGATATAACCTGCCTGTGTGACATAAACTGATCTGGCCGAGAGGTCATAGCTATTTTTAAAAAGAAAATTTATAAACATGCAAGGAAATTCCACCTGGGAAGAAAATAGAGATTTAAAGAAACTCCACACCTATTCTATCAAAGCTTGAATCATGGCTACTATACCTTTTACACAGCAAGGAGGAAATTGTCCAATGACAACTCAATGTCAGTGGTTTCTGTGCTGTTTTCCATGTTCATTTATAAAGAATGAACACATTTTCGTATCCATGAGTAGTCACTGCAAGCTTTCCTCAATGGTTTTGTGAATGTCGGAGAAAGCAAGAATTGAAATAGGGTCTGGCAAGGAATGAAGGGGAAGGGGCTTTCCTGGTTGTTGCAGGATATTTGAGCATACTGTAAACCCAGAGACTGTGTTGTTTACAGGGGAAAAAAGCTGTTTCTAGTTCGGTGTACCTCAGCTTTAGCACACACACACACACAGCTTTAATCCCTCTTGCTGGAATATAGACATGCCTTGAGTACACACTTTAATCCCAAACAATGAAGCAACATTAGTTGGAAGAAAGAATCACCCATTTGGAAGTGACGTCTAATTGAGTGGCAGACAAAGTGATGAATCAGAAGAAGATTTGACAGAATAGGATATGCCCAACTCTCATGAGAAGAGAGAGAAAAGGGAAGCTACTGAAGAGGGCAGTGCAGAGACAAGGGGAGGAAGGAGGAGGAAGAGGGTGAGGAGGAGGAGGAAGAGGAAGAGTCAGTTTTTCCAGGAGAGTTTTACAGAGACAGATTGAAGAGAGAACAGGCTAGACACAGTTAAGTCAGAATGAGCCAGAGAATGAGAAGGAGCATGAAGATTAGAACAGACTGCTAGAGTTAATTTGAGGTCGAGCAGAGCAATTCAGGAGAGGTAGGTAGGTAGGTAAGCAGATAGATAGACAGACAGACAGACAGACAGACAGACAGAAAGAAAGAAAGAAAGAAAGAAAGAAAGAAAGAAAGAAAGAAAGAAAGAAAGAAAGAAAGAAAGAAAGAAAGAAAGAAAGATAGACAGACAGATGCCAGATTGAGACAATAAGCCTCAGAGACGACAGTTACAACAAGCAAATAAAAGATTCTTTTATACCTGGTTCTTTGAGAAAACTTGTAATCACCTGATTCTATATCTAAAGTATTAGGGGGACAATTGTACCCGAACTGTGATCACATATACATGAAGTGTAAAGAAAACTGGGTGCATTATAAATAAATCTTCTATAAACTCTGACCTCTTGCTGGTCAAAGTAGGAGTTAGATGTCAAAAACTCACATTTTAAAACTAATAGAAGAGAATATATGTTTCCCTGGAGTTCTGCTTGGTTTAGACTCATATTTTTATTA
This sequence comes from Rattus rattus, assembly GCF_011064425.1. Classification (NCBI taxonomy): domain Eukaryota; kingdom Metazoa; phylum Chordata; class Mammalia; order Rodentia; family Muridae; genus Rattus; species Rattus rattus. Next base: position 122,542,623 of record NC_046158.1, on the reverse strand, counting down.
GGCAACAAGATTTACTTTCCAGCGAAACAGGCTTTTTATCAAACTAAACCCAGAGGCAGCGTTAAAACCATCATATACAAGTTTCATGCATCTACTAACGATAAAATTTGCTTATTTTCAGGGCATCAGGAAAATTACTACGGCCAGTTGGGAGTAAACCTGTGTCAAGACACCTAAATTATAGATGGTGACTGCACTGTCTCTCAGTGGCTCTCAATACACACATATTTCCTGTACTTTATCTGCACATGTTTTATGTTTCTCATTAAATGTTTTCCAGTATCTTGCAGCAGTGACTTTGGGAAAAGAACATGCTTAAAAGGAAAGGTACCATAAAACTATACTGGATATGTTTCGTCTTATTTATGCTAGATACAGTCAGAAAATGTATGGCAACTTGCTTGCATATTTTTTCTCCCTACAGGTGGTAATTACACTAAAAAAATTATGTAGAATGAATTATTTTCACAACAAGCATTAAACAAGTCTAAGGATTATTGTTGAGCACCAAATCAGGTTTACACTTCCTCAGCTGGTTGAAATTATGTTCAGTTAAAGTTTACTGAAAAGCAAGGCTCTCTTTCCATTCTGGAAGGAAATAAATTTGTACAATTAATTTCCTTTCGTTGCATTTCAGTCTTACTTTTTAAATACTTCATAAGCACACTCTTATTTTTAGAGACAACTGAATGAATAAATGAATAACAGAATGACTATTACATGTAATGGGTATTACATGTACTATGATATTGTATGTAATGCCATGTGCATGCTACACTGCAGTGCCATTCACGTGTTGCAAAATGATAGCCTCTCCCTGGATTGGGCGAGAACTTAGGTAGGCTCTGATAATACATGTATTTCAAGTTTTTGTTTTGTTTCGTTTTAAATTTGGAGATCTGAAAGTCAGCCCATGAAAAACAAGGAGGAAAACAGAACATTCTGAGCATAGTAGACTATCATCCGCCAGGTAAAGCAACCTTGGAGACGGCCAGCGTAGCAGACCTAGGTAATGATCTAAATAATGTTTGGATACAAATTTTAAGTAGTTGTGCATGCCTTTAATTCAAGCATTCTGGGAGAAGAAGCAGATGGAAATCCATAAATTCAAGGTCAGTCTGGTCTGCAGAGCAAGTTCCATGCCAGCCAGGCTACAGTGAGCCTTTGTCTCAAATACAGAAACAAATCTGTAAGTATAGTTAGTTATGTTTCTCCTATGATTCACCACTGCAAAGTATTTGGAGTTCTTAGGTCCTATAACTAGTAGAAGTCAAAGTTTTAAAAAAATCAATTTTTAAACGTTGGTTGATCCCCAGCTGTCTAATTTAAAGCATGAAGTATTGCTGATTTTATGGGCATAGTACAGATGTCTGGATCTATTGCTTCAAATGTGTCTCTCATCTCTGTCTCTGTTTCTGTCTGTCTCTCTGTCTCTGTGTCTCTGTCAAAATCTCTCTCCTTCCTACTGATAGATAAAATTTGAGCTCTTTTCTGCTGCAGCAGCACTATGCCTGCTTGCCTGCTGCCATGTTCTCTGTCATGATTGTCATGGACTCTAATCCTGTGAAGCCATAAACCCCAAATGAACGCTTTATAAATTTACTTGGTCCTGGTTTTTTTTTTTTTTTTTTTTTTTATTAACTTGAATATTTTTATATACATTTCGAGTGTTATTCCCTTTCCCGCTTCCGGCAAACATCCCCTTCCCCCCCTTCCTTATGGGGGTTCCCCTCCCCCACCTCCCCCCATTGCCGCCCAAATCTGACAGTCTAGTTCACTGGGGTTCAGTCTTAGCAGGACCCAGGGGCTTCCCTTCCACTGGTGCTCTTACTAGGATATTCATTGCTACCTATGAGGTCAGAGTCCAGGGTCAGTCCATGTATAGTCTTTTAGGTAGTGGCTTAGTCCCTGGAAGCTCTGGTTGCTTGGCATTGTTGTACATATGGGGTCTCAAGCCCTTCAAGCTCTTCCAGTTCTTTTCTCTGATTCCTTCAACGGGGGTCCTATTCTCAGTTCAGTGGTTTGCTGCTGGCATTCGCCTCTGTATTTGCTGTATTCTGGCTGTGTCTCTCAGGAGCGATCTACATCCTGCCCTGTCGGTCTGCACTTTTTGCTTCATCCATCTTTGTTAATTGGGTGGCTGTATATGTATGGGCCACATGTGGGGCAGGCTCTGAATGGGTGTTCCTTCAGTCTCTGTTTTAATCTTTTGCCTCTCTTCCCTGCCAAGGGTATTTCTTGTTCCCTTTAAAGAAGGAGGAAGTATCTACATTTTGATCATCCGTCTGAGTTTCATTTGTTCTAGGCATCTAGGTAATTCAAGCATTTGGGCTAATAGCCACTTATCAGTGAGTGCATACCATGTATGTCTTTCTGTGATTGGGTTAGCTCACCAGGATGATATTTTCCAGTTCCAACCATTTGCCTAAATTTCATAAAGTCGTTGTTTTTGATAGCTGAGTAATATTCCATTGTGTAGATGTACCACATTTTCTGTATCCATTCCTCTGTTGAAGGGCATCTGGTTCTTTCCAGCTTTATTATAAATAAGGCTGCAATGAACATATGGAGCACGTGTCTTTTTATATGTTGGGGGCATCTTTTGGCATATGCCCAAGAGGGTATAGCTGGATCCTCAGGCAGTTCAATGTCCAATTTTCTGAGGAACCTCCAGACTGATTTCCAGAATGGTTGTACCAGTCTGCAAACCCCACCAACAATGGAGGAGTATTCTCTTCTCCTCGATCCTCAGCATTTGCTGTCACCTGAGTTTTTGATTCTTAGCTATTCTCACTGGTGTGAGGTGAAATCAGGTTGTTTTGATTTGCATTTCCTGATGACCAAAGATGTTGAACATTTTTTTAGGTGTTTCTCAGCCATTCGGCATTCCTCAGCTGTGAATTCTTTGTTTAGCTCTGAACCCCATTTTTAATAGGGTTATTTGTCTCTCAAGTGGTCTAACTTTTTGAGTTCTTTATATTTTGGATATAAGGCATCTGTTGTAGGATTGGTAAAGATCTTTTCCCAATCTGTTGGCTGCCGCTTTGTCCTAACCACAGTGTCCTTTTGCCTTACAGAAGCTTTGTAGTTTTATGAGATCCCATTTGTTTCGATTCTTGATCTTAGAGCATAAGCCATTGGTGTTTTGTTCAGGAAATTTTTTCCAGTGCCCATGTGTTCCAGATGCTTCCCTAGTTTTTTCTTCTATTAGTTTGAGTGTGTCTGGTTTGATGTGGAGGTCCTGATCCACTTGAACTTAAGCTTTGTACAGGGTGATAAGCATGGATCGATCTGCATTCTTCTACATGTTGTTGGTCCTGGTTTCTTACTACAGCAATAGATAAGTAACTAAGATGCTCACTAATTTATTAATGGATTAATCCAGAGCGCCCATGATGCAGTCTATTCCTAAAGGCACCAAGTCTCAATACTGCTACACTGAGAAGCAACCTTCTACATAAACACATAACAGCTATTTAAACACTGTACTAATTATCTTGTTTCCTCTGTTTAAATACCTTCCAGTGGACAACTGAAAATAAATATTAAGCAGACGTAGTCTAGAATTTTTAATCCACTTCAACAAGTGATTGTGGTCAAGAGGTCCTGTTATTTTCCTAATTACTGTGGTCATTAACATCATCCAAAGAAAGGCCCAATTCTTACACCAAGCTCATAGAAGACATGTGCTACACTCTGCACTTTGGAAAAATGGCATTGTTATGCACTTTCTTCAAATAAAAAGTGTACGACTCTGAGGATGCAGTAGAAACAGAGCAGCACATCAGGGTCACATGGTAAGAGAGAAGGCAGCACTGTGAGCCAGTTCAGAGTTTGACGACCGCTCTGTTTTTCATCTTCTTTGTCTTGGAAACATATCCCAAAATGGAACCTTTGTCTATCTTAGGCCTCTGAGTAATTTTAATAATTGGAGATCATCTTCTCCCCTCTACCCTCCCTCACCAGGTCAGACTGATCATGTAACACATGCCAGGCATAATTCCATTTGGGAATTATCTCATCATGATTTGCAATAGTAATATCTGTAATAAGTAACAGATTAACAATATATATTATATAAACTCAAAGAAGTTTTCTACAAGCTATTCTTAAAATGGAACCATTCTCATCCAAACTACTGCAATGAGTTAATGGTTATCTTGAGAGTGGCTTTGCTGTAACAGAAACTTTCTCTGGCATACATGACCTGGTTCACTGTGTTACCATCTGCTGTGTTATGATGTTGCAAGAAAGCCTTTACCAGATGCTAATCAGACGCTCATATTATGGCCTGGACTCCTTGCCTCTGAAATAGAGAGCTGAATAAATTTTATTCTTTATATTCTACTCAATTTTAGATATTTTATCATAGCAACAGGATATGTGCCAAGCCACTAGTATTCTTTATTCAATATTATTTAATAACTATTCTTGCATTTGATGTTATTGGTGTCTTGTTAGAGCTAATGATATATTCTTATAGGTATTGCACTGCTTTTTAGCAAACAAGTGAAATATATAGATTCAATATAACTATGAATTTTGAAAGTAGAAATCCAAGTAAATGATAATGACAAGAGCCAACTTTAGTGTTTTTATTGTGAAATTTAATCTCTTATTTATTCAATGCCTATATTTCCAGTTATGGTGGTGTAACAGCCTAGTGAATCTATTGAAAGTGGAAATATAGAGTAAAAATGAATTTAATGCATATAATCCACTGAGCATAATAGATTAGACCAGCCTAACTTAAATGGGCTTTAAACACCCTACAGCACAACAAACTCATAATGAAATGTGAATTGTGCCATGTAACTTATTGAGCACAATGGTAAGAAGCAGAAGAGTTGCACAAATAATTGAAGCACTGTTGAAACACAAACTAAATCTAAAGCAGTGTAAGTGAGGAACCATCGTATCCATAAGATGCCGGGATACAATATTCATCATATTATAATTATATTGTGTTATACTTTGGACAAAACTAGAAAAGAATCGTGGTGTAGAGAACCATCAGAGATGGATTCTAGAGACATAAATTGCTACTATACCATTTTGCTATTCTAACGTTAGACTGGTCAGAATCATCTTGCAACAGAAGACAGAAGACCCAGGGTGTGTATAAAACATGTCAGGCATGATTTGACCCCCAGAGACGGGTTGAATTTTGATGTGTGAGAACATCCTGAAGCCCCTGCTTTGAATTGCAGATTGTGTTCAGACAAGACAACCCTGAAAATTATTTCTGTCTGAGGAATCCAAAACAATTATGGAAATGAGGCTGATAGTTCCAATTCTATTTTGTTTCAGGTGAATGTGAGGGTAGTTTAACATTTTAAAACGTCTCCAATATTCTCTGCCAGAAATATCATCACACGGGCTAATGAGTTTATTAAAGCTGATGGCAGAAAACAAGAACTGGCCTTGTATCTTACCGAGATTAGACAGCCTTCTTTTAGTCATGATAGGTTTCTTTTGGCTCTAATGTGAAGCTACTTTCTAACCTTTAATGTCACCAAATTACTTCAGCTCCCAAAAGATATTAATGTAACATATAATACATTTTGGCATCTCAGTAGAGGACTCTGAATAAGAGTAGTCAGCTTGGAAAGCCTGAAAGGAATTAGTTTTAAGTTATTTCATTGTGACTGAAATTGTAAATGACAAATTCTGTTATGAGTGGCTACGACTGGAAGAGATCATTCCCCGCTTCCTTCAGCACAGGGTATCCCAGAAGTCCTTGTGTCTTTTTAAGCTTTAAGTATTTTACCATATTACAACATCGGGACTCTTCTTTTGGTCTTGGTGTTATAGAGGATTGAGCCCAAACTCTCAACTCATGCTGGACAAATGTTTCTACTAGGCAGCATCTGCAGTCCAGGACATTCTTGGTTTATTTGAGCACCTATAGGATAGGGAATCATACATTAGCTGCTAGAGGGGGGCAAGAAAGACAGATAAAATATCCAATTACACAGAACTGAGCCCACAGGATGTCAGACCAACACATATATGTTTGCACGTGTTGGATAACTACTATGGAGATGTTCCAACAGCTAAAGTTGTTTCACTAACTACCCCCAAACTTAATGGTCTGAGACAGCACCCACTGGATTATCTCCAGTGGACTTGTGGATCAGAAATTCAGTCAGAGTGACAGGGTGGGCCTTTTGACTATTGTGGAAAGACTGAAGGTTACCCAATGAAACTCAGCTAAGGGAAAGACTAGCGTACAAAATGTAAACATGTTTGCCCACACATTTGTTGATAAGACTAAGAAATAGGGTTCGGACAGGGATGCCAACTAGAACATTTTCATATGGCATTTCTAACCTGTGCCTCAGACTTATTGAATTAGTTATATAACAGTCAGATTCTCCTGAAAAAATTAAGTGGACACTGTATATACATCCAATTTCTGATGTCATACAACAGAACTTTCAGGAAATTATTTGTTTACAAGTATGTGGTGATGCTAGCCTGTATTTGATGGGCGAGGAATTGAACTTCAGTTCTTGAGAAGTGGCAGATTCACACCATAGACATCTACATGACAGAAGGGGGGAATTTATAGAGCCACAGGTAAAAATAAACTGGTGGGTAATTAAGAAGTAACTAAGAAGTAAGAAACGGAACATTCTCTACGCAGTTAAATCTTCCAAATGATGGGAAATAGAAAGTGCAGTGGTTCGAATAGGTATGGCCCCTAAAGACTCATGTGTTTGAATGCTTGGATGACAGGGAATGACAGGGAATTCTTGTTAGAATAGGAATAGCCTTGTTTTTTGGTTGGTTGGTTTAGATAGTATTTTATTTATATTTCAAATGTTATCCCCTTCCTGGTTTCATATCCATAACCCCCCATCCTATATTCCCACCCCCTTCTTCTATGAGGGTGTTCCCCCACCCATCTACCCACCCCTTATTGCCTCCCTGCCCTGACATTCCCCTACACTGGGAGGTCCAGCCTTGGCAGGACCAAGGTCTTCACCCATTGGTACCCAACAAGGCCATCCTCTGCTACATATGCACCTGGAGCCATGGGTCTGTCCATGTGTACTCTTTGGGGTGGTGGTTTAGTCCCTGGGAGCTCTGGTCAGCTCTGGTATTGTTGTTCTTATGGGGTTGCAAACCCCTTTAGCTCCTTCAATCCTTTCTCTGACTCCTCCAGTGGGGACCCCATTCTCAGTTCAATGGTTGGCCACAAGCATTTGCCTCTGTATTTGTCATGCTCTGGCAGAGCCTCTCAAAAGACAGCTATATTAGGCTCCTGTCAGCATGCACTTCTTGGCATCAGCAATGTTGTTTGGGTTTGGTGACTGTATGTATATGGGCTGGATCCCCAGGTGGGGCAGGCTCTGAATGGCCATTCCTTCAGTCTCTGCTCCAAACTTTGTCTCCATATCTCCTCCTATGAATATTTTTGTTCTCCCTTTTAAGGACTGAAGCATCCACATTTTGGTCATCCTTCTTGAGCTTCATGTGGTCTGTGGATTGTATTTTGGGTAATCCGAGCTTTTGGGCTAATATCCACTTATCAGTGAGTGCATACCATGTGGTTTTGTTTGTTTGTTTGGTTGGTTTTTCTCTTTTTTTGTGTGTGGTTGGGTTACTTCACTCTGGATGATATTTTCTAGTTCCATCCCTTTGCCTATGAATGTCATGAAGTCATTGTTTTTGATAGCTGAGTAATATTCCATTGTGTAGATGTACCACATTTTCTGTATCCATTCCTCTGTTGAAGGGCATCTGGGTTCTTTCCAGCTTCTGGCTATTATAAATAAGGCTACTATGAACATAGTGGAGCACGTGCCCTTGTTATATGTTGGAGCATTTTGGGTATATGCGCAGGTATATGCCTTGTTGAAGGAAATGTGTCACTGTAGGGGGTGTGCTTGAAGGTCTCCTAGTGCTCAAGCTTCATACTGTGTGAGAGACAGTCTCCTGTTAAGTGTCTTCTGATCAAGATTTAGGACTTTCAGCCCCTCTAGCACCACATCTCCCTGAGCACTGCCATGCTTCCCACCTTGATGAATGGACTGAACTTCTGAAACTGTAAGCCAGCCTTAATTAAATGTTGTCCTTTATAAGAGTTGCCTTGGTCATGGTGTCCCTTCATAGCAATAAAACCCTAAGGCAGAAATTACTGTGTTGAATTTGAGGAACTGGAAGAAGAAGGAATAAAGAGAAGAAAGGAAATGAAGAGACCTGAGATACATGACGTAGCCCAAGCCTAAAGTGGGGGTTATTACAGAAATCAGGCAAGTTAAGACTATTGATGGCAATTAACCTGGCTAGGGATGGTAGAAATGGGACTCAAGGGAGTAACACAATCTGAAGCTTTACATGTATCTTTCTGGATGGACTGGTTAGATCAAGACTGAGTCAGTTAGAACATGATTATGGTACCTAGACTGATGCTGAAGATTTATGGCAACAATGAATTAGATGAAGTAAGTTCTTCTTGAAACTACAGTTAATGTCTTTTTTGGTGAGCTGAACATAGAAAGTGTGAGAGTGGTGAAATATGTTAAATTCCAGCATTACCATAACAAATTACCACCAACTGAACATCTTTATACAGAAATTTATTCTATCACAGTTCTAGAGGCCAGAGGATGAGACCACTGAGTCAGTTGGTGGGCTACAACCTCTTTGAAAGCCACAGGGAAAACATCTGTACCATGCCCGTCTCTTAGCATGGCTTCTGGTGGTTGGTGGAAAGAAACTCTTGGCATCCTCTGACTCACAGACACATGACTCCACTCTCTGACGTTGCTGACATTCTCTATGTTTGTGTCTCTTCTTCCCTCACAGTAACACAAGTCATATTAGAAAATGGATCTACCCTGCTGTAGATGATGGCATTGTAATTGTGGGAGCGAGACATTATTTCTTAACAAGACCACATGTGCTGGTCCTATCCTTCCATGGGAGCACATTTTAATCCACAGTAAAAAAAAATAAAATGAAAAATAAATAAAAGAATAATCAACAGTTTCTCCCAGGTTTTGAGAACAAATGTCTAGGTGGATACTGTTGAAACAAGAGCAGATTAGAAGAGGGAAGTGGAGTATCGGTGTCTTCTCTTAGGTAGGTTAAGCTTCAGTTGACTATGAACTGTCCAGTACGGATGTAAAGCACAGCTGAGTAGGAAGGTCTGGAGATAATCTGGAAGGCATTTACGCCATGGGGCACTGCTAAGTGACAAGCAAGTGAGCACATAATAATTGGCTAGAGAGACAAGAAAAACGGTGCAGAGTCCAAAGGACCTCTACTTGTACCCCCAAGGGTAAAAGTCAAGGCTAATATCATAGGTGTGCACGTTTAACAATTAACTTTTTAATGGTAAGAGAGAAAAAAATTCTGATTTATAGAGTTTGCCTGTGATATCATCCTCATGGTCAGCTGACTGCAAATTACCATGAAAATTTTAAATATTGGCTTTCTCAAGCTGGTACAAGCCAGTTCATACATGCCTCTAAATGCCATATTTATTAGTGAATGAGTAATTAATTTGCTTTCTATAGGGTTTGGTACCTTAATGTATTAAATGAATAGTTATTCTTAATGGTCTCATTCTAGACCCCATCTTCCTCTTGTATTCCTCAATGTAACATAAATCTTAATAGCCAATCTTTACTCCAGTCCTAATACTCATGAAGGCTCTTGAACAGGATCTGTGATGCTTTAAAATTAAAGAATCAAATTGTAAATATATGTAGTACCATTCCTGCTCATTGACAGTGCACTCCTGGCTTATAACCCCATATTCATATCCATAAAGGAGAAAGCTGGGGAAAGTCTTTTACCTTCTCTGTCATGGGGATTACTGAGGTCTTTGGTAAAAATACCTTATCTTACTTTTATTTTAAACATTCCCTTTTCATGTAATGTTTATCCTATTCATCAGCCAAACAATTATATTGGTTAATCATTCTGAAAGCTAATTTTGGCTGATATTTTTCTGCATAGCTCAAAGCTCACTTCATGCATTATCAGTGATACTTATCTTTTTCTAGACCAAATAGTAACAATGGTAAAAACAAAATCTTATCTTTCCCACTTCTCAGATGTGACAGCTTATAGAAGATGTCTATCCCTAAGCTCCCCTGTGTGCTACGCAAGCACTTTATAAGCTGAGCTTCATCCTCAGCTCCCTCCATCTTAGATGGAGCGTCCATGTTCAACATGGACATCATTGGAGGCTTGCTTTTCTTTGCACTTTAAGAGAAGTCAAAGAATCAATTCCAATTTTGACTAGTTTTTATAAGGAAATTGATCCTTATAAAGGAGACGCTGTATGACCTGTCAATGAAACAAAGATGATGTAGGTTTTATGACAAAAGAGAAAGTGTAGTGAAATGGGAATTGTGTTTTGAACAGTGACACTTGGCTTTCTTCCATTGGATGAATCAATTTACTGGCCATTACTCTAAAGGTCAACCGGACTATCTGACTGAACCTGTTAACCTTAACCTGACTTAAAGTGACTAGGCACTAGCTATAATCACTTAGTTCTTTGTAGACAATGTGACTGTTTACTGGGCCTGTTTATGATGAAGCATGGGTTGTGGAGGAGCATGTGGGCACCTCCCTACTGAAGTATTGGATATTGATATATTCTGGGGAGAGGCAGCCCTTATATTCAGTTGTGCATCCACTGGTGAGCTATCAAGCTCCAGAGGATAATTTACTAAACCAGAGGATGTGTTACTAAACGTATAGTAACACATATGGCCCCAATTAAACTCAGTGGGTCACTAAAAACAAACAAAAACAAAACATATGAGCTGAGAAAAGGACTTGTTTGGAAGTCTGGAAGATACGAGACAGTGGGGGATAAGAGTAACCAGAATTCATTAAACATGTATGAAATTATTGAAGAACAAATTTAATTATAATTTAAAGTCCTCAAGTTTATTACGTTAAGTATCTTAACAACTATAGAAGTTTTAAAAGTCATCATTTTGATGTGTCCTTGTAAATTGTATCACCTTTATTTTATATAATTATAATTCTAGCGAATATCCAGCTTTATATCTTGATATTTTTCTTTTGTCTTCTACTGCATTACAGCCTGTTAAAGACTTCTCTACAGAAAAGCTTTTGGCTTTATAACCTTCCTTTTTACTCTGGAGAGTGGTTCATGAAGGAGTTATTGACATCTCCCTTGCCAGCAGTAATCAATACTGCATTTGGAGAAGCAGGAGTTCACAGGATGATGGCAGGAAAGACACCATCTGTAGCTGAAAGCTTATTTGTTGGGGGTGGGGACTGAATTGATTTGAACGGATCCTGAGAGCTGAGTCTTAACCCAGAAGCAGACATCCCAGGGATCCACAGAAGTTCTGCTTTAAGGGCTGATTGAAAGAACATCCAGACTTTATTCTAGTTTGCTTTCTCTGGCTGTCATAAAGCACTCATACCCAAGGCATATTATGGGAGAAGGTGCTTATGTCTGCTCAAGGTTGGAGAGCCTACTTACAATTCACAGTTCTTCATTGAAAGAAGTAAGGGCAGGAACTCAAGTGAAGACTTTGAGAAGGGATCATGGAAGAATGCTGCTTGGTTGCTTGATTACAGCCTCATGCTTTGAGAACTTTCTTATACATCCCAGAACCATCTGCCCAAAGAACAGTCATGGACAGTGAGATGGGCCTGTCTATATTAACTGGCAATTAAGAAGCCCCGCACTGACATGCTCATTGGTCAATCTGATCTAGGCAGTCCCTCAATTAAGACTCCATTCTCAGATGACTACAAGCTGTGTCAAGTTGATAGAGTAAACTATGACGAGACTGTTTCAAGGCAATAAGTTCCCATCAATGGATGAAATAGAAAGGACTTGTCTCCAGAGACACTTGTGCATATCTAACCAATGAATGTAGACCATTTTAGAGCCTAGGTCTTCAGCCTGTTGCCATGATCATGGTCTGTTTTTGTTTGTTTGTTTTTTGTTTTGTTTTTTTGTAAGCCCTGGTTTTTTACTAACTCAGTGCCTTAAAACCAAACCACGGTTTTTGTATTTTTGTGTCCCTTTGTGAGGTGACTCAGGGTCCCTCATGTCAGATAGTGGCTAGGGTTAGGACAGACGCTGTTTTCATTTCTGTCTGGAATTTGGACTGGCAGACCTCAGACAGCTATAGGACTGGGGTGGGTCCATTCTGAAGGACCTCTGGGTCCATATACTCTTCCATCATGATGACCTTGACATAACAGACTTATAAAATGGTAACACAGAGCTGGGCACGTACATTTCCCTAACTAGAACACCAGGCAGAAGTTGTATTGCTTTGTATGACCATGCCTTGAAAATCATGTAGTATTTCTTTCAGTTGCCCCTATCATTGGGACAGCCCAAAGACCTGCCCAGATTTAGAAGGGAGTCTCCATGTTTGGTTAGGGAAGTGCATGGTATTCGGAAGCTACCATGGAACCAGAGACAGTCTGTGGATACTTTAGGAAAATGTAACCTGATATGTGGGCTTTCTGGAAGAAGGAGTTACATTTCCGTGTGGTGACATCATATACTCACCTCTCAACGTGCCTCAGGTTATTTTTGCGCCACCAGTATCTCTAGTGAAGAAAGTCTGAGATATCTATAGAAGTGGAGGTTAATCTAAAATAGAGGAAAGAGAGAATGTGTGGAAAGAACTGGATCAATAGTGATGTTGGGGGTAGAGCAGGAGGCCGAGCTCCAGGCAAGGTGTTCAGGTTCTCTTGCTTGCCATTAGTAGGGGAAGTAGGGATTGTATACATCTAATCCCAGTGGAGATTTAGACTAAAATATAAACAAGAGAGTGACTGAAACTCGTAAAGGTTTAGCATAGAAAAGACAATTGAGGGGGCTGGAGAGATGACTCAGCACTTAAGCACACTGCTCTTGCAGAAGACCTGGTTGGGTTGTCAGTGCCCATAGTGATCGGCTCACAACCACCTGTAGCTCAGGTTCTAGGGAATCCTATACCCTCTCCTGACCTCCATGGACAACTTCACTCAAATATCCAAACACCCACACAGACGCACACATAATTAAAAGTTAAAAAATTAATTTTAAGGAGGATGATTGAGGGGCTGGGAAGATGACCCAGTGGATAAGAGCATTTGTATTCAAGCAGAAGGGCCCGAGCTTGAATTCACCCATCCAAAGCCAAATGTGATTCTGTACCCCTGTGACCTCAGCACTGGGCAGGGTCAGGACACAGAGAGGACATCTGAGGCTGAGTGAACATCTGCTTAGCTCCATGTTCAGAGAAAGACGGTCTCAAAGATAGGTGGGAAGCGATTGAGTCAATTTTCCAAAAGCCTTCTTCTGCCCCCCACCATGTGTAATACAATGGCATGGGTACCTACACACATATGCACATACACCACACACAGACACACAGAAACACACACAGACACAGACACAGACACACACACATACACACACACACGTACACACACACACGCACACAAATATTGAGTATGACAATGAAGAGAATAGTCTTGAGGCAGCTCCTCAAGTGATTCAGAGACAAAGTTACTTCATTTTTTCTCATATCTTCTTCCTCCTCTGCTCTCATTCACAAGGTCACAGTGGTGGAGATGGTTCCTTGAATTTCAGCCATGTTTCAGACCGTTGGAAAGAGGAATGCACTCAACTACCCTGTTTTTGTTTGTTTGTTTGTTTTGTTTTTTGCCATACCTATGCTGCTTGGGCTCAGCAAGTTTCAAACAGTGCCAGGAAGTGCAGCTCCTAATACTGTTGTTCAGTGTTTGGTTTTTTAAAAATAAAAAGTTGTATTTGCAGTCAAGGTCTCCTGTGGCAAGAAGTTTCCACTGAAAAGATTTGTTTTAGTGATAGTCACTGAGATGGCTAATCTTCGTTTCTAGTCATTTCTAACCTTCATTTCTAAATCTTGACCTAATTTAGAATCACTTCAGAGACACACCCCGGGCAGGTCCATGAGAGTGCTTCCACCAAAGGGGTAAGATGTCCTTAAAGTGGACAGCATGTTTTCTCAGGCAGCCTGAGTACAAAGAGGTACAAGGAAAGGGCCTTGTGCGCTTGCCTGGTTTAGCTTTTTCTTGCTGAGACAGGGCCTGTGTGGCTGCTGTTACTACCATCACCACTACTGCCTCCACGCACAGCACGGCCCAGTGTCTTCAGCTTTCCAATATGGAATCGACTGCTTCTTAGTGACTCGAGGAAGCTCTGCATCTTTAGTGCAGATTGGGAATTCTGAGGCCTCTAGCTTCATGGCCTGAGCAGCTTCCTGTTTTCATCTTCCCTACTGTTCAGATGACCACTGTTAGACACCTCAGCCTGGATCATAAAACTAATCTATTTGGTATATAATTGTATGAATTCACATGCATGTACACACACACACACACACACACACACACACACACACACTTTACTGATTCTGTTCCTCTGTTGAACCTCACTTGAAATACTCATTAAGTTAAATGGGGCATAAAGTCCTTTCTAGTGATACAGAACTGTTTATCTTCTTTCCACTTCCCTTGAAGAAATGAGAGATTTATTTCAATGATTTGCAATCAGAGAAAGTAGAGAAATATAATTCACTTTCCACTCCAAACAACTAACAGACAACAGCATTCAAAACATTCCACAAATTCCCATTCCATTTCTGGTGGAACAACCAGAGCACACTGATTGCAGGAGAGGACACTCACTCTGAAACAGTCAATGAGCCGCTCTCTGTATCTTGTGCTTCTGATCTTGAGTGACTCGCCTGGCCAGTCAGGTCATTATCAATATCAAAGTATATGCTTAGTGTTGCATCTGTAAGTGTGGAAGACGTGAAATAGAATTCGCACCTGCAATTGTCTTGCTCTCACACGCCCAGCTGAAAGACAGTTTCCTTCCTAAAGTTTTTTCCAAGCACTGGTGCTCACCCGTCGTTCCCTTTGTGTGCTCAGACACTGAGTTCATGCTTATGCTAACAGTGAGGACCAACATTTACCAAACATTGAGCCAACATTTGGCATTATTTGCAAACGCCTCAGTACTTGTGACCTGCTTAAGTCACATGTAGAATCTTAACTTTCCAAACTGAGTGTGGACTCCGTGAGGCTAGATCCTTGCTTCATATTTATTTCCTATCATTTGCGTTTAGACATTCAATATGTCTAGACTGATAAAGTCCTAACAGAGTAGTTAGACAGCAAGAAGAGACGCAAGCGGAGTATGTGCCAAACTCCTCACTAAATTTTAGAAAAAATTACTCAACAATCTTTTTGTTTCAAAAATAAATTACAGTATGTCTGTAAGACTGGTTCAAATGGTGGAGACAATTGTTGGTAAGTATATGAATTTGTACGAGCATATTTAAACTTAATGAATAAAGCTGCAGTTAGAATATCTCATTTTCTTATATTTTAAAGAAACCTCATCAGTGAACATTGCATTTATATTATTTCTGCCTTACCCTCCTCACCCCCCAACTCTTCTCATGATCTTCCACTCCCTCACTAATTTGTGGCCTCTTTATTATTGGTGCATATGTGTTTGAACACATTTAATGAATTCAGCAGAGAGAGAGAGAGAGAGAGAGAGAGAGAGAGAGAGAGAGAGACCTAAATTTTATACTCAACAGAAAGTGCATGCTTGTCTTAAAACAAAAAAAAAACAATATTACTCATAGCCATCCATTGAACTGAGAACACGGTCCTCAGTGAAGGAGTTAGAGAAAGGACTAAGTAGTTGAGGGGTTTGCAACCCCATAGGAAGAACAAAAGTATCAACTAAACAGACACCCCAGAGCTTCCAGGGACTAAACCACCAACCAAAGAGTATACATGGGTACCCATGGCTCCAGCAGTATATGTAGCAGAGGATGGGCCTTGTCAGACATCAACCAATGGGAGAAGAGGCCCTTGTTCCTGAGAGGGCTCAATGCTTCCCTGTAAGGGAATGCCAAGGCATGGAGGTGGGAAGGAGTGTATGGGTGGGTGGGGAAGCACCCTCAGGAAGGTAGGAGGTGGGGGGCATGGGATAGGGAGTTTCTGGAGAAGAAACAGGGAAGGGAGGACAATATTTGAAATATAGACAAAGAAAATAGCCAATAAAAATGAAAAGATAAGTATCTTCAGGTTATAATAATAAAATATTGCCTAGAATTCTCAGGACACCATGTATGATCACCTCAAACTGAGACCTCATGTCTATCAACAGTACAAAACATGAAGTTTGGCATGTCTATGCAAGTGAATGTCGTGTGATGACCACAACAGAAATGAACAGAACATTTCTACATGCAGTCAAAAATCAATGTATCGTACATTCATGGTGCTGAGGAACAGGGGCACAGCATTCACTAGCCCTTACTGCACGGCTTCACTTACATAAATGTCAAGAGCATGAGAAATTGATCTGTCCAGTCAGGAGTCCAGACAGTGGTTACTCTTGCCTTTTTCATTGGAGCCATTCTTGGGGGTGTGCCATAAAGGGTGCACAATGGGCAATTTGGGCTAAGTTCAATATATGTACTTTGTATGTTGAAAACTAAGCCATACATTTATGATCCACGTGCATTTGTCTAAGTATGTTGTACTTTAATGAAAATCTTTCTTGAACACAAATGCACAGATGGCAAGTTTACACTTGTGTGTACAACTGGGCACAGTAAAATAGTGAGTTTAGATTTCCAGGAAAATCTCAAAAATTACTTACATGTCTAATAGCCTATGGATGTTAGACCATTATTTAAAAAAATTCCTTTTGCCAGGGAGATGGGATTGGCTAATGTAGAATCTGAAATTATCTGTGTGCCCATTTTCTTCTGGGGCAGTCATGTGACTGAGCACACTAGCATTTGTTTCAGAGTAGAAGGTAAAAAAGCAGGGCTTACAGTTGCACTTTCTAAATCTTTTCTTTATTTTTTATTCCACCATTCTCCTTGTCTCTTCCCTTGTCAGTGGCTTTACAAGCAGATGCTCCTTCCTTACAGGGCTGAGACTTGGTTGGGAAAAGTGCCCATGATTTTCTTCCCTCGCTGACATCTGCCTTTACTCTCTGTAGGCTACTGCTGTGTGGCGAGTTCCTCACTCTCCTTGTAACTGAACCTGTTCTGTTTGCTATTTCTGGTGGTGCACGATGCTTCGAAATTAAAATTTTAAACCAGTTTTGCTCTGCTATGCTCTGGCATAGGCATCAATTTTCTTATCTCAGAATGAAATAATCAAAAAAAGATAAATCAGGAAGAGGCACAGATGGGCAGCTGATTGGAAAGTAGACGTGGTCATGTGACCAGTTTTGTTCTGAGTGAGTTTTCACTCAGAAGCTACAGGAATCATGGTAGATATCAGAGAAGCTCTCTACAAGTTTCTGACCTCCAGGGACTGCAGGGTGTGGGCAAAAGGATATAGAATCAACAGTCAGAAAACTCAATAATCCTACAGTGAGGAAATGGAAGAAACATCAGGGACACCAGGGCCATGGGCCCCTCTGAGAGAGTGCCAGTTTCATAAACAATGCCTTGAGGAAGGCAGACAGGTTAAAATTGGAAACACTTCCAGCATTGGCTAAATGTGATGCTGGTTTGAGAGATTAATGGCGCATGCAACAGGCTGACTCCACAGTCATGAAATATAGAACACACGGAAGTCGGCTCTCTGCTCTGCACTAGGAGGGTTACAGCATGCAGGATTATTTCTAAAGGATGGGAAATAACCAGTGGTGATCTCATGAAGCTAAGGGAAGTCTCAAACAGAGAAAAGTAAAATCAGATTCACAGTGGCATAATTGTTAAACGAAATCTGCAAATGCTCTCCTGTTCATTGTACTTAAGGCTAAGAACTTGGCTTTGTTCCTTCCCACCCCTCAGAAAACTGTCCTAGCTACAGTTTTGCCTACTTTGACCACTTCATGCCTACCATCTTCCATACCCACCCCACCATAAAACACGGACCGGCCGTAAACCAACCCAACTCTACTGCTACCGGAGGATCCAGATACAATGGACTCCATTCTATCTACTTACAGCGTATGTGATTATTCTGGTATGAATATCATTAGGTATATTGGCCAAAGAAAACTAGACCAGGTTTTAGTGGAACTGTGTAAAATAAAATACTGATGGTGTTTGAGAACATGTCTCACTCTCTAGTTTAAGGTCACTGTTATCAAAATTGGGCAAACCGTCATGAAGATTCATAGCAGAATCCACAAACACAAACACTTGAATGGTCGTTACTACCTGCCCCATGCTGTGCTTTTGGCTAGCCTCTCGGCTGCAGCTCTGTGATAACTGGGCTTTGTTTTTTAAGAAATAAGAAAACTGTCAGAGAGAACAGGCATTTGTTCACTCCACTGATACCTTGAAGTCCTACTACAGAAACAGAAATCCGTTCAATCCTAGGAGTGTGCCGAACAGCAGGTGGGGTCAGAGCTGGTGTGTGCATTTGCTGGGGACCCCACAGCCAAACACCATGGACTATGTGGCTGACCTGAACCACAGAAATATGTTTGCTTATGGTTCTGGGGTTTAGAAGCTCAACATCTCATCAGGAATCGGCAGGCTGTTTTGCTGAGGCTTTTCTTTGGCTCGCAGGTGGCTCTTTTCTCAATATGTCCCCACAGGGTTTCCCTCAGTGTGCCTGGATCCCTGGTCTGCCTTCCTCTGTGTGTTCTAATTGCCTTTTCTTATAAGTCACTCATCAAATTGGATCAGAGCCTAACAGGTTCCTTTTCATTTCATTGCCTGTTTAAATCTCCTATCTCCAATGGCAGTCACACTGTAGGAGCAGTGCTCTTGCAAATGAATTTGGGGAGAACACAATTCAACTCCTTACAGCTGGGAAGACAATTTGACCTTTCCCTCCACATTGTGGGACTTGAACGTCACCTCTCTAAGCTGGTGCTAAAAGCCTTCTTTTCCCAAGCAGCACATGAATTCACAGAAAGGGGAGGCTTTTAAGAAAGCACCCCTGAATCTCTGTGCAGAGCACAGAGCGACACTGAGAAGCAACACCGAGGCAGGCTGCTCGTCTGTCTCCAAGAACTCACCAGGCACACAATACGACAAATGCCTGTGTGGGGCTAACTGTAGCATCTAAGTCCAATCCCAGAGGGTCTGTTCAAAGCTGAAAGGGAGGATCCCTCAGCGTCCATACGCACATGCACATATATACTTTTCCTTTCTGTCTTGTGAATGACTCAAAAGAAAATAAACTGGATTTCAGCAACCCTTGCACACAAAGCTGAATTCATGCCTTTCGATGTTGCTTCTGCACTAGTCACGTTCATCCCTGCTCTGGGGCACTTCAAACGCTGTTGATTTATTCTTCCATGAATTTGAATGAGGATAAGACTGAGGAGCTGTGTTGTTCCTGCTCTTCAGATGGGATTTCACGCTCTAGCTGCTGGCTCTTTTAAGAGCACCTACTCCTTCCAGCTTTTGAAATTTATTCTGAATGTATTTTCTCTTAGTCTTCTTAATCTTGGAATAAAGGGCTTTAGGACCCAGTAGTATATTACAGTCACCAAAACATTCATTTAGTTTGGTCCCTCAAGACAGTTTAGGAAAAACATTTTAAAATGCTTGAAAAGAGTGCCTATGAATGTAGCCGTGCACTCACAATGCATCGCCTGGATAATGCTTTGAAACTGTTTTTCCAACCTTGAATTTCCTGATTCCCCAGGAGGCACAAAAAATGGATAGTTCAGAAACAGGCTGTCCTAAGAGGATAAAGATCATTGTATGAATATATATGATATATATGAATACACACACATATAGAGATAGAAAATAATATAGATATCAGAGGTAGATGTAGAGATGATGGATGGATGGATAGATAGATGATAGATAGATAGATAGATAGATAGATAGATAGATAGATAGATAGATAGATAGATAACTATGTTCTCTTTTCTCAAAACCCTTCCTAAACTTCAATGATTTGGAAATCAGGGTATTATGTGGCTATGTAGATGCTTGTCTTTAACATTAGCAGATAATTCCACACATAGTCAAACGGCCTCCTGTTTTGAGTTGGAAGTTGATGACTTTGAGCACCAAGAGGCAATATCTTTACCTGTTCTGTTTGTAGACAGAAGTTAAAGTTAACTGCATAGAAGAAGAATAGTGATTCCAAGTCTGGGAAGGGGTGGGTGTGGAAAGGGCAGATATAGACCAAAGATGGTTATGACTTCAGGTGCAGTTGGGAAGGAGAAATAACTTTAAAAGTTCCATAGCACAGTAGGGTAACGGCTCAGCAATGATTAATGGTGTGTCAAAACAGCTAGTATTAAAAACTTTGGAGGTGATGTACATGACAATTACTCCGATTTGATCATTACACATTGTATACATCACTGAGGTATCACACAGTGCCCCATAAATAGGTGCATTTGCTGAGTGCCAATTAAGAATGGAAAGAGATTATAAAGCCGACTGTGATGGAGAGCAAATAACAGGCACCTGGTGGCTTGTGGGAAGCTTCTCTGTGCATGGGAGAGAAAGCTTCACCGCTTTCTGCATTCTGTTCTCAGTTCCAGTATGGATTCCCCTGCAACTCAAGGGGTCATTTCACAGCCTATTGCTTCATGTTCCTTCTCATTAAGATCACAGTAGCTTCATCAGGTTCTTCTGTCACAGAAGCATTATGTGGAACAATTAAGGGTTAATTAATTAATTGGGGAACAGCCACATGAGAGAGATAATGAGCATTTCTGTATTTCCATGGCTTTGGGTAAGGGCATTTCTAAATCAATTTTAATCAGGATCTTAGGACCTCAATTTTTCATATCTAGCCACCCTTTGAGGTTTAAAATGAACACAAATCTCTTGAATTCATTTTTTCCTCAGTCAGATATTTTTGCCCTGCAAAACTGATTTTTAATACCTAGTCCCCTGAGTTAATCAATAAAATATCTTGCATCAAATTTAGTACTTTTACTGTGGATCATTGAAAATGACAAGGACTTTTTTCTTGGCTATTTAAATACTGTGCTGTTATAGATAGTGCTTATTTACATCAAGTGAAAGGAAGAAATCCCACAAACTAGTAGGGATTTTCTCCTCCTCCTCCTCCTTGTCTATCATTTTCAAATAAAGATCTCAAACAAAATCCAAGTCAAAACAATGATGGGCATCAAATGCAAAGTCAGTGAGTTTTTTTTTTAAAGAACATTTCTGATTGCCTGGTAACTTTCCGAATGCTGATTTGCAAGGGTGGGCTGATATCCTCTCTGTCTTCCCACAATTTTTGTGGCTTGAGTGCCCCAGATCAGTGATGCCCAGGCCACCTGATGTAGAGGAAATCTCTGCGCACTGTGTAAAAGCATTCATCTGTTAATAAAAAGCCTTGGGCCAATGAGCTTAGGCAGAATTAGAAGGTGGGATATTTAGCAGACACAGATAGATAGATAGATAGATAATTTTTTTTGTTGGATCCAAAGAATGTTTTGAGGGATTCTTCCAGATAAAGCTGTTTGTTTTATCAAACCTCTTACCAACAACAGAACAATTGCTCATACTTGTAGATAATCAAACCTTCAATTTAATTTAAAAATTCATTAATATTTTGTTGGCATATAATATTTTTGTGTATGTGTCTTTATACTTTGTTCTAACTCCTGCCTCTGCCTGGTGGCCCTTCAAGTTAACTGTAGAGCAAACCACTTCGGTGTAAGACAGTAGGCTATCTAACCCAGTTTCATGTAATTTTAGAATAAGAAAATGTTACATAATCTCTATAATTTATCCATGTCTTTAATGCTCTCTAGTTTGTGGTTTTTAATGTACATGCATAGGTTACATTCATAGAATTAATTTAAATACAACTTGACTTGATTGGTTGAATGGCCACAAAGTCTTTTTCCCTGACTTTTGAATATATTTTTAATTTCATGAATGGTTTTGACTCATGAAACAACAGCTGTTGTAGTGTGGGAGGGCTCTTGTCTGTGGTCAGGATCTGGCTTTCACTTCTCATTGTCATCAGAGCCCAGTTAAAGAACTGAGGAGCCCAGGAGAATCCAGCGGACGGTAGGAGACACATGCCCCAGATAACCAGACATCCCTCTCACTTTCATCCCGAGGTTAGACTTAAAGATGGCTATGAGCTGTCATGTGGGTGCCAGAAATATAACTCAGAGTCTCCGGAAGAGCAACTAGAGCGTTTAACCAATGAACTATTTCTCCAGCTCCTCATTACATTTATATTCACGAACACACAGACCCACAGACACACACACAGACACACAGACACACAGACACACACACACAGACACACACACACACAGACACACAGACACACAGACACACACAAACACACACACACAGACACACACACACACAGACACACAGACACACGAACAGACACAAACACACAGACACACACAGACACACACACAGACACATACACACAGACACACACACACAGACACAGACATACACACACAGACACACACACACAGACACACACACACACAGACGCACGCACACACACACACACACACACACACACACACACACACACTGTTATCCATCTCTATTTCAGAGTTGAAATTGAATAAAAAGGCTTTCTATCCTTTTTCATAGTGGCTTTTTTGAAACATAAATTCTCTATATAGCACAGAACAGCCACAGTGCTGAATTTGCTATTTTTGAAAGGAAAGGCAGAGTTACATTTCTATTTCCTACTTTTCTAGGGGAATTTTCCCCATGGGGTAGATAGAAGTTCTCACTGTACTTATTCCTAATTTTATTTCAAGTCCTGGCCAATTGTCGATCACATGAAGCTGCGCACAGGCACACAATATGGCCATCTGAGTGCAGAGCTGGACTTCCTCTCGCAGGGGCATCTGCCCAGAAGGCTACTGCTGTTTACTGTGGGTTTTTGCCAAGATAACCTTTGGCACCCTTCAAAGACTTCTTATAACAAGACAGTTTTTATAATGCAACATGCTTTCAAGGATTGAAATACAACCCCAACAGAATATAAAGAAAACCCCTTTTTATAAATAAACGCAACACTATTTCCTATATTTTGAGGAAAACAAAACTTCAAACAGTTTTCAAGTGTATTCACACAGTGATCTCCTCCTGGGTCTCAGAATATGATGCTAAGTGACATACAATTGTTAATTTAAAAAGCCACATATGAAAGTTAAAACAGGAAGAGGTGGTTTGAGTAGATGCAGTGGTTTGAATGGCCCCTCTAAAACTTACGTCTAAGTTCAAATTGTCATTGTGATTTATTAGGAGGTAAGACTTATAGGAAATCATCAAAAGATGGAGACATAGCTTAGTGTTGGAACACTTACCCAGCATGCAAAAGGCCCTGGTTCAATTCCCACACTAAGACAAAAGAAGCAATTACATCATGGATGGCTCTTCCCTCGTGGGTGGGTTGTTGCTATTTTCAGGATAGTGAACTGGTTAATGATATTTCTGACAAGAAGGGTGTGATGGTTTGTATATGCTTGGCTGAAGGAGTGGCACTATAAGGAAGTGTAGCTTTGTTGGAGTAAGTGTGTCACTATAGTTGTGAGCTTCAAGATCCTCTTCCTAGCTGCCTGGAAACCCGTGTTCTGATAGAAGCCTTCAGGTGAAGATGTAGAGCTCTCAGCTCTGCCTGCACCATTCCTGCCTGCATGGTGCAGTGTTCCCGCCTTGGTGATAGGATTGAATCTATGAACCTGTAAGCCAGCCCCAGTTAAATGTTGTCCTTATAAGAGTTGCCATGGTCATGGTGTCTGTTCACACAGTAAAACCCTAACTAAGACAAAGGGTAAACTAAGTCCTATTTTCTCTTTCTCTGGAGTGCTTATACTTGTCTGTCTACTGTGCTATAATGCAACAAGGAATATCTTAACCAGATGCTGAGGCCACAGTCTTAAACTTTCCAGCATTCAGAACTAAGAGCCAAATAAACTTCTATTGTTTCAAACTATCTGCCTCTAAAAAGAAGCATAAGAGACAACAAACTGAAAGGAAAATGGGATTATGCCAAAGAAATGAAAACCTTTAATTATTAGATTATCTAGAAGAACAGAACCAATAGAATTTACACACATACACATACACACACCCATACAACACACACACACACACACACACACAATATGGGGTTTATGAAATTGGCTTACAGGATAGAGGCTAAGTAGTCCAGCAATCGTCTTCTGCACACTAGAATGGGTAAGAACACCAGAACACCAATGATCTGGGTTCCAGTAACAGCAAAAGATGACAGTCCAGCAGCAGCAGCAACAATCAAAATTGTGTAGATTCACTCACCCACAAGAAATGAAGCTGACCAAACAAGTGTTTTTTTGTCTAAAGAGCGCTTTATGTCTGGGCCATCTCTGAAAGACGATGGCCACACAAGGGGAGAGTCTTCTTTGAAATGCCCTTACAGATCCATCTAGAAGCTTGTCTCTGTTGGTTGTCTTACTTAGGGTTTTATTCTGTTGAAGGGACACCATGACCATGGCAACTCTTATTTAATAAAAACAAACACTTAATTGGGACTGGCTTACAGTTCCAGAAGTTTAGTTCATTATCATCATGGCAGGAAGCATGGCAGCATCCAAGCAGACATAGTGATAGAGAAAGAGCTGAGAGCTTTGCATCTTGATCCTCAGGCAGCAGAAGGTGACTTTGAGCCACACTGGATGTAAAGCCCACTACCACAGTAACACACTTCCTCCAACAAGGCCACACCTCCTAATAGTGCCTATGGGTCAAGCATTCAAACACACGAATCTATTGGGGCTATTCCTATTCAAACTGCCACACTGATTCCAGATTCAATTGAGTCAGTAATTGAGTTTAACCATCATACCTATGGAGACATGGACTGCTCTAAAATGTGAAGTGGCTTTCCAGTGCTTCTATCCCTAAGTGGGCAACAGTGGGATTGGGGAGGACCTGGTCTTGGCGATGTCTAGACAACAGGTTGGGATATGACCAATAAGATGATCTTCCTACCTTTCCACCTCTCTAGAAGGCTAGAAGGTATCTACTGAGGCTGTCTTAGTCAGATCAGCAGAACTGAATTTGGCATCTGAATAGAAGAAGGAGGACAATATTTTAGAGCAGATGAGAAGTAGTGTACACTTTTCTTCCAACCAGAAAATAGTATGTCTACTATCCCAGAGTACGAAGTCATCCCTCCATCTCAGTAATAAATGCCTGAGATAATCAACTTCCCGAGGAAAAGGTTTTCTTTTGGTCAACTGTTTTCCCAGTCTTCCATTCTAACCCCTATTTTTAGGGATATGAGATGACAGGAACATCTGGAAGAGCAAAACCTGTCACCTCTTCATGGCCAAGCATCAAAAAGGACAATGAAGGCAGGTCTGGTATCCCATAATCTCCCTTTAGGACACAACTCAGAAGACTTAAAAGAATAAACACTACGCTTGGCCCCTTAAATGCTCCATATCCCCCTAAGAGTGCCATTGTGACCAAGCATTTAACACATAGACTCTGAGAAATCATTTAAGATCCAAACTACAGCACCAGATCAGATCCTGTTCTTTGTTTTTTACAACTTAGACATTTTGAAAAATCCAAGCTGGTTGGTCCATAGTCTGGGTTTATCTGTTGTTCTTTCCATGAGGAGATTGAATAAGAGCTACAGCCGACATACGGAAGAAATGAGCCATTGTCCCAGAGACGTGGCCTGACAGATCAGCTGCTGCTGGAATTCAAGCTGTAAAACGCTCAGCTGCCTCACAAGCCCTCAGGAGAGCAAGGGCTGTCTCTGTGTGGACCGTGTGTTCAGTTGCTTGCACACCCAGTGTAGACTGTGCAAGCCCCCTGGGCCAGGTGATGTCACAGCCACCTCACTGTTTATTTTTTTCACCATAACCTCATGACAAAAATAGCATTAATTTTTCTGAAGAAACCAAAAGAGTATACTTGAAGTTTTCCATTATGTTTAGAAATAAAAATGAAACAACAACCCTTAATTTTAAAAGATAACAATTCTCATTGGAAATACACTCTTTAAAGAATTCTGAGTTTTGAGAATTCTGAGTTACCATTAAACGGAAGGCTGTCCATCCCTTACCACTTAAATAAACACAGCGAGGCAAGCACGTCACACTTGCCGACACTCATCTGATCTGTTCAGCCTGTCTCCATCAGGTTAAACTTTTTGTACGTGGAGTAGATCTCTTCCCTCCCTCAGGGCCTTTGTACCTGCCAGTGACTCAGATTTTTCCTGGTTTTTGTTTTGTTTTTGTTTGGTTTGGGGTTTTGTTCTTGTTTGTTTGTTCTTATCTTTATCCATGGTTACTTCTTGATACTGGACTGTAATTCCCACATCACTTCCTTCAAGATGATTTCTGTGGTTACATCTCCGAAGTAACCTCACCCCACTCAGTTACAACCTTTGTTATTTTCTTCTGCTAAGATTCCTCCCGAATTTATCCTGTTGTCTGGGAGCGTTTGTAGTCTTGTCATGTGTCTTCACTATACAATAGCTAGAAAGGAACAAGAATCATTTTTGCATTGTTACATGCAAAGCCTTCAGACCCTAGAAGGATTTCTGGCATTCAGTGAACACTCTATAATTTTGTGTTGGTATGGACAACTAACCGACACTCTTCCATAGTTAATTTATCGATCTTGGAGCAAATGCCAATGCTCCTTGTCATCCAGATTTACCTCCAAAGGTTTTAGCTAATTTCTGGCAAAATCCTTTCAACCAAAGAATTATAATAGAAATAGAAAGAAAAAAATAATTAATACATAAAACAAGACGGATTTCCTCCAAAATGTTATGATTTGAGAATACTGTTAGCCATTGGACCTTAGAACAGAAGTAAATAAACTGTAAATGTTGAATTTTAAGATGTATATAATCTTTGGTAATTGAAATCTCTATGAGACAGTACCGTAAACTAGGTACTACCTTGGAGGTGCTAGGGGAGAACCTATTACTGGTATTTGGTCCTCTAGCATCCAACACAACTCACATATCAAGTCAATGCAGAAAAAAAGTATTGTAATTAAGCTGTAACTGATAATCAGGGATGCAGAACACACTCAGGATCTGAACTATGACTCCTAGCTAGAATGCTACAGGGCTTTTAAGGACAAAATCATCAAAGTCACAATCATCTGTGCCAGGTTTCAGTTACATTTCCCACCAATCAGGATTCAGGGGTGGGGACTTTCCTAGGAACATTTCTTAGGTACACCCTTCCTGTTCTCATTGGTTTGTTTGTTCGATTGTGGTAGGCTGACTTGCCTAGCATTCATGTCTCAACTTACCAACCAGAATGTTACTCATCCTGGAAGGTCTTGGGAACTTCAACTTTGTTTGACCCCTATTTAAAATGGAAGTTTTATTTGAAATGGCTTCAATTTGGTTCTGTCTTAGTTAGTGTTTCCATTGTTGTGAAGAGACATTATAGCCAAGGCAACTCTTATAAAGGACAGCATTTAATTGAAGCTGGCTTACAGAGTTAGAGGTTCAGCCTATATCATCATGGCAGGAAGCACGGCAGCATGCAGGCCCACATGGTGCTGGAGGAGCCAAGAATTCTACTTCTTTATCAAAAGGAGGCTCTTCTGCCCTGGGTAGAGCTTAAGCATGGGACCTCAAAGCCCACCCCAACAGCGACATATTCACCTCCTAATAGTGTCATTCCCTGTGGGCCAAGCACACAAGCACATGCACCTATGGGAGCCAAACCTATTCAAACCACTGCAGGCTCCCTTTTACACCACTGTGATTCTGCTCAATGAATATACTATTAAACTTCCCCATAAATTCTCGTCTTTATTACCTATGAATCAGTGCATTTCTCAACCGTCATCAGAGAACTTCTTTTTGCAGTAGATAGTGATTAATACAGAGACCCATGACTTGTCAAAGTGCAGAGAATTAAGAGGCTGAGGAGTGTTCATCCCTGAATGGGACATTGTACTATATCTCTTCCCCTCAGGTCTCAGGGATCTTGGGGAAAGGGGGTTGGGAAGATTTTAAGAGCCAGAAGGAGTGTTTACCTGTAAGAAAACAGTTCTTACTAGACATGACAAGGTTTCTGTGCACATGAACTCATGGTGACCTTACCTAATGCACAAGACCTTCATAAAACCAATGCAATCATCATGGATGGGAGGAGTTCTCATGGAGTCCCATCCCTTGCTGAACAACTATTAGGAACTAATGGCTGGTGGGGAAGGGAGAGTCAGCCATTTCAGGAACTTTACCCTTGAGAATATATCTGTGCTCCAGTAGGTCCTGCAAACCTACTGGCAGCACTAAATGAATTTAGTGAGTCTTTTAAAAAGAGGCCATGAGGTTGAAAGGGAAAACTGGTGGAAGGGATCAAGGAAGAACTAAAGTGAGTGAAAGGGAGGTATATTTGATTTTGTGCTTCAATAAAATCCTCAAAGGACAACAAATAATTAAAAATTGGGATACTTAACACAAAAGCACACTGGAATATTAGTCAGTCAAAGCAACGGAAAGTCTTATAATTCATTGAGTCATGGATAGAATGGGGGCATTATGTTAAGTAATTAATCCAGAAGTTAAAACTTTGGTGTCAAAGAAGCAAAGAGCAGAAAAGAGTTCATCAGATGTTGGAAAGGATAGGATAGGAGAGGAGTGGAGGTGGGTACCAAAAGGTTATTGGGGAGCTAAGAATCTGGTGTCCTCTAGCCCAAGGCACCATAGCCCTCAAAAATATTTCAAAATAATTGAGTAAAGATTTGAAGATTCTCATCACATGGAAATGATAACTCTTGAAGACTGAGAACTGCTAGTTACTTGGGTCTCATCATTACATGATGTTTCTATTATTGAATTATCCTCAACATGCACCCCACAATAGCTACAAATATTATATGCCAATAAAATAAAAATTTAAGTAAAAATATATACATGCCTTAACAGATGATATCACTTTGCCCTGGTCTCATATACTATTGTCCATCTCCTCATAGGCTTAAATACTGTCTTCCTTCTCCTATCTACAAATGTGGACCTTCCCTAATCTGGGTAGATAGGTAGCTTTTTCTCTGCATATGATTTGTATCTCAGAGTTCTCATATACTTTTACAGTCTTGAGCACCACTTCCTGTTGGCCTTGAGAAACCCCAATGTCATCACCTGCACAATGGGGTGGCAATAAATCCTACTGCATAGCACTTGTCAGTACAAGAAATAATTTTTTGAAACCGTAGATTAAAGGGAAGCTGAAAAACCATGAAGGCCTTAAGGAATGTTAAAGAGATTTTTCAAAAAGCACTTGGAGACGCACAGGTGGGTGATAAAACTCTAAAGTGTTTGTTATGAAAATCAGAATGGACATTTTTACACTCACATTTTCTCAAATAGTTAGAAGACCAAAGCACCCAAGTGTCCATGGACAGATAAATGGACAGGCGAAGTGTGAAGATACGTTTTAGTGGACTATTATTCAGCCTTATTAAGGAAATTCTGGCATATGCTACAACATGGATGAACTTTAAAGTCATTACTTTAAGTGAATAGGACAACCACAAACGGAGAAATGTGAGGGACTCCATTTGTAATCGATACCTAGAGACAGAAAGAGGAATGAACACTGTCAGGGGCTGGTGGGAGGACTTAGAGCTTAGAACAATGCACTTTTGGAGATGGACAGGCGTGATGACTGTTCAGAGTATGAATGTACTTAATCCACTAAACTTTACAATCAGCAGTCAATATTATACACGTTTTATGACTATAATAAAGCCAAAATAAGCCAGCACAGTGGCATGTGTCTACACTCCCAGCTGTTATGGGGTCTGAGGCAGGAGCCAAGGCATTTAGAGAAAGCCTGAGTAATGTAGCAAAATGTATCCCGTTCCCTCCCCCTTCCCCCCCTTCCCTTCCCCATACTCCCTTTCTCTCTCCCTCCCCCTTCCCCTCAAGTCAAAATAATTGTTTGGGAGAAAACAGGGGAAGGAGGAGGCCCAGAGAAGGAACATAAGTAATGTTCTAAAGCAGCTAATGAGGACATATCCCTTGTTAGGACATACCCCTTTGTCTTATGCTAATTCATGATTCAGATTTTTTTACACCTTTAAAATAATAACTTTTAAACATAAAGAAATGCAAAACACATAGAATTGTGCTTAGCACATAGAAAGCCCTCACTGAGAGTTATTGTTACTATTATTGTATCCTGACCTGCAACCTCTCACCCACTTCCACAACCTCTAACACCTAATGCTTACATGCTGAATGTGATGATGACGATGAACCCAGAAAAGTTATTGCCAAGACTCTAGGGGCTCCCGGTATAAAGGAAGAAAAACACTAAGCTTGATTTATATGCCTAGAGCTAAACATGATCATTGCTGTACTGGGATAACAACTTTTCTTTCTGGGGAATTGGGGTGAGTTCAGACCTATACCAACAGAGGGTTCCGGTTTATCCTTAGACTATGCCCATTTCTGCTATAAAGACTCTACACAGATGACACTTGGAAAGCCTATGAGATGTGCAACTGGTCATCAAGTCAACTTGCTCTAGGCATTCAAGGTAAAAGGACATAGTCTTGAAATATGACTAGGTTTAGGGGGGTGAAGGGAAGCCATAAAGGAAACTTTCTTTGAAGAGCCAAGAGACAGGTTTGGGCTACCTTCCATGACATAGTTGGGACAGACCAGAGCCAGCGAGACACATGGAGTGGAAACTGGCTTGGACAGAACTCCGAAAGCCAGGTGCAAGGTGTCCTTGGCGCCAGACAGAGACGTGCACATTTGTGATGATGGGGAACAGAGAGCAATTGTTGAGCAGAGGCAATGAAAGATTTATTCCTTCAGTCACAGCAAGGACGATGGATGGAGGCTGCTGCCACAAAACTGCCCCAGTTGCAGGAGACTGAATGACACTCTGAGGCATAAGGGAGATTTGATTGAAAGGAGAATCCACAGGACTCACCCCCTGCCCAGCTGTGGGGAATGAAAGATAAAACATCTTTAGCCTGAAGTAAGGAAGAGGGTGTGATGTCTTTTACGAAGAAGACGGCAGTTTGCATTTCCTCCTGGGTACCAGGTAGTCTCAACCCTGTCACTGAATCTCGCCTTGTTATAGTGCAGATAATTCCATCACAGGGTGGGGATACCTGCATTTTTAACAAGTTCTTACCTGGCGTTGAAGCTGCTGGCCCCTAGATTCAAGCATTTTGAATAGGGAGATTCTGAAATAGAGATCTCCAGCTTGCTCATTGGTGAGCTTTACCCACACAACCCTGGCAATATAAATCGTATGTTCTGGGATGGGACACGGGACTTACTAAAACAATGTAGGTGCATATTGGCCTCAAATAGTCAGCTCAGAGTCCAGAGAGAAGAAAATACTTCAGTCTTCAAAAGTTTCTAAAGAAAAATGGCGTCCTCCAAAAAAATTTTTTACAGCCTTGTAAGTTAGCCTTTCGTGGCCATGTGTGTACGCAATTATTAACATCAAAAATCAAATTGTTTCTTAAGGTGCAAGGTGCAGTAGATCCTTCCTGCTACGGCAGTGAGGTCATTTGTTTTAAGCTGCATAGGGGAAAATGTCTTGCAGCGCTGTGAATCCTGTTGATTTATGAGGACGGGTGCACCGTGCAGAAGCTGCTGCCTTGCCTCAGCTCATCAAAGAAACTTCTACAGAGTTATTTCGAAGACCTCCTGCTGTGTCTTCCGTTCCTATTTCTGTAAATCTATCTTTAAATGGAGAGGGCTTCTGCTCTGCCCCCCCCACGCTCCCTCCAGCCCCCTCCCCCAAAAGGTCCCTGGATTCAGCCTCCTGATCCTTGTTAATCTTTGCCATGCTAGAAAAACACACAGGCAAATCCTGCACTGAGTAGCAATTAAAGTATTTTACTGCAGACTGCAAATTGTGGTTGTAAAAAGATCTGTTCCTCCCAGGCTTTTCCCTAGTGCCTGCGATTTATAGCCCCCGGCCTTCATTCTATTGACTATTAGAATTACACAATGCCTGGGCTAAGCAGAGAAATTTAGGAGGCAGTGTGTACCCCTCTAACCTCTCACCAAGGGACCAGCTTTTTCTAACCTGGCTTCTGAGATGCTTGGCCGGTTGATCCACACAGGTGCAGCCTTTCTCTATCTGGGCATGGAAAGGCATGCTTCTACCATGGAAAGAGCCAGGAGTCCAGGGTCCTATTTACTATGGGAGTCTCCACTGTGAGCTGTGAGTTTCCTGGCTTAGGAACCCAGGCTTGCATGAATCCTTCAAGGGAACGTTGTGATAGAGATTCATGGATAAATGATTAGCAAGAGGCTCTTTTCCGGAAAAGTTGACACAGCTAAACATTCCTGTGCCATTTGTGCATTTCCATGGTGTAAGTACTCAAACCATGGACCATTTCAAACTGTCAACCTGACATTACCAGACCAAGAGCTAGGACAGGCCACGGTCCCACATTACCATGAAGCATTTCGACCACATAATACAAGAAACAGTAACAATCTAAAGAAAACCAGCAACATTAAAATAACCAGGAACTGATGTACTTGGAGGATGTATTTCATTTGTTTTTAAGACTATTTTTCAGAGATATAGCCTAATTTTTAGAACATTTGTTTTTATAAACCCGCTCGCAAGTTTTCTAAAACTAGGAATTGGCTATCATAAGTCAGAAGCTGGTCCTTACACACATCTGCTTGGGATGCCCCAAAGAAATAGCATGAAAGGTCACAGAGATGGCTCAGTTCGTAATGCACACATGTGCTTGTGATGCCCTGAAGAAATAGCATGGAA
The DNA here is from genome assembly GCF_011064425.1 of Rattus rattus. Classification (NCBI taxonomy): domain Eukaryota; kingdom Metazoa; phylum Chordata; class Mammalia; order Rodentia; family Muridae; genus Rattus; species Rattus rattus. The sequence continues at coordinate 122,509,898 of NC_046158.1, read as the reverse complement.
GGTGACAGAGATGGCTCAGTTTGTAAAGGCACTTGCTGCCAAGCCTGAGGACCTGAGTTTGGTCCTTTGAGGACTTGTATTCAATCTTTAAAACCCACATAGTACAAGGAAAGAACCAATTCCCTCAAGTTTCTCTCTGACTTTTAAATATGCATACTCTGGTATATCATATCTCCCCCATACACAAATGAGATCCAAGTCCACAATCAGGGTGTTGGAAAGGCCGTATGTTCCCTGCAGCTTTTCTCCTTGACATTTACAGGGCCATCTTCTTGCTGTGTGCAGGGGCACTTGAGTAATTCTTATCTATAGAGGTTGAGCACTAAAAGATGGAATAGTAATTAAAAAAAACAAATTCAATTGTGAGTTGTTGAAATGCTTGGTCATTTTTTGGTAGTCAAGAGTCCTTAGTTTGTTTGTTCCTTTCAATATTTAAACAATTAGCCTGCAGTTTGCCTGTCTTATTGTTATTTAAAGGCTACAAGCATTATTTATCTCAATCGGGGTCATTATAGTTCTTCCTTTCTCATGAGGGTCCTAAGAGATCACTTATCCTCATGACCACTTAGTCATTATAATGACGTTAAGCTAGAAGCTACTTCATACATGAGCAAAGAAGCACATATATTGGGCCAGTGACATAGCTCAGAGAACAAAAGTGCTTTCCAGGCAATTCTGGCAGCCATGTAAACATGGAAAGATAGAACCGACTCCATAAAGCTGTCCTCTGACCTCGATACATGCCCCATAGCACACACATGCATCTTCCAAAAATACAATAAATAAAAATTAAGAAATAAAGAAGGTCTGGTGATTCAACCACTTTGTTCTATAGATGCAAAAGCTAAGGCTTAGGGAGTGAAGATGACCTTCTGGAGATTACATTATAAATCAGTGTCAAAAAAAAATGTCAGAACTGAATGATTCTCCTTCCTAGGGGTCAGTAGAGACAAGGGAAAGAGTTAAAGGATCAGAAACTATAGAGGCTGAAATACCAGCTCTCGTAGCTGGAACCCCTTAAAATTAAGCTTGGGGGAACTTCCATCTATTCTATTATTCCAACCCCATGCAGCAGAAAGAAGGGAAAGAGAAACTGAGACCTAGGAGAAAGGTAAGTGCTATGGCAGTTATAACTCCTCCAAAAGTTCATGTTGAAATAAATTGTCATGATAGTATTAGGATGTATGCTTTGAAGTGGTAATTATGCCTCCGGGCTCTGGTCTGTTGAATGAACTAATGCTGCTGTCACAGAGGTGAGTTATTTATTGAAAGAGCTCCGGTAGGATAATTTTGGCCCCTATCCTCTTTCTTTCTCACACGTTTGCTTGTTCATCAGTATTCTGCCATGGTACCGTGTAGCACAAGCCTTCAGCAGACACGAAGATTGACAGCTTCCAAAAACTGTAAGAAATATTTTTTCTTTACAAATTACCATGCAGCAGGAAATAGACTGAAACAGCAAATGCAAGGCAATGTGTTACTGAGCTGACCACAAGTGAACACAGCCAAATGTTGGATCACACGGGATGTAGAGGAGCAACAAGGAGGCCATGTCACAAGAGTGACAGGGGTACTGTATCCTGAGTTCACAGCCTGGAATATATTATCTTCACATCCCTGACTGGGACAACATTAATAAGTCTGTTAAGAACATATTTTGTGGAATAGCAAGGAACAACAATAAGTGTAGGAATCTTCATGGAGATGCATTTGAAATACAACTCATTTAGAAAAGTCCACCAATTAAACAGAAATAAATATTTATTTCATGCCATTGTTGTGAAGATAAGTAATAAAGCATTAGGGCTTGAAGCACATTCCATATGTGATGGCAGCTCCTTCTCGAGTCCCGGAAACTGTCCCCTCTGTGCTGCAAAGTTTAACTTTTTAAAACTCAGAACGAAGTCTTTTAATGAAGGTTGATTCTCAGACTCACCTGCATATTTGGGACCACCAGGAAAATTAAACTTTGCTGGTATCTGGGACTCACCCTAGTGACAATGATGTGTGGCTTGGGAATCAACTGGTCTCAACGAACAGCTTAAGTCGTGATTCCAACTGTCTAAATGTCAAAAGTTCAGTGGACCTTCGCTTCATTATCCAGTTCAACTCTCTGGTCCTTGCATTCATTCGCTATGAAAATTTCACTTGGATTGCTTTCAGCATGGCCCATGCTGAAGATAACTCAACTCGCTCTTCGTCATCCTCATCTCCATATCTATGTTCAGAGACCAGTGGTTGGTTAAGAAGACCCAGAAATCAATTTTTTTGCCTGTCCTAGATCCACAGTGGGCAATGCAGATGAGCTGTTTCTTTCTTTTTCACAGTTATTTATCTTTATACCTGAGGGACACAGAGTAATTGTGGTCCTTTGAAAGCTTGACTGTGGGGATAATGCTACATGAGGGCTCATATTTTACAGGACTTTGCTAATTGAAAATTATTCAGAAATAAATTGAAAAATGGCTAAAATTATTCATTGGTAAATATTACAATGCTGAGACCTGAATGTCCAGACTATGAGATAGTGAACAATGGGAATCACATGGATTTGTCTTTCTCTATCGACATGATGGCCTTCTACATCCTCCTAGTAGATGGATATAAGCATTCGATTTGTGTAAGTTAGGTTAAACCCCTAGCTTTTCAAAAGAGCAGCCGCTGGGCAACGTGTTGTCAACTTGAGGGTCATGACGTTCACCAGGTGATGGTGATGTGGAGCACCCTGAAGCCGCCAGCCTATGAGAAATGCTCAAGACATTGCTATTCCAAATACAGATGCAGACATATTGTTATTCCAGAGGTGTGTAGAAGGCTACCTTATTACTATTCAAAAAGCACTTTCTCATTTGAAGAAGTTGAGAAAATCAATATGCCGTAGTGACTGAAGCGTTCAAAGGCTCAAGACACAATAAAGAATGAGTCTCCCTCCCCTGACCAAATCCACAGATCAAAATCAAAAGCCCCAGCCCTGATTGTAAGAGAAGAAGCTGGAAAATACATTTGAGAGCTTAGCCACATTCCCCAGAAAGAAGAGATGTCATGATTGTTTCAGGGAACGAGGAGTCCATCAGAAAGTCTGAAAATAAGTATTTGGACTTTAGAATAGCTGTCTAAAGTCCATGGGTGCTTTTGAGAATGGAATACCATTTAACTCTGTCCAGAGGGCCCAGGGGTGTCTATGTGTTTATGTGTATGTGATATTAATAGAACCTGCTACATGCAAAATCAGCTACACATAACTTTAACTGACTTTGACTTTGAAATAACATTTAAACTAGATGTAGAGATATAAAAAGATATGCGGGTATCAGTTCCTTAAAAATCTACTTACTTACTTTATTCGGGCATAAAAAAGCATATGTATTATTTACCACTCTTTATTTTTAGCACAAAGTTAAGTCTTTTTTTTTTTTTGAGTGTTTGCCATCCTCAGGTTCCTGTAGCAAGGACTGTGAGTGAAGTATGCCTTTACTACTTTGATGTCCAAGTCAGTTCAATCCATGAAGCAGCCTTGTGCTAGATACCTAGGTAACCAATTATATCAGTTTTTCTGGGATTGTCCTGGTTATAGCATTAGACATCATCGGTTAGAGAAACCTTTCTACTGGACACTGAAAAAAGTTCCAAGGAAAGAAAAGTTCATAAGAAGCTTGTGATTTAACTAGGTCAAAAGAAATCTATGCATTAAACTGACAGAGTCATGAAAGATTGCAATTAATAACACAGACTTACTCTGTGACTGGCTGATATAACACTAAAAGCAGGTGCTTTGGAGATCTTATTTAAAAAAAAAACAAGTAATTCTAAGGCAAGAGACATCAGTTTGCTTCAATGTATGTGGAATTTTCAAGTATTGCTTCAAATTTTTTATTAAGAGATAAGCACAGTTCTGAACAGGATATATGATGTCATACATTTACCTGGAATTTGATTTCTATTTTCCATACCTCTAATCACTTATTCCCAAATATTTTATTACAGATATCTAAAATGGATATTACAGTATTAACTTGTTTGTCTACTCCATGGGGTTATTGGAAGAACACAGGAGACTGGCAGGAAGAGTAAAACCAATTTGAAAACTAGAGAATTCAACACAAGTGTAATGGGATACATGACATCATTAATGCTGCTGGATAAAGACAAAGCTAGTGTGCCTTCAGTAGTCTTGACCTGCTGGTGAGTGTGATAGTCATCGGTGGCTATTAACATGTAAATGAATTAAGTTAAATTACGTTTCTTTAAAGCTCTTTGGTTCTCCTAGCCATATTTCAAGTACTCAGTCACTACCACTGATTGAGACTAGCCAGTGGCTAACACAATGATAATACATAGAACATTCCTATTACCACACTCTGCTTTCTTGAATAGTCCTAGTTTTGAACATTTTAACAAAATGTGAGGGCATTTCTATAGAAAAAAAGAGAGGCATACATAGTAAAGATCCCGAGATATTCAGCCTTACCCCAGGCTGTGGTAGTTATGATGCAGTTCACTTTATATCCTGGTTCCTTTTTCCTGGGTACATTCTCTAGCATTTTTCTGGATGGTGGAGAACACAGGGTCAATACCGGTCCATAAGTTAAGAGCAGAAATGATTTATGTCACTTCAAGGCCGAACACTTCATCACTGATGGGAAACCATCCAAGACTCTCTTCATTTTTCTATAGTTAATGGAAATATACACGGAAATGGCCATTGATCAGGTGAGATCCTGTGGGGAGGTCTACACAGACACGGTTTGGTTCCCAGCTGATCCTGACTTACACACTGAAGAAACAAGAAATTAGCCTTTCTTGGTGTAAGCAATAAAAAATTTGAGCTATTCGGGGTTTGTATGTTTGTATGTTTGTTTGTTTATTTTGGGCAGAGTGGGTCAGGATATTAACACTGAAAACAAAAATCTGCACAATAAGAAAAAAAAAATCCAAAGCCATGTGTAACTTGCTTAATAGAACCCAGTTTTAAAACAATGTACAACACTTTCTTTCATGAAGGCCTGAACAGTAACACTTCAGAAGGACCAGAGTTGGTGAAACTGGTACCAGGATTTTACCAGAAGGAATTCGGACGTTGTTTACTATCATGTGTTTCCACTCTTGGTCTCTCCAACTATAACATGAAAGAAAAAAATGAAGAAAAGACGTCTCAGACATGAATGGGCTGCTTTCTTCTCCCAAAGGGAAATCTGGAATATATTGAGCTAATAACGGGATATATTTAGGTTTTCAAGAATGCAAGGAGCTAGGAGGAAGCAAATTGTTCACATTCTGCTTAGTATTCCGAAACCCAGCATTCTAATTTAAAACGCCAGGTAGCAACTTTGCTTCTGAAACGCACTGAGGTTTTGGTTGGGGAAGCTTCCAAAACCTTACATGTATATATGGATATGGCTCGGCAATGTGTAAACACTATTGCACCTAAATTTTTTAATCATTATTAATCAACATTGTTGGTCCTGAGTACAGAGTCTACCCACTACTCACAGCCATCCTCTAAACAGTCCTCTAAACAGAGCTTTTCTGATGAGTGTTTGCTGTCATAACCATAGCATGTCTATATGTACAAAAATATAACACACGTACCATACTGATAAAATATATAACACACACAGAGGGTAGGGTGAGGGCGGGTGATTGTGGAGATAGAGAGAGACAGACATGGAGAAACACAGAAAGAAAGAGAAGGCGGGAGATGAAGTGTTCAGTTAGAGTACTACAGTACTGTCAGGCATCCTCCTTTCACCCTCTTCAGAGCACTGACAGGTAGCGACATCTGCAGACCTGTTCATGACTGACTCACCATTGATGGGCACCTATGCTCTGTAGAGTTCTCATTTCTTTACAGCCAGCACTTGCTGCCTCCCCACCTTGGCTAGGCGTCTTCCCCTTCCCTGCCTCCCTTCATACTCTCAAGGCAGTGCTTTCTAGAATTGCCTCTGCATAAACTGCTCTGCAAATTTATCTGCGTTGGCTTCAGAACAAACTCAGCACAAAACCATGTTATTAAGCCCATACTGTAAGGTAATTAACAAATCCAGTAGGTTCTCTTAACTAGATTTTAGTTCCCCATGTTTCAGTTACATGTGGATAATTACAGTTTAAAAACATCAAGTTGTCTTGACTCTTTCGAGGAAGAAGAAGCCATATATATTTTATCACCGTGTATTTATGTAACTGTTCTGTTCATTACTAGTGATTGCTACCAAGCTCACACTGTAACTGGTTGTTGATTTTGATTGACACCTCGGTAGGCTAAGATAGCTTACGACACTGCTGAAGCACACGGTTGAGTGTATCCATAAGCATATGTCCAGAAAGAATTAACTGAAGGGAAAGACCTGCCCTGTGATTGGACAGAACTAATCTATGGGTTGAAGTCTTGAGCTGACTAAAAATAGTTTTCTTTGTTTGTCTTAAAGGAAACTAGCTGAATGTCCATAAGCCCCGTCTGCTGCTTCTTGGGTCAAATTTGAGGCGTCACAAGCAAGCTCAGGTTCCCATTGCCATGAACTCTGTCATATCCTCCACACCACCAAGGCCTTCATCCCCTCCTACCACAGACTAAAATAGTTTCTCCTGTTAAGTTTGTTCTTGTCAGATATTTGGCCACAGTAGTGATAAAAGTAGCCAATGCACTGGCCTGTCTTACAGATTAGGCTTCTAGCAAGTCTGTACATAAAGAAGCATTATAGGGTATGCATGGGGCTAGGGACAGCCTCGGGTTTTTTTTTAATTTTTATTTATTTATTTTACATATATGAACACACCATAGCTGTCTTCAGATGCACCAGAAGAGGGCATTACATTCCATGACAGATGGTTGTGAGCCACCATGTGGTTGCTGGGAATTGAACTCAGGACCTCTGGAAGAGCAGTCACTGCCCTTAACCACTGAGCCATCTCTCCAGCCAGCCTCGGGTGTTTTAGGCATCCACGGAGTTTGGGAATGTATCTACTGAAGATAAAGAGGAACTGCAGGACTCAAATTTGCAGGACTCGGGTTTCGATAGCAGTTTTCAAATGTCTCGTACCCCGACTCAGCACCCCAATGATCAGGGGCTTGGAGCAGAGAAGTGCTGTGTTCTCTGGTCTGTGCTTCTCTGCAGTGTCCTTGTAGCTGCTATCTAGTAGCTGTGTTTCAGGACGAGCCTCTTTATCATCTAAGAGAGAGTGTCATAAGGGAAAGGTCCCCTTCCAAGAAATCCAAGAAGAAGAGTTTGGCAGGGAACTTTGCATAATCTCCGTCAGGAGGCATCTTGCCATCTCAGGACACAGCCTGAGTCGCAGCACGGTTATAAATAGCCTGCAGTTCTGGGGATGAGAGTCTACTTGACTGTTCTCACTTTAGTCATAATTATAACACGACCAGCAAGGCCCTGAGCAATCACAACTTCATTTGCCAACTCTGGTCATGACCCAGCTACTGTGCAGGGAACACTCCTAGCAGTTCAAAGTTCCCTAGTATCAGTCACCTCAAGTCACTTTAAGGAAACTTTACCCCAACTGTGAAAGATGGATTAATTACCCTATAGCTTTTACTGTTGACACTTTGCCTAGTTTAAGCTTTCCTGCCACCTCAATTTGAACGCTACCATCCACACCCGGTTGAGAATGCCTTTCCCAACACCGTACCACATCAGAAAATGAGAGTCAGGAGTCGGGCCTCTGGAGAAGTGAGCTTTCTGCCTGGCACAGTGCGGGGCTGTGCTAAGAACTTCATAAACAAAGATTAGAAAAATTGAGTCATGGATTTCTTTAAAAAAAAAAAATACCAAGATCAAATGAAGAGTAGGGCATGGTTTTGAAATAAGAGATCCTGAAAAGAGAAGATGAGAAGAAACAGGCAATAGCTCCCCCCAAAATAAAGGAAGCCAAGTGTCTGCTTGACCTGCTCCTAGTTTTCATCATTACACTTCTTCCTGTTATCCAATGGGCTCTAGAGTTTGAAGATTCTCCCTTAGTCAAGAGATGGGACAAGATGAGCACTGTCAATAAAGATAATAGCCACAAAGAACGAAAATGCAATAAGAAGTTTAAATACATGAGCTCATATTAATTTTAATGAGAGTTTAATACACGAGTTCATAGTGTTGTTGGAATCCATTGGATAGCGTGAATGAACAAACCTATCATTTTGAGAAAAATTTTAATAAACAGAATAAGCCAATGAAACAGGTATTTTTAAAAAAAAAAGAGCCCGTGCCCCATTCTTTGTGCTAACAGTGGTTCACACCTGAGCAGTGGTAAGAGATATTTGTTCTAACGTGGCCCATCTGCTTTTCCTTCCCAGCGTCACCTCTCCTGACTCCCACACTGCCCTTTCCTTCCTCATCACTTCAGCGCATGCTAGGTACCCCCTGTTTCTTCCTTCATCCCCCAAACACCATGGTCACAAACCAGTTACGTTTGGAAACATTGAACCAAACTCCCAGGGGAACTGAGGGCAGAAAGAAGCACAGAAAATACGTTCACCTTTAGTAATAGCTTTCTCTGTTTTGAAAGTTTTCCTGCCCTGACCTACTCTCCTTGGGGAGATGTCCCCATTTCCTCAGAGTCTCCCTGCCGCCATCCTTACAACCTAGCTCTCCCCTCCTTTCACCTTCCTTCAAAAACTCTTCTCCCATAAAACCCTGCCAGCCTCTCTGAGTTTTCAAAAGTGTCCTGTCTTTTTATAACAAAAATATTGAGCCTCTCCTGGATCAAATCTCCCTCTACTGCAGACCTTCCTGAAAGAATTGATGTATCTAATGGAAGACGCCCTTTTACGTTTCAGTTCTTAAACAAAAGAGACCTCCTTCACTAATTGGAATTCTGGTTTCCTGTTGACTCATCTGACTCAACCTCCAATCAGATTTTTTTTGAATCTTCCCATAATAATAAAAACCCTTTACAAATTTTCGCAGACTTAATTCCAAGTGTTTGTCAGGGCTATTAATCAAAGATGTATTATGTATACATTTCAAACAAACTCTATTAATCAGATTGCCAATTATTTTTCATTTCGTGGGGTCTGCTTTCCCCACAGGCATTCAACATCAGGCATTTTTCATGAAAGGTTCCGGTTTTTCAGCCTTGGTCACTGTGGTATTAGTCTGTGACCTTCGAAAGCAGACTACTGATTTGTTTGGAAGTAAAAAAAAAAAATCTAATTACAGTAGTTAAATGAACTGGAATTAATTAACTTGTGGATACTTGACATTTATAGCTAATTGGTCATATCTATCATAAAATGAGAACTTGGGCCTTTCATCTCTGTTTTATCAACCATGCTGAAAATCAATAGAGACTCTCAAATAGCAAAGCAGTCAAGGCTCCCAGCAGCATACTCAATCCAGAAGAAATCACAAGATGTCATTAAGTTATGGATAGAAATTTCTCAGCCTTCCGAGATCATTCTATGAGAAAATAAATCCCTGACCACTGCATTATCAGACAGAAACTATGGAGATATTCTAATGTGAGGCCCCCCAAAGAGAAAACCCACTAAATGAAGGAAAGGAACTTTTCTAGCGTTGCTCTTTGGGCCTCTAGCCATTCCCTGAGATTTGCTAACAGCCAGGAAGCAAGGGTCTAAGCCTTTAGAATCTAAGGGCTCAGAGAGATCTGGTGGGCAAGTTACAGGAAGCCCCTCATCCTTCAGCCTCCATGATCCATTCCCGGTGAGTGGAGGGGATCATCTAAGAGGGATGATTTCATATGGCTGTCATGTGTGTTCATGTGGCGGAAGTGGAAAGAAATACGAAAAGAATGAGGGATGGTTTCTTTTATTTTTGTGATCCCATAAATAGCTTTAAGCTGCCTTCTTGAAAGCTGGTTCGTGTTGTATTTCTATCAACAATTCATGAGATTTTGCTTTTTCACAAGATTTAGATCATCGGTGTGGCTGTTTTAGTTTCTTTATTTTTTTTCTACCACTTTTCCAACGTGATGGGTGCAGTGGTTTACTGTTAGGTTACTTTGCATTTTCTCCAATGACGAGTGTATGTAACATCTTATCATATATCTGCTTATCATTTCAATTAAAATATAAATGGGGGAAGTAGAGAGAATAGATAATATCTTGCTATGTAGCCAGGCTAGTCATGACCTTATGTCTCATCTGCAAAAGCATCCTGAGTATTAGGATTGCAGGTATGTGTCACCATGCCCAGCTCTAAATTATATATTCTAAAAGAACTCTGTATTACATTTATTTACTTGTGTGCACATATGTGTATTCTCACATCCCACAGCATATGAGTGGAAGTCAGAGAACAATTTATGAAAGTCCATTCTCTCCTTCTACCATATGGGTCCCAGGAATGGGACTCAGGTCATTAGGCTTACCAGAAAACATCTTTATCTGCTGACCTATATTTCCAGATAACTATATAGGACACACACACACACACACACACACACACACACACACACGTGCGCACGCATATATATGCATGTGTATTAGTGTATATATATATATAATTTTCATTCCCCAAAATATATACTATATAAAGAAGTTCATGACATATAAACATATAGGTATAACAGGATTGTTCATAGATAAAACTTAGATACAAAATCAATAAATCAATTACCATTAACAGAGAAATGGTTTGCTAAATTATGATATACCCCTATTAGATTAGATTTGTTCATGGAAATATGTCTAATAGGATAGATGCATTGATAAGATAGATAGATAGATAGATAGATAGATAGATAGATAGATAGATAGATAGATAATAGATAGATAGATTATAGGAATTGGCTAATGAAATTATAAAGACAAACAAGTCCCACAACCTGCCATCTATAAGCTAGAGACCTAGGAACCCAGCAGAATCATCCCAGTTTGAGTCTTAAGTCTAAGTAGCAGAAAAACAATGTATAAAGCCCCAGTCTAAATCTGAAGGCCTGGGAATGGGGAGAGTAGACAATGTAGGACAGTCTAAGGGTAAGAGAAATGCAATGTCCCACTCAAAGATAGTCCTGGACTATTAGGGAATAGGAGATAGGGACAGAAGCAAACAAGAAACTACAATAGGGATGACACTGATCAAAGTATTTTCCTATAATTTATTTCCTGTTGAACCAAGTATCTGGTTCTATGTAAATGTACATCTCTTTCCTGCTGATTATTCGTTCAGGGGAAGGTGCTCCTCTTTGCATTCTTTAGAGTAGCCAACACTGAGAGAAGATGATACTCTTCAAACCTATCAGTTACTTCTCCTAAGGGAAAGCCAACAGATGTGTCCAGCCTTCCATGTAGCCCTTCCTGGAACCATAGGCAGAGCACCACTGTAGAATTAGGCAGCACAGAGTATGTTCAACAGAACTGTGGCAGCAGAGCACCCCACAAAATGCCCCAGAAATTCAGCTGAGCCTGAGTGTGCCTCTTACCCACCCTGACGGAGACTGGTTATGTACATCAGGACCCATAGAAAGATCATTCCATTAGTGGCACGCAAGTTTCCCTGATGTAAGGTACAGATTTATCTCTCTAGATAACAAACGCACGTGCCGATAATCGGTGAGATGTAATTAGAGGTGGATACATGGACAAAGCAGTTCCCGAATAGAGATAAGAGTATAGATTTGGGGCAAGAATAGGAAAATTTAGATTAAAATGCTGCTGCCAAATTCAATTTTGATGAGATAATTTTCTGCTTGAATTTATTTTGCACCATAAAGGGTCCATTAAAATTTTATGGGAAAAGATATTTTCATATCCTATATTGTGTTCAGATGCTTTCAATGTTTATTTGGGCTTTCAGATGCTCAAGCTACTTCAAATGATCGCATAACAGTAAAATGTTTCCATAGGAATGGACTTTTTATTAGAATGATTTTTTTCCAAGTTTCTTTTATAAGTCCTTATTCAATGCAGTAGTGAACCAGATAAAAGTTTAGCAGATTTATCTGAACCTATCTATACTCTCTGGCAGCTGCTGTTACTCTGTGCTGCCTACTGTCTACAGTGCTATCGTGCTTACAGCTCATGTCCCACCAGGTAAATAAAAGTCTAGGAAGTGGGCGACGTGCCTTGACTCCTTTGATCCAAGTGTAACTCTCACTAGCCAACTCCTTCTTATTTAAGATAGAGTAACCACGTCTGTAATAAGGTAAGCCTGCTAGAGCTGGTAGTGCTCAGCTGTAATCAGAGCCAAGGACTGCCAACACCGTCGGCTACCCGATGCCACACTGTTCTCACCCCTAAGGAGCATAAAGCTCTGGAACTGTAAGCCCCGAACAAACCCTTCCTTCTACAAGTTGCCATCTTTATCACAGCGAAAGAAAAACAACTAATACATGTTCTGCACCACCTGATCTACAGGGGACCCGGTTTAAAAGTGTTAAAATCCTAACAAGAAAAGTCCGTACTGTCTATATTATCCATACTGTCTGTACTGTCTATAATGTCCACACTATCTATGCTGTCCCTACTGTTCATATTATTCATACTGCCTATACTGTCCATACTGTCTATGCTGTCCATAGTGTCTATATTATCCATACTGTCTATATTACCCATACTGTCCATATGCCTATACTGTCCATACTGTTTATGCTCTCCATACTGTCCATATTATCTACACTGTCCATACTGTCTATGCTGTTCATACTGTTTATACTATCTATACTGTCCATACTGTCTATGTTGTCCACACTGTCCATACTGTCTATACTGTCCATACTGCCTATACTGTCCATACTGCCTATACTGTCCATATTATCTATGCTGTCCATACTGTCTATGCTGTCCATACTGTCCATACTGCCTATACTGTCCATACTGTCCATACTATCTATACTGTCCATACTGTCTATGCTGTCCATACTGTCTATGCTGTCCATACTGTCTATGCTGTCCATACTATCTATACTGTCCATACTGTCTATACTGTCCATACTATCTATGCTGTCCACACTATCTATACTGTCCATACTGTCCACACTGTCTATACTGTTCATACTGTTTATACTATCTATACAGCCCATACTGTCCATACTGTCTATACTGTCCATACCATCCATATTATCCACACTGGCCATGCTCTCTGTGCTGTCTACACCTGACTCTTGGTTCAATAGGCTGTCCAGATTTCTGCTTCAAGGTCTGACCAACTCTGTTGTTACATCCGTATCCTAGAGTTCCCTACCCCTTACCCAGAACAAAACCCTAGCTTTGCTCTTATTCTCCTTCTTACCCTGCTCCACTGAGTTCTTATTCTTAAGAACATGTGTCCATCAAATCTCTTTTACAAAAAGCCCCACCCCAAACTCTCTTTCAAAGTACCCTTGAAAGCTTATTTGTTTACCACTTATTAAAATCTTAGCCCCCAAGAAAACCCTCCATGGGTCCAGATTGTCGTCTAACTCAGGAACCTGGGCATCCTTTTCCTCACATGGAAGAAGGCAGGAGATTAGGACGCTGCTGCATTCTACACTGCTCCTCTGAGATGGGCCGGATCAGAGATCCTGCAACTTCTGCTGTAACAAATGCAGCCAAAGCAAAACCTGCAGACCTGGGACACTTCATTAGCACCTAGCACCAGCCCTTCTATTTGGCTCTTCATGTTTCTGTTTCTTTCTACTTTAATAGATTATACTATAGAGAATATGGAAGCTATGAGTTGGAGCCTGCGCCCCTCCCACAGCATGGCCACTAAGTTCTGAGAGTGAGTATCCCACAGGCAAATGTATACAGGAAACAGAAAATTCCAATCCTAGAATCCACACAAAATCCCTATGTTACACTCTACTAAATAAATAAAGATTGTACCAGCCCAGAGTCCAGAGAAAGGAGACTATATTCTCCTCTCAGAGGGGAGTGTAAACACTGCCATCATCATTAATCTACCATGCGACACGAAGCCAGACAGACGAGAGGCCAGGTTCTATTTCAGATCTGGAAAGTATAGGAAACAAGCAATATAGGCCTGGCCTGTGAGCAAAACAATGCCACAGCTTGATGCTAATAATATCTTTTTCATCTGACTGTTTACCCTTTAATCCACGCTTTAATCAGGATGGACTAATGGGTGTGTCGCTTTTCATTAGTCGTGTTGGGAATACTGCGAGTGCCTTTTATCAGTACACCAAGCCTTTGGTGGAGCAAGCCAAGTTTCAGTGATGTGTGTGATTAACTTCCTTCCATCTGTCCCACCTTCTCCCATCTGCAATGCCTACTTGTCTCACTTAGGCCTCACATCTGGCCTCCAAACCTTTTTTTTCTCTTTGTGATTTCTGTTTCTGTGGTGTTCTTTCTGTTCTAAAAGAAAGAGTTTTACTTTGTACCACATTTCTTCAGCCCCTAATTGAGTAGCTGGAAGTGACCAGTCTTACTTACTTTTTGAGAGGGGAGCGGAGAAACCACATGTAATGTGTTAAATCTTTAAGCTTAAAGAGACCCTTACCTATAATGTGTTCAGGTGTGTGCACACTTGTGTATGTATAAATATGTACATACATTTCCACTTCCACAGATTCATGACAAGTTAGCAGGAAAGCATCTCTGCTTTTGTGGGTATTAGGTCATATCTTTTAAAACCAAGTATAGCTTCTCAGCATGCCTTTAATATAATCAACATTTGTGATTGATATTTTCACATAAATCATGGTGTCTTAAAGACATATCAGGCAAGAGCAAGGCTAGTATTTTCCAACATAATCAATATTATATGCAATCCTCAAAAAGTAACATTTTAATAGAAATGTAAGAATGAAAACGGATATGGTTTACAAATTATCCTACATGTGCTGTGGAGATGAATCCCCTGCAGGTTTCTCACACTGAGATTCTACCTGTAGATTCATCTGAACAAATGACTTATTTCTTGAATTCTAAGACTATAAAGGGAAAGGAGAAGTTGGCCTGGACACTGTCTTCAAAAGTTTTTATTCTGGTATAGTAAGAAGTTTAATTCTGTAAAACTACCTTATGGTAGAAAGCAGAAAGGATCCCCCTACAGTCTTCTTTGCTTGGACTTCCACTATCTTTGTCCTGTTCATCATCCTCCAACCTCTAACCCATGCTTGCCCTTCATCCTTTGCTTCCTAACCCAACTCCTACCACAGAAGGTGACTGTTAGAAGGGAAGGGCCCTGCTTCCAGCATCCTTGCTATCTGTCTTGGCTAGGTTTCCAAGCCATCTCAAACTTTGGAGAGAGCTTCCATGGTTTGTAGGAGCCTTTAGAGTAGACATACCAGATGCCCTCTGTAGTTAGAGCGAGCCTCCTACTAGCTGGCCTCCCAGGAAACCCTCCCCAGCTTTTACATCCTGAAACACACCTCAAACTACTTCTATCTGAAGAATCTGTATTTCATAGAAGACAATTGCCCCCCAACGTGACTACACTCAGGACGGTCATTTCTGTGAGTAACTCTGTCCGCAGGAAAAATTTGCTGTGGTCCTGTTTGTTTGTTTCTTGACATGGCCACTGGAGTAATTTACAATCAAGCAAAAAGGCTATAACTTCTGCCTTCATCCATCATATTCTCACCAGAGGACACATGGCTTCTCTGTCAAAGCTGTGGGGGTAAAGATCTATATGAACTACTCAGCTGTCATAAAGCTATCCGCTTTGACACAGTGAGTAGAACCTGTTCAGGTGTAGTGGCATCCATTATAGCATCTTGAGCATATTAAAGACTAACTTTTAGTCTACCCAGGTGGAGTCTTCCTTACTAAGCAATATACATGCATGTCTGTTAAAACCACATGGACCTCATACTTGAGGATGTATATGGATGCGCATCAGTATCTCTGTAAGTACAGACACTTGCTTTCTTCTTGGTGTCTCCAAGGCCATCACTATGGGTGACTATTTTCATACAAATCAGATGCACAGCATCTTCTTCATTTTTCTCCCGCTCCTTTAACTTAGGTGTATAATGTCTATTGTTTGCTCGTTTGAAATCTAAGAGAATGGAAAGATGCCTTAGCAGTAAATAGCACTTACTCGTTGCTCTTGCGCCTACCTCAGGCAGTTCACGACTACCTGAAATTCCCTTCTAGGGGATCTGACACTCCCCTCTGCCTCCCCCCATGGGCACCGCAGATGTCAACCAAGCCTCTGTGGGTCTGTCCCTCCATCTTTAACCCTCCATCCAGCTTGTGGCAAAGGCTCTACTTACAGAGACACTTGAAATAAGGATTATTTTTTTGATGCCCTAAAAATAGATCCACAACTTCTCTCCAATAACCCAGTGTCTAGCATTAGGAAGTGGGGTGTAAACACACACAGTCGCATTGCAAACACAAATGTCACGGAACTAGGAAGACTCATGGATCTTATTTTCTGTGATGAGAATTTCTTGGCAATCGATTCTTCCAACTGTTTTGTTTCTGACACCTTTTCTGTGATTGATTATCCAAATTAGCCTTCCATGACATATGTTGACTCTAGATATGATTGCTGGCATATACTGAATCTGACACTCAACATTTCTAAGCTATTTGTAAATTTTATGGATTTATAAACTTTGCAGGAAACTGCAAAGGTAAGTGACAATGATGTACAGGGAATAGGCTGCTCTCAGATATTGTCAGAGATGTGCCAGGAGCAGGGCTTAAATTCACAGTTCATATGTTTATAACCCTCAAATGTCACATAATCAGATTCCAAGTTCTCAGAGAATCTCCTCAGTACTATTCCCACTAGGCTAAAGATGGGAGAAAGTGGCCCATTTCCTTTTCTGCAAGGTGTTGTTGAAAGATAAAGAAAAAAATATTTCTAAATCCTTTTTACACCTAAGAGGTGGACATTTGCTGTATCATCAAGCAGTTGCTTTGCATGGATAACTCAGAAACTCACTATAAAATTGGAGGAAGTACAGAGTCTGTTGTTTTTGTTGGCCCTGTTGGAACTTTGATACAAACTCTCAATTTATAGTCTTTAAGTATTGCTGTTTTGGTCAATTAAGAAGACACAATCTGTGGAAAGAAAATCTATTTATATTACATTTGCAAAATCAATAAATACAAAAACACTAGATATATTCCCAAATTATAAAGAATATCTATAATCTTGAAGACATAGAGGCTCAACTGCACTGCTGTTAACAAGGGTCATGACTAACATTGTTTTAATAAGCCGGCATTGCTTGTAGTCATTTGGGAAGAGGATAAAAATAGAAAATTGTCTTTCACTGGCTTTGCTGCTGAAATTCCTACAATAATGAGGAAAAATAAAGTTTAGAGTCCAAAAGATTTCTTTTTAAATTTTAAGTGAAATGAGCTCATCTTCTCAAGTAACATCTTCTCATCTTGCCGAATCATAGAAAAGTTGAATATCTAGCTGGTTCTTGATACCCGACTTTAAGTATGATTGATAGTGGCAGATTGACCTTGGATGTCTTATTCTCCCTTAATTACTGATTAGAGATATGCCACCTGTCTCTGTCGCATCTTTATCACCTGGAGTAGCAGCAGTCAATAATTCCATCACATGCTGTAATTGCTCACAAGTGTGTTTCCTCTACTTCTAATGATATAAGTGATATTTGATTTGGTGACGCTAGACACTTGGAATATTTGTACCTGGAATATTTGCACCTGGAAGGTGGCTTAGCGTCAACAATATAGCATAGTGCATTTTACTTATTTTTAGCTCCATTTCGAATTAGCATTTAACAAATTTACCAAGAACACAATAAAAAAACTCAGCATGGATTTTTATCCTCTCAACGAATCACTAGCTTATTGAAAACCACAGTAATTAAAAGTGTATACATCTGTCAGAGCCTGGTGAAACAGGAATTCTAATAAAAGTATGATAAAATGAGAATTTCCCACAGGCTTGAGAAGGTCAAAATAATTTTAGGACACTTATTGAAATGTAAATTCTTAAACCATTTGACTCAGTCTTACAGAAAATAAGGTTCTATGGCACAAGCACGCTTCAAGTCAATTTCTCCTGTTTTTGTATAGTCCCATAACGAGATTTTACAAGAGGGGACTAGGCAGTAATATGAATGTGCAACTGAGAAATTACATGGAACATACTTTGGGGTCTATCAACTCTCAAGAGAAGTAGCTTTCAACATAGAAATATTGATATTGTGTTGTCCAAACATTTGCTTCCATGGGATGGTCTGACTTAAAATAGCTTTTACTCAGTATCATTCCCCATTGATCACATAGGAAGTTTTCTGAGGTAAGTGCCTCTCTCCAGTGTCTGGTTATTATGTCATTTGGATTTTCACTGTTATCTCTTCTCAAGGATTCTGGGGAAATGGGTGACATGGAATCTGAGGAAAGAAAATTAAAAAAAAAATATCTTGTGCCATGTAAGGACATTCTTTCAATATGTTTTTGTGAGCATGCATGGCACTTTTGTCAAAACAAGGTGCATAAATAAATGAGTCTTAAAATTATTTATTTATTTATTTATTTATTTATCTATTTATTTATTTTTACACTCCAGATTTTATTTCCCTCCCTGTCTACCTTCCGACTGTTCCACATCCCATATCTCCTCCCTGCCTCCCCTATCTCTACGAGGATGTCCCTAGCCCATCCACCCCACCAGACCTCTAAACTCCCTGGGGTTTCCAGTCTCTTGAGGGTTAGGTTCTTTGACTGAACCCAGACCCAGGAGTCCTCTGCTGTATATGTGTTGGGGGCCTCATATCAGCTGATGTGTGCTGCCTGGTTGGTGATCCAGTATCTGAGAGAGCCCAGGGGTTAATGGAGACTGCTGGTCCTCCTACAGGGTTGCCCTCCTTCTCAGCTTTCTCCAGCTTTTCCCTAATTCAACCAGAGGGGTCAGCAGCTTCTGTTCATTGGTTGGGTGCACATATCTGCCTCTGACTCTTTCAGCTGCTTGTTTGGTATTTTGGAGAGCAGTCATGGTAGGTCCCTTTTTGTGAGCCCCCCATGGCCACAGAAATGGTGACTGGCCTTGGGGCCTCCCCTTAAGCTGGATCCCACTTTGTGCCTGTCACTGGACCTCCTTTTCCTCGGGCTCTTCTCCATTTACATCCCTGCAATTCTTTCACACAGAAACAATTATGGGTCAGAGTTTTGACTGTGGGATAGAAGCCCCATCCCTCATCTGATGCCCTGTTCTACAAGTTCCCTCTCCCCACTGTAGGGCCTTTCATCTAAGGTCCCTCCCTTTGAGTTTTGAGGGTCGCTCACCTCCCAGGTCTCTGGTACATACTGGAGGGACCTTCCAGCCTCCTACTTCCCGAGGTTCCCTGTTTCCATTCTTTCTGCTGGCCTTCAGGGCTTCAGTCCTTTTCCACCACCCAATACCAGATCATGTTCCCCTTCCATTTACCCAAAATGTCCCCTTTCCCTCCCAGGTCTCTACCTCCCTCCCCCACTGTGGTTGCTTTCTTCTCACTCCCAAGTGGGACTGAGGTGTCCTCACTTGGGTCCTTCAGCTTGTTGACCTTTATGAGTTCTGTGGACTGTATCTTGGGTATTCTGTATTTTTTTTTTGCTAATATCCACTTATTAGTGAGTACATTCTGTGCATGTCATTTTGAGTTATCTCACTCAGGATGATATTTTCTAGTTCCATCCATTTGCCTGCAAAACTCAGGATGTCCTTTTTCTTTTCTTTTTCTTTTTTCTTTTTTGCTCATCTAATAGTTTTATTAAATGTTTGTATTAAGTAGTCATTGTAATAATACCAACTGTAGTTTTAGAGAACTTGTAGAGAAATCAAATATTAAATTTAACAATAAACAGAAAATTAATAGGATGAGCCTTGTATTTAGATAAAATGTTTTTTTTCACTGTTTACATGGAGCATATAGGGAACATGATATAGCTTCTTAATTGTGACAAGGAAGTGCTTGACATTTGCAAAAAAATTGTGATTAGTTCTTGGTTTATTTTTTCTTTTGTTTAAAATTTTTATTGGATTTTTCAATTTCACATTTCAAATGTTATCCCCTTTCCCCATTTCCCATGCATAAAACCCCCATCGCATCCCCCTCCTCCTTCTTCTATAAGGGTGTTCCCTCACCCACCCACCCATCCCTTCCTGCTTCCCCATTCTGACATTCTTCTGCACTGGGGGATCCAGCCTTGGCAGGACCAAGGGCTTTTCCTCCCACTGGTTACCAACAAGGCCATCCTTTGCTACATATGCAGCTGGAGCCATAGGTCTGTTCATGTGTACTCTCTGGATGCTGATTTAGTCCCTGGGAGCTCTGGTAAATTGGTATTGATCTTCTTATGGGGTTGCAAACCCCTTCAGCTCCTTCAATCCTCTCTCGAACTCCTCCACTGAGGACCCCATTCTCAGTTCAATGGTTGGCTGTTAGCACTTGCCTCTGTATTTGTCATGCTCTAGCAGAGCCTCTCAGGAGACAGGTATATCAGTCTCCTGTCAGCATGCACCTCTTGGAATCAGCAATATTGTCTGGGTTTGGTGACTGTATGTATGTGGGATAGATCCCCAGGTAGGGCAGGATCTGAATGGCCATTCCTTCAGTCTCTGCTACAAACTTTGTCTCCATTTCTCCTCCTATGAATATTTTCCCCCTTCCATGAAGGACTGAAGCATCCACACTTTAGTCATCCTTCTTCTTGAGTTTCATATGGTCTATGGAGTGTATCTTCTTCAGTAATCCAAGCTTTTGGGATAATATCCACTTATCAGTGAGTGCATGCCATGTGTGTTTTTCTGTGATTGGGTTATCTCACTCAGGATGATATTTTCTAGCTCAATATATTCACCTATGAATTTCATGATGGCATTGTTTTTGATAGCTGAGTAGTACTCCATTCTGTAAATGTATCATATTTTCTGTGTCCATTCCTCTGTTGAAGGGCATCTGGGTTCTTCCCACTTTCTGGGTATTATAAATAAGGCTGCTATAAACATAGTAGAGCATGTGTCTTTGTTATATGTTGGAGCATCTTTTGGGTATATCCCCAGGTATAGCTGGGTCCTCAGGTAGTAATATGTCCAATTTTCTAAGGAACCTCCAGACTGATTTCCAGAGTGTACCAGCTGGCCATCCCACCAACAATGGAGGAGTATTCTTCTTTCTCCAAATCCTCACAAGTATCTGTTGTCAACTGAGTTTTTTATTTTAGCCATTCTAACAGGTATGATGTGAAATCTCAGGGTTGTTTTGATTTGCATTTCCCTGATAACTAAGAATGCTGAACATTTCTTTAGGTGCTTCTCAGTCATTCCATATTCCTCAGCTGAGAATTCTTTATTTAGCTCTGTACCCCATTTTTAATAGAGTTATTTGATTCTCTGGAGTCTAACTTTTTGAGTTCTTTGTATATATTGGATATTAGCCCTCTATCGAATGTAGGATTGGTAAAGATCTTTTCCCAATCTGTCAGTTGTCATTTTGTCCTAATAACAGTCTCCTTTGCCTTACAGAAGCTTTGCAATTTTAGAAGTTTCATTTGTTGATTCTTGATCTTAGAGCACAAGTCACTGTTGCTGTATTCAGAAAATTTTCCCCAGTGTCCATGTGTTTGAGGCTTTTCCCCACTTTTTCTTCTATTAGTTTGACTGTATCTGGTTTTACGTGGAGATCCTTGATCCACTTGGACTTGGGCTTTGTACAGGGCAGTAAGAATGGATCGGTTTGTATTCTTCTACATGTTGACTTCCAGTTGGACCAGCACCATTTGTTGAAAATGCTATCTTTTTTCCACTGGGCAGTTTTAGTTCCTTTGTCAAAGATCAAGTACCATAGGTATGTGGGTTCATTTCTGGGTCTCAATTCTATTCCATTGATCTACCTGCCTGTCTCTGTACCAATACCATACAGTTTTTATCACTATTGCTCTGTAATACAGCTTGAGGTCAGGAATGGTAATTCCCCCCAGAATTTCTTTTACTGTAGAGGATAGTTTTCATTATCCTGGGATTTTTGCTATTCCAAATGAATTTGCACATTGCTCTTTCTAACTCTGTAAAGAATTGAGTTGGAATTTTGATGGAGATTGCATTGAATCTGTAGATTGCTTTTGGCAAGATGGCCATTTTTACAGTATCAATCCTGCCAATCCATGAGCATGAGAGATCTTTCCATTTCCTAAGATTTTCTTCAATTTCTTTCTTCAAAGACTTGGAAGTACTTGTCATACAGATCTTTCACTTGCTTGGCTATAGTCATACCGAGGTATTTTAAGTTACTTGAGACTACTGTGAAGAGTGTTATTTCCCTAATTTCTTTCTCAGTCTGTTTATCCTTTAAGGAGAAGAAGGCTACTGATTTGTTTGAGTTAATTTTATTCCCAGCCACTTTCCTGAAGTTGTTTATCAGGCTTAGGAGTTCTCTAGTGGAAATTTTTGGGTCACATAACTATATTATTATATCATCTGCAAATAGTGTTATTTTTACTTCTTCCTTTCCAATTTGTATCCCTTTGACCTCCTTTTGTTGTCTGATTGCTCTGGCTAGGATTTTGAGTACTATATTGAATAGGTAGGGAAAAGAGTGTGCAGCTTTGTCTAGTCCCTGGGATTTAGTGGGATTGCTTCAAGTTTCTCTCCATTTAGTTTGATGTTGGCCACTGTTTTGCTATATATTGCTTTACTATGTTTAGTTATGGGTCTTGAATTCTGATCTTTCCAAGACTTTTAACATGAAGGGGTGTTGAATTTTGTCAAATGCTTTCTCAGCATCTAATGAGATGATCATTTGTTTTTTTTTCCTTTGAGTTTGTTCATATAGTGGATTATGTTGATGAATTTCCATATATTGAAACATCCCTGCATCACTGGGATGAAAATTACTTAATCATTATGGATGATTGTTTTGCTGTGTTCTTGGATTTGGTTTGAGGGAATTTTATTGAATGTTTTTGCGTCAATATCCATAAGGGAAATTAGTCTGAAGTTCTCTTTTTTTGGTTGGGTTCTCGTGTGGTTTAATTATCAGAGTTATTGTGGCTTCATAGAATGAATTAGGTAATGTTCCATCTCTTTCTATTTTATGGAATCATTTGAGGAATATTGGTATCAAATCTTCTCTGAAGGTCTATTAGAATTCTGAACTAAATCTATCTGGCTCTGGGCATTTTTTGGTTGAGAAGTTTTTAATGACTTCTATTTCCTTATGGGATATGGACCTGTTTAGATAGTTTACTTGCTCTTGATTTAACTTTGGTCTGTGGTATCTGTCTAAAAAATTATCCATTTCATCCAGATTTTCCAGTTTTGTTGAATATAGGTTTTTGTAGTAGGATCTGATGATTTTTTTTGAATTTCCTCCATTTCTGTTGTTATGTCTCCCTTTTCATTTCTGATTTTGTTAATTTGGATACTGTCTCTGTGCCCTCTGGTTAGTCTGGCTAAGGGTTTATCTATCTTGTTTTTTCTCAAAGAACCAGCTCCCAGTTTTGTTGATTCTTTGTATAGTTCTCTTTGTTTCTACTTGGTTGATTTCAGCCCTGGGTTTGACTATTTCCTACTGTCTACTCCCCTTGTGTGAGTTTGCTTCTTTTTGTTCTAGAGCTCTCAGGTGTACTGTTAAGTTGCTAGTGTAAGATCTCCCCAGTTTCTTTACCAGGGCCCTTAGTGCTATGAATTTTCCTCTTAGCACTGCTTTTGTTATGTCCCATAAATTTGGGTCTGATGTGTCAACATTTTCATTAAATTCCAGGAAGTCTATAACTTCTTTATTTCTTCCCTGACCAAATTATCATTGAGTAAAGTTGTTCGGTTTCCACGTATGTGGGTTTTCTCTTAATTTTGCTGTTATTGAATACTGAAAGGCTATTATTACAGAGGTGGTTATTATTTCAATCTTCTAGTATTGGTTGGGGGCTGTTTTGTGACCAGTTATATGGTTGACTTTTGAGAAGGTACCATAAGGTGCTGTAAAGAAGGTGTATTCTTTCATTTTAGGGTGAAATGTTCTGTATATCGTCGGTTAAATCCATTTGGTTCATAACCTCTGTTAGTTTCACTGTGTTTCTGTTAAGTTTCTGTTTCGATGACCTGTCCACTGGTGAGAGTGGGGTGTTGAATTCTCCCACTATTATTGTGTGGGGTTCAATGTGTGTTTTGAGCTTTACTAAGGTTTCCTTTTTTTTTAAGATTTATTTATTTATTTATATGAGTACACTGAGCTGTCTTCAGACACACTGGGAGAGGGCATCAGATCCTTTCACAGATGATTGTGAGACACCATGTGGTTGCTGGGATTTGAACTCAGGACCTCTGGAAGAGCCGTCAGTGCTCTTAACCACTGAACCATCTCTCCAGCCCTAAGGTTTCTTTTGTGAATGTAGGTATCCTTGCATTTGGTGCCTAGATATTCAAGATTGAGAATTTCTCTTGGTGGATTTTCCTTTTGATGAATATGAAGTGTCCTTCCTCATCATGATTGGTAACTTTTGGTTGAAAGTCGATTTTATTGGATATTAGAATGGCTACTCCAGCTTGTTTCTTGGGACTATTTGTTTGGAAAACTGTTTTCTCAGCCTTTTACTCTGAGGTAGTGTCTGTCTTTGTCACTGAGATGTGTTTCCTGTATGCAGCAAAATGCTGGGTCCTCTTTAAGTATCCAGTCTGTTAGCTTATGTCTTTTTGTAGGTGAGTTGAGTCCACTAATATTAAGAGATATTAAAGAGAGATGCCTGTTGGTTCCTGTTATATTTGGTTTTGTAGGTAGCTTCATGTGCTCGTGGTTCTCTCCTTTTGGCTTTGTTGTGAGATGCTTAATATCTTGCCTTTTCTTTGGTGTAGGGACTTTCCTTGTGTTAGGGTTTTCCTTCTAGGATCCCTTGTAGCATTGGATTAGTAGATATATACTGTCTGAATTTGGTTTTGTCCTGGAATGTTTTGGTTTCTCCATCATGTTGATTGAGAGTTTTGCTGGGTATAGTAGCCTGGGCTGGCATTTGTGTTCTCTTAGAGTTTGCATGATCTCTGACCAGGCTCTTTTGGTCTTCATAGCCTCTTTTGAGAAGTCTGGTGTAATTCTGATAGATCTACCTTTGTATGCTACTTGGCCCTTTTCCCTTGAAGCTTTTACTGTTCTTGCTTTGTTCTGTGCATTTAGTGTTTTGATTATTATATGATGAGAGGATTTTCTTTTCTCATCCTATTTGTTTGATATTCTGTAGGCTTCTTGTACCTTTATGGCCATCTCTTTCTTTAGTTTAGGGAAGTTTTCTTTTATGGTTTTGTTGAAGATGTTTTCAGGTCCTTTGAGCTGGGAATCTTCATTCTCTTCTATTTCAATTATTCTTAGATTTGGTCTTTTCATTGTGTCCTGAATTTCCTGGATGTTTGGGGTTGGGAGTTTTTTATGTTTTGTATTTTCTTTAACAGTTGTGTCAATCTCTTCAGAGATATCTTCTACACCTGCAATTCTCTTTTCTATCTCTTGTATTCTGTTGGTGATAATTATATCTGTAATTCCTGACCTCTTTCCTAGGTTTTCCATTTCCAAGTTTGCCTCCATTTGTGATTTCTTTATTGTTTCTACTTTCACTTATTTAGGTCTTGGACTGCTTTATGAACTTCCTTCACCTGTTTAATTGTGTCTTCCTATATTTCTTTAAGGGATTTTTTTTTTGTTTCCTCTTTAAGGGCTTCTACCTGTTTACCTGCATTTTCCTGTATTTCTTTCATGAGTTATTTATATCCTCTTTAAAGGACTCTATTATCTTCATGAGTTAGGATTTTAGATTAGTTTCCTGATTTTCAGGTGTGTTGGTGTATTCAGGGCTTGCTGTGGTAGAAGAACTGGCTTTTGATGATGCCCGCATACATATATTGGCTTCTGTTGCTTTTGGTCTTGTGCTTGCCTCTCACCATCTGGTAATCCCTGGTGTTTGCTGGTCTGGGTGACCCTGTCTGGAGTCTGCCTCTTTTGTCCCTGGGTTGCTTCAGCTCTCCTGTTAGGCCTGTGGTCTGGGCTATAGCAGACCTCTTGTGGAGCCTTCCAACTGGAGGGTCTTCAGAGGGTCAAAGAAGCTGCTGATGTGTTGCCCTGGCTGCAGTTCACCTCCAGGAAGGCTTCAGACTGTTGGGTCTTCAGAGGAGCAGTCAAACTGTTGTCCTATGTGAAGCTGTTCTCCAGAGGGGCCTATGCACTGTGGTTTCTGTTTCCCTGTTTTCAGCCAAACTCTAGGGAGGCTTTCAGTCTTTTGGGTCAGTTGCCCTGCATGCCACAGAGCCTCCAGTTAGTCTTCAGACTGTGGTGTTGGTTGCCCAGTTACTCTGTGTATAGAGGAACTTCTGGGATGCCTTCAGGGTGTGATGGGTCCCTGAGTCCACTGGGGACTCAGCAGCTGTGGGACTTCAGAAGAGTTCTTACCAAATGCTCTGAGTGCAGGGGTTCTTCTAATATCCTAAGGATATAGCCTCTTCTGGGGAGTTTTCTATTCTTGCGTTTGCTTGCAATTCTAGCAACTCACCACAAGGAGTGAACTGCAACCAAAGTCACTAAATGAAGAATGTAGCTTTTCTGTTATATATATATATGATATAGATATAGATATAGATGATATAGATATAGATTATTCACAGAAGACTCTGGACTCTTCTCTTCGCCTAATATTCTTTGAGAATAGGCTTTAAAATATTTCTAAGAATATATTTCACTTTAAGAATACTTCCATAGCACACTTCTAGGTGTTGTGGTTAAGAGGAAACAGAAAATAACTAAAACTGCAATCTTGCTCTTAAAAGCAAATCTTGCATAAATAATAGGTCCCCAGAGAAGAAAATCCAAAGGTAAGGGAAATAGTTCATCCTTGGAATTGTCTCAGTAGCCATGGATTCAATCCTCAGTATTGTAAAAACAACCAAGCAAACAACAGAAAGCAAACAAAAAAACAATACAAAACAGAAGCAACAACGACAATAACGAACTCAAAAGATTAAGGGCAAATGTACCTGTATGGAAAGAAAGGAAAAGTAGTCAGAAAGGCCAAGATTAAAAAAGCCAATCATGAGCCCTCTGAAACATGCCAGAATAATTTTTGAACAGGGCCAACTAGAATAGCATATGAGAGAAAGGGCTGTCTTGCTTCTATTCTGCCCATGAGAATGGCACCTTCCACTGCCACAGAAAGGGCAGATCGTTACCAGAGACTGTGGTTTGCACCAAAATGGATCTGTACAAAGAAACCCACAAAAGCAATTCTTGTTTTGTTTTTTGAGACAAGGTCTAAAGTAGTTCAAGTGGCCTCAAATTCACTATACAGCCAAGAATGGCCTTGAATTCCCTTTTTTTGTTCATTTTCTTCCCAAGTGCTAGACTTACAGGCATATGCCATGATAACAAGTTCCCCCATTTCTAATTACTGTCCCACTCAACTTTGTCATTTCCCACACATTTATCCATACCCTACTTTTAAGAAGCATCCTACCTCTGTGGGTCTTTATTGTTCTTCCACCATGTGCAATAATTTTTTATGCTTTACTCTTATTTATTTGTTTCATGTCAGGCCCAGTAGTAGAACCCAGTCAAGTAAGGGAAATTTATCCTCTCCTACAATGAGAAAAGACTAATGTCTGTTCTTGGTCAGAACTGGTTCCAGACCTGAGTGTGTCGTATCACCCTCAAAAAACTCAATGACACATGAGTCAAGCAAGAGGAAGGTGAACTCACTCCTCAGGCACTTGCTGGGAAGATCTGTTGTTGGCACAGGGGAGCCTTATGCTTAAAGCTGGGCTGAGGCTTGAATCCCTGGTTGGCTGGTGGAACATCTGTGATTCTTACTATAGCTTCTATGTCATTAGAGTAGTCTGAAGTTAGATTTGGGGGTTGAGTCCCTTCATTAAAAGAAATGGCAAGTTTCAATATGCTGGATGAGTCCTTTAAGCTGTTGTCTTTTACATCAGCTCTTACTGGTAGTTCTCGTGTAGATGTTTATTAAAGCAATACTGAGATTAGGAGAGCCTTGGGGCAGACTCTCCCTCCTCTCCACATCCCATCTAATCTCAACAATAAAAATAGAGCTAATGGCCCAGCAGGGTGGTGCACACCTTTACTCCCAGTACTTGGGAGGCAGAGGCAGGTGGGTCCTTGTGAGTGCAAGGCAAGCCTAATCTACATAGTGAGTTCCAGGACAGCCAGGGTTATAAAGAGAAATCTTGTCTCAGAAACAAAACAAAAATAGAGCTAATGAAAATGAGGAACAATGATTTTGAACAGAAAGTCATTTGAAACAAAACTATAATAAGATGAATTGAAGTAAGAATACACACACACACATACATACACATATACATCCATATACCACACACATACCACACACACACACCACATACACCACACACATACGCACACACACAACACACACATACACACACACACACACACACACATATACACCCACACAAACACACACACACACACCATACACACACACACACACACACACATACACACACATACACACACACAAACACACACACACACACACACACACACACACACATAAACACACACACGTATACACAAACAAACACATACATACACATATACACACACGTACACACACACACGTATACACACACATATACACACACAAACACACACACACACACACACACACACATATACCACACACACACACCATACCACATACACCACATACACACATACACACACACACCACACACACAAACATGAACACACACACACACACACACATAACACACACACACCCACACACACACACACACACACACACACACACACACACCACACACACACACACACACACACACACCCCCACACATACACACACACACACCCACAAATACACACCACATATACACACACACACACCCACACACACACACACACACACACACACACACACACACACACCACACACACACCACATATACACCACACACACACACACACACACACACACACACACACACACATACACACACACACACACACACACACACACACCACACACACACACACACACCACACACACACACACACACACACACACACCACACACCACACACACACACACACACACCACACACACCACACACACACACACACACACAGACACACACACACACACACGAGCCTCTGGCAGCTGAGGACAGTGGGTAAATGCAGTCAGTCTCCCAGCCCAGCCTCAGCAGAGAGCAGAGTGAGAGTTGAGAGTTTCCTTTGCTTCTCACTCTTTGGGCTCATTTTTCTTCTGCCTCAGCTGTTTCAAAAGGAACTGTGTTTATTTTACATTGAGAAGCACAGCTCCTTGGCCTCGTACATACTTTGAGCAGCAGGAAAACCAAAAAGGAATGAATCTTGAACATGGAGAAAACAGACTGGAGGAAATACACTGGAGACAGTGTTCAAGGGAGTTTATTCTAGTGCGTCTCCAGCCTTTATAATCCTGCCAAGGCCAATGGAGCCTGTGGTGTCTCCTTGCAGATCAGCATCGGAGCCACCAGCAAACAGGAGCCTTCCCCCTAGTCCTGTCTGTTCAGGAAGCTTCTGCCTCTGTCCTGTCTTGCTGTTCAAAGGCTCATTATTCAGCTCCCTGGCTTCCACCGCCTGTCTGCTGTTATTTGGCCATTTTGCTGCTGGCTGGCATGCTGTCAGAAGGTGGGCAGCAGAGGAAATTGAAAAAGCTAAACTATGAACCAGCCATTGTTGCCACTGCCAAACAGATTTGACAGGTGATTGTGCAAAAGGGAGGTGAAAACCTGTGCTGCAAATGAAGATCAAAGCTATTTTAAGAATTTTCCGATTCATCCCATCGAGGTCTAGCATGAAAATTTGAGCCGTTGATGATGCTCGTTTTGGAAAGGAGGTAAAACTCCGAAGTCAAGCAGGAAAAAAGAGTGCAAGTTCACACAGAGCGATTATTTCTGGGATGTTGACTTGGGGACTAGAGAAAGGAGAAGGGGTCAGTGCACTGGGAGACTCCCACTTCTAGAACCCTAATATGGCTTCAACAAGCTGATCTACCCAAAGAGATCTTGTTACAGGATCCTTGCTTACCAGCTCCACATTTGAGACCAAGAGAAGCCACCTGAGGTGATGTCTCCCGAATCAGTACAAGGGTTTGATGAATTATGGTTGAGAACTTAAATTAAGAAAAGTGGGAGAGCATTTTCTTTAGGCAACAGAATCGAAGCAAAGACGTCATTGAAAACCGGGTTCCAGCCAGAGTTACAAAGGAGTAGACAACCTGAAGAAAGTTGGATTTTAAAAAGTAGGTTGATCAGCATACATGTTAGCTGGCAGTGTGACGATCTCAGAACTCCTACTATTGGGCCTTTGAAGTGGACTTAGCAATTTGTAATTTTGCCTAGGCAGTGGTCGGTGCTTGTTACTAGAAGAGCATATATGAGCTGACCCACTAGGGATTAAGCATGTCATTAAGTGGAGGGGAGCAGAACAAGGTGGTTATTGTTCCTTCTCAGTCTAAAGAGAGGTTTCAGCCTCTCAAGCCCTCATTTCAGGCAAAGGATGGTATAGAGATTTGCCCTTGACAAAGTTAAGGCAGGTGAAGTTTTTGTCTATTCACAGTGGATTTTTAGTTTCTATTTCCATGTAATGATTTACTAAATGTTTGTCTGACCAGATCCAGTGTCCGCTGAGCTCTGTTGAAGCCAATTCATTCTGTGTCCACTGATGCCTCTGCTTCTCCACACCTGGCTTCCAGTGTCTCTTCTTAAACCAAATTCATCAAGACTTGGTGTGACTGTGGCCTCATCATTTTTCTCTTTTCTCATACTACCCAGACCCTAAAGATTTGGACACCACTAAGCTGAGATGGTTTTTGGGGAAGAGGAAGATTCTTGAGCTCTATGTAACAGCACCTTTGACAGGTGAGACTTCTGGTTCTCACCAAAACTGCAACAGTTCCACCCACTTCCAGAACATCTGCTTACCCCCACCAGGGGAAGTTTGGGGAAAGTCACTTCCATTTCTTAGCTCCCACTCTCTGTGCTTCAATGACACTCAGCAAGGCTCTTTGAGTTCCTGTGCTTATCCATGCACTGAGAGTTTATGAAATTGGGACTTGCTCCAAGATATTCTCGAGACATAATTACAATGATTTTTGTTCATTGAATTTTAAAAATGAATGAGCTAATAGAGTGCCTAGTTTATTACATTTTATCATAAATTAAGCAACCACATGACTTTTTTTTAGTGTTAAAATTATCACCATACAATTTTGTTCAATTTAACACTATTTCTCAGTCATTTTTTTTCTGTGTTGTATGTGGTATGATATACTTAAAAATATGCACCACCACATTGGGCTTTTATGCAGGCGATGAATGTGGAACTCAGGTTTTTATGTTTGTGCAACTGATATTTTAGAAAAGTCTCGACCAGCTCTCCAGTTTCTGATTGGCCTTTTCTATCTATATAAGAAATATCACAAGTAAGTTTGGGCTCCAAATAGGACAGAAATCACAGGATTTATTCCTTGAGGGAATAGTTACCTCAGAGGAATTAGAAATCATCAAGTTAAGGGTTTTTACAAGTATCACCATATTTTACATCAGCATTCTCATAAGTAGAACTCAAGGCCAGGATGGAATGGCACATTGTTTAGGGTGCCAGTTGATACTGGGGCTTCACCCACATCTCTACCCCACACCCATCTGTGTAGACCACAGCCAGTAGGTGAACAATGTTTCTTACTTATCTCCTTGTTCTCCCTCTACAGATCACTAAGACTCTGCTTGGGTTGTGTTCCTAGGACCACTGGCCTGAGGTAGGAAGAAATCCAGGAAGCACCAACAAGCAACTGGTGAAATGAAGCAGAAAGCAAGCACACGTAGGGTATCAGTAGCCCGTGCGAGCCACCCTGGGTACAAGCAAGCCCTTTAGGGTGAGGCTACCACATTTTGCAAATAAAATTATAAGATGCATTGTTCAATTTTAATTCTTGCTGGAACATTTTTGTGTGAGAATGTTCCAGGAGACATTAAGGGTATGTTTATAAAAATCACCCTGTTTGTCTGAAGATATAAAAACATGTAAGATATAAAACTTACAGTTTACCACACCTGGGAGTCAGTAGTTGATGAAACAGAGGGAAACATTAGTTAAGTACAGAAGGTCATTGCCTCTAGGTAGGACAGCGACTGACTTCCAGATGTGTTAAACTAAGTTTATGTCTCCATCCAACCATAGGAGGAGAGCAGGTCAGGGCACAACACAGTGACCCTATAAGGGTACTGTCACTGGGAGAGGACAGGCAAGTGCAGTAGGGACCAGGAGGGCCACTGATGGAGTTTGCCACATACCAATGCTAAAATTGAAGCGTCTTTGAATTCCTGAGTTAGATGAAAAAGCAACTTGTCTCTACCAATTTCTCTGCATAAGCCCGGATTACAACCTTTGTTATGACAAGGGGAACGAGGATGGAAGGAACTAACCATTCATTTAAATTATGGTGGACTGAAAAGTATGTGTTTGAGAATGTGACAGAGGGGAAGAAAAGGCAGAATTTACTATTCTCAAAATGGCATAAGAAAACCAAGATTTCCTGACCTGTCATTTCTGTTTAAAACAGCCATGCAATTCCAGGAAGTGTTCTAAAATTGCCCCTGAAACTAAGAAATGTGTTTCCCCCATGTTTAAATTAGAATAATGAGGCCAAATGATTGTCCCTTCATCATCAAGGCCAATTAGACTTTCAGAATTCTCTTTATATGAATAACTGTCAATACTATGGACATTATATTTTTAACATCAGTTTATTGAGTGTCCTTGTACAACCTGCTCAGATATGTGGGGATGCATATGTCATCTGTTTTTACGAATCTATGGGAAGCATTTAATCCCTAATCAAAGACAAAGAAGATGTACTACTTATAATTTCAGAGCTACTTCTCCACTTGCTGGGCACATGTGCGTGCTCTCCTTGTCTCTAGGTTTGTGGCCCTACTTGGGAATTATATAACTCACTTAGCCCATGGCAAGAAATCATTTCTTCCTTTCTGGCTTCTCTTGGCTGAAATTCCAGTTTTAAATAATTGGGAATAAATGTAATTTGGACTTGTGACATGTGATATATTCAATTGTTCTGGGGAAAGGCCAAAAGATATTGATAAAATAAAGTGTCTTTTTGCAAAGCTGCACAAGTCAGGAATTGTGTTCTAATGTTTTTAAATAGCACTGAAGAGTCTTCTCTTTCCTTTGTCCAACTTCCTTTAAAGGTAAGTGCTCCATTTGGCTACTTTTAAAGGCAAGTAATGGGTCAGAGTCCAGCCTGTCCAAAGTAGTCTACGATCCTAATTTGATCCTCATTCAAATGGGGCCATTTGTGTCTTGAAAAGAAAGATGAACAGAGAGTAGTTATGGTGGCCATGTTCAGATTGTCTTCAAGGAAACGCAATGACAAGTTAGGTTGGGACTGAAACATAGCCATGCTCTACTTACCAAACACTATGTCACGGGCAAGGGCTACTTTTCTCTCAGAGGATGAAGCATCATTTTTTAAAATAAAGACAAAGATAGCTGGTGCATTGAAGTGAAACTCCGCGATAGCCTTCAAACATTTTAGTGTTTTGAGTTTTGAAACCAAGTCATTTAAACATCCCTGGAAATTTTTCACTATTTGTAACACCCCCATGATGTTCACTGAAACATGTCAACTTGTGTCTAATATACAGGACCTTTGTTCACAGTTGAGGTGAGTAGAAGGTCTTCATTCTCATGGTGAGGATCCTTGTGGTAGTATACTTGTCTTGCATGAGAGAAGCAAAGGGTTTAATTGCCAACATCAACAAAGTGAATCAACAAATTAATTAATTAATTTAAATTTTTTAAAAAGTTGGTCTTGCTGGTACACGTTTATAATCTCAGAATTTAGGGGATGAAAGCAGGAGAATTAGAAGTCAAGGTGACCCTTAGCTACAGAGTGAGTTCGAGGGTAGCCTGTGCTATATAAGAGCCCGCTTCAATATATTTTTTAATTTATTAAATAAGTACCTATAAAACAAATTTAAACCTTCAGACTTTCAAATATTGTTTTATGAATCTATAGTGCTTTTATATCTAAATAAACTAAGTTGCTAAGTCAAAACTGCATAAGGAATCTAAGATTCCTGAATGGTCTCACGGGATGACATGAAACTTTCACACATGATCTCAAATCTTTGTTTTTGTGGTTTGGGTTTTTGTTTTTAAAATGGAGTCTGATTCCGTAGCCCAGGATAGCCTGGAACTTACTACCTAGGCCAGATCAATCTTTCTGTATCAATCTTCCTGTCTCAGTTTCTAAAGAACTAAACCTACAGGCATGAGTGTGGCTATGGCCCCACAACGTCACTGAATGCACACTGCACAAAAAGGTCAGTGTCTCTACTTTATGGTGTGGTAACCTGGGTCTGGAGACCTGTGCTTTTCAACATGGCAGCCATCAGACCTGTGAGGCCACTGAAAACTACAAATGTGAGTTAGGATTGGGACATGCAAATTCACACCACATTTTGAAGATTTGGTGCCAAAAGTAAAAAGAATATAAATTAGCTCAATAGTGTTTTGCTGATTATACATTAAAATTGAATGAGTTTAGAATAGGCTAATTATATTTTAAATTAACTCCTTTTGTTCTCTTAAACTACATTTAAAAAGCACCCACTACAAAATTTAATACTACTTCTAAGACTGGCATTATATTTCTACTAGAAAACTCTTTCCTAAAGCAATCAGTGCTGGCCAACTCCAATATAAATCTGTGTGCTAGATAGTATTTTGAAATCAAATTGATAAGCTGTTTTTCTATGTAAGAATGTGTAAATTTTCTAGACCTTTAGAGTCCATAAAACTTATTTTAAAGAAACATTTCTCTAGTAATTGAGATTTGGGACTAAACAAGGTTGTGAAGTAACTTGCTTCATTGAGGGGCAAAGTCAACCCCAGAAGGCTCAAAATGAACCAGAGAGCATGTTGGAAACAGTCAAACCCAGCATCTTTGAGAGGCTTCTCTCCCTGTGTTGATCTAGGAATTGGTTCTAACACACTCCCAAGGTCACCAGTAGGGGTCAGCAACAGCAGTGTAGGAACTTTCACCATCAGAAGAGAGCTGAGCTGATTGCAAACATACTTTCTCAACTTGGAGGTACTTTCTAATTATGCATTAAAAAACAAAAAACAAAAAACAAGAGGTCTAACACGGATGCTATTCAAATTGAGAAAAAGTTCTCCTCTAGAAAAATGTGTTTTCCCTGTCTCTAGAGACATTGCAGGTGTGCTGCTTTGTCACATGAGTATCAGGAGGTGACAGGGAGAAAAGAAGCTCTGTCTATATTCAGTGTTCTGACCTATGAACTAGGAACATCTGAATGATTAGGAGCCTAACCTTCCCTGAAAAAAATAAGCTTAAGATGACCACCAGTCTCAGGTGGGGAGTAAGTTGGAGAAGGAAGCCTAGAAACATGCCCCCCCTAGGACTGCAGACCCCAAATGGGAGTGAGCCAGAGACAACCCTCACAAAGGCCACTCAGGGGGCATGACGGATGAGAATGGATGACCACCAGACTGGCACCATGGCCATCAGTCCAACACATAGAAGACCTTGGGGAGCAGACCATGCCTGAGAGGACCCCTGACTAATACCATAATGCACAGGTGGGGCACAGCACTCCTGAGACCACTCCTGTGACAACCCCAGATTCTCAGAGACCCCAGGTGCCACTAAGGGGAGCAAGTAAGTGGTGGAGAGATGGAAGAGAAGAGAGACAGAGAATGTGGGTCCAAGGAAGAGGCACAACTGGACACTCAAAGGTAGTGAGGAACAGTCTGACGTGAGTAGCCAGTGATGCCACCTGGGTCCATAGTGGGGACCTCGTCTGGGCTGCCATTAGAAGACCATGTCTGGGTCCCTGGCCCTGCAGCAGCAGACACCTGTTACCACCAAAGGCCAGGCGAATGTCCCTGGTCTGGTCTGCTGCCTGGGAAGTCATTGATGTCTGAAGGCTGTGTAAAAGTCACCCCAGTCCTCACTTGGATAGATCTGGGAGATCTGGCCCTAGATGCAGGAGAGCAGGAACACTTACCAGCCTCTAGGCAGCTGGAGTAAGTACTTGGGAGAGCTGGCCCTCCACATTTCAAGAGTTTGTGGGTGAGCTGGCCCCAAGGATTTGAGCATGAGGGAACTGTTCCTACCACTCATCTTCCATGAGGGGGCACGGATGGGGGAGAGATAGCCTCCTTCTCCTTACCCTTCACTACCTGTGGCAGATAGGTGACCTGGCTTTGGGGTCATGAGATCAGAAGAACTGGCCCCGCCCTTCAAAATCAGGAGAGCAGGCTCTGCACCTCTCCTAGCTAGCACAAAAGAGCTGATCCTGGTGGCAGTGTGTGGGCAAGCTGGCCCCCAACGTGTGAGCTTGGGAGAGCTGGCCCTGCCACTTATCTGCCATGAGGGGATACAGGCAAGGGGGAGATGCCCCTCCCTTAACCCTTGCCCCCTATGGAAGACAGGAGAGCTGGCTCTGAGGTCATCAGAGTGAGAGAGCTGACCCTTCCCCTCAGCTGCTACAGCACTCAGAAGAGCAGGCCCTGCATCTCCCCTGGGTAGCACAGTAGAGCTGGCCTTGGATGTGGGTGTTGCTAGTGAGCCAGCCTCAAGGACAGGAAAGTGAGAGAGCCTGCAGGCTGACTAGCTCAGATAACTCTCAGACCCAGGGCTTTGAAATGACCCATCCTAACACCCACCCCATCAATGAACTACTAGAGTTAATGAAGGAACTTGTCCTTCAGATCCAAAACTACAGTGTCCCCATGACAGAGGACAACAACAGGATATCTAAGAAGACTCCCAGTTGGTTCCTGAAGCCAGAGGCCTTGAACCAAACCAATGAGTCATTGCAGTAAACATTTGCAAGCAAAGACATGTGGACAAGAGGGTATACTGTGGGACACATTGTGACACATCTACAGCTTCCACAATGAGTCTTTTTTCTCTGATGGGGGATGTTCCAGGGGTGGAAGGCAAGTACAAGGGGAGTGGAGGATGAATGAGATTGGGGTGCATGATGTGAAATTCACAGAGAACCAATAAAAAGTTAAAAAGAAGAAAGTTTGTGTTTAAATATGCTTTGCCCATTGGATTTCTTCCTCAGCTACTATTTTAAAACTGAACAATTAATGAATGAAACATCTACTGCCATTTGAGCCTCAATGTAAAAGATAACGTCACTCTTTTCACAAAAAAACCACAGTAGTGTGGATTAAATAAGATAATACTTACAAAAGTACTGGACATTGTGTGTGTGTGTGTGTGTGTGTGTGTGTGTGTGTGTGTGTGTGTGTATGTGTGTGTGATAGAGAGAGAGAGGAAGAGAGTGAGAGAGAAAGAGAGAGAGAGAGACCTATGTAACGAGTGAGTCCAATGTTGAGCGGCTTTAAAAAATTACTTTTTCTTAAGAGTTTGTGGTTGGATTTCTGGTTTTCTTATCACTTATGGGTTTGCCTGGGTAGCTGCACTGAGCTTCAGGGTTGACTGTAATCCTCTCCATGACATTTTTATTCTCATGGTAGGTGGTTGGGCTTCCTCATATGATATTGTAACATCCCCAGAAGGAAGGCTTTGAAGCCTTTATCGTGCTTCTACTTCTGTCACATATCCTGGTACTCTATTGGGAAAAACAAACCAAGTAGCCAAGTCTAGAACCAGTATGAGCCATGTCCATACCAAAGGTCATATTTCACTAAGGGCTTTGATCATAACAACTTATCATATCATGCTACCATTCAGACAGCCTTCACTAAGTACAGGTGCTTG
The DNA here is from genome assembly GCF_011064425.1 of Rattus rattus. NCBI lineage: Eukaryota > Metazoa > Chordata > Mammalia > Rodentia > Muridae > Rattus > Rattus rattus. The sequence continues at coordinate 122,472,220 of NC_046158.1, read as the reverse complement.
GACAAGGACCACTATATACGAGGCCATTTAGTTTGCTGATAAGTGGAGAGCAATAGGTTCTTTTGTCTCTATTTTACAGACAAGGAAAAACAAAACTGAGGCTCTTTAAGGTTGCCATCTTACCCAAGATCTCACTATGTGCAAACAACGAAGTTGGGAGTCAGTGAGGCTTGTGGGGCATCACTAAATATTGAGGAGACAGGAAAGGGAAGGGAAACAGGAATATCCTACTATTTATAGTGTCCTAAGTTACCCTCACAAACAACCTATGGCCGACAACCAAAAGAATGAAGAACTACAGTAACCAGCCACCACAGCCTAAAGCAATTGTGCAGCCTTTTCTTTTTCCCTAGCCTATGTGTTAGTGTGAGAGACTGCAAAGCTGCATGTCAGTCAGGAGCAACCCATTTTCAAATGCGTTACTCTATCTCTAAGATTGTGGGGAGCGGATAAGGACTATGAAGCCTGCTAAGATTTCAGTAATATTGGGTTTTCCCTCTTGCTCAATTCCATGTTTATTTCCAAACCCCACACAAGAAGAAACGCAGATATTAGACAAATCACATATACCAAACAGCAGATAAAGTCAATGAAAGCGTTGCAGATGCGCCCCAGCAGAACTGAGAGCTGTTATCTTTCTGCAAAAATGAGACCTGGCTTGGAAAGTGAGCATCTCCATAGAAAAGCTGGAAACCCTCTCCTTAGATAAAAATCTCATTAATATTTCTTTCTGCAAGCAGAGCAGCAAAGAAAAGATTTGTTGAGATGGAGACAGTAGAAGCAGATAGCAGCAGTCCCTGGCTGCTGCCTTCACCGATTGGAGGGAGGAAATAAAGGTGACATGAATGAGGATCGTTAATATTCACAGCAGCATCTGGTGATGCGTTGCCAGGAGACAGTAATGAGAATGGAGCATCTTCCAGGTCTAATGGCATTGCGGCTGCCACATCAATCCTGCCGTCCCCAGAAATAAGATCTCTATCATTTGCAAACAGCAAAGCTTTGGTGACTTGGCTGTCATTCTGGAAGGTCACTAAAAGATATGCAGATGAGTTCCTCATATTGCTTGAGCTGATGTCCTCCAGCTTCTCTAAACCGCTTTGTGGTTTTTGGGACACCGTGTGACAAATCAACTTGGAAAAGGGTAAAAGTACAGGTTCTTGGTGCCTGGGATCTCTAACCAACCTTGGGCTTCTGGACACATTTACCTCTGAGTCTAATAGGTATACTTCTGAGATAGTTTAGTCCCATCAACCTTAAAGGTTATAACTTGCATGAAGTTTGTAAATTTCTCAACTGTAAGCACTAGGTGTGACTGTAAGTGGCTTACAGCAGTAACCTTATGTTAATGCTTCCATTTGGGTTCTCTCTAGAACAAATTTCTAGACAGGGAGATTCAACCTGAGCTTGCTGCTTCCCATTGGCTGATGGAATTCTTTAACTAGATAATCTGTCCCAAAGTTCCTTGTCTCTCTTCTTCACTCATAGGCCAAAAATTGTCACTTTATTTGCATGTGGGCCCATAGCTCCTTTTAAAATCCTATCACAATTTCCATGCTTTCTTGGGAAATTTTTCTAAACATATTTTAAGATTATGTTCACAACTTGATGCAAAATTGCTTTCTCATATTAGTGTGAAGAACTTACAGTGAACAGAGCTATACAAAGTCATTGCGCTGACGGAAGCGCCAGCCAAGTGTACAGAGACAATGAACAAATACACTCTTATTGAGACATTTGACAAATAGTTATTGATAATCTATTTTAAATGAAGTATTTATATAAGAATCAAAGATACTACATGGACTGAGACAAGAGGAGCCCTACCTTCTCAGAAATTACTACTCAGTACTTAAGAAAGACAATGAGATCTTAAAATAGAGATCAAGCATATCTGGAAATAAGAGAAAATGGATGGAGATCAGTCGTATGACTTTATGGGGTGGTCAGAAGCCCTTTCAAAGAACACATAGAGCAGAGACACAAAGATGTCACTCTGATTGTGGTGTACATACAGCTAGGTCACATTGGCTCCCAATAACTTGTGGTTGGCTGGCGAGGGTTGGGTCATCTCTTCCCAAGCTCATTTTCAGGGACATAAGTTAATATGTATGCATAGTGGCTGGAAATTAGAGAGAACAGTGCCCTGGAAACTAGCAAATGCCATGAATCGGAACTTTTTGTCCCAGAGTATTGATGTCATTGATGGCTTTCTCTAACACTCAGCTTTGTGCAGATGCCAAGAAAAGGATTCTTCTTGAAAGAAGGAATGCCATAGGCTATGAGAACACTGTGTTTGTTGAGAAGGGCCAGCATTCACAAAACAGTTGTTTTAGAAGTACAAATCCCAGGTTAGCATTGGAGTATGTGGGGAATTTTTAGAATAGCAAGTTCTTAGCCTTGGCCCATATTGTCTATAAAGCCTCTTGGTGGTTTTGATGGAGTCCTACTGGTCTGGACCAAGCACTACTATCAGTAGTGATAGGAAAAGAAGGTTGAAAAGGTAACTAGCTGACCAGAAAGGGCCCTGCAGGCTTTAGTGAGGATTTATGAAGGTTATGTGTATGTATCAGCTTAGCTAGGCTTTGGTCCCCAGATACTCAGTCAAGCATTAGTCTACATGTTTCTGTGAGGGTGGATAAAATTAATATTTAAATCAAAGGAATTTGAGTGAAGCAAGTTGCCTTCATCCTGTGGATGGGCCTCATCTGATTAGCTGAGATCAGCTGAAAAACTGATCACATACCAAGAAGAGGATATTCAGCCAGGAGATAGAATTTAAGCTCAGCTACGGTGTCAGTTCCTCCCCAGGAACTCCAGGCCTCCAACCTGACAGCTTGGTCCCACAGGTTTTAGACTTGTCAATTTCCTAATCATGTGAACCAAATCTGAAAAATAAATTCTTACCTGTATGTATACCATACACACAGATTCACAAATACATGTGTCCTGTTGGTTTTGTCATTGGGCTAGGTTGGGACTGAAGCCTGTACTGAGCAAAGTAGGAAGAAAAGCTGTGTAAAAGGGGTTGAAGCAGAGGCAGACCATTTTCTGTCATGCTTTCAAAGTTTCCCCCCGCAACTAAGGTCCATTGGCCCATGGATCAAATGCATCCTTCAGTCCAAGAGCTTCACGTTCATTTTGACTTTTAACAGGTACAATGTACCCACAAATGTAAATAATAACGGAGACCATGTATTAACATTTGAATCCTAAAATATCTGATCATTCACAGAAATATCTGCTGGCATATCATATACTTGCCAGCACTGTATCTCTTGTGTGTCATTCTTCTGAACAATGTATGATCTGAAACTTGATCATGAAAAATATTCCAGAATGAAGGATATTTTGTAGCATTGCTAGTCAGTCCTCAAGAACAGGGTCAAGGTCACCAAAATCAAAGATTTGTGCATGATTGTGGATTAAGACAGGCCTACAATGCAATATGGGACCCTGAATTGGAACCCAAACCAAGAACAGAACACTAGTGCAAGCTGCTGGTGCTTGAATAAGATTTGAAGTTATTCTTCTATATTGTGCCAACAGTGATTTGCTAACACTAACTTCATTTGAGAGGTGTGGCAAGACATTCATATTTGGAGAGGATGCATAAAGGATACATATAAATTCTTGTCGCTGTTTTTCCATTGTTTTCAAAAGAAGCTCAAAAATAGCTAAATCTCTAGACACAAAGATCACCAGATACTCTTTGGACAGCGTAGCAGAAAAGTGTCCTCACATGCAATGACAGAGCATTTTACTGACTTGAATTTGATTAGAAATAATTTGGAGGATGCATCATAGATTTGCTGGGATACGATCTGAGGCTGATATAGATTAACTGAATTATATTTCTCTATCCGCTGACCACTTTCCAGCTCAAAAGGACTTTGAAAAGGCAATCTATTGGCTCACATGACAAAAATGTAAGATGTCTGGATGGTTGAATTCATACCATGACCCCTCTTTCTATTTCCTCTGACAAATTTCTCTTTCCTTTACAATGACATAATTCTCAGACTAGCTGCTATCTTTTCAGGCTTTCAGCCTTTTTATGTGTAACAAAGGGAAAGAGGTTTCTTTTATCTAAATGATCTAAAAGAAACGGCAGAATGATGTGCTTACATTTGTCCTGGGTCCCATATTCACAACTCCTTTGGAGATCCACAGCAACTCTGCTCTCAAGGTTAAGACTCACTGTATTTAAAGACAGATGCACCAGACCATATTCATCTGAAACACACCAAAATGTGGGCAGAGGTACTTTCCTAAAGGAAAGGGCTCTTCTGGGCAGAAAGACTCGGGCAGGTAAAATTAACTAAAGTCCATTTAGTGGTGTAGAACAAATATTTAGGTGTTTGTGGAACAGTTGGCTTTCTTAGATGTGTAATGGTGAATGAATGACTACATGGTTATTCTAACACTTGCCTCATTGTTCTTTCTGCTTCCCCACCACTGGTCTTGGAGGTCTTTGCTTGGATGAGCCTCTGCCAAGTTCTATAAAGAGAGACTTGCATAGTCAGAACTGAGAAACGAAGCTGTGTTTTCATCACTGGCCAATTCTCCCCAGGATGGTTAGAAAAACAAATACTCAACTGTCTTGAATTTTAAGTATTGAAGTCTTGACATTTAACCCTTCCATCTTCTACACACCCTTTCCCCATCTTGTTGAAAGTGAGGCTATGAATCCTTCTCCCCACCCTCCATCTGTTATCCTGACATTCAATTACTGCCAAAGGGGAAAGGGGAGCCAAATTGATGTCCTCCAGGAAACCAGAGCTCTATGGATCTCCCTTCAGCCCAGTGCATTCATCAATCTTTGTGTCTCCATAGCCCAGGGGAAGGCTGGGGAATGGTAAGTCTGCAGCCTGGGCAGTGGGATTAGAGAGAGGGTACAGCAGGAGAAAAGTTAGAACTAACCCATGAGTTGGTTCCTTTGTTTTGACATATATCAACTCCAAAGTTCAGCCCAAGGGCACAATGACGGCCAAAAAATAGGGGAAGGACAGGAAGGGCAATGAGTTAAGTTCATAGGTTATCAGGATGCTGGCCCAAATGAGCCCCAAAGCATCTGACCTTGCTGTGAAAAATATAAATTTGTGGTCCAACCCTCATCTGAGAACATATAGGATAATGCCAGTCCATTTTCCAGTTCTGATCACAGATGAAACAAACAAACAAGCAAACAAACAAACAACCCATCAAAACTAGTCTATCTGTGAGAATGAGGCCAGCTCGTAAATCAGATGTAGACAAAGTATCTTTTTAGTGTTCAAAGTTTTAGGGCTCCCTACCCATGGCAGGTCTTCTCCATGATAAACATAGTTGGGAAGCCAAAATAATCATTAAAGAACCACTGTTAGATTTCAGAAAAGCACAGCACCACAGTAAAGGAAGAGCGAGAGTCTTTTGTGATCATCCATCCTTTCTATGGCATTCTATGGCAGATAGACGGTCTGCAGAAGGTCTCCTTCCTATAATGTAGCTGGGTCAGAGGAGTGGCCTTTCTTCAGACATGTGGACTGTAAAAGAACATCTAATCTCTCACTCATAATTCCTGTTATCTTCCCAAAGAAAGTCCTACTCCAACAATACAATTAATCTTAAATATTAGGTCAACATTTTCCTGAATGACAGGCTAGCACAGTCTTTGGTCCTTAATGTGGAAGCAGCTCAGACTTAGCATGTGAAACATTTTTATTTTCCAACTGTTTTTGCTGACTTATCACAAAATTTAGGGGATAACCTTACATTTGACCCCACAGCTACTGGATCTCAGATACATTGTTTTCAACATTTAGCATTTGTAAGACTATGTATACAGGGCAAATGACTCCCCTTTTCCAAACCAAAAAAGCAGTAAGGATTAGAATATTGACATCATCCCTGATAATTTATGGAAGGAGTTTGGAGGGACTCTTCCAGGAATTTTCTTACTAAGGAAATAACCACAGGGGGAAGAGGCTCTTTTTTTTCTTTTTCAATGAAGAGTTACTTATTTACAAATAATGCAAACAACTGGGGAATCGTGGAGGGATTAACTTGAAGATTTGCTCAAGTCCAGGGAGCTGAAAGAGTGATATCTACTCCTTAATGGCCACTAAAGAATTGTCGTTGGTGCCAGTACTCAGAAATAGTCCTTAAGAGAGATCAACCATTCACTATTTAGTCCTCTTGAGTTGAATAAAGAACGTATCTAGCCCTAAAATTAGTTATTTTGTCTATGTAGATACTGTGGACAAATTTCTTAACTAATCTCAACCCTTATTTGCCTCTAAAATTTATACAACTTTCACTTTTAACCATGACATTTGGCTTCTTATTTCTTCCTCATAGTTTACACAATGAAATAACTCCCAAAACATCTATTGCACGCTTGGTTTCTTATGCTCTCAGATCAAAGTAAGTGAGAATTCCCTTTTTTCCTTAATTATAAGGTCTGAATCAGATATCCTCTGCGTCTGCATATTGAATAATTAGCTCATTTTGAATCCCTCCAGGTTCTTGAAATTGAAGGTGAGATTGTACCAATTTCAAATCTGTCACTTTGGTATAAGGGTTATTTTGAGTAGACAGCAATCAAGAAACAATAGTTACAGGAAAAGCTCCCTGTCTTCCCCTCACCCACCTGTATACAAAGCACCTGTTTCTCTTTGAGAAGGGTGCTCCTAAGACAATGGAGACTCACCTTTTCCACCCAGGAGGAGCAGTCTGTACACATCGAGCTGACCAAAACCCTTGTCTTCAAATGATCTTCTCCATAGATTCCTAGTCTCTCTCACAATGTTTCTCAGCCGTAGAAGCCTACAGCCCAAGCCTACAGCTCTTTTCTTGGTTAAGCTTGCTCTCCACAGTTTGTTTTCCTTTGCTAAAACGGTATGTGACTTTCCAGGAGAAATGGCTTCTTTGGGGTTTCACTTCCTTACTGAGAAGCTCACATGTGAAAATATTAATAAAAGTTGTATGCTCTCACTTATTACTCTCTTTTCTGTTTGGTTCACAAGTGTTGAGTACTGAGACAAAAATTGTAAAGCCAAATCTTTTATCCTCAACAAACTCCCACAATTCTGCATTTTCCATATGAGTAAAAATAAAGACTCTATGTTCAAGCGTCCCAGGGGTTTAACAGATGATATTGGGATTACTGTTTAATAATAATATCTATTCAGTGCCTTTAGGAAACAACATTCTTACATTTGTAAACATTTAAACAGAGGATAAAGGTGTAACTCTCACTCCATGGCCTCTTCCACCTCCTGTCATTGGAGAACAAAATGACAATCATTCAGCTTTTAGCTCCTAACACAGTCTGCTCCTGCTGTAAAAATGTGCTTCCTTTAGGAAGTAAAACCCAACATGGAATGCCCAACGAGGTCCCAGTCAAGGATATGGGGCTAGAAGAGTAGTTATTTAAAGGTGGTGAGTGTATGAAGCACAGTGATAGTACCATAATTTTTTAGCCTACACACCTCTTCATGCATCAGCAAATACATGTATATCAACATGCATGTACACACATGTACACTGCCCTGTCACTCCTACTGGGGTGAATATTTTTGGGTCTTAAAAATGTAACCATTTTCCCAAGAAGAAGTCAGCGGCATGAAAACCCAGTTGTATTAAAACTTGTGCTTTCCTCACAGCCACACAAATGAATGTTTAGCTCTTGCCTAAAGGGAGAAAATACTCCATTTATTTTCTAAAGTAGGACAATAAGTGCTTTAAAACATTAATAGTTCTAAATTTTATCAGTTTAAGATAAGGTAATACACTGATATTTATATTTTCTATAAATTTCAGTTCATATTTGAGGGGAAGAACTGCTGGAGATTAAATATTATTATTGACTTAAATCCCTAACCTTTCCTTTTGATTTCTTTCATTCTGAGGTAGGTTTTCACCAAGTTGGTCGGCCTGGCCTTGAACTTTTTCTGTAACCCATGTTGATATGAATTTGCAGTGTTCTTGCCTCTGCTTCCCAAATGGCTAGTGTTTTAGCCACCTGATCTGGCTTTCCTATTTCTTTTTTATTTACATCAATGCTTTATTTCTGTGACAACTGCGTTTTAGTGCATTTAAGCACTTGTAATTTTAAGCATCAAACCATATAATATTAAAGCTCAAGATATGTCACTAGAAAATGACATACTGTGATTAAGCAAAGGACTCCTGAAGCACTGAGATGAAATGTCTGTAGTTAGGTCAGTGTTCTGTAAATGTTCAGAAGGGAGAAAGAATCAGGAGCTTTCTGGGAGACTTCTTTACAATTCTAATACTTAAGAGTCTGTGTAGGTGGCAACTGGCAAACAATAGTAAGTCAGTGAAGTGATTCCTAATGCTATTCTGCTATACTCACAGACTGGTGCCTATCCCAGTTGCCAGCAGAGAGGCTTCATCCAGCAACTGATAGCAACAGATGCCACAGAGACCCACAGCCAAACATTGGGCAGACCTTGGGGAATTGTGCAGAAGAGAGGAAGGAAAGATTGTAGGAGCCAGAGGGGTCAAAGACACCACAAGAAAACTCACAGAATCAACTAACTGGGCTCATAGGGGCCCACAGAGACTGAACAACCAACCAGAAAGCATGCATATGTGGACCTAGGTTGTCTGCACATATGTTACACATCTGGAAGATGTGTAGCTTGGTCTTCATGCGGGCCCTGCTAACAGTGGGGGCAGGTGCTATGACTGACTCTTTTGCCTGTTTTGGGACCTTTTCCCTCACACTGGGTTGCTTTGTCCCACGTTAATATGAGGGGATGCACCTACACTTACTGCAACTCAAAATGCCTACCACACTTGGTTAATATCTGACCATGGAAGACCTGTCCTTTTCTGAAGAGAAACAGAGAAGAAATGGGGGGGGGCAAGGGAGGCAGAAGGGAAGAGCATGGGAGGGACTGATGGAAGAGGAAGAAGGGGAAACTGTGATCAGGATGTAAAATGAATAAAAATAAAATTAAATAAATGTTTTTCTAAGATTAAAAAAAAAGGAGTCTGCATAGCTGGATCATCTCTGCTCCAATAGGACAGTTTCATGTAAGGTAAATATTGGCGGTGGGTTATCATTGTTTAAACTATTTACATAATGTAGAGATTAGTTAGCAAGTCTACTGCAATAATTTTTGACACTGAATTCAAACAAGAAGATGGCAGTGGGCACGGCTTATACATTTGTATATGTCTCTGCAACTGATGCTATGGAAGGTTCCATAAAACTATAGCCTGGGAACCTGGGATGCTATTAGTTTTGCTTTCTGTAAACTAAAAATACAGAAAGTGTATTAGTGGAAGGATAGGTGATTCTAACATTGGTTATCTGGGGCTTGCTTCTCAAATATGACATGAAAGAAAAGCCCCAGGGAAAGGTTTTTGTGTGCATAGGGTAATCAGAGGAAGTGTCAGGCTAAAAGAAAGGAGACAGGAAAAGGAGGAAAGTAGACCAGTTGGAAGAACTCCAAGAAAAACAGGATATGACATGTAAGAGATTTAAAGGGGAGTATGTAAAAGTAGAAATAGGAAACCTGTTTAGATGAACTCTCAGGTTTCAGCCATGTAGAGAAAAAAGGAATATAGATTGGATGGGGAACATTTTGGACTGCAGTACATAGCTGAGAAAGTTTACCAAAGTCAGTGGGGGGATTTCTTGGTCCAAAATCAACAATTATCAAAAAGGATTATTCTATCTCAAGAAATAGACCTGTCTCTGTGTCCCAGCTGTGTGAGGGATGAGGCCTTTGTCCTGGGGTGGCTCCTGTGAGATACCACCCTGTCTTAGTTAGGGTTTCTATTGTTGTAATAGAATGCCACGACTAACCAACTTGAAAATTAAAAGAATTTATTTCAGCTCTCAACTCTCAAGTCCCACTCCATTGCTGATTGAAGTCAGGACATGAACTCAAAGAGGGAAGTAACCTGGAGACAGGACCTGATGCAGAGGCCATCAAGGAGTGCTACTTGCTGCCTTGCTCTCATGGCTTCCTTATCCTGTTTGCTTAATACCATCCATGACTACCTGACTAGTGTTGGTAACACATCAGTGAGCTGGGCCCTCCTATACCAATCACTAATCAAAGCAATCCCCACAGACTTGCCTACAGGCCAATCTTATAGAGACATTTCCTCAATTAAGAGTCCTTCTTCTCTTATCTGGGTTTGGGTGAAGATGTCAAAACCTTGCCTTTTCTTTAATGTTGTGCTTCAAGGGAAAGACAAGGGGAGTTGGACGGAAGGCTCAGGCATAAAGTTCTTCCTTTGGAAAAATAAGTAGTTGAGTTCAATCCTCAGAACTCATATCAAAAATTGGGGGACGGTGGACCTCACTTACAGTCCCAGCACTGGGAAGGCAGAGACAGATGATTACCTGGGGATCACTGGCCAGCCAGTCTAGCCTAATGGGCAAGTGAGTAATCCTGCCTCAAAACACCACGCGAGCTTGACTTCTGGCCTGTATATGCATTCACATGCACATGAATACACAGTCTCTTTGTCTCTGTCTCTGTCTGTCTCTGTCTCTATCTCTGTCTCTCTCACCCCCCTCTCATATACACACTCACACACTCACACAACACAAAGCAGCAAGACCATGTTGACTAACAATGATAATCCTTATACTTTCAACAACAGAGAACCAATTGTTTGCTTTAGTGCTTTGGCTCATGGTTTAAAAGGTATCAGACAGTCTGTCATGGCAGGAAAGGTGTAGCAGAGCAAAGCAGTTCACATCATGGTACTTGGGAAGAAAAGCAAAAGAATACAGGAACAGGTCAGGGCAGATGTAGCACCCAAGGACATGTTCCCAGTGGGCAATTCTTTTAACTAGCTTCCACTTCCTGCCTTCCTCCACCTTTCAATAATGCCATGATATGAATCCATCAAGTGGCTAGTTCATCTGTTGATCAAACCTTTCACTGTTTAATCATCTCTACAAATGCCATCTCTCTCTCTCTTTCTCTCTCTCTCTCTCTCTCTCTCTCTCTCTCTCTCTCTCTCTCTCTCACACACACACACACACACAAGGTGTGCTTCATTTATCTGCTAGGCATTTCTCAAGTCAATCAAGTTGTCAATTACATTTAGCCATCATACTAATCATTGGTCTTATTCATGCCCAAACAGAGGCTCCATATTTGATAACAATGTTCCTATAGCCTCAAAAACTTATCGTGAGGGATGAGTTTAATTACCCTTATACAGAAAGAAATTCAGTGAGGAGGTCTGAAAGCAAGGATGTCACCCATTCTCACGGTGGTTTCATGATTTCTCAGCAGTCATATGGACTCCTGTATTAACCATCACATTAAATTAGAAGTTCAGATTCAATATTAAAATCCAAATAGAAATGTTTTAGGTCACCCTCTGTTGCTTATTATTCATTTCATTATCGATTAATGAATTGAAATGATTCATTTCCATTAATGTACGTGAATAATTCAGAAGCGCTGCTTCAGTGTAGAACCTTCTATTCTTTTGCCCTTCTCTGTCCTTCCTCTGGCCCCTTTATTTAATAGCGATGCCATGGCTGATGTGAGAAGCCACCTGTCTCAGAAGGAAATCTACCACAGGGACATAGGTGCTTACAAAATCATTGAGAAGAGAGGACGGAGACTCCCAAAAGACCTCAGGATGAGCCTCCCAAAGCAGCCACTTCCTCAGCCCTAGGAAGGACCCTGCTGTCCCTTCTACACTACAAAGGTTCTATTGTGATCTGAGGTCAGTAAGCCACTGCCACACGAGCTATGGGAACACATGACTTTAGCCTTGGTACTTCCCAATAAATGGGTTCCTCTGTAGCCACAGCTATAGACAGGCCACAACCTGCCACAACCAAGGAGTTGATGGGTCAGAATATGAATCTGTCCCCAGCTGCCTTCCAAACACAGTGCACCCGACCCCCATGCCAAGATGCAATGGAGCTTGGTAAATATAGGCCTTCCCTTTGGTATCCCTAGCAACGAGACTGGAAATGAGAGGAATTGGATGGAGAAAGCCTGTGGGAATGCGGGCTCCATCTTCCGTCTATTCAGAATCAAATGTGAGTTCTTGTACATAGGGGACAGGCGCACTAACGCTGATCTACGGCGCCAGCCTTCACCTTCTCTTCACACTCAACGTTGTCTTCATTTGGAAATGTATTTCACACTAAAGTAGAAATTATTGATAGCAGTCAAGGTGCTGCTGTTGCCGAGTATATCTAGATAAACCAAAAATAAAAGATGGCAGGACTTTTTATTAGGTTAAATAAATAGCAAGCTCCAAGAAGACATTTATAAAATGATGGCACACTAGAAAAGGTGTTTGTTCTTGTGTGCACCGACCCATTTATGCATGCACATAAGTGCAAATATCACATAGAGAACAGCTCAAAAGATACTCTACGTATTAGCAAAGATTACCTCTTTGTGTAGGACAAAGGGCAGTGTGGGAAATTTCCCCCTGATATTGCTGTGTACCTTCTGGATGTTTTCTAAAGAACCTACATTGCTCTCCACAGCATTTTGATATTAAATGTCTTCAAAGCATGCCACCAAGGAAGGAATGTGTCAAGTGCTTTGAGGGTTGCCACATGTCTATGGTTACATTGAAACATGACATTGTTCACTGGAGACCTATGTAGCTTACATATGACATTTGTAATGTATGTGACATTTGTTCATGATGTGGAATTAAAACTAGAGGTGAAACAGAAAAAAAAAACATAGAACAGCCTTGGAGAGTGTAGTGGTTTGAATAGGTATGGCCCCCATAGACTCACATGTTTGAGTGCTTGGCCCAGAGGGAGCAGCGCTATTAGGAGATGTGGCTTCGTTGGAGTGGGTGTGGTCTTGTTGGAGTGTGTCATTGTGGGGTGGGCTTTCCTCTATGCTCAGTCCATGCCCAGTGTGGTACACAGTCCCTTCTGCTGCCCATGGATCAAGACATAAACTCTTAGCTCTTTCTCCAACACCACACCTGTATGGATGCTATCATACCTCCTACCATGATGATAATGGACTAAACCTCTGAAAGTATAAGCCAGCCCCTACTAAATGCTTTTTATTTCTAAGAGTTGCTTTGGTCATGGTGTCTCTTCATAGCAATAAAACCCAAAGTAAGATAAATGGTGCCTTAGAATACATGACAAACACGCCTAAAAGACAAGCATCAATCATTCCTTTAAGCAGGTGACTTAACTTTTCTGGAACAGTTTTGCTTATCTGTAAAATGGGTGTGATAATAGTAACTATCTCGGTGCTGCCCTGGGGACTACAAATAAACTTAAATGAGGCGATTGTAATCATGAACTGCCATTGTCCTTATGCACTGGAATAAATATGCCCACTCCAAGTTACTGGAACAAATAATCACTCAAAGTTCAGACCAGAAAAAAGTCATTTCTTTCACAGTTCAAGAATCAGGAAGTCTAAATGTAAGGGCATTATCTAAGCTGGTTCATTCTGGAAAGTGAGACACCTCTCCAGGGCCTGATGTTGCACACCAGCCCTTTGCATGGCATTCATCAGCTTGTAAAGGTGCTACCCCAGTCTGCATCTGTTGCATCACTGGTTGCTTCCCTACCTTCTACTCATGTGTCCAGGACTCATCTTTTAATGGCATCACTCACTGTGGGACTAAGGGCCCACCTCGTCCAGTATGGCCTCAACAATTTCAGCTGTAAAGACCCTATATCCAAGCGAGATCACTCTGTGAGGAGCCAGTAGGATAGAGTTCAGGAGCACTGTTCACGTGCCGTATGCAGTTAGTGCCATTCCCATAACTTCCAAAATGGAAAGAGTAAGAGAGGAGAGGAGAGGAGAGGAACTTCATGCCCCCAAGAGGCCATCTGGAGTCAAAATCCATCACTGCCAGGGCTTGTAGACTTTTGTTTATTGTTATTTTAATAAATAATGAAGTGCCAAGAAAGGGTAATTCACAGAAGCCCTACGGCTGAGTTCCAGCCCGTTACTTTGGCAACGGTATCACTTTATATAAGTGAAATGCAAACTCTTTTTCATTCAATCAATAGAAAGCAAATATTATGTCTCTCCCAACTCCTGTGGAAACTATTTGTTTCTGTGGATTTCAGTAACAAGTGGGCCTCGAGTGATTCTTGAGGCAGCTTTCTAAATGTGCCACTAGAGGGCGTAGGGGATGTATGTTTGTGCTTGAGATGCACCGCGCAGGATAAATGAGGTATTCTCGTGCGGCTCCGAGTTTGAGCTGTATGTTTGTGATTGCAGGGTAATTTCATCGTAACGTTGACAATGCAGCTCGCACTGCAGATCAAAGCCAGATAGCATAAATCACAAGCTGTGTTCCTATTAAAAGCCTATTTTTTTTTTTTTGATGGAGACGAGACTCTATTCGATAATTCAAAGCTTCCTTTAATCACTGAAGTTCCAGTGCTGCTGTCTTTAAAATTGGACTTTGGCACAGTCAGAACGGACATTGCATTGTACATGAAATGGCTTCTAAGAATAACGGCGGTGCAATGGTTTGACGAGACTGGAGATGGAAAGCAGGTTTCAGAGTTTTCAGCCTGGAGGAAGTGGCCTGACCTCTCAGCTTTGTTTCCCAGCAAACGTGAGCATCAAGTAGCTCAGAAGGGTGACAGGCCTCAGAAAGATAACAGCAATGGTCACAAACACACAGCTACTTGACGTCTATTAATCCATTTCATTTGTACAACTCTCCTTTCGACGTGGATTGCCCATCGGCATCCCTACTTTATAGATATACTAAAGCCCTGATCACCAAGTGATACCAAATCACTAAATGCCTTTTGCCATGAGTATACAAAACAGGAAGGAATGCACAAAGGTTCAGCCCCTTGGAGCAACTTTACCATTTATGATAAAGTTAAATTCATAGTTGCAACCGGATACTCACTTCCCACTTCTAGGCAAATATCTAAGAAAAACGAAAAATGTACTACCACAGTAGAATGTTAGAACATAGAATGTTCATACCTACTTAGTTCAGAGGTGCCTAAAACAAGCAACCCAGAAGTCTCTCATTTGGCAAATAGAAAAGCTACTCTATGCACAGTGGGATGTTGCGTAAGAATGGAAAATGAATAGATTGCTCAGATAAAAGCAGAGACAACTCTCACCTGAAGGATGCCAAGTAAAAAAGATGGAAGAAACGAAGTGCTAATTATAAGAATAGAGAATGATAAAAGGTTATCACGAAGGAAGACACTGGACCAGAGTGGGCCTTTAGGGAATTTGGGTGGGGGAATGACAGTATTCTAAACCTTGATGGTAAAGGTCACACAGCTATGTTCATCTAAACTCACAGAACCATGCACACAAGAGTGAATTTTGTTGTTTGCAAATTAAAATTTTTGAGCCAGCATAAACAGTAAGTAGGACTTCTAAGGCAAACGGACTGACAACAGTTTCCAGTCTGTCCTCCAAATCTGTAACTTCAGCCATTTTTAGGAAACACATGTATCTGACAGTGTAAAGGATGTTTGTCGTTTTTCCTTGAACAGTACAACATGACAACTATTTATATAGTATTCCATTGTATTGAGCATTAAAATTAACCTAGAATCACTTCGAGTACATGAATGTTATAGTCAAATGCTATGTCAGGTAACGTAAGTGACCTCTGAGTCCATGGATGTGGACATCCAAAAAGGGGTTGGGAATCAAGTGCCACGGATACTAAAGAATGATTATATGTTTTCCAGTATATTGGAGATGTATACATGTGGGGTAATTGTTCAACATGCTCATTATCTCTGATGATGTCAGTGAGAGAAAACAAGGCCACTTAACCAAGAGAACAGAATTACATAGATCCTGGAGGAAGGCAAAAAGAAAGCTCTAGAGCAGAAAAGGGGTCCTATCCAAACACCTATGAAGACAAGAGGAAATTGGAATTCTGACAGGACCTGGAAACTAGGACGAGCCCAGCAGACTTAGATGCAAACCTATGAGAAAGGTGGATCATCTAGCTGCTTCTGGTCCTTCCAAAACAATGAGAAGGGAGGAAAGAAGCGGGAGGAGGGAGAGGAGCAGGAAGCTAAAAGCTCCTTCAGCTGGTGGCACTATTAAAATGATCCTTCTGCACGGTAGCATGGCAGCAACAGGGGTGAGAAGGTCTATCCTCACTCTTCCGCCTGCTTCCAGATCTCTGATGGCCCTTGTGTTGTTCTCTCATTGGCAGAAACCTGCCTCCAAAAGCAACCATAGACAGCTCAGATTTAAACCTCAGAGAACAGAATACATGTGAGTGGTGCTATGGTTTGACTGCATCTCTCAAATGTGTCTGAATCTCCCAATGACACATCTCCCAGTGTATCAGAAACTCAGTCCCCCACAGGAATAGTGTTGAGAGGAGAGACCTTCAAGTAGTGATTAGGTCATAAGGGCCCTGACTTTGTGACTAGGTTAGCGTAGTTATCACAGAGTGTTATAGGGAGAATGAGACCATTATAAAAGATGAGTTTGGTCCCTCCTGTCTTCTGCTCCTCCACCAGTGTTATGACTTGCTCTGCTATAGTTCAGTAGATTGCTGTCAGCTGATATAGCCTGCTGATATTGGAGGTCCCCGTCTCCAAATCGTAAGCTAACTACATTTCTATTCTGTGTAAGTTGTCCAGTCTTAGCTGCTCTCTTACAGCTCTGTGAACAGATCAACACAGGTAAGCTTTGTAGCAGGGAACCTAATAACTCAATACTTATTCATTTGACAAATATTTGTTGATGATTAGGTATTCGGTGAGGTGAGGCTCTTTTCATTTAATGGCTAAAAGTAAGTAGAAAATAAAGCAAGCTAAGCAGGAGTTGTGCTGAGTGTATTAGGTTGGGTATGAGGATCAGATACATGGCTGTTTCTAAGGGAAATCACCTTTTCCTTGTATCAGGTCCTTGGAGCAATAAAGCTAGCACATCATCACTCAGTATGACAAGAAAATACTGGCTGTCTTCCCGGGAGATAAAGCACTCTGTGCAGGATCCCCACATCCTTGGATCACTTTGACATGAGCAGAATTAGACCATATGAGTTGCCCGGAAAGAATCCTTCATAAAGTTGTCAACCCAACAAACCTCTCCAAAGTTCTATGGAGGCCTGAATCATCTCCTCACCCCAGGATCCATTGGAGTTACAAAAGAATAAGTCTACAAAGCCCAGGTTCGTAGTGAGAACAAATGTGAAGACTGAATAGCTTTCCTTTATTGTCTGCACAAATATTCACATAGAAATCATTATCAGTGCATGGTCTATTTGACTTGCTTGTCTAGCTTCTGCATGAATTTGCTTGCTTTTGCTAACTTTGTAATGTGTAGTCAGCATGGCCTCAGGGTTAGTCACCCCTCTTATATTCATATAGGACATTGTTCCCCAACCCCATTTGAAATAAATTACTTTCAAATTGAAGTAGATACTCCTGGGACCCTTTCCCGATGATGATTCCTCTTATGCATGTGCAACCCCAAAACCCAGAGCCATGTTACCTCTTCAAGAAATTGCCTCTGATCATTCATGAGCCCACACACATGAAGTTCCCCACTTACCAAAGACAAGACATTGATATCGCATGAGCTACTCAAAGCCAACCCTGTTCCTTAATCTAGCCCAACTCCCTGCAATTTAAGCCATACATCCTTCAATAAGATCTAGCTAATAATCTCCAGATGAGATCACCTCCTTGTTCAGCTTTTCTCTTCATATTTTGTTTGTCTCATTCTCATATAGTTGGCTCTGGATAGTTACATCTTACTGTGCAGACTCTACTTCTAAAGGACCTGTCCTATGTCATCAATTGCTATTAAGAGTTTCCAAGGGGAATTCTTATAGGTTCCCCTCCCCCAAAGTAGTACTGTCACCAATTCAGTGCAGTCACCAATTGGTGCTGATGGGGTGTATTCCCTATTGAGAACATTATCCTCCACACTAGAGATGACATCATCAGGTATGATCAATTTCCAGTCCTTACAGAGTTGGGGTCTATGCAGAGAAGTTTGGGGTGCAGGTCACAATATGTGGACACCATGGAATGGTTAAAAGAGCTCTTATTCCATGAAAAACAGTTTTGGTCTTTGGTGGAAAATTAGTTGATACCAACCCAACAGATCAGGCCAAGTCTGCCAAGGTTGCCTGGTGATACTTGTGCCAAAGCCAAAGTCCAGAATGCTCAGCCAATGTCTGGTCTCGCACCAAGTTTAGTTTTTAAAATTTTAATTATTATTGCTGATTCTGAGTTACGCAATATTCTGGAAAAGACAGAATGTGGACTTTGAAAGTTACTTTTGATACAAGTAATGACTTGAAAATCACAGCTCCTCTGTGCCTTAATGCTGTACTCTAAACACAGAAGAGAACCACATGTGGGTTTACAGTTAGAGGACCAATACTTATTAACAGGGAGCAAGTGTTTTCATGCATTCTCCTTGCCTCTTCTTTGTCAGTTCTACATATGTTCTTGTCATGTAAATGAGCACAAGTGTTAGCAATATAATTGATCTGTTGTGGACAACATTTTGCTAGCATCATTTACCACGGGGAATTATGGGAACACACATACACTGAAAGAGAGAGAGAGAGTCACATTTACACACATTGCACTTACACCCTTCCTTTCTTTACCCCCTTTCCATCCCTTTTCTGTTTCCTCATATCTTTTCTCCACTCCCTTTCCCTAACCTCTATTCCAACATCAGTGAGAAAAATGGAGTAATTCAGCCTTTGGAACCAGAGTGATCCACCTCATCTACAATCCCTTCGCAGACATCTTTTCTAGGCACACAACCAGTACCTAGCATCCTTTAAGGAGTTGTGTGATGTGCTCAGCCCACTCACAGGACTGCCTCAGGCTAAAGACGTCCTCTGCTGTTGAGAAGTAAGAGTAGGAGGAAGTTATACTCTTGAGCAGCAACTTGGTTAGATGGAGACTACCTAGGAGAGTAGTAAAGCATATCTTGATGTGTCAATGAGCCAATTAACTAAGTCAGGGGAGCCCTACCCTAAATATGAATAGCATTACACAATGCTAAGGGCTAGATGAGGTCTGTTGAATAGGAATCTCCTTTCTCTGCTTCCTAGACACCATGAGATGAACTGCTTGGCCCTACCATCCCTTACCTGAATGACAGACTCCAAGCTCTGAAACTGAAATGCCCAAAATCGTTTCTCATAGATACTTTACCACAGCGAATGAAAAGCGATTAGCAGGAAAGATAAATGCCTCAGTTTTCCTCTTACATAGATATGCTCTGAATCCACAGCAGGTCAGAACATTGGATTGGCTTTCTTTCTTCCTATATAAGCTCTCTGCTGATTCCTGCAAGCATGTATCCTTTCCAAGAGATCCAACCAACATAAGACACTACTCTAGTCCTCTCATCAACTCTCAAAGTAGCCCCTCACTGCCATGGCTGGAAAGTCAGGGACTAGGGAGCCCCAAGAGAAAGAGAAGAAGATGAAGGTCTATGACAGGGCATCTGCCACTACTTGTCTTTGTTTGGAAACAGGATGATGGTCCTGACTCATTCGTACATTACATCTTGCTCACTCCTGCTTTCCCATGCATTTGTCACCCAGGATTATTTCTTTATTACTTAACCATAAGACTTTTCCCATTTTTCAAAAGACATAACAACAGTTCTGCAGACAATGGAGACGAAATTGACTGATGGGAAAAATAAATTGGTGGTACTAGGAGCTTGCCAGCAAGGACTTATTAAAACATCTCCCTGGTATAGTTAAGAAAGAAAATGAGCAAATCGCTTCACTTCAGTTGACGTAAAGTCAGGAGGTGGAAGAAGGAGAGAGAGAGTCCATGTAGACATTCTCATTTTTCTACCTTCTGGGCTCCGTAGCAATTAGATGTTAACGCCGAGCCTCCGTTCTTCATCGAGTCCCTTAAGTATATATCTTCAGTCAACATTCTTGCCTGCAATTGGAAAGAGACTGATGCATTTTTTTTCTTCCAGGAAACCAACACTAATGGCCAAATTTAAGTGACAGATAAACATTCTCATGATAAAAATAAGACTCGAGGCCCCACCATAGCTGTACCTTTTATTTTAAAGTCACTGAAGTCTTTAATATTAGCCAAACCTTAAGGGCATAGGGACTAATTTCCAAGTGTATTTTCACTGTGAATGTTTAAGATTTATTCCCTTTCTTTTGTAAATTTGTGTGCTTGTTGGTTTCAGAAGTGATCTCACTACAACTCCCTATTTAGCTGAGAATGACCTCAAATTTATGATCTAACTGCCTCAGCCTCCCAAGTTTTGAGATTACAGCCTCATACTACCATACCTAGATTAAGGTTCAAATACAGAAAACTCGGAAAAGTTAAATAAATCATTCATAAATAAATGTAGTAGATGAAATTAACCCCTCCCCCCTAATAACTTTCCACCTGGAGATTAAGGATAAAAACATATCCCATATTAGACAAATATCTAGCCTTTTTACAGCACTGTGTGGAGATCAAAGGATAATGCCCAGGAGCTGGTTCACTCCTTCTACCATGGAATTTGGAGATGAGGTCATCAGACTTGTCCAGGCGGGCCCTTTTATCTCCTGTGCTACCCCAGCAGCCCTCTCTAGTCTTACTGTAATTATTGTGTGCATGCTCTTTCACATATCTTTTTCACACATTTATATATATTAAGATAAGTTTTTTGTTTCTACTTATTATGGTCAGCTTTCTAGAAAAATTATGCATAAACCAATTGGTATATTTGAACAGTTAAATAATATTCTAGTGTTTAGACCTTCATTCTCCACAGAATGGCAAATAGTTCTGTTCGATGGGCTCTCTGTTCTCTTAGATATGTGTGTGGTATGAATTATTACAAAATGCAGGGTTGGGGATTTAGCTCAGTGGTAGAGCGCTTGCCTAGGAAGCGCAAGGCCCTGGGTTCGGGTCCCCAGCTCCGAAAAAAGAACCAAAAAAAAAAAAAACAAAATGCAGTTTATTTCTTTATGGATTTGCACTGCATTCATGTATCAAAGATTCACATACCCTACAATCTTCCAAATATTTATTGTAATGTACGAAGCCCAAATAAATTCACCAAAAAGTCTTCTATAATAATAATATATATAATTGTACTAGCAAAAGGGCCCTTGAAAAACAGACATAGGAAACATGCAATTGAAACCTCCCATTCACATCTAAAGTCAGAGATGCTGCTATTCAGCCACCTACAGCCAGAGCAAGAAGCTTGGAGACTTACACGAGGCTGAGCCACATAGTCCTCAAAATGGAAGGACAAAAGGTGGCCACAAATCCAGAAGAGGGGACCATAAAATGCAGAGCCACCTGCCACCTCATGAGAGGACTCTCAAGCACCCAGCTGCCCAGCTATAAAGACAGTCACTAACTGATGTATTTTGAGCAACTCATATGCAGGACCACAAAGGAAGAGACATATCACTGCCTGTTACTATAGGGTTTTATATTTTTATAAAGGGAAAACCAATTAGAGAAAACATAGGGGTATAGGCCAAAAAATGTTTCACCTTTCTTTATGGCTTTACCCCAAAATTAAGAAAGCACCGCTCAAATGTAAGAGCTAAGGTCTGTTGGGGACACTGACCTTTGGGAGAACATCTTGAGCTCCTAAGAAAGCATGAGGAAGACAGGAAGACTGGTGGCAGTGTCCAGTCAAAGTAGATGAACAGAGAGCTGGAACAGAGTCCTACATACAAAGACAGGGCCCTCTTGAGGGTCTCAGCCCTGCCTGAGAAGGAAAGGGGGCAAGTACAGTCTTCTTTTTTTAGATTTATTTATTTTATGTCCTGAGTACATAATCACTGTCTTCAGACACCAGAAGAGGGCGTCCAAGACCATTACAGATGGTTGTGAGCCACCATGTGGTTAGTGGAAATTGAGCTCAGGTCCTCTGGAAGAGCAGTCAGTGCTCTTAACCACTGAGCCATCTCTCCAGTCTCTCTCCAGCCCAAGTACAGTCCTTAAGGTAGGGCAAGAATAGGCTTATTCCTGGGAGGCAGCAAGTTCATTCAAAAACTCTTGAGTTGTCAGTCTCTGGGTTAGATGGGAAGCCAGAGTGAACTGAGCAAACTGAAATGGATCTTCTGCCACAGGGAGTGCTCGCCAGAAGTGGTGTGGTACAAGTAGACGTGGCCAAGCTTTAGAGATCAGTACTGACTGCTGGACTAATGAGTATCAGGAAAGAAATGTCACATCAAAGCCTACATGACATGGCCACATCCCCAGGCTGCCATGAACTCTCTAATGCCACCTTAAGGAGAATAGACAGGGGCAAGTTAACTTCTGGCACTCCTTCTTTGATTGTGAGAAGTCTTTGAGACTTGACGACAAGCTAGCACAGCACTTCTCAGTTAGGACTAACCATGTTTCAACAGAGCACTGACTGTGGTCTTGTTGGGAGAGACCACAGTGTTTGGTACAAGGGAAAAACCATGCTTCAAACATGGTTGAGCAGCAAATTACAAGGAGCCCACATCCCTGAGGATTTGGAAATTGCTAACCAAGGCTGAATAACATTTCCTGGTTCTATTTATGTTACTGAAGGGGATCAAAAAAAAATTCCTATCGCCTTTTAAACAATTGTCATATTTGGTTTTCTGCCACTTGTAGAACTGAATTCTAACTTACTTCCCGAACAGTTGTCCCTCTGTATCCTCTGAGGATGGTTCAGGTGGATACTAAACTCTGCAAATGTGCAAATTCCTCATTCAAAATGCTTAACATTTGCATATATTCTATATATTCATCCATATATCTTAAAACCACTTCCAGACTACTTATATTACCTATTGCAATCTTCTGTCTGTGCTTGGTGGGCTCTCGGATGCAGAGCCCATGGAGATAGGGATGAGGCAGCTGTGCTGTGAGCCCACATCCATCTCTCTAGCCCTGGGATGGAGGGAGTACATTAGGGAAAGCTGTTCTGAGCGGTAAGAATTCCAAAGAAGTGGTGTACTGCAGACTTACATGATGATCTTGTTTGGACTTTCCGGTGTCTACCAACACTTAGAAATCAGAAATTTCACATCCATGTATATCCTTCCAGTTTTTCCTTAGAATATCAGATAAACCAGTAAGGCCGAACTAGGCCTACAGGGCAAAGGATTAGTACAAAGTGGTCACATGATATAGGGCCTGAAGACTCCACTTGTCACCAGCCCTCACTTCCTTCTTTTCCTCTCTCTCTCTCTCTCTCTCTCTCTCTCTCTCTCTCTCTCTCTCTCTCTCTCTCTCTCTCAAGACAGTGTTTTCCTGTGTTGCCCTGGCTGTCCTAAAATTTGCTCTGTAGACCAGGCTGTCATCAAACTCAGAGATCTGCCCACCTTTGCTCCCAAGTGCTGGGATTAAAGACAAGTACCACCACAGCCAGCTTTCAGCCCTCACTTTCTAAAGTTTCATTGCTCATACCCTGACACAGGTAAATGGAAGGCATGCTGTCTGCAGCTTTGCCCAGGACCTCTATCCCTTACCATAACCTATGAGTTCATCAGTTCCCAGCTGCCCCATTTACAGATGATTTTTCCCACTCAACTGTGAGATACATTCCTGATAGATTATGTGTCCTTTCCCTTAAGAGGCAGGCATCACAGATGGTTGACTAACATACAGAACAAAAGACTGGAAGTGGCTTCCTTGACACCAGGTGGTATAATTCATGTTTCTGAGCTGTCCGTGCTATCATGCTGAAGTGTGACTCTTGCTGAGGCCATATCTTATCCCTAATGTTTTTATTTTATTTTATTTTATTTTATTTTATTTTATTTGTGCAACGAATGAAATGTACCAAATTTCCCATGTTGTGTTCAGGTAATAGGTAGCAAGCCCTTTATAAAGCATGAGTTTTGGTCTCAGGATTAGACAGAACCAGCATGAACAGAAACAGTTAAAATAGACCTCCTGCATCAGGCAATGCTGGCCAGAAAAGGTATGCTTCAAACAGTCAATCTTCAGAGATCAATACAGACTGTCAGATTGATGATACCATGAGAGACCCAGAATCCACTGCTGCACTGGCCTAAGAGAATTATTATTCTGAGAAAACACTTGATTCTTTGTACCAGGCAACCATGGGCTTACTTATCTCCTAATTGTTGCTTATGTTGGCTTGGGTGGCCTTCCTTTGTCATCAACAATGACAAGCCGGTCTCCCACAGTCAGCACTATAAATGCAGGACGACAACAACTGCCCGAAAGAGCCAATGTGTAGAGGTGACCTCCTCAACTTTGTGCGATAAAAAAGAAATCTTAGCTTCTAGACACAAGAGGGCTACTATTTCAGGCTGATTAGATTATGCTATGGTGGCAAACTGTGTGAATACACATAAGACACCCATGTAGATTCTTGGAAACCTATTGGAACAATGTCTTTGACCAAGAGTGTCTACTTGATGTAACTTCAGCTCCAGACTGAGGGTCCACTCTATACAGGTGACTGCCTGCAAACAATCATAGTTGGGGTGGGTCCTAGGACAAGTCCTTTCCCACCAGGTCTAATGTAAGGAACAATCAGCTCTAAAGTTCCCGATTGGCTTGGCTCTGACTTTCTTAGTTTTACCATCTAGGGCTTGTCCTGCCCAATTCTCCTCCCTTACATGTTTTCACCGGGACCAGGTTCATATCTGCTCTTAAGTTTTTCCCTACCTATTCCTGTTTCCTTCTCCATTATCCATGAAGGACATTCCTTCCATTAAGTCTCTTGCAGTCCTCATTCCATCTTGACATTTGCTTCTCTTAGGACCCCAACTGACACATTGGACTAGACTAAGTACAAATGAACCTGCAGTGGAATCCCAAGTGACAGCAGTTACAGGATAGGAAACATCCATTCAGTGACGCCAGAAAGCGTTTGACAGATAAATTAAGGAATTAACAAACATCATGTGGAATGTATTCCAAACGCATAGTGAAAATATATTTCACTACAGAAAGAAAAATTACATCGAAACTGAGACTGACATGCTGGATTGCTGATTTCTGTCTTCATTGCTGTTGTCATTACTTTTGCATTTTCAAATGTTTCTGTACTAAAAACTGCTTCACTTCAAACACTTCCCTAGAGAGAGACATTTCAGCATAGAGAAAAGAATAGTTTAGAGTTAATGAAACTTTGGGTAGACATAGCTGGTGTGACATTTCCATGAAGAGTTAATAAGCAGGGGACACAGAGAGAAGAGAGCATAAAAACTTGAGGAAGACCAAACAGGGTAACTGGAGACAAATCTCTCCCTCTCAATGCATTGATCAGTTAAATGTCTTGATCCTCCACTACCTCCTATTCTATTCCAACTTTTTCTGTATTTTCTGATATTTGAGAGAGAGAGAGAATATATATATATATATATATATATATATATATATATATATATATATATATATATATATATATTTCATTTATTTATTCAACCAGCACTTGCTAAGCCTTGCATCTGGCCCTCTGTTAGGTTCTGCAGAATCTGAGATATGGCAAACACCAATACTTGCCTCCTGATATTCGTTCTCTCCTTTTCCTTTTTCAAACAATCCCATATTTTGTTGGGCATGCAATTATGTTTCATTATAAACCTGTGGTTGATCTTTCCTTACATCCATGAGAGACTATGTGTTGTCTGCTGGAAACTCACTGTTAGATATTGGCTCTGTTAGCAGATGGCTTTGCTCTTCACTCTCCTCATGTCTGGAAAGTGGACAGGATCATGGAATGAACCTGTAAAGACCTCCCTGTCTTGTGTAGAGGATGGGAGAATACTAGTATAAGCTAATTGTGCAAGTTTATCAACTTGATACCAGCTAGAAGCATATGGGAACCGTATTTGAGAAAATGCCTCTATAAGATCTGGCTGGATGGCACTTTCTTAATTAGTTATTGATATGGGTGTATGGTACCATCCCTGGGCTGGTGGTACTGGGTTCTATAAGAAACTAGGATGAGCAAGCCATGATGAGAAAACCAGTAAGCATCATTCCTCCTCTCCATGGTCTCTGCATCAGCTCCTGCCTCCAGGTACCTGCCCTGTTCAAGTTCCTGTCCTGACATCCTCAAGGTCAAAATGCCAGCTAAATAACTCCTTTCCTCCCCAAGTTGCTTTTGGTCATGGTGTTTCATCCTAGCAATAATAACCCTAATTAGGGCAAAAATTATAACCATGGTGTTTACCATTTATGGGGGACATTGGTGAGACAATTCAGTTAGAAAGGCACGTGTTGCCATACCTGGGGACCTGAACTCAATCTCCAGGACCTATATGTTAGAAGGAGACAACTGAGTCTAGAAACTTTTTGTCTGATTTCCGTGTATATAATGGGTCACTCCTGTTACACACACACACATACACACACATGTATGCATGCACGCACTTATGTACACATGCATATAAATAGCATAAGTAAATGTAATATATAATGAAATTTATAAAGTACATAATATATTATGATGTAATCACTGTTACATATAGAAATATATATATTCTAGAAATATATGTATATTCTAGAAATATATATATATTCTAGAAATATATATATTCTAGAAATATATATATATATTCTAGAAATATATATATATATAAAATCACAGCACCCTTAGTGTGTTTGTTGTACAGAGTCAAACAGGTTTTATATATAGCTGAACAAGGATGCAGGCTTATTACATACAGATCAACAAGGGGGCAAGGTGTATGGGATACAGCTGATTAAGGGGACAATTGTAGCTAATCCTGGTAGGAGCTATCAGGTCGTAAATATCAGTAGGGAGGAAGGCATGGTGGACATTTTCCACAGATACTATCAATATCCACGTGGACTAGAAGAAAAGTTTTGCCATTTCCCTCTTGACATAGCTCTGCCCATGTCAACAACACACATTCATTCCCTCAGGGCTTCCTCCCTCCACAGCAATGATCCACGGGAGTTGGCCTCCACCATCCCGCAGATTCTTAACAAAGCATTTCTCTTTTAGCCCTCTAGGTTCTTCCATGCCTGTGTCCTTCCCATATCCACACATTCACTCTCACATCTTAGTCAGCAGACATCTGAAAACACTCTATCTCTTGCAGACAAAACATATCAAGAGGACATAAATCAATGTGCCTCCTAGGGGTAACTCTGTTGTGTGATCCCCCACCCCCCAACTGTGTATCGATTTTCCAGTGGCTTATGGTAGAGTGTATGTGTTTTTGAACAGATTTTCTAGGTTCAAATCTTGCTTTTCTCACCAACAAAGATACTAACTGTCAATGTCCAGTGTCCAATTCTTATAAATGGGTCTGTTAACCCCATCTTCCAGTTGGTATTTCAGAAGCAAAATCCATTGATCTTTGTCAAACACGTAGGAGATCAGTACATGCAATGCCCAGAATATGCCAGCTGTATTGCTGTTATCTGTCATAGTAATCACACAAATTCAAACCAGAGCCAGGGCCCACTGGCATCTATCTCAGAGGCCAATACCCTTTGCCCCAACTGTGCCCTACCCAGGCCTAGCATTTTCATTAAGTTCATCTTGCACCTAATTAAAAGCATAGAAGAAAAGAAGGAGAGAAGAGAAAGGAAAGAGGAGGGGGATATATCTAGAAAGGGGAATAAGCCCACAGAGGAAGTCTGTGGGAGGGAGGGTTGAGATCTGCCTGGTTTATCATGTGAAGGCTTTGAAATGGCTACATCATGGTCTAGACCTGGAATGGAATTTCAGAAACTACACAGAGGCAGTTACAGAAGAGGATCAAATCCATCCCAAACCCCCGCTTCCCATTGTGTTCAACACAGAAAGAATCGTGTCCTTAGTCAGTTATGACTGACCTACAGCTGCAGGCACTGAAGAGGAGGTCTCACAGCCCCAGTGGAGGAGAGTTCTCAAAAGATGGTTGAAACTATTAGTTATCAAATTGTGTAGGCTTAGGACTCTTCTATAGAAAGCTAGAAAGGGCTCCCAAGAATTCTTTCTCCTGTAGGTTGCACAATCTATGTTTACTGCACAGACATACAAATGGAGAGACATGCAAATATACTGATTTTAAGGTAAGAGTAAATTCATGAATATTATAACATTTTAATGAAAATAACCGTATTTTCCAACATTAAAAAGAATGACAGGAGTGACTGACTTTACGTTTCTGCAAACCTGTATGTCCAGCTCAACGGAAGATAGCTTTCTATTCGTTCAAGTTGCTCTTGCATTCAACCCAGGCCAATCGTTCAGGTAGCTCCTTCAAATCTCTATTACACTCCAGGGACAGGGGTTAAAGTCGCAAGTAACAGCTTGGCATGTTGTGAATGATATTTGACTATGTGGTCCTTTAAAGAGACCCTGAGGTTCTCCGGGCGTGTTCCTATTGTACCTTATAATTGGTAACTTGATAATTGCTATTCCAAGCATTCTCTATGAACTGTTGTCACCACTCGAAGTTTAGATTAGCATAGAAACTGACTAAATGTGTAAAAACTTTTATAGCGATTTTTCTAGTAATCTTACATCTCTTGACTCTAATAGCAATAAATCAAGGCTTTGTCTTGTATCTTTTCTTCTATATCTCTTCTTAGTAATTTAAGTTTATTATGCCGTATTTTACAAAAGAATCAGCGTATAATGGATTGCAAATTAAGAAGGAGAAAGGAGCTTTTGTCACAAATTTTACAACAATCGTCTAGCCTGGTGCTTTGCTGGATCAGCAGGAATATTGGAGCATATATTCAAGATGCAAGTTCTCTGGCTTCATCCCAGACCAAGTGAATCAGAACCCAGGGAACGGGCTCAGTAATAAGGTGTAGACGAGTCAATGGAGTAGCAATTTCTGTATGTTATGATCGAGGAGTGAGTTGCTTAAGCCCAAAAAAGACTAAGGGGCCATACGGTAGCACACATCAAAAGATATTGCCTTATTTCTCCTTCCTAAATTAAGATTAATTCAGCAGTGAAACATGTCAGTTTTCAGAAAAGCATACGTTATAGATCGATGGGTTTTCCTTTAGCCTGAGTCATAATCTGGAGCTAAAACCAGAGGCCCAGTTTCTGTCAAGTTTGGAATTTGCAGAATAGCAGTCCTCTTTGCACCACCAAACTAGCATAAAATCTGTGTGGCACTGAGTCTGAAGAAAACACACCCCAAAGGGGGAGAAAGGAGCTCCTCAGTGGGAAACCGTGAAGCAATTAAATAAGAGCAGCTGATGTCAATAGCTGGGCTCCTCCCAGTTCCTGAGAGAGCCATGGTGGAAGAGAGCCTGGAGTGGACATTGCAAATGGGACTGATGCCACTTCTCTGTCATCGGAATTCGTCAAGGGTAGAAAGCAAGTTCGGAATGTCTCCAGGTTTATTTAGATTGTGACATGTGGGGAAATGGAACAATTGAGCTGAGTACTTAAAATCTGTCATCAGGACTCTGGCCAGCTATTCCTTTGAAGTAGGAAAGTGAAATGGTGCTCCTTCCAAACAAAAAAGTTATATACAATTATATGTATTTTAAATATATTTACAATACAATATATCTATAATAATGTATTATAGATAACATAATAAATAAAATACAATATAATATAGTGTATTTACAAATCTAATAGTTTCCCATGACTATGTATGTGTGTATGTGTTTCTGTCTGTATTTGTGTGCATTTTTTTCTAAAGATTTATTTATTTATTTATTATATATAAGTGCACTGTAGCTGTCTTCAGATACACCAGAAGAGGGCATCAGATCTCACTACTGATGGTTGTGAGCCACCATGTGGTTGCTGGGGTTTGAACTCAGGACCTCTGGAAGAGCAGGCAGTACTCTTAACCACTGAGCCATCTCTCCAGCTCTTGTGTGCACTTGTATGTGTAAAAGTGTGTGAATACATTTCTTTCTTCCCCTTCCCTTCCCTTTTTCCTGAAAATGCATTCGTAGACAACATTCATTTGTCTAAAGTCTTTAAAACATATTTAGCTTTAGTATTTGTGTGTGAATGCATGTGTAGGGGGAAGAACATGTGTGGGAGACAGAAGGGAACTTTCTGGAGTCGTTTCTCCCCTTCCACCTTCATGGGGCTTCCAGGAGTAGAACTTGGTCATTGGGCATATGTTTCCCACTGAGCCATCTTTCAGGCCCTGCTGTCCTTTTTTCACTATGAACAAAGGTAAGTAGATGGTCACTGAAGGATTTACATATCTTTTCTTAAGGAAAATATGAGAAATATGTCTTGTGTATGGTTGTGGAAAGGAGGTCTTGCGGGGTTCTTCTTGTGACTGGGAGCTCCTTACTCCTTACCCAGCTTAAGTAGGTGGGGTTTACTCTATCTCCTTCAAAGCTCCTTGCTTATTTCTCAGTTTGCTTAAGTGTTCTTTAAGTTCAAGCTTCCTTATATGTCTGTGTGTGTGTGTGTGTGTGTATATACATGCATGAATGCTTCTGTGTGTATACATATGTGCTGGCAGAGAGAGAGAGAGAGAGAGAGAGAGAGAGAGAGAGAGAGAGAGAGAGAGAGAGAGAGAGAGAGAGAGAGAGAGACTCCAGAAGGGAACTCCATAGGACTTCTTCTTCTCTCCTATATTCCATTGGGGGAAATGGCAGGTTTTGCTGACAGGCACTTTCAATGAGATAAGAACTAGCTTGCAAAGCAGCGTAAAGCTCACAGAGCCTCCTCAGCCCCCAGCTGTGCTGGACAGAGTGGGAAATGGAGCAGAGGAGTGGCAGGGTGTGAATGACGATGGAGCCACAACTCAGGCTGGCCCAGTAATGAAGGGACCACCCTCTGAGGAGACCGAAGTCATTACTGTCATTCTAACTGCCACCCTCTGGAATGCTCAGGGAGCTTGCAAATCCCAGAGCAATCCGTTCCCCATTTCTGCTGGAAGAAAAATGAGAAATCATACACCAAGAGGAATAAGTAATTTCTGCCTGTCTTCTTAAAAATACATCAAGACCCCGCAGAGAATATGCTTTTAAATCAAGGCCTTTAGATGCCAGGCAGCTGGGCAGCATCTGCTGCTGAGCCCATGCTGCCTGACAGTCTCCCATAAAATTCCTGAAGGAAGAGGGTCTATTACTAATAAAACCTGCCCTCTGAGTCTCTCTTGGCTGAGCAGTGCCCTGGGAGCCCTTTATTCCTCCCCTTGGCCTGTTCAGAGGTTAACAAGCTACTTTTTTCAAGGGCAGCTCCAAAGTAAAGCAAGACTCTTTATTCTCCATCAGAAATGAAGATTTATTCTCTCCCAAACTGACAGTAGAAATGTTTTAAGACCTTGCCTGGTATTCAAAAGGATCCTAGTGTGAATTCCCTAGGACTGAGAGCTTTGGGGTAAATGCCTGTGCCAGCCTTTCTGACATGGTTAATACCAGAGGTCAAGTTGACTGGAGTAGATGGATGCCTAGAGACAGGGAAGCACGGTTCCTATGTGTCTGTCAAGGTTTCCCAAGGAGGCTAGCGAGTGAGTTTGTGGATTGAGAGATTGGTCCACTTTTTCAGGAACTCAGACAGAAACTGATAAAGAAAGGAAGTCACAAAGCAGCCTCCTGCCGTCTTCAATACTGGCGCACTGTGCCTCCCTGCCCTTGCATCATTAGAAGTTCAGTGTCGGGTTGGGGATTTAGCTCAGTGGTAGAGCGCTTGCCTGGGAAGCGCAAGGCCCTGGGTGCGACCCCCAGCTAAAAAAAAAAAAAAAAAAAAAAAAAAAAAGAACCAAAAGAAGTTCAGTGTCTTCAGCCTTTAGACCTCAGGATTTGCATTAATGGCCTGCCAGGACTGCAAGCTGTCAGTCTCTGGATCTGCCTCTTTTGCGGCCCCTGGTCCTGAAACTTCTGAGATCTCTTACCATTGGGTTGCGTTATTTAAAATGGTCACCACAGCAAGCTCAGATTCCAAGTGGAGAACTGTTGTGGTTTGCCCTGAAGTTACTGTATTTTGATGCTGATTCCACTGCCCCAAGGACAGCTGCCTAGTCAAGGACTCAGAACTCAGGTGACTTCACCAGAACCACCTTTCCATTGAATTTGTAAAGTACTGGTGAGGGACAGGTACAGGATAGAAGGAGGCCTGTCATTGGAGGGCGGGAGAGAAGTTTGAAGGAAGAGGAGGAGACTAGGGGAGAGAAGGAGAGACAGGAGACAGAGAGAGGGGAGAAGCCATGGCAGGTGACGTTAAGATTCTGCTCTGTGTATTTACAGGTTGTTATTAATGTTCTCAAGGGATGGACAGTACTGGGCTTTGTATGTTTAAGTGGACAATTATATCTTACCAATTGGGTCAAAGATTATTGTGTTGTGTGTTCTTTTATGTGAGGGTTTGAGTGTAGGAAAGTGCACGGCTGGGCTGTGTTTCTGCCAAGATATCTAGCAGATATCTTGGGACACTGCAGTCCGGACCAAGCAGGGTAAAAGACACCATTACTCTTTATTATTTTTATATTTTTACAACAACAGAGAACTTACTTTCCAACTCTCAACTAGTATATGACCAAGGATCTAGAAGCGTGTCTTAAAACCCTCTGAATAAAGAAAGGTTGCTAACTGTCTAATTAGGTTCCATTTTTGTCTCTTGACTAACAGAACACTTACATTGAACAGTTACTTCATTTTTTTTTAATTTTAGAAATAGTGATTTTTTTTATTTTGACATTTTCATATTTTGGTCATATTCTAATGTTGTTTGATTGGTGGTTTAGTCTCTGAAAGGCCCAAGGGTCCAGGTTAGTTGGCTTTATTGGTCTTTCTGTGGAGGTCCTGTCCCCTTAGGGGCTACAATCCTTCCTCCTTCCTGTTCTTCCATAAGAGTCCCCAAGCTCCGTCTACTGTTTGGCTATGGGTGTCTGCACCTGTCTGAGTCAGCTGCTGGGTGGAGCTTCTCAGAGGACAGCCATGCTAGAGTCCTGTCTGCAAGCATAACAGAGCTTCATTAATAGTGCCAGGGATTGGTACTTGTCCATGGGATGGGTCTCAAGTTGGGCTGGTTCTTGGTTGGCCATTCCCTCAGTCTCTGCTTCATCTCCAATCTCTGTACTTCTGGTAGTCAGGATATGTATTGGGTGGAAGGTTTTGTGGGTCACTTGGTGTCTCTATCGCTCCACTGGTGTTCCTGCCTGGCTACAGAAGGTGGCCTCTACAGGTTCCCTATCCCCAGTGCTGTGAGTCACAGCTAAAGACACCCTCACTGATTCTTCAGTGCCTCCCCTATCCCAGTCTATGTCTCTCTTTTTCTTTAAATCTACTTTCTATGGCCAGTTTTGAAGATGGGCTTTTAAGGAAAATTAAGAACAAGACCAAAGTCTTGTGAAAACATATTTAAAGAATTTGGTGTATGGATGTGAGTGTGTTTTTTGGTGCTTATAAGTACACATGCATGTGTATGCATGAGTGTATGTGGAGGCCCTTTCTGAAATCTGCCCATCTCTGTCTCCCTCCTCCAGGCATTGGGGAAGATACCGATGATCCAGACTTGGGTCCCCACTCTCTTTTGTCAGCCACTTTATTGACTGAATTAGTTGCCTCTAAAAGAGGTTTTAAAAACTTGCGACTTTCTTTTTTTATTTCCTTCTTTACTCTTCTTTCCTGGAATGCAGATGACAGCGATGTACCGCCAATGTGTGTTTCAAGACCGTGAAGATAAAGGCTCATGTTACAGATGGTGGATTAGATACTGGCAGACATTGGGGGCCATTGTACCAGTCCTGATTAACTTCTTGCTTTGGATTTGAGGTTAGGAGAGAAGAAACTAATCGTCAGTTCATTTGATAATTTTTCATCATTTTAAATCCCCAAATGACCCAGGATGTGAGAAGAAGCGACAACAATTAAATGGACCTTCTTTTGGCAAATGAGACGACCTCCTGGTAAACAAGGAAGGTGGTGGAGAACAGGACGGAGAACAATCATGTGGGTAAAGAAACAGCAGGGATGAAGAACTTGATAGAAGATATATATTTTTAAATAAAATCTCTTCCTGGGGGGTTACTTGAAAATTACATGTGATGATTTCTAAAGGAAGAGAGAACAGAAACGCAGGTGAACAGACAGAGAGCATCTTGATATTTCCGAATAATGGGCACTGAGCTACTGCCTTGTGCGGCGTCTCGGTAAATGGCTGCAGAGACACTGAGTAATTATGTTGAAGGCAAGAAGAACTGCTTGGACACATTCAGCTGATTTAAGAGATATCTACGCCTCAGTCAAGATACAAAGCCGTCTTCATCCTGTGAAAATGCCACTGTTCTTTATTTAGCTCGTTATTATTATTATTATTATTATTATTATTATTATTATTATTATTATCATTCAGTACTTATGGGGTCAAATGATAGACCACTCATTATTTTTATAGAACTTTATTTTCAGAGATACGGAATTTTTTCCTCAGATAAATAAGAAAGAATTTTTTCTTTTATTGGATATTTTTAATTTACATTTTAAATGTTATCCCCTTTCTATGTTTCCCCTCTGGCAACCCCCTATCCCATCGCTCCTCCCCTTGCCTCTATAAGGGTGCTTCCCTAGCCACCCACCCACTCCTTCCCTCTTCCCCACCCTGGCATTTCCCTATACTGGAACATTGAACCTTCATAGGACCAAGGGCCTCTCCTCCCATTGATGCCTGACGAGGCATCCTCTGCTACATATGTGGCTGGAGCCATCAGTTGCTCCATGTGTACTCTTTTCTTGGTGGTTTAGTCCCTGGAAGCTCTGAGGTTTCTGGTGGGTTGATATTGTTGTTCTTCCTATGGGGTTGCAAACCCCTTCAGCTCCTTCAGTGCTTTCTCTATGTCCTCTATTGCGACCCCACTCTCAGTACAATGGTGGGCTGTGAACATTCACCTCTGTATTTGTCAGGCTCTGGAAAAGCCTCTCAGTTGACAGCTATATCAGGCTCCTGTCAGTATGCACTTCTTGGCATCCACAATAGTGTCTGGCTTTTATGGCTGTATATGGGATGGATCCCCAGGTGGGGCACTCTCTGGATGGGCTTTCCTTCTGTCTCTGCTCCACACTTTGTCTCCATATTTCCTCCTGTGAGTATTTTGTTGCCCCTTCTAAGAAGGACTGTAGCAACCACCCTTTGGTCTTCATTCTTCTTGAGATTCATGTGGTCTGTAAATTGTATCTTGGGTATTCCGAGCTTTTGGGATAATATCCACTTATCAGTGAGTACATAACATGTGTGTTCTTTTGTGACTGAGTAACCTCACTCAGGATATTTTCTTTTTTTTTTTTTTTTTTTTTTTGGTTCTTTTTTCGAGCTGGGGACCTAACCAGGGCCTGCTTCCTAGGCAAGCGCCTACCACTGAGCTAAATCCCCAACCCAGGATATTTTCTAGTTCCATCCATTTGCCTAAGAATTTCATGAAGTCACTGTTTTCACTAGCTGCGTAATAAGTACTCCTTTGTGTAAATGTACCACATTTCCTTTATCCATTCCTCTGTTGAAGGACACCTGGGCTTTTTCCAGCTTCAGACTATTATAAGTAAGATTGCACTGTAGCTGTCTTCAGACACATCAGAAGAGGGCATCAGATCCCATTACAGATGGTTGTGAGCCACCATGTGGTTGCTGGGAATTGAACTCAGGACCTCTGGAAGAGCAGTCAGTGCTTTTAATGGCTGAATTATCTCTCCAGCCCTATTATTATTATTCTTTAATCTTTTTTTTTACAGTCCAGTCATTATCCCCCTCCAAGTCTGCGCTCTGATTGTTCCGCATCTTATCCCTGTTGTGGTTTGCCCTGGAGTTATCTGTATTTTGATGCTAATTCTGCTGCGCCAAGGACAGCTGCCTAGTCACATACTCAGGACTCAGGTGACTTCACATGAACCTTCTCCCCATTGAATTTGTAAAATACAGGTGAGGGCAGGTACAGGATAGAAGGAGGCTGTCACTGGAGGAGAAGGAAGGATGAGAGAAAAGTTTGAAAGAAGAGGGGGAGACTGGAACAGAAAGGAGGAAGAGACAGGAGGGAGAGGGAGAGAAGCCGTGGCAGGACAATATGGCGGGTGATGTTAAGATTCCATGCTGTACCTTTGCAGGTTGTTACGAATGTTTTTAAGGGATGGACGTGTACTGGGCTTTGTAAGTTTAGGTGGGCAATTATATCTTATCAACTGGGCCAAAGGTTATTGTGTTCTGTGTTCTTTCATGTAGTGATTTAAGTGTAAGGGAGTGCGGGGCGGCTGGTCTGGGCCATCACAGAGTTGGGATGTGTGTTTCTGGCATGGAAACCTGCCTTGGGAACTAGATAGGCAGAGAGATTGCTGCCAGCTCAGAGAGAGGCCTTTGGCAGTGTGATATGGGATGGAGCACAGCAGGTGAGAGGCTTTGCTGACTGAGACTTAAGATATCCAGCAGATATCTTGGGGCATTGCGGTGCCGGATCTAGAGTGGGATAAAAGAGTTTTATTTTTTTATTTTTACAACAACGCATCCCCTCCTTCCCCATCTCCAAGAGGATGTCCTCACCTCCCTACCTCAATTCCACCAGACCTCCCCAATCCCTGGGGCACCAAGTCTCTTGAGGGTTAGGTGCATCTTCTCTCATTGAGGCCAGACCAGGCAGCCCTCTGCTGTTAATGTGTCAGGGCCTCATCTCAGCTGGTGTATGCTATCTGGTTGGTGGCTCAGTGTCTGAGAGATCTCAGGGGTCCAAGTTAGTTGAGACTGCTGGTCCTCCTACGGGGTCGCCCTCCTCCTCAGCTTCTTTCAGCTTTTCCCTAATCCAACCACAGGGGTCAGCAGCTTCTTTCCATTGGTTAGGTGTAAGTATCTGCATCTGACTCTTTCAGCTGCCTGTTGGGCCTCTTGGAGGGCAGCCATACTAGGCTCCTATCTATAAGCACACCATAACATCAGTAATAGTGTCGCCTTGGAGCCTCCCCTTGAGATGGATCCCAAGTTGGGCCAGTCTCTGAACCTCCTTTTCCTCAGTCTCTTCTCCACTTTTGTCCCTGCAGTTCTTTTAGACAGGAACCATTCTGGGTCAGAGTTTTTGACTGTGGGTTGGAACCCCATCCCTCACTTGATGCCCCGTCTTTCTGCTGGAGGTAGACTCTACAAGTTCCCTCTCCCCGCTGTAGGACATTTCACCTAAGGTCCCTCCCTTTGAGTCTTAAGCATTTCTCATCCCCCAGGTCTCTGGTACATTCTAGAGAGTCCCCCCACCTCCAGAGGTTGCCTGTTTCCTTTCTTTTTGCTGGCCTTCAGGGCTTCACTCCTGTTCCCCTCCTCAATACCTGATCATGTTCCCTTTTCCCCTCCCTGTCCCCTCTCCCACCCAGATCCCTCCCTCCCTCTGTCCCCCACTTCCTCGTGATTGCTTTCTTTTTCCTCCCAAGTGGGATTGGAACATCCTCATTTGGGCCCTTTGTCTTGTTAATCTTCTTGAGTTCTGTGGATTGTATCCTGGGTGTTCTGTGCATTTTTGGCTAAAATCCACTTATTAGTGAGTACACACCATGCATGTCGCTTTTGGTCTGAGTTACCTCACTCAGAATGATATATTCTAGTTCTATTCATTTGCCTGCAAAACTCATGATCCCCTCATTCTTAATAGCTGAGGAGTATTCAATTTAGTTCTTATAAGATGATTCAGTAGGATGTGATCCCTTGATGCTGGAAAATGAAACCTACATGAGTCATAGAAGACCAACTTGCACCTGCTCGTTATTGATGGAATCAGAAACAATTAAAACTGAATGGGGCAATGCTTCATTTTGCCTTCAAGTTCTCAGAAATGCTTTACTCCTAGAACACCTCAGGTGGCTGTGTCACTTCTAAATGCAAATAGAAAATTGCTTTGACATATAGAAAATAAAAACTCTAAAAAACAGATGAGCCAGGTCTGTACCCTTGACCTCTGACCTTCCTCTAGCTCTTGCCTTCAACCTCTCTGCAGACAGAGATTATAAGAGACAGCAAGTAGCTGGACTCCTGAGGGCTGCCCTGGATTAGCTGTGTGACTCTCAGCTAGTAGTCCAACCTCTCTGTGAGTCCCATATAAAATCATAAAAATGTAGATCTAATTCTGAGATTTATTAGGTTTAAGAGTCAACCATGAAAAGCGATAAGAGCAGTACCTGAAATTTAGAAATCAATAAATATCGCTTGGTTTAAATACTAATTTTTAATTTATCAGTTCCCCTTTGGACATTACAGCTCCTTTGGAGACACATGACTTGCTTTTTCTTATTACTAATCTAATGTCATACACATAATAGGCCTTCAACTAACTAACTTCTTTTTTTTTTTCTTTTTTCTTTTTTTTCAGAGCTGGGGACTGAACCTGGGGCCTTGAGCTTGCTAGGCAAGCGCTCTACCACTGAGCAAAATCCCCAACCCCTAATTAACTTCTAATTGAGTTCAACACCCTCCTGCAAGGTGCCACTTTGTGGGGAAAAGAAGCTTGTCCATCAACATTTTTGTTCCCAGTATGATTGTATGAGAGCCAGTGGGACCTTAGGAGGCAGGGACTGCGGTGGGGTCCTTAGGTAACTGGAAGGAACTCAGGTAGTTCTGATGAGACCCTAAGTTAGTCCCCTGCTTTTCTAGTCTCTTTGGCTTCCTATCAGTGAACCATCTCTTCCAAATGCACCTTCCGCTATTACGTCATCTCTGTAAGACTCCCACCTGAACCATGCTAATCATTGCTAGCTTCAGAAATGCGAGCTAAGTAAACCTTTTATTAAGTTCCCCAGCCTCAGGTATTTCATTACAGTAATAAAAATAGACTAAACACAATGAATTGGCTCAAGAATAAACGGGAAGGGAGAAAAGCTGGAGGGAAATTGTTATTTGGTGTCTCTGTTAATATTTTATAATAAATACTCAGAATCCAGAAATCCATTTTGATTTATTCATGACTTATTTTATTCATTAAGATTTGGGAGCAACCATCCGAATATGAAGCAGAGGATGGCCTTGTCGGGCATCAGTGGGAGGAGAGGCCCTTGGTTCTGTCATGACTCAATGCCCCAGTGTAGGGGAATGTCACAGCAGGGAGGTGGGAGGGAGAGGGTGGGTGGGTAAGGGAGCACCCTCATAGAAGGGGACAAGGGATGGGATAGTGGGTGAGAAAGGGGATAACATTTAAAATGTAAATTAAAAAATCCAATAAAAGTTTTAAAGTTAAAAAAAGGATTTGGGAGTAAAACTTGACTTAAAAGTCAATTCAGAAATTAGGTAAGAAAATAAATCTACTTTTCTGTCCAACTAGTTAATGATGGCGTTATTTGTCTGGAGAAGGCTTTCTTGGTGGCTAGTGCCCTGATGATATTTTCTAACTTTATTTTCCAATCCATTCACAAAATCACCTCTGAACTACTATTATGTGCTAGCCAACAAGTGCCATTGCTGTGTAAGCCTCCAGGAGATCACAATCTAGGGCAAAAGTCAACTTCAAATAATCACACTAAGACATGAGGTAACCCCAATCAATTCTCTAAACAAAAATAGTTATGTTTTCCTAGAGAACCAAGGCATGTATGTGTACATATGAAGTGCACACTGGGTTTAGTGTGCCCTTATTATTATGTGATTACATAAATACGAGGGCCTAAGCAAATATCTGCCCCATATCCTTAAATTGGGGATTTTTATGGGTCATAATGATAACCTGAAACAAAATTTACTTTTATATGACATTGATATGAGAATAACAGGTCAACATTTCTTCTTATAGAGCTTACCTCTTGCTTCTCACGCATCAATTCCAGTTGACAATAGTAGACATTAATAGCATATCCTGTATCTAAAACTTGGGTACATCCAAAACATGAGCAGTAGGAGCCGCTCTCATTAGAGCCATTCCCAGATGAGGAACTAGGACAAGAGAAGCCAGCCCCTTGTCTGAAGTGAATTATGGTGAGCTGTATGTTCATCTCTGCCTCAGACACAATAGGGAAATGGATTCTGTGAAAGGCATCTGTGTGCAGAATTTGCAAGGAGATGAAGGGGGCAAGGATGTGGTGACAGCCCACACAGTCACACAAGAAGTGGGGATGGGAGGGGTAGGAGAGTTGGCTACAGTCTGCTGTCATTTCAACAGCGGCTCCCATCCCATCATCTCTCACGTCAGCCCCTCCTAATATTTCCAGTCTTGAGTTATAAGTCGTCTTTTGGATGCTTCTACTAGATGGTGTCTAGCATTTTAAATTTAGTAGGACCAATCGTACCGTCCCCTTCCCTCTCCCCTTCTGTTTTATTCCTGTCACCTCATCCTTACTTCTGGTGTGAATTTCAGATCTAACCTCAGCTTTTCCTGCCCACAACTTGAAGTTGATCACCAGATGAATTGATACATTCCTGTTCTAGTTTCCTTTTTGTTGCCGTGATGAAGCACTATGACGAAAAGCAAATTTGAAGAGTTTATTTGGGTTATACTTCCAGGTCACAATCCAAATCCAGCATTGAGGGAGGACAAGGCAGGCACTTAAGCAAAACTAAAGCAGAAACTGTGAAGATGAAGAGATGCTGTTGACTGGCTGGCTTCCTCTGGCTTGTACTGAGACAGCCCGGCCCAGGGGTAGAAGTACTCACACTGGGATAGGCCTTCCTGCCTCAATCAGTACTCAAGACATTTTTCAACAGAAATGCTCACAGGGCAGTCTGATTTGGCTCTCAGTTTCTCCTTGAGGCTCTCTTCCCAGGTGACTTTTTTTTTTTTTTTTTTTTTTTGTCAGATAGACAATAAAACTTACCAAGACAATCCCAAAATGTCTTATTTAATTCCAGG
This sequence comes from Rattus rattus, assembly GCF_011064425.1. Classification (NCBI taxonomy): domain Eukaryota; kingdom Metazoa; phylum Chordata; class Mammalia; order Rodentia; family Muridae; genus Rattus; species Rattus rattus. The sequence continues at coordinate 122,431,582 of NC_046158.1, read as the reverse complement.
TCATTTTGTTCTAAGGCTCCTCTCGGGGATTGTGTACTTCCTGTGTCTCTTATAAGATGTGCCTTTATCCACAAACATTCCTCAAAGCCTGGGTATTTCTGTTACAACCCTGCATTTTCCTATTGCTTCTCAGCCTAGGCATTGAGAATTATTTCTGTTTGACACGTGCATAGCTCGAGCTACACTAAAGACCTCAGGGGTCTTATGGGGCAGAAAGCTGGGTCAAGTTTATTCTCTGGAGTTGAATACTGAAGCATTCATCTTTGAAAAAGTGAACATGGAGATTCCTCAGGAGTGCTTTGACTCCCATTTTCATGCTAGCAGGCCCTGCAGAGAAGCAGGCTTCCAACTGTCCTGAAGTACTCCACGAAGGAATCCAGCTGCTCTGAAAATCAAAGGCCAGCTCTTTCCAGGGCTGGTGCCAACTTCTGCCTCTGAGGCATATGTGTTAGGCTATGTGGACAGTCTAGGGGAAAGGGTGCAAGCATGTGGGGGCAGGTGGTATGTAAATTTCCCAGAGCAAGAGACTAGAGCAGGACTGTCCATCCTGAGAGTCCTAAAATCTTCTAGTAACTGGATTTCTTTTTGTAGGACTGAGTTTAAAATGAAACTCATTTCCACAATTATATCAAATATTAATGACCACCAACATTTGCCAAAAACTTTAATGGGTTTAAATTCATTTCGCACATATAATCTTATTTAGTCCTTACAAAGAGTCCAGAGTAAGATATTATCTCACCATGTGTGCACCCTTCAGAGTTCTTGTCGCAGTGAGAAAATTAGGCATCTCTCTTGAGAGTTTCTTAAATAGCTATCTTCCCTATTAAATCATAAGTGCCAAGAGGGTTGGACTGAAAAGATGACTATGCAGTTAAGAATGCTTACTGCTCTAACAGAAGAGTAGGTTTTGAATCCCAGTATTAGGTAACTAAAAACCACATGTAACTCTAGTTCCAGGGAGCCAACCACCTCTGACCTACACACACACAAACACACACACACACACACACACACACACACACACACACACACACACACACACACACACACACTTTAATGTAAAAAAAACTGCCAAGAGAGAAAAAATCTTGCATACATCCATTCAACATTCTATGTTTGGCACCTATAGAATCCATAGCATAAAACAAGTATTCTATGGATTGTGGGATTCAGTAAGTAAGTGAATGACTATATAAATGAGGTGACGTTGTAAAGTTAGTTGGAGTAAAACATTATCTATGGCTCAGGAGGCAAGATCCTATTGTTGAAGACACCATGTAGAACATGGAGAAATCAGGCTGGTGTGCACCTGACAGCCTCATACCCACTTGTTAGTTTTCATGGTGTTTCAAGTCACTATGCAGGTTACTGGAAGAATGAAGTACCCATTAATCTTACCCAGATATGAACCCCCTGCAAACTACAACTACTGGCCTGATGAGATATGTCCCATATACAATAGTGGTAAGAATGATATGGGAGTAACCAACCACTCTATGATTGGGTCTCAGGCTTGATCCATGAGACAGATTTTACACAGGGTATTGTTTAATGAGGCCCAGAACCTGTGGCTGGATAGTTCATAGACCCTACAAAGAAGCCATGCTGTTGCTCTGCTCAATGGGCATACTATTACAATGACACCTACTGACTTACTGTTATTCTCATAGATCAGGACATCTCTTGTCCTTCATCAAAGAAACTTCTTCCTTTGGTTGATGGCAATCAACAAAGCCTTCAACTGACCAATACATAGAGAATAAGTGACTGTGGAGTGCTCATCCCTGAATAGACAGACACAGAACACTCCTCTTGCTAAGGCGAAAGGATATTCTTGGAAGAGTGACGAGAAATGGTAAGAGACAGAGGTTGTATAGACATCAAGAGAACAGTGTTTTCCAGACACAGCAAAGTGGCTTCACATATGTCCTCATAGCTTGTACAAAACCTCGCTTAAGCTAGACAAACATCTCAGCAGAAAGTGGGAAGCTGGGCATGAAACCCCACTATCAGCTGAGGACCAATTGGCATTTGATTGCTGCTGGACTAGAGAGAGTCCGTTTTCTTTAACGATATGACTCCTGATAAGTTTACCAATATCCCTTGAACAGGTCTAGCTACCAAGACTAGTTCAACAACACAAACTGGACTCTATGGGAAATGCATTTTAAAAAAGAAGAAAACTGAAAGTATGGTAGGAATGGATGTGAGGTGGGAAAGTGGTTATGGGAGGGGTTGGGCATTAGGGATGGATGTTCAGGATACAGTGTATGGATTTCTCAAAAAATTGAAATAGTGTTTTAAAAGCAAAGCAAAGCAAAACAAATAATAAAACATAATTCTAGGTCAACTTGGATTACATGGCTAGATTTTATCTAAAAAAAAAAACCCAAAACAAACAAACAAAAAATCCCAATCAGCCAAGAAAACAGACAAAAAAACCCCAATAAAACAAAACAAAAAAATAACCCCTCATGTACACCATTTAGGATAAAACACCCAGAAAATAATCATCTAAGGCTTATTATTTTATTAAAGTAGGTGGTTTCCTTATAATTATTATTTTTTATTTTTACTTTATACCCAAAAATGGAAAACAAAAAGGATATTGGTGTGTTTCACCAGCATGTATGGCTTTGCAACATTTGCAGGCCTCGTGCTTCCAAAGGTCAGAAGAAATGTGTCAAATCTTCTGAAACTGGAGGTACAGACAGTTGTTAGCTGCTCTGTGTGTGCTGGGAGTCAAATCTGGGTCGGCTGGAAGAGCAGCAAGTGATTTTTAGCCATGGAGCCATCTCTCCAGGCTCTCAAAAATCGCATAAAGTATATTCAGAGGAAATTGGAAAGAATTTTGCAGGGAAGACCTATTCCCTTCACCCCTCTTCCCCCATGTTAATACTTTGCATGACAATAGATAAAAAGCAGTTTTAAAAAATAACTAGGAGATATAGGGAACCCTTCCTGATAACGCAGCCCTTCTCTCTTCAGAATGAAGCTGTTGTGACTGAAAGATTCTTTCTCCCTTAGTGAGCATGCAAAGCTATTGACCGGAGACCTGTCTTAGCTAGAGTTTTATGGCTGTGAAGAGACACCATGACCAACGCAACTCTTATAAAGGACAACAGTGCCTTACAGTTTCAGAGGTTCAATCCCGGTACTGACCCAATGGAAGCCAGAAGACTGTCTCCTCCAGGAGGCGGAGCTTGAGCACTAGGAGCCCTCAAAGCCCACCCACAGTGACGCACTTCCTCCAACAAGGCCACACTTCCTAATAGTAGCACTTCCGGTGGGTAAAGGATTTCAAATCACCACAAGGCTCCAAGCTATTGCAGGAGCACATGGACCTGCTTCCCACCATTGTGTTCCTTGGAATATCCTAGGTCTTTGCACGCTACTCTGTGACTGACCCATTTCTCATACTTTCGTTATTGTCTTTGTTTGCTTGGTTTTTTGTTTGTTCGTTTGTTTATTTTTCTCAGTAGCGTAGCACGAGACATTCACTCTCAGGGATTGTTTACTATAAGAGGAATAAACATAACTTTTCTCACCTGTGTGAACAGTATTTACTGGAATAGAGATCTCTGAAGGATGGTGCACGGTGTGCTGGAACCCTACCATTCCCTCCCCCACAGTCTATATTCTGAACATTAAATAAGCCCTGGAAAACACAGATCACATCAAAGTCCCAGTGCGCTATTCTTTTGCTGTGTGCCCAGGGTACTTTAGTTAGGTCAACAGACCATCTGTTCCACCTGTCATTCCTCAACATGGTTTCTTCCAGCCAAGTCTGCTACTCAGATAGGAATGACGCTCGTGCAGTGCCCGAAGACCTTTCTAGAGAGCTGAAATCTCTCAAAAATGATACCCATAGCTAAGAGTCTATGCCATGTGTACAGGACTATTTCAAGCTTGGCTGGTCCTTGGGCATGATGTTTAATTATTGTTCTCATCTGCTTGGTCATAATTTACCTGACTTGGTCATCTGCATATTGACGCAGCCGGCTCATCGTCTGTATATTTTGGTACTGCTTACATAGACACATATTTGAACGAAAATGGGAACCTTTTTGTGGATTGACAGCTTCTACATAATAAAAAAGCAGAAGTTTCCCCACTTCTTTTATTCGTGTGGGGGTATTATGGGACACTTCTGAAACCTCACCCCAGGCAGCCTGCTAAGGTTACAAAAGCATGAAGTTGACAAGATGAGTGCTTCAGCTTTGTCTGGCTTTGTGATTAGCTCAGAGACTTCTCAGCCAGATAATAGGGTGCCAAAATATGAAAATTAAAGAATCCTCAGGCTGAGAAAAATAAACTTGTCAGTGTGTTTTATGAAATAATGCTAAGATGGATAATGTGCTTTTTAATCCCCCCAGTAAATGCTGTGCACTTTTCGTGTTGAGCTTTCTCTAAACAAACACTTGTACACAGTGGACCTTGGGCTGTAAGGCAACAGCCCCAGAGGCCTGATTGGTCTGTGTCTCCTAGAAGTATCCTGCACCATTTTATTTTTGGAGTTACTAGAAGACTCCTTCCCCCTGCACTCTGTGCGTTTTCTCTCCAATTCATTAAGCACATATGGATTGGTTGCCCTTTTCCTAGGTTGCATGGAGTCAAGGGAACAGGAGAAAATGAAGTTCACTTTTATTCTCCCTTGGCTTTCAAGTATCTGTTGCCGATGAAGTTAGACAAATGTGGTGCCACTCGAAAGGGCGTTCTTCTGTAAAGATCGACGTGTTAATTATGAAATGTGTTGGATAATTACTCTCGGTATTAGCCAGATCATATGGTGCTCCACATAGATATCTGTTAGACATGAACCAGTGAATATGGTTTATGCAAATGAATGTCACTGATGACAATTTGGGCTTGAGTGGTTTCTTATGGAGCATGACGACAACAGATTGCTTCCTTTGAGGCAGAAATGGAACAATGGATTGTTCTGTTATCCTGGTGGTGATGACTTAGTTCTACTGTGGAGAACGTATCTAGTGTTTAGCAGTGTAATGTACTGCTACTGCTTAGAGCCGAGGTGGTGACAAGGCTTTAATGTGATGTTGGGTTTCTGCTGCTGTCCCCCAACCAAAGCTGCCCACGAGACAATTCCCCTTCTCCTTCTTTTCTGTGCATTATGTTCTCACTCTCTGAAGTAACAAGCATCTGATCAAATCTAGTCAGTAAGTCTGAAGAGGCTCTCAGTACGTGTACAGCTTCAATGCACTGAAAGTGTTCCTGGCGATGCTAAATGTCCTTGTGTGCTATAACCAAACACTCAAGGGGTTTCCCCTTCCCCATAGCAGTCAGCACACTGTGCCACAGGAGAAAACTGTCGTTACTGTTGGTTTCTTTTGTTTTCTTTCCCTATTTATTTTGGATATCATTTCAACCCCAATGAGTCATCATTGAAAGCATGGTATTTGGCATCTCTCCTCAGTGCCTTGGCCTCACTGTCTTTGCACTGACAGTACCCCAGCACTGGCAATAAGACTAAGCAAATCAAATCTAAATAAATGTTCCTGTGCTACATTTAACAATCCTACTGAAATATAATTCATGGATCATACTTGGCCATATATTATGAACGTTTCAGCATGTTTGAGCTTTTTTCACAGTGTTGAACAACCTTTGCTGGTACCACATGATTTTAGGATATTTTCACCCTTCTCCATCATTCTGTACTCTTGAGTAATCACACCCATTCTTGCTTCCCTAAAACCCCAGGGTATCACTAACCTATTCTGTCTCCATAAAGTTGACTGATCAGTACTTGCTCAACAAATGGAATAACGTGATATATGATATTCAATTACAATGTTTTCAAGGCTCCTTCATATTGTGGCCTGTGCTAGTCCTTCATTTATTTTAATTAGCAACTAGTAGCTCACTGGGTGGATGTGTCACACTCGTTTATCCTTTTATCACCTAGGGCATTTGGATTGTTCCTCCTTTTTAGGTAGTATAGAATAATCTGCAGAGAGGGGGGAGGGGAAAGGAGGGAGAGATTAATCATATATTTTCATTCGTCTTCAAGTTCTGGGTCAGATATAACAATTTGAGGAATTGCCAAACCAGTTTTCAAAATGGCTAAACAACTAAATATTCTCACCAACAACAAATGTAAGTTTCATCCGTTCCACTTGCCTTTGTGCATCATATGTTGAAAGTGTTATTTGGGCTGGAGAGATGGCTCAGCAGTTAAGAGCACCGACTGCTCTTCCAGAGGTCCTGAGTTCAAATCCCAGCAACCACATGGTGGCTCACAACCATCTGTAATGTGGTCTGATACCCTCTTCTGGTGTCTGAAGACAGAGACAGTGTACTACTCACATATAATAAATAAATAAAAAAAAAGAAAGTGTTATTCATCTTAATGGATGTGAACTGGTATCTCATTGTGGTTTAATTTGTGATTCTTTAATAATAATAATGTCGAGTGTGTGTGTGTGTGTGTTCTGCATATCTTTTCATTTCTATGAACTTCTGCCCATTTCTAAGCTGATCTGACTTTTTAGAGATTTATTCATGGCCTGATTCTCTTACCAGGTATGCGGCTTGCAAATACTTGAAAATATCTTCTTTCATTATGTATTTATTTCACTTAATGGTATCTTTTAAAATATAAACGTCTTAAATTTTGGTAAAATTATTCAAGTCCTTTTATTTTGTCACTTGAACTTTTAGTGTCATATTTTAAAACATAATTTAATCCAAAGTTCCTAAGATTTACTCCTGTTTTCTCCTGAGATTTTAAAAATCATAATTTTTAACATCTAGGTCTTTGATTCATTTTGACTTAGTTTTGTGTGTGGTTAGTAAAAAGAAGGGTTTTACCCTTTTGCCAGTGAATGATCAACTTTTCTAAGATCATTTGTTTCTCATCCCCATGTAACATTCTCTCTCTCTCTCTCTCTCTCTCTCTCTCTCTCTCTCTCTCTCTCTCATCTCCCTAGATCTCCCTGTTGCACACACAGTGTCCTCCTGAAGATCCTTACTTTAGGATTCTGTGCAAGAATTTTCCTGGAACAACAACAACAACAACAACAAAAACAAAACAGAGATTTTGACTTTTATTCCTTTAAAGAAGCTTAACTTATTCAACTAACATCACTACATTTTCCAAAGCATTTCTAAGACTGCATGGAGGTTCTTCAAATACCTACACCTTCCTGAAAGCCTGAGTTTAAGGGGATGGGGGGTGTTTACCTAGCAGGTAAGCAAGCAAATAAAGCTTATCCACGTTACAAAGCAACAAACTCCCAAACTCCTACTTCTTCAATTTTTATACATTTATTTATCTTATTTGCATGTATGTGGGGAGAGAGGTTACTGCATGTATCATGGCACATTTTAGGAGATAAAATAACACCTGTGGCATCTGTTCTCGCCTTCTACCATGCATGTATCAGATCATCAAGTCTTGGTTACAAACTTTGATTATCTTGGTTATCTCTTTGTCCTTTTTTTTTTTAAGATTTACTTATTTACTTTATGTATGTGAGTACACTGTAGCTGTCTTCAGACACACCAGAAGAGGGCACCAGATCCCATTACAGATGGTTGTGAGCCACCATGTGGTTGCTGGGAATTGAACTCAGGACCTCTGGAAGAGCAGTCAGTGCTCTTAACTGCTGAACCATCTCTCCAGCCCTTATCTCTTTGTCCCAATCCCCATTTTCTGCAACCAATTTAGGTGAGTTTATTGATAAAATGGAATATTTGCATATTAGGTGATTATTGGTGATGCAGCATCCATGGCACATGTCACAGTGGGTTCTTAAACAATTAGACACAAAGTTACACAAGATGCAGATAGCCTACTTTCTAGTTATTCATAGGCATGATAGAAAGCAATTCTTGACAAAATGTATACCTATGGTCATAGGAACATTGTTCACAGTAGCTCAAAGAACGAAACAAGCCTGTGCCACCTGGAAAATTATCTACAAGAGATGCATTTCAAATTTTAAATCAGTAAGTTTATTAAAGATGGACCAATGAAAAATAAAAGACCACATACCATAACATCATCAAATCAGCACTTAGAACATCCAGAGGAAATGACTCTTAGTGGCTAGCTGGAGTTCCTGATTGGGAATTCTGGACAGAGCAGAGCATTTCCCCTCAGATGAGTGTGGAGAGCTTTGGGGGTTGCTTCTAAAGACTTGGCAAGAATTTGACATTGGGCCAGGACAGAAGTAGGCTCAGGCGGGAATTTTACTTTGGGATAGGACAAGGATGTAGGCTCCGATAAGAATGTTTACTTTTGGGATAATACAAAACTCAAGGTAAACTCAGCCGAGGAATGTATGACACTCCTTTTATCTTAGATATCCTGATAAGCCACTGGAAACTATGATTACAGGACTTTGTTTATTGTCTTGTTTGTCCCTCAATTATATGTGTTTATTGCCTTGTTTGTTCTTTGACCTAGAACTGACCTTATTATTTTGCATGTACTTAAAATAATATAAGCAGACTGGGAAGAAATAAACCTGCTTCAGCCTTAGAACAGGCTGGGGTCGTGCTATGGTGTTGTCTGTCTTTTTCCTTTTACTCCTCACTCCACCCTGGAGAGCCCTTTGACTGACTGAGCTGACTTGGTCAGATGAGGCTCAAGCGAAAGAACAAAGAGCAAGCCGAAGGGAGACAGTGAAACATCATCAACTCGGGCATTTATAGCATCGGATAGAAACCGACCAGGGAAGCAAGGCTACAACAGTTAGCCTAGAGGTTCTAAAGAGAAGTTCTCACTATGGATGATCGGCAGGCATCTTGTTCCCGCTGAGGGCAGGTTGATATCATGAGGAAAAAACAGTAGTAACTTCTGTGGGAAGAAATTTGCCTACTATCTATTCTCAAGACTGTGAAGGGATCTTTTCAAAGACTTATTTTATTTAAAAATTTAATTACATCTATTTATTTTATATGTGAGTACTTCGCTTTGCTTGAGCACCAGTTGTGAGCTTGGTGTCCCTGGAGGTCAGAAGAGAGAGCATCAGATGCCCTGGGACTGGCATTGTGAATGGTTGTGAATCATCATGTGGGAGCTGAGAACTGAGCTCAGGTGCTCTGAGCCATCTCTCTAGCCCTCTGATGTGATGTTTTTAATACACAGTCACTGGCCTCCTTTCTCTCCATTGGCCCATGGTCCAGCCTGACTGAGAACAAGGAGATTTGAAGGAAGACATATGAAATAAACATTGTAGCTTCTGAGACAAGGGGGATCATCTTTTGTCCTCAGAGTCAGTTTCAGGAACAGCAAACTGTATTAGACAATTTACCTGTGTGATTTATATTATACGATGCAGATGGATACACATACTGTGATATACACAAATAAGAAAATACCCAGTCAACGTTTAAAAGGAATAAGGTCCTGACATATGCTATGACATACATAAAACTTGAGGACATTAGGCTTGGAGAGAGAAACAGAAAACCAGCCAAACAACAACAACAACCTCTACACGATTCCTCTTGAATGAGTAGTAGCTTGACTGAGAGAGGTGAAAACAGAACAGTGGTTTGGGCAGAGGGGATAAGCATGTGGGGGTACAGACACACAGTTTAAGAAGAGGAAAAAGGTCAAAAGGCATATAGTGGGGATGTAAATAGCATGGATAATTTGAAGTCACTAAACTCTATGCTTAAAATGCTCAAATAGCAATTTTCTATTTCACCACAAGTAAAATACATTAAGGACATGTTAATGGCTATATAACTTGTTCCCACCAGTTAAAACATTGTTAATATTTTGACTTCATGAGGCTGGAAAATTGTCTATTGCTTGTAAGGATGTGTAGAAGGCTGGGATGAAGCTTGATGGTTGCCATGTTCCTGGAATATGAGAGAGAGAGAGAGAGAGAGAGAGAGAGAGAGAGAGAGAGAGAGAGAGAGAGAGAGGGGGGGGGATGGGGCCTATGGGGGAGGGGGGAAGGGAGAAAGGAGGGAAAGAGGAAGAAAGGAAGGAAAGAAAATAATAGACACAGCAATATGACACCTGAAAACCAAAAGCTATTTAGTAAAATGGAGCCAACATTGCCCCGGCCAGAGGGGACCCAGTTATTCAGGGTTCCGAAGGGGCGCTACCCTTGGGCTTAATGGGGGGCGAGAGAAGAAGGAGACCAAGCAAGATTCTGTTGTCAAGGTCTCGTTTATTGGGATGAACGTTACAGCTTTTAAGGCTTTCAGGTAGGGGGAGTGACCTTTGTGAAACATGAAGGAGGGGGAGATGAGGGTATAGGCAGTGATAGCTGGAGGCAAAGAGGTCAGGCGATGAGGTCAGGTGGGTGTTGACTGAGGAGATAACTGATTTTTGCTTAGGCTGAAGCATCCCATGAATGTTATCTTCCTGTGCCGTAAATTCATGGGAGAGGCTGTTAGAGGAGTATGTGTGGCCAAGAGTCACGTAGCCACTTTGAGCTATACAAATGGCCAGGCCCAAATCCAATATGGCTCACTACATGACATGACTGTACCAGTTCATATGGGTAAAGGTGTCAGAACGAGAATAGAAATCTTGGTCAGTGGCCTCTCTGGTTTGTCTGCTCTCAATGACAAAGTTACCTAAAGGGATCCTAATTTCTTTCACTTTAGGGATTCCCATAATTCATCAAGCAATCATTCCTATTGCATCCATGAATCTTTCTCATTTGTCCTGACCTAGGATTAATGATGAGTCTTCGACTTGTACAAGTAGCAGCTCCCTGTAAATCCCTCAATGCCTGGGTCTGTGCAGGCAGATACAGCTCTCTAGTAGAATGGATGGTTGTAGCAACATCTTTTGGGGGAGGCAACGTATTTGGAGATAAGCAAGACCCAGAAAAGTCATTTTCTCTGGAAAGAGTTCAAGGAGATTGGAAGCAGGGCTAGTGATGAACTGATCTATAATGGTGACAGAATAATATTGTTCCTTGGTGCTGCAACAGGCTGTAAGCACGGAGGAGCTCAGAAAACAATCTCCTTTAAAAAAAAAAAAGAAAGAAAGAAAAGAAAAGAAAAAAAAAAATTTCAGGAAATGTATGTATCCACTGTCTGTGTGACCTTGGACAGGGAACACTTGCAAGCTGAGATGCTTCCACTTGCTCCATTCATCTTGGAGGCCATGGGTGGGAGGGAAGTTGATACTTAGTTGCTGGAAGTAGACATATAGTAGGAAATTCCAGTTCCCTCTCTTTACCCTCCCTGCTTCCTTTCAGGTTTTGCATGGATGCATGATAAAGTCTTTATTTATTGTCAGCAAAGAAATAAATGGAGCCTAGCATTCACCCTGAGACTTCATTAGTAACTGACTTCCTTAGGTAGGCTACAGTCTAGCCACCTAGATATCTAACTAGATGGTGTTGGACCATCAAACGCTGAGAAACCCTGAGAGAGTTTGCTTGTACAGGTTCAGTGAACAGACTGGGTCATGGATGAACTGTCCTTTTGCTTTTCTCATTACTAACGGTCAAACATACCCCACTTCCAGTAGGTGGAATATGATGTCTCCCCATTTCCGTCTATCCACTCAGTTTCTGGGATTTGAATCCAGTACCTCACACATGTTTACCTCTTAGACATACCTTAGCCAGAAGTTCTATTTTTTTTTTTTTTTGGTTCTTTTTTTTTTGGCGGAGCTGGGGACCGAACCCAGGGCCTTGCACTTCCTAGGCAAGCGCTCTACCACTGAGCTAAATCCCAACCCCCAGAAGTTCTATTTTTAAAGTTTACAATAACCTCTAAAGAGCAAGACTGAGGATAATCAGGCACACTGAGAAACACAAGGAAGGATAGGAAAGCAGAACAGGTGATGGAAAATGGAAGCCAGTGAAAGGGCATTGTGGGTAAAAACTCTGGGTACTCAAACAACCCAAGTTCAATTCCTGGAACCCAAGTGAAAAGCTGGAAATGGTGGCCTGCATCTGGATTCCTAGTAGTCCTACGGGGGGGGGGGGCGCAGGAGGAAGTAACAGTGAAATAACCCAGAAGGTCACAGACCAGAATAGCTGCAGAACGAAAGAGACATTGCTTTGCTTCAACAGGGTAAAGGGCAAGGACAAACTCCTGGAAGTTGTTCCCTGAACATCACCAAGTGTGCTATGGTGTATGTGTACACACACACACACACACACACACACACACACACACACACACACACACAGAAGGGGGGATATCAGGGGGAGAGGGAGAGACAGAGACAGAGACAAACAGAGAGAAAGAGAGACAGAGATATGTAACCTTGCTGATGTAACCTGTACGAGTTACAGAGACAGAGAAAGAGAATTTTCTTAGAAAAATAATTTGATAAATTTGTGGGGATTGTTGACCCAAATCTAATAAATAGCATTTCACATTCTATAAGCAGTATATATACATTTATACATGTTTTGAACATGCATATGTATGCAATTTGTTTTTGAACACACACACACATATGCATATACGATGCACAAACACCCAAGAAATGTGTACTTAATTTAATCTTGAAAAAAAAAATCTCATGAAACAGTGTACCCAGAGAAATCAGAGTGTTCCTTTATGAGATGTTGGTCTGTCTCCTTAGGAAAATAATTTAGGTCGGACTGAGAAGGTAGTTTGGGAGACAATTTTATTATCATCTGAAGGAAAAATAAGGGTACGGTCAAGTTGTAAATCTCAGGGGCTCCAGGAAGAATGGAGATTGAGAAGAGAAAGAGAAAAAGCTATGCATTATGTTTTTGAGTTAGGGTCGAAGAAAGCTGGTATGTTTGGTACTAGAGGCTTACAAGCAGCTGCATGGCAGAAGGAAGGTAGGGCTTCAGAGAAAGAGTGAGAAAACCCAGGGTTTTGGGGATTTAGCTCAGTGGCCCTGGGTTCGGTCCCCAGCTCTAAAAAAAGGAAAAAAAAAAAAAAAAAAAAAAAAGAAAGAAAAAAGAAAACCCAGAGTGCTGGAAAAAAGCATGCTTACTTGGGTTTTTGGTCCAAATCTTAAAAGGAAATAAAAAGAAAACAAGGAATAGTTGTGCTTTTTTGAGTTAGAACTCAGAAAAACAGGCAGGATTCAGCAGGGCAGCAGGGCAGAAGCTCTATAAGTAGATGGATCCAGAGAGGAGTCTCTGGGAAGCGTAAGTACAGTATCTCATTGGTAATTATTCCACCCATCACCTTAGCAAGTCTTCAGGTGAATCAGCTGCTTCCTGGTGGAGTGGTCTCTTGGCCTAGTGATTGACAGCCAGCTGGGTTAACCCTTAAAGAAGGAGACTGTAGTAGACGATGCTCTAATCTTTGAAGATCATAAAGTCATGTCTCCACCAGGGACCAGAGTCAGATCTCAGATTCCATTCTTTTGACCAATGGCAAGTACCTTTCCCTTCATAGGCCCCAACAAAGCCCTGCTATTTCTACATTTTTTTTTTTTTTTTTTTTTTTTTTCGGAGCTGGGGACCGAACCCAGGGCTTTGCGCTTGCTAGGCAAGCGCCTACCGCTGAGCTAAATCCCAACCCCTATTTCTACATTTCTATGAGGCGTTTTAAGTCATACAGATGAGTACTGGCTCTAGATTTTCTGTTTCTAGTCTCATCAGTGAAATGGAGTGAGGAATCCAAAGCCGACTGTGATGGTGGAAGCGGGGTATCTGTCCTCAACGGCTTCCAAGAAGCTGTTGTAAATCAAGTTTTATGAGTTCATTCAAACTGAGAGTCCAACTCAGAGGGCTCTACTGACATGTCGCTTTTGCCAGCCCAGAATTTATTCTGTTTCTTAGGACGGCATCTCTACAGGCCTTTCAGAACTGCCCTACCCCATGTTGCATAACATTGCAGGGACTTCATCCAAAGGGCAAGCCGCCTCTCTCCTAGAAAGTTCAAATCCTGAAAGCAATACATGGCATAACAATGGTTGGAAATGGCTGGCTTCCGTGGTCCCTAAGAGAAATCATCAATTGGTTCATGTATGCCAAACTTCTTTGTCACTCTGGGTCGTACCTTTCTAAAAGATGCTTCTGCAGATTATTGACTAGAGCGTGGCTACTGCTGACTCTCAGTTGACCCCTTCTCAGCAATTGCCCTTGTTATACAGAGACTCCTCATCTTAGTTTAGGCTAATGTCTTGGAGAGAGTACATCGAGAAGATAAAGACTAAGCTCTCTTGCTTCAATCTCCATGATCTAGAAGGCCATATGAGCTAAATAATCACCAAATGAGGCCTCTAATGGCATTATATAATAATTTAGTCAGGATCCAACCTACAGGCTTGGAAGTCTACCCACAGATTATTACTTGTGTGAGCACTCCTGGCACACCTATTGCAAACAGTTTACCAAAGCAGCAGTCTAGGGAACATGACCTAAGATGGTGGTCTAGACTACATGACTAAGACTTTCAAGGAAGGACTTGCAACTGATTAAGGCCTGTATGTCTCTGAATTAATTTGCTGCCACTATTGTAACAATGTTCCAGAGACAGGGGAGTCCCAATATTAAAAATGTATTTATTCGCAACCATACAGGCCAAAAGCTAGAGATCAAGGAGTCCTCAGGGTTTGTTTCCTCTTGGATTTCTTCTTTGCCTGAAGGTGGATACCTTTTCTGTCTTCTCATCATCCTTCTGACTATGTTTCTCTCAACTTTCTCTTATAAGGATATCAGTCATGCAGAATTAGAATCCACTCTCCTAAGCTCATCCTCATTTAGTTGCTCCTTTAAAAACTCTCTCAATAGTTATATTCAGAACTCAGCCTATACCAATCTCCTAATGTTACCCGTGTTCCCCTGTTGAACATCACATGGTTTTATGTCTAGGTTATGGTCAGACAGGTCTGATTGCTTGAATCCCCTTGGCAGATGGGCTGCACTGCAGTCAGTAGCTATGAAGTGCAATAGATAAAAACAGCAGTAGTAGAGGAGATATCAAATAGAGATTAGAATAAGACATACCCACTTGTATCCACTTTATGTGACAGAATTGTTTCCTTTTTTTCAAAGATGCAGCCACGATGTCAAATCACATAGTGTGCATGGGAGTATTGGTGCCATAGGTACAGGATAAAGAAAAGTGAAGGAAAAGTCTGAGGAGTTAAGGAAAACACAGAATGAAATTAATTTAATCATTCAGAAAGAAGGTAAAGGTTTCTAAACAAACAAACAAACAAACAAACACCAACCAAACTAAACTAAGAATTAAATTAAAAAAAATTATCTGACAATTTTATTCCCTTCTAAGTGAGATTTAAGTTTCCTGGCTTGGACCTTCCTTCTTGCTTAGCTTCTTTGGGTCTGTGGAGTGTACCATGGCACCTGCATTTTATGGCTAATATCCACTTATAAGTGAGAACGTACCATGCATGTCCTTTTAGGACTGGGTTACCTCTCTCAGACTGATATTCCCAAGTTCCATCCATTTGCCTGCGAAATTCATGATGTCTTTGTTTTTAGTAGCTAAATAGTATTCCATTGTGTAGATATGCCACATTTTCTTTATCCATTCTTCAGCTGAGGAACATCTAGGTTGTTCCCAGTTTCTAGCTATTATGAACAAAACTGCTATGAACATAGTTGAACAAGTGTCTTTGTGGGATGTTGTAGTATCTTGTGGATATGCCCAGGAGTGGGATAGCTAGGTCTTGAGGTAGAACTACTCCCAATTTTCTGAGAAATTGCCAAATTGATTTCCAAAGTAATTGTACAAGTTTGCACTCCCACCAGCAACGAAGTATTCCCCTTGCTCCACATCCTCACCAGCATGTGCGATCCAGTTTTTGATCTTAGCCATTCTGATGGGCATATGGTGGAACCTCAAAGTCCTCTTGATTTGCATTTCCCTGGTACCTAAGGACTTTGAATATTTAAGTGCTTCTCAGACATTTGAGATTCCTCTGTTCAGAATTTCTGTTTAGTTCTGTGCCCATTTTTAAATTGGGTCATTTGGATTGTTGGTGTCCAACTTCTTGAGTTCTGTGCAAATTTTGGATATTAGCCCTTGGTCAGACGTAAGGTTGATGAAAATGATTTCTCAATCTGTGACTGCTGATTTGTCCTATTGACAGTGTCCTTTGCCTCACAGAAGCATTCAGATAGAGAGAGGGACCTGAAAGGGAGGAGGTATGGGGAGGAGAAAGATGACCAGAGGGCCAGGAAAATGAATGGAAATCTGCAACTGACAGGGGAGAGGATATAGGGGGCATTTCTAGGACAAGACAGAGACCTGGGATAAGGGAGGCACCCAAGAGTCAATGGGCGTGACCTTAGCTGTGATTCACAGCACTGGGGATATAGAACCTGAAGAGGCTACCTTCTATAGCCACGCAGAAACCCCTGAGGGAACAACAGGACACCAATTCACCCACAAAACTCCAACACAAAATTTATCCTGTCTACAAGAAATGCAGGGATGGGGGATGGAGTAGAGACTGAGGGACTGGCTAACCAATAACCATAACTGGCCCAACTTGAGACCCATCCCATGGGCAAACACCAATCCCTAACACTATTAATGATACTTTGTTATGCTCGCAGACAGGAGCATATTGTCCTCTTGAGTCCTCTGGGCTCCACCCAGAAGTTGAGTTAGATACTGACATCCAAACAGTAAATGGGCCTTGGGGACTCTTATGGAAGAATAGGAGGTGGGATGTGGTCCTGAAGGGGCTAGGAACTCCTCAGGAAGACTAACAGAGTCAACTAACCTGTTACCCTTGGGGTTTGCAGAGTCTGAACTACCAACCAAAGAACATATATGGGCCAGACCTAGGCCTCCCCACTCATATGTAGCAGATGTGCAGCTTGGTCTTCATGTGGGTCCTGAACAACTAGAACAGGGGCTATCCCAAAGCTGTTGCCTGTGTGTGGGATATGTTCTTCTAGGTGGGCTGCCTGGTCTTGTCTTGGATAGGAAGTGCCTAGCCTTGCAGAGACTTGAAGTATTAGGGTGGAGGAGATACCCAGGGGATCCCATTCAAAGAGAAGGGAATGGAGGAAGGATTGTGTGTGTGTGTGGGGGGGGAGCGGTAACTGGGAGGGGGCAATGAGCAAGATATAAAATGAATGAGTAAAAAATATTTAAATTAAATTAAGAAAATCTATTTGAGCTCCATCCTAAATGGTGGTCCCCACTAGTTGGACCCCAGGGTGGGAGTAGACCTTCAGCCAGAAAGATCAAGACCACTCTGCTTAACACAGTGAGGCCCATCCATGTCTCAGAAAGCTATAGGGAAACAAAATAGAGCAACACCAAAACTACAAAAAGAATCATAATGCGTATAATCTAAAAATGCTAATTTCTCAAATTACAAGGTCTGTGGAGAAAAGGGAAAGTAGGAGAAACAAAGGGTCGGATTAGGATAGAATATTAGAGAAATGGCAATACAGATGGCATCCAATCATTGGAAAATGTGTGCTCAGTTCCCCTGAACATAAGAGGGAGTTCCGTAAGTTCAATTAAGGCACACTGGGATGTCATATTTTGCTAAAGATTGAGATGTATAAAGTCAGGATTCTTGGAGGGGTTAGAAAACAAGTACTCACAGGGGTGTCGGTACATTTGAGACCTTGTTAATATGTAGCCATTAATAATCACTATGGAAACTAAAGCCCACATACCCCATGACCCAGAAATTCCATGGACTACCCATGGAACATGCACCAGCATATTACCAAGGGCAATCTGCTTTCCAGTTATGTATAAAGCAAAAGTCAGGTAACAATGCTGGGACATAAACTTGCTTAACCCCAATACCACTCTCCCATCTGCCTTAATAGAATCCTATTTTTCAAAAGAGGCTCCATGGATTGTAACTCCTCCTGTGTGTTTTGGAAATTAGTAGGAAGAGCCCTTCTTGAGGAGAAAGAGGTTGACCTATCTTTAGAATACAATGCAGAATTTAATGCTGGAATTTAATAGCTCAAGATCTTAGCTATTCACAACAGTCTTGCTGAATTCAACTCAGTCATTCCTTATATGAAATAAAGTTCTGCCTTGCTTCAGTCACTTGCCATTGTTTTAGACACTTTGAAGGAGTTTTGGGCGAAGTAAATCTTAGTACACTGTGATGGTTTGTATCAGCTCAGGGAGTCACACTATTAGAAAATGTGGCCCTGTTTGTGTAGCCTTGTTGGAGTAGGTGTGTCACTGTGGGCATGGGCTTTAAGACCCTCATCCTAGCTGCCTGGAAGCCAGTATTCTGCTAGCAGCTTTCACATAAAAATGTAGAACTCTGAGCTCCTCCAACACCATGCCAACCTGGATGCTGCCATGTTCTGCCTTGGTGATAATGGACTGAATCTCTGAACCTGTAAGCTAGCCCCAATGAATTGTCTTCCTTATAAGAGTTGCTTTGGTCATAGTGTCTATTCACAGTAGTAAAACCTTAACTAAGACATACTTGTACAACACTGAACACTATACAGCTGATAAAAAAATGAGTTGGATCAAGTAGTGTACGTCAGTGTAAGAGATTAAATTATTTTGCATGAAACAATAAAGTTCTGAAGTAGAATAATTGTTTAGAGCCACTTGTACAACAAATACATATATCCAGATTGTTCATTATATACACATATTTGATACATGTAAGTCTACAGCATGTCTTATCCTGAGGTATTCCAGGACCTGTTTTAAAGAAATAAAAATGATTTTTAAAAAAGATGCAATTGAACTGTGTGGCATCTTCTATCTAGGGTAATATAACAAGATCTGGTTAGGGAAGACTAGAAGGAGGGGTAAATGTGACATAAAGGAGAATATCTCCAGTGTCATTGCTGATAGCATTTCATTGGAACCAGCATGTGGGTAAGTAGTTATCAAAGAGCTCCAGAGACAAGCAACACCAGACCAGGAGGAACTTAGTGACGAACCCAAGAGGACCAGGTTCTCTGGGCAAGGGTTCTGCCTGAGAGAAAATCAGCACTGGTTCCTTTTAAAGTGGAGCAATGCTCTGAGCCTATTGTGAATAATACATACATACATACATACATACATACATACATACATACATACATACATGTGTGTGTGTATGTGTGTGTGTATGTGTGTGTGTGTGTGTTTACTGTAATGATGTATTTCCCTCATTTTTTTCTAGTCTCCTAGGAGGGTTTTTGATAAGCATATCCTTGAAAACAGAAGCTGGAAGAATGTTTCATTTTCTGAGTCCAGAAATATACTTCAAATGGTGGTTAGAGGAAGATAGTTCATTGCTCTCAATGTCTCAAAGGTATTGAGGAGTTATAATCTCTATGCAGAACCTTCAGGAAAGGGTGCAGAGAGAAATTATGCCTTTAACAAACATGCTATGAAAATTGGCATTGATACTTATAGATATATAAGCACTGATTGAAGTTGGGCTGAATGAATAAAAGCAGCTCCAGATATGATCATTGATGCAAGCTGCCAATTACAGGGGTCCAGGTTGCTCTCATGTAAATAGACTTAATACAATGGCTCTAAAACTTAGCATGTCACATGCTGGTGAGAATGTGGTACAAGTGAGCTGTGTGTGGCAGTGCACATCTATAACCTCAATACTGGAGAGGCCTAGGCAGGAAGATCATAAATTTGAGACCAGCTAGACCAAAAATCAAGTCTCTGAACAAACCATGTGCTGGGTTTGTAGCTTGGTGACAGAACACTTACTGAGCATGTGCGAAGCACGAGGCCTACGTCTAATGCCACAATACACATTCATGCTCACAAGTGCTTGTGCATATGTGCACATGCATACATGTGTACACACATACACACACACACACACACACACACACACACACACACACACACCTGCCCGTGCATGTGTTTTTCATTTAAACTCTAAAACTCTCATACGTTGTCGAGGGGGATACAAAATGGTATACTCTAATCTGGAGAATGATTCTGCTTACAAGAAACAGTTAAGCATCCATTTAGCATCGATTGAGAAATGCTACTTTCTAGGATTTTATGACAAAGAAATGAATACTTTAGGCTCACACAAAACCCAGTGTATGACCATTTATAATGGCTTTATTCATAATTGCTCAGAACTGGAAATAAACCAAATGTCCTCTGACTGGTGAGCTACTAAACAGACTGTGGTATAATTAAATTCGGTAACAGAAGGAGTCATGGGTACATCCAACAATACGGATGCATTTCAAATTCATTATGCAAAGCCAAACTCCAAAAAGGCATGCATTCTATGATTCAATTTACATGTTATTCTAGAAAAAAAATGAACCATGGGAACACAGAAAACAGATTGTTGATTGCTAGGGAGTTAGAATAGAGGGAAGGCTCTACAAAGGGCCTGGGGAGGGGGGCGGTTGGCGGGTGACAGCATTTTTATATAGCTTGATCCTTAGGAACCATGCCACAATCTGCATTTGTCAAAGTCTGTAGAAGTGCAATTTAAAATGTATGCCCATTACTGTCTTAAAATAGCTCCTCTGTGTACCTGAGCTTAAAACTAAAAGCCTGTACCTCAAGGGAATTATTTATTATTTATTAATTTTTTGTGTGTGTGTGGTGCACTGTTTGGAATCTTATCTGAATGGTGTTTGTCTGGTTATTACTATGGTTTGTGTAGGGTTTGAGTCACAGAAATTTTTGCTGGTGCTTAGTTTCCTGAGGCCTCGGGAGGTAAAGCCCAGTGGGAACTGTGGGTAACATGGACTGATGATGCTATATTTTCAGGAGTTGGGTGTGTTTTCTTTGTCTTTGGAATGTTCCTGCTCATCTTCCATAGCTGAAGAGGCTGAGGGTTCCTCCAGAAGCTAAGACAATGGAGAATCTATGCTTTTGAACCCCACTCTGCCTTTTCTGTGAGCAAATAACTCTTCATTCTTCATAGTGAAAATGACTGAGTCTCAGATGCTTTTCTATAGCAGAAAAGTATATACATGTGAAACAATTTATCCATTTGTATTTTATGCATCCCCCTGAATATATTTTATATCTTCTTTAAGAGTAAGAAGAAAAAAGTTTTAGTATGGTTTATACATATTACTGGGGGAGGGAGACTGAAAATGAGACATTGGGAAAGAGGATCACACGACTTCAATACTCTGTTGGGATTCATGAAATACCCTGAGTGTGGTATTTGGTAATGGTAGGGAAGAATTCTTCCTATGCCAAAGGGGACTGTGACCAATGCCACATGCAACTCTGATCCTTTGTGTCAATGTGCATCTGTATGTTATTTTTCTTCTATCTTTATTCTGTTTTGCTTCTGACAGCTACTTTTCTGTTTCTAGAAATTTCTCCAACTCCTCTCTGCCGAGGACAAGACACCAAAGAATGTCTGAACCTCCAAGACACAGACATCTGTCTGAGACTCAAGATTCAATACTTTGAAGCTCAACGGCCCTTGGCAAATTTTCACATATTTTTCACCTGGCAGATTTCTCCTTTGTGAGTCACACAGGTGTCCATGAGGCTTGCTACCTAAGGCATGTTAACGATCCTCAGCAATGCCTTGAAGCACCCAGATTACACAGGGACAATCTTTTCCAGAATATGAATGACATCTATAACACATTTCCCCAGTGCTACAAGCATCCCTGAGCTACAAGCATCCCATGACTTCATTATCTAGTCAGCTGATCTAGCCACCATTGATTTGGACAGCGTCAGTTCTGTGAATGCTTCCCTGGAGTGCAGTGGGGCAGAAAGAAGCTCCCTGAACTTACTTTACACACAAAACAGAGTACAGAAACATTGTTGCTTCTGAGCAGCTTTCATTTCTTCCTGGAAACATTCAGAACTCCAAATCTGCGCCCTTCCTTTTCTGGCCAGGAGACCCTTTTACCTATGAGCATGGTAGACTTCCCTTGAGACACACTGAAGGATAAACATAATGTCTGAAATGGAAGAAAGGGTACCCAGACACTATCTGGAACATATGGTATTTTTTTGATGGAAGAGGTTTTGAAAGGCAAAAATAATTTTTTTCTAGGTTGTTCTTTCACTTCAAGTTTTCTTTCTTTTTCTTCTCTCTCTCTCTCTCTCTCTCTCTCCCTCTGTCTGTCTGTCTGTCTCTCTCTCTTTCTCTCTCTCTCTCTTTCTTTCTTTCTTTCTTTCTTTCTTTCTAGTCATTTTCTCTGGGGTCCCCATTGTAGAGCATTTCTGCCATTTAACCTGTTGCAATCAAACTCTGGACTTGATCCCAGAACTACAAAATGAGATTTCGGCCTCTAGTTGTCTATCATGCACCCGAAGGGCTGTTCTGCTATGACTGGACCATCTACCACCCATCTGTCGGCTTTGAAACATCTCCTTTATGTGTCCCAGGAATGCAATTAGGCAAGTTACTTGGCACTGTTCCTTCAGCAATCTGACACAAGGTTTAAGCCACCATAGCAAGAGTTGGTGGGTTAAAGCTTCATCAGGTGAAATGGATGAGTGGAGGGTTTCATACCTTGGCTTCCTTTAACAACACAGCATTTGACTCCTTGGTAAATAGAGTACAAATTACTATCCTGCCATCTTCAACACTGTATTGAATTACCAATACAATCAGAATCAGCACTTCTGGAAAGTGCTGATGGCCTATTTTGTACTTGTTTGTGTTAATCAATGTTAATTAAAAAGCAAGCACAGGGGTTAATGAATTATAATGGGCTTAATTAAGCTTGACAGCAACAAATGCATAACCTTAATGTCATGGGCCACTTAAAATAACAAAAAGGGACAAAATAAGCCAGAAAATCATCATGTAGAAAATTCACACATATATACATCGGCCACTTACTAATGAGCTTGTTTTGCTAATTGTCAAGTTAACTACTTACAAAGCTGGCAGCATAGAGAATTATAAGGCCCGTTCCGTATCCTTAAAGGCTTTGCAGTAGGGCTGGAGAGATGGCCAGTGGTTAAGAGCACTGACTGTTCTTCCAGAGGTGTCCTGAGTTCAAATCCCAGGAACCACATGGTGGCTCACAACCATCTGTAATGGGATCTGATGCCCTCTTCTGTCTGGTGTGTCTGAAGATAACTACAGTGTGTATATATATATAATAAATCTTTTTTTAAGGGCCTTTCAATCTTATTAGAAGAGAGATACAGAAAGATAAAGAAAGAAATAGAAATGTTTTAAAATATACCAATGAAGCTGGGGAGGCTGAGACAATCGGATAGAAAGTTTCAGGCCCTGTCTCAAAAAAGAAATTGTGTGTTGGTTCAGCAAGTCACAAATGAACAAGACCAGCTGTGCAGAAGAGCGTGCCGGGCAGAGAGGAATCCCTGAGAACTGACTCAGTGGAGAGAGCCAGGAAGGCAAAGCCCAAGCAAGGACCACCAGGAGGAGGAGAGCGGCCTCCTGACTGGGTGACAGACTTGTAGACAGCAACATAGCACGTGCAAAGAGAGCATCCCTGCTTCCAGAAAATGGCTTCACTGACTGAGGTTCCAAAGCTGGGTGAGGAAAGAGGTTTCTAAGGTCATTTTGCCTTGGTAACTTCAAGAAAGGAACAAGTGGCCATGAAGATTTTGAGATTTCATTTCTATAAAGAAATCGGACGAGGGTCCTGCTCGCTTGTCTATTACTCTATTTCAACAAGATTACCAGTTACTTAAAAAAAATTATATTTACGTATGTGAGCCACCATGTGGTTGCCGGGAATTGAACTCAGGACCTCTTGAAGAGCAGTCAGTGCTCTTAACCACCAAGCCATCTCTCCAACCTGACTACCAGTTACTGAATTGCCATTTATGTGCGCACCAACACACACCTGAAATCCCAGTGGCTTCAGCAAAGGTTACTGGTCAGTGTGGTAGCTCTTTTAGTCTAGGTGGAGTTGGTCATTCTCCTCATCTTTCAATAACATGTGATCTGTTGCTAATTTACCTGTTGGGCAGTAGCCGTTTTCACAAGCCCGGTGGTGCTTGACTGGTTCCTGGTGGCATGGCTAGGTCTGACTGAGTCATGTGATCATTCAGCAGGCTGCCCTGAACTTGCCCACAGAGCAGCAGCCGCGGTCATGAAACATGGGTTTTGAAGCGTGCAAAGCCTCTTGAGGCCAAGGTTTGCAAATCACATGAAGTCAACTGAGTTGTTCTCTGTGAACCAAAGGAAGTTCACAACCAGCCACGAAGACAGGCAGAGGTGGATTCTACTTCCAGTGAGGAGGCACAGCCGACTGCCAGACGCAGGCCTGCCTTCTGGGCAAGGAGGAAATTATGATTATTTTTATATTTTGGTGCTGGAAATAGAACTCAGGCCTTTAATATGCTAAGCAATGACTTTACCATTGAACTACACCTGCAATTTGTGTGATTATTATTATTATTATTATTAACTCTTCCTGCTCTGTTCCAGGTAAAGGGGCTTTCTAAGTGTTTGAGAAGTTAGATGTGTTTTCCCAACTCTGAACATTTATCTCAGGCATTTCTTTTGTCTCAATATTTCCTTTCTCATTCATCTCGGCAGTTCGAATTCTCTCTCTCTCCTGGAAGGCCTGTTTCCAGAATGCCTGCACCAGCACCCGTGAGGTCCTTTCGTAACTCTTTGCAGGGGATGGGGGTGGGGGGGAGATAAATGTGTTTTCTTGCCCTTAAGGAGGTGAGATGCTGCCACTCTGTGAAGTCTATCAATTCTGAACCATTTTTTACCATAGGTATAGTTACATGCAATTGAAAACAATCTTTTCCATCTTAGTATATGAAATGACTGTAATGTAGGGTGATCATTTCTATTAAATTGAATTTGCTGCGATTTCTTCATTCACTTTGCTCTAAAAGAAAACTGGTGTCCATGGTGACCTGCTTAGAGCTTCACTGAAATTACTAGGACTTTTGCGCGCGGGGGTGGGGGTTGGGGGGGGTTAATTTCCATTACAGTTACCTTATTGCCTAGGTTTTCTTTCAGACTTTAAAGTATGCGTTTCAAATTGCCAGTTTTTAAAAAAAAAAGGGTTAGTAGGTCTAGAGAGTCTGACCACCACTTTAAATTTCATATCTTAGCAAATAAAAATCATGCTGGATTTGCATTTGCATTTTGCTGTCTGACATTTCTGTTTGTGAACTTACACAGTTTTCGAAAGCCAAGAAAGTGCTTATGTTTATTGGTTAGCTGTCAGCCTGGTTGGGTTTTTTATTACTGTGATAAAGCAGTGAGACCAAAGGCAAATCAGGGAGGAGAGGGTGTGTTCGTCTTGACCTCTCAGGTCCCAGTCTATCACTAAAAGCAATGAAGAAGTTGGGCCCTGGTGGTGACTCATGCCTTTGTGACACACACCTTTAATTCTAGCACTTCAGGTAGAGGCAGATGGATCTCTGTGAGTTCAAGTCCAGCCTGGAGTACAGTGCAAGTTCCTATTTGTTTGTTTGTTTGTTTGTTTCTTTGTTTGAAGCAGGGTTTTACAATGTAGTCTTGGCTGGAGATAGTAGTCATGGAGATCCTCCTACCTGTCTGTACCTCAAGAATGTTGGGTTTGAAGGTCTGAGCCAGCATGCCTGGCCCTCATACTTCTTTCTTATATAATCCAGGATTACCTATCCCCGGTGACACCGCAGTGGGTTGGGTCTCTTCATATTAGTGATTAGTCAAGAAAATGACCCACAGGCCAGTCTGATAAAAGTTTTCCTTTTTCTTTTTCTTCTAAGCTTTAAGTTTAACGTTTTTTAAGTTTTTTTTTTAAGTCTAAGCAGAACAACTCAACTAAATTCAACAGCAGCTCCCCCTGTAAAACACCCCTAAAATGAGATATTAAGCATACTATGTGGATAATACTTACAGTCAGTACTTATGTAGCACTTATAAAATAGGTGTGTTTATGAGATGTCAGTTACACCATACATTGCAATTTAAACGTGTTTATCAGAGTTGTAAAAATGTCCTATTTGTGAAAGAATAAGTCAGTTTTAGTCTCTAGAATCTAGAAAAAGAATAAAGTGTAGTTAACGGTCCCATAGTTTTTTTTCCTTCTGATGATGCTTTTTCCAGATGATTTAAATGCTTTGAAGTGGTGTCAACGTGGTGTTTTGGGCTTTCTCACTTTGTACTGAAGCTGCTTAGGCACTTTAAATCATCAATATCTATTTAGAAAGGATAAATGAAGTTCAGAATGTTACAGCAAAACAGACCCCCCACCCCACAAACATACCTTTATGTATTCATGCCTGATTGGTGACAGTGCTATTCTCTCTTTTAAAAAAGATTTACTTTTGAAATGTTTGTGTGTGTGTGTGTGTGTGTGTGTGTGTGTGTGTGTGTGTGTGTGTATTGTGCACCTGTGCTGGCAGAGGCCAGAAAAGAACATTGGATCACCTAGTGTTACACATGGTTGTAAACTACCTCACGTAGGGAGCTAAGAACTGAACCCCTGCAAAAGCAGCCAGTGCTCTTAACTGTGGAGACATCTCTCCAGCCCCAGAATAACATTTGCAAATCCTTAAAGTAAATGATATGAGATCCAAAACAAAAATCAGTTTTTCTGAACAAGAAGCAAAATATAGAAAATAGATATAATGAAGTTGTATGTACTTTTGTTAAATCGCAAGTTATAGTATCAGCTTCACAACTAGCATAATTTCAAAGTCAAAATTAAAAAAGGAAGAACAATTTGAGAAAGCCAGCAACAGTCTCGAAATATCTGTGATTTCTAGTATCATCAAAAATTCAGATGTTACTACAGCTGCACATTTTTTTTCTTAAATTAGGGGCGACTACATAGAGGTAATTCCCCCCACCCCCCATACAAGTTCAGGAACTTTAAGATAGTTTATTTGGTGTCTCTTCTGAGTAACAGTCCTCCTAGCAGGTGTCCTTACCAAACTGATGCTGTGCTTAGCTTTTGGTCAATGTGTAACCTTATGCTTGACTTCCGGAGGAAGCTTTTGTGCAGATTAAGTCCTGAAAACTTTAAAAAGTCTAAAATTTCTAAAGAAGTGAAAGGGGTACCAGAGATTCATTGAAATTTGAGATGAAAAAGCCCCTTAAAATCTTCCCGTTCACTTTTTTTTTTTTTTTTTTTAGGTAGGTGTAGAGAGTAAATTAATCAAGGTGTGGCTGTTCAGTTCTCTGGCAAGAAAACTCCCTGCTTCTAATTTAAAATCCTGCTGTTTGTGCTCCGTGGGCTGCAGCACTTTGTCGGTTTTGTGTCAAATTGCAATGTGTTGGAATCAGAGGATTATGAACACGTGTCGGCAGCTGGAAATTCTGGATAGAACTGCCTGCATAACCCCAAACTGGACAAACAAAACCTCCAGGGACAGGAAATCACAGTAACAAGTAAACTACAGCTTAACACGGACGTCCTTAAGAGTGGAGTGCATTTTGCAGCAGTTGAGTGCAGAATTTGCACACCTGTTCTTGGTTGTTGCAGCAGCGACTCTACAGACAGTTGGGGATTGAAGTCCCGCCCGCCCAAGAGCGCATCCTACATAGTTTGTCCCCAAGCAGCTCCCATAAACGGCGGGCTCCGCCTCTACCCGTGGCTGCCAGAGCGGCGTGCTGCCTTGCTAGCTGCTGTGCCTGGGACCCGCCCGCTGCTTGCTACTGCGCATGCTCCCCATTTCCAGCTCTCGGAGTTTCCCGCCCTTGATTGGTTGACTCTGCACCCATTTCTAAGCCAGTAAAGCACTGGAGTCCAGGCGTTGTAGGACCGGGAACAAAGGGGACTCTTTGATTCTAACGTAGCTCGTAGGGTTCTAGGAAAGTTGATGAAATGAGGATTCCTTGTGTTAACGGGCAACATATTAGTCGACATATTATTTCACTTAATCTATTTCTTAAACCTTTTGAGTTCCAGATCAGCAGGCGAGGCAGACCAGAAGACTCAAAGCTAGTATTGGAGATGGAGCCGATAACCAAGAGCCTGCTTCAGCTCCCCTCAGGGAGGATGGGAGCATCACATCTAAGCTTTCTAGAGAAGCCTATTTGAACCCGAGACATCTACCAGGGAGTGAAATAATAGCGGGGATGTGAAGGTCTTGAGGACAAAAATGTTCCATTGTTGTTGTTAGAGACCTTGAGGATGAGGTAGAGTAAGTCAGTAGGCTTGCTTTATACTTTATACAGAGGCAGAAGTTCAGGGTCCTAGAGGAAGGCTGGTCTGTAAATCTTGAGTTACTCTGACTGGGGCAGGAGGAAGACAAGAGTTGATACTGGAGTTTTTGTGACCAGCAGGTGACTTTGTGGCTTACAGGCGGAGGTTTAGGGCTAACTGAATTTACAGGAAGAGAACCTGGTAAGAGGTCATTGGTGCCAGAGGCTTTAGCTCTTAAAAAACTAGAAAGGAAGATAGAAAGCAGGTGCCCTCACTTTTGATAACCCCAAGGACTAAAATTAAATTGCTAACCTGTCGCAAAAATGCAAAAACTCCCTTTAGATATGACCCCAATATAAACGACATTTCTACCTGCCTAAAAAATCCTCGATCCTTTTCTTGGTACCCTAAATTGTGTGATTCAGAACACAAACTTAGAACTCTTTGAAGAAACCGAGAAGTCCCTCAGAGTTCTCCATGACCCTTTGCTCCTCAACAAGACAGATGAGTTGAGTAGCACGGGCTGTATAAAGCCAGATCCATGTGTTAATGGTTGCAAAGCTCGTTTTTGGTACTCCATTCCTCGGATTCCTTGCGAATGTTCTAAATGCAGTACTCTTCCTGGGACTGACTGGGTTTGGCTTTCCCGGTTAGTGCGCACAGCTGGTTGCCATTGACTTCAAGGCAGGGCTGCGCTGGGGCGTGGCCACCAAAGAGGCGGTGCCCAGACTTCCGGGCCCCGCCCCTTCGCGTCGTAGGCAGCTGCCAAACCCCGGTGCGCGGATCACGCGGGCCGGAGCGGCTCTGGGCATGCTCAGTGGCCTGGCAGGTGTGGCCGCCTAGCAACTCCAGGTCGGCCCCTGCCGAGGGGCGGGTGAGAGGGAAGTGGGCGGGGGCGCGGGCACAGTCGCTGGAGTGGCCGGCGGCCGCGGGGCGCAGGCCTGGTGAAAGCCCCGAGGGCCGGGCCGTGATGAGCTATGGCATCGGTCAAGGTGGCCGTGAGAGTCCGGCCCATGAATCGCAGGTGAGTGGGGCCTCCCGCCCCCCACCCTCGCCACACCCCAACCCCGGGCAGCTCCGCTCATAGGCCAATCTGGATTTAAAAGGGACAAACCCCCGACCCACCTGGCAGTGCCAGTAGCCTTGGTCGTCCTGAGGGGCAAAGGTCTCCCTCGTTGAAGGGGACTCTGAGGAAAGTGTTCGCGAGGCCGGGGCGATTTCCATGTCCAGTTCCTATCCCAGAACGCGAAGCTTGCTCGTTCACCCTTTAAAAATACACCAAGGGAGCACGTTCGTGAAGTGAAATACTTGGGGGGTATCATGGAAGTGTGAGGGGTTCCCCGAACTGTCAGACACACACTCATTTGTGCCAACTCAGAAGTCTATTAATCATGTTACCTTTTAATCGGGAGAAAAGGTCCTCGAACACGGACCCAATGTCTAAACAGTAAGTTAGCAGTTCATAAGTTAAGGTTTCCATGGGGGATGAGGAAACTTCACCACAAAGTTTTGACTCCTTTGAAGGAGAGTCACAGGCACCTGTTTTGACTAATGCTAATGTTAAGGGGGCACCGAGGAGTGAGAACACATTTAGTGTGTCATCTCTTCTATTTTCCTACAAAGTAGTGCCTTGCCTAGCGTGACTCTCCTCTTCACTGACTGAAGACCCATTTCCAGTGACTTCTTCGTCAGTTTAGAAAGAAGCTTTGAGAAAGTTAACTTTTGAGAATGAGGTACATATAAGTGAATGCCCTCCAAGTTGACGGGCACAGGGCACATAAAGCCGTTTGTATTTATTGCTGTTTCAGTTCTTGGGACAATTGACTTACCATATGGCTGTTCTCCCTGAGTCATACTGTCAATTTCTGGAGGTCAGTGTTTGTTGGTTCTGACAGCCAGTCAGGACAGCAGAAGGTCATAAAACCAAAAGATTTTATTGAACTCTGCTGAATCTATTTTTTTTTTTTTTTATCTTCGAGTAGAACTGTTATCATGCTGGTGTGGGTCCATTGAACACTAGGGCTTTTGAAGTTAGTGAGTTTTGCGTGTGTGATTTTCAAGTTACCTCTAAAACTTTTTAGGGAGTTTGACTGTGTGTGTGTGTGTGTGTGTGTGTGTGTGTGTGTGTGTGTGTCTCAGAAAAATATTTGTTTCTTCACACTCCCAGTCATACAGGATAAATAGACCCCCAAAGTCTTTTAAATGATTTGTTTTCCTTTTTTAAAGATTTACATTATAAAGAATTCTTTTTTTCAGAACAATATGGACACATGCTAGAAAATAGTATCAGATAACTTTAGGAAACACTTATTAAATGTGGGTAAATGTAAGCGTCTTTTAGGAGCCTCTTGTCTAAAGAGGGAAGGATGATGAGATTCATCAATGTGGACTTTCTGGATGGGGTGCTGGGAGTTCCGCGTGTTGTCAGTAAGGCCCACGGAGGCAAGAAACAATTACAGAAGCCATATGATTTGAGTAGGCAGACAGATAAGATCTATGCCCAAAGAGTAATGCTGGTGACATCAGGATTGGGAAAAAAGGTAAGAAAGCAGTGATCTGGACCAGGGGTGGAAATAGGAAGGTGGGGTAGATACACCAAGACAAGTCCTTGGTATCTTGGTAAAGTTTGGTGACTTGTTGCATGGGCAGGGGAAGGAATCAGGATACTCTGAGAGTCATTAGCTTAAGTGGTCAGAGAGTGGGAAGGATTTAGGGAGAGCAGATAAGGATGTTGAGAGCGTTTTCTTAGCCATTCCAACATGCATGAAGTGCAGCAAGTATGGGTTACCAACTCGGTGTTTAGACAGTGAGTGCTGCATGCTTGTTTAACTTGATCTTTAAGTGTGTGGGGAAAAGAACATCGAGTTTCCATTCCAGGCAGGCGGGGCGGGGGGGGGGGGGTTAAGTCTTGATGCTTCCAGGATTATCTTGTGGAAATCTATAGAGGAGAATTGGCAGTCAGAGATTGGATGGTGGGATATGTCTCTCCTTAGGATTCCAAGTAGAAGAAGGGCTTGCTATCCTGGAAATAAGCCAGTGCAACACATTGTCCTGGCAGGAACAAGAGTCCCCTGTAGGCTGTAGTGGCCGTTGGTATCAAATGTTAGTAAAATGAAGGCAGTTCTTGGTCAAAGAGATGAGGATACTGGTAACTTTCCTAAGAGTAGTTTCTGGAGCCAATGATCCAGTAACTGGTAGTGAACTGGAGAGACACTAATGGTAATCTAAAGTGTTTCACCTAATTCATAAGCCCTGCAAGGTATGGTGTTTGGAAGTAACTGTTTTTAACCCCTGCTCTGGGAACTTCATCTGTCAAAATTTAATATATGCATCCGATTTTTATCCACTAAGATGTGTTTATAAGGATGGTATTGCTTTGCTGTAACAACATCTATAAAAAAGATCATAAGTGAACAGAATATAGAAACACTGGAGATTTTAAAACTGTGAAGTCATTCTATGTGGCATGGAAAAACTGTGGGTTCACTGTAAATGAAACAACTGCAAGTTAGGAGATGGACGAAAGCAAGATAGAGATATGCACACATAGAGTAGGCTAGAGTGTATGGGCGTGTGTGTGAGAGGAGCCTGGGCATGTGTGTGAGAGGTGCCTGCTCTGCCTGTTTAGAGCAGTTATAAACACCTGACAGGGCGCCTCTGTGCAGGAAGATGATGGCAAGGAGGCAGTGTGTTTTTTTCCTTTTACTATTTGAATCGTCACATTCATGTATAATTGTACAATTAATGATTGAAAACTTGGTTATGTGATTTTTAAAAGCTACAACTTAGAACTATTGTCTCTGGCTGGGAAGAATTTTGGGTGATTGTTGAAGACAATCGAAGGAAACTGCTATCTCTATCATCTAGCTAATCTATTTATCTAATCCATCTGTCTATAATCTATCAATCATTTATCATCTATCTCTTCTATCATCATCTATCTGTGATCTATCAGTTATCTATCCACCTGTCATCTATATTTATCTGTCCTTTCAATCAATCCTATCTATCTATCTATCTATCTATCTATCTATCTATCTATCTATCTATCTATCTATCTTCAGGCTAGGCCACCAAAGGCAAAAGGACACTAAGAATGAAGTGAGGGTGTGAAGAAGAGGGGCCAATGTGAGTTTGTCTGAGTCCTGAGCCTTCTCAACCCTCTGTCTTCCCTGAGTGAACTTGATCCCAGCCATGATACGATGTTCATTTTTACTGCCTGGTGGTTTGTATGTTAGGGGTTCTCATTTCCAAAGGCAATGATCCTGATTCAGTATCTGACTTGTCCAGTCTCTATTTTCTATCTTGTCTTTTTCTTTGGCTGCATTAGGTATTGAACTCAGGGATTGTGTACACAGTGCAGGTGCTATACCACTGAGCTAGAGCCTGAGTTGTCTTTATATTTTGAGACAGCTCCCCTATTTGTTTTGACTAGGTTGTCTACTCTGACCTTGAATTCACACTGTAGCTCAGGTGGGACATTTTATGAGTATGCTATCTGTCTATCTCTCTGGTAGACACACCAAATCCTTGTACAACTTTTAGTAGTAGAGGCATATTTTTATGCTATTTTTGCAGATTGGGAGGCAATGCCTTAGTCCGTTAAGTGAGTCATAACAAAATATCATCTACCTGGGTGCCTTGAAAACAACAGATATTTATTCCTTATGGTTCTGGATGCTGACAAGTCCAAGATCAAGGTACTGGTCAAAGGGTGTTTGAGGAAGGCACTTTTGCTGTGTCGTCACATGGTGCAAGGTGCAAATTCCTTGGGCCTGTTTGATAAGGATGATAAACCCATTTAGGAAGGTTTTGCCTTCCTGACTTACAACCATGTTTTGGAAAGGCTTTAGCATCTGAATGCCAGATGCACATGAATTGACTGTAGCACATAGCTGACTTGTCCAAAGGAAGGGCTATACTTTAAAAAAGGAATAAGTCATTTGTAGACACACAGTTTTGCTCATAATTATTATGGGCAGAGTAATATTATTTTATATATTATATCCCTTTTGCTTAATGACTTCTCTGTTGGTTTCACCTTTGTCTGTAATCTTATAGGTTCTTTTATTTTCCTTTTTGTTTGAAAAAAATGACAAACTGGGCATGGTAGCTCATACTTGTAATTCCAGCACTCTGGAAGTTGATCAGAAGGATCACCAGTATGAGTTTAGCCTAGGCTGTAAGAGTTAGATTCTGTATCAAAATACCAACACCTCCCCACCAGCACCCCAAAATATAAGAGAGTCAAATAAGGGACAAGATAATTTAGTAACTTCCCCCATTTCTGGTTAATTTCCCTTCCTAGTTCTTTCCCTATTTTTTTTTTTTTTTTTTTTGGTAGTACTAGGCATTGAACCAGGGCCTCACACATCTGAACAAATAATTCTATCATTGAGCTACATCCCCAGGCCTCTTAATATTTTTTAATTTTGTGGCAGGTTTCCACACTTTATTTTGAGCAGGTTGCCCTGGCTGGTTTGAACTCCCTGTGTAGTCAGTGTAGGCTTTGGACTTTCCATCTTTCTTACCTGTTCCCAAATAGCTGGGATGACTGATTTTTCTTGAAAACATTGATGGCCCTTCAGGGCCTTTGACACTTTAGGAGAGTCAGAGCCTCAGGGCAGAAAGTCTGGAGTTAAACCTTTGGTTGCATTTAGTATAAATTCGAGCATAAACCTTAATTGTCCTAAGTATCAGTTTTTATATCTGCTACATAATTGTAGATACTTTATCTTGCAAATCTGGGCTTTTTCCTCTCAATGTTAACTGGTTCACAGGGAGAAATAAATTTTAAATTGTTGGTCTATAGATTAGTAAAAGGACTCTTGAAGTAATTATACACATTATATACAATTTACTATTTTCTATTCAACATTATTGTATTATTTCACTCAAATGCTTGTATTTGATGAGTATGTTGATCTCAGGTAGACTGATGAATTGTAGCTGGGAGTGTAGCAGATACAGTTTGGGGATCTAGTGATGGAGACAAGAAGATGGCCCCATTACTTGGTGCCTAGCATAGCAGGGTCTCCATAAAGATGCGTTGTGGTAGGGCTGATGGTGTGGCTCATAGGTGAGCATTTGTTTAGCATGGCCAAGGACCTGGGTTGCGTCCATAGTAGTATACCACCACAAATTTCTCCTCCTTCCTCTTTTCCACTTCCTTGTCCTTTTTGTCATTATTATTATAATTTAATTATTGTAACTTAAAGTGTAAAAAGAAATATTTGCCAAGTGCTGGACATATGCCTGATTTGTGGCTGTTTCCTGTAACTTGCTGTGCTCCCTAAGGCAGATCAGCCTATGCTGCCACTTCTCTGCAGAGC
The DNA here is from genome assembly GCF_011064425.1 of Rattus rattus. Taxonomy (NCBI): domain Eukaryota; kingdom Metazoa; phylum Chordata; class Mammalia; order Rodentia; family Muridae; genus Rattus; species Rattus rattus. The sequence goes on along the minus strand of NC_046158.1, from coordinate 122,397,336 downwards.
CTAGCTTTCCTGATTTGCATCACAGGTACAGTTTATCCTCCTGCCACTCAGTTCAAAAGAGAAGGAAAAAGTGCCACTGACTCTTGACTGGGACCAATTCCTTTAGGGTCCAGCCAAGTCTTTCCCTTTTAAGATCAAGGTAAGATCCGAAGAAAGGCAGTTCCTGGTCAGCCTGGGCCGGTGGGTGAGTAGTGTGTCCTACTTGGTAGATGGGAAGGAACCTGTCCAGACACTGGTTCCTGCCAGACTCCATGTGAGTGAGTCTCTTATCTCTACCTTGGCAGCCTCCTTTCTTCCTTACACCAATTGATAATGACTGACCCAGCTTTTTAGTCAGTCACTTAGTTTGTCTGTCTCACTTTCTGTCTTTCTGTCTGTCTTGACAGGATCCCTTTTATCCCAGATGATTGTAAACTTCATATCCTCCTGCTTCTGTTGTCTGAGTGCTTTATTGTAGACTTATGCTTCCATGCCTTGTTTGATGAGGTGTTGGGATGCAAACCCGGGTCTTTGCGCATGCCAGGCAAATATTATGAGCCTTTTGCCTGCATTGTATGGAGAGGAGACTATGGCCTCTCAGATGACAGTGCTGGGCTGAGCTAGCTCTGCTTCCCTTCAGAGCCCTGTATGGATACTTGTCTGAGGGCTGTCAGATGACAGAGTCTTGGGCCTTAGGGACTTACTGGTCTGCTGGTTGTAGAGGCACAGAGATCCCACAATAGTGACATTGTCCTTTTACAGTTCAGATGGAGTTTCTGTGAGACTCTGGGTCTTGGGGAGACGTTGCTGGGGTCTCAAGTAAGTTCAAGTTTGAGTTGAGGGCTTCAGGAATATTGCTTGGTAACTGCTAAGTACTTGAGGATACTCTTTGGGAGCTGATATTGCAAGCCCATTCTTCTGTTGAGGGCCACACTGGACATTGGGATTTAAGCCTGTTTATTTTATTTAAACTTCCTAACAGTCTTCATACCTTGCTTAAAGTCCTTCCATTGCACAGAGACTTTGCTGAAGGGAGGGCATGGGGAGGAGTTTAGTGTGACAGGATTGTAACGTAGTTTTGAGAATTTGTTGAGAGGCAGAAGGCAGAGTGTTGGTTGTTAAGGCTTTTCTTTTAAGTCCAGAGTTCTGTGTTGTCAGTGGCCAACTAAACTTTAGGAGAGATGGCTCAGCAGTTAAGAGCACTGACTGCTTTTCCAGAGGTCCTGAGTTCAAATCCCAGCAATCACATGGTTGCTCACAACTATTTGTAATGGGATCTGAGTCCCTCTTCTGGTGTGTCTGAAGACAGCTATAGTGTCCTTATATATAATAAATAAATATATCTTTAAAAAAGTTCACTACTCAGCTGTTTTAAGCGCTTCATTGGTGTCAGCTTGGCCTGTAAGCAAAGCTATGGGACATTTTTCTTGATTAATGATTGATAAGGAAGGGCTTGGCCCACTGGGTGGTGCTAGCCCTGGGGAGATAGGCCTGGGTTATATAAGAAGGTGAGTGAATTGTGGAGAGCAAGTCAGTCGGTAGCGCACCCCCCCCCCCCATGGCCTCTGCTTCAGTTCCTGCCTCCAGCTTCCTGCCTTGAGATCCTACTGTGATTTTCCTCTGTAATGGAGTGAGCTGGGACTTGTAAGATGAAATCAATCTTTTCCTCCCTGAGGTTGCTTTTGGTCGTGGTCTTTTATCACAGTAATAGAAACCAAACTAAAACAGATGTGTCATCTGTAAAAGTGTACCACAGGAACTTGAGTTGTAAATCCCTCTAAATTTCATGAATCAGAGATGACTACTTGCAAAGTTTTGATGTGCTTGCATACAGTTTGTTCCTTCTCTGCTTACATATGCATTTTTTATATCCTCATTTTTATTGTTGTGTGAGAAATCATGAAGACCAGTCAGTGCACAAAAAGGCTGAGAATCAAAGATAACTGAAGGTTTAGGGCTTTACTAGGCAGAGGAGTGTTTAGTCCAAGTGAGTGCTGGGCAGGGAGCTGGCTGGGGGACAGGGAGATGTATAGTGGGGTGCTGATGGGGGATGGAGCTGAGGTCAGTTATGGGCGTTTTAGTGTAGGCTTGAAGGTTAGGTACTGGAAAGTGATGGCTGCTTTGGTGGAAGAGAGCACTGTCACCATAGTGAAGAAAGAGACAGGATGAGGGGCAGCAGAGTCGTGTGACCAAGACCAGAGTTGTTTAGTCGGCTGACTGTGTGACCTGCCATGTCATTTGTGCTTTGTAAAACTCAGTTTCCTTTTCTTAAATTGTGATTTTCCCCTTCCAGGTGTGTTCTAGAGATAGCTGTAAATCACCGAGACAGTTGTGGAGGTGTCATAAGTTAAAAGACAAAACAAAACAAACATTTTATAATGCTGAGTTGCTCTTGGCCTTTTAAGCCTTTGCTTCCACTGTGTAATGGGCATGCCTGCTATGCCTTAGAACATCCATTAGAAACATCCCCATAGGCTTGTGTTTTGTATACTTCTTCTCCAGCTGGTGGCACTATTTCGGGAGGCTGTGGACCTTTTAGGAGCTGAGACCCAGGTGCTGGAAGTGCGTTACTAGCTGTAGGCTCTACAGCCATTCACCGAGCTGCTCATCTGTAACCTCCTTGACATGACAGAGTGAGACCTGAAACCATGAGTGGAAATAGACTCTGTTAGTATTTCCAAAACATACAGGGGGGTTTCCCACCAGCACACAATGTATGATACTGTCCTGGCTCTGTGAGCTGCTCTTTGTATTTTGTTTACAAAATTAATCAGAACTCTTACTGGGGGCTGGGGAGATGGATCAAATCGGAAAGGTGCTCGCTGAGCCTAGCAACACCAGTGAGCTCCAGCTTCTGTAAGAGACTCTGTCGTAAAAATTATGTGGAACAAAATCAAGGAAGATCCTGGTGTTATCCTTCACATGTGCACACTTAATCAATTCACAAGCACCCTTACAGTACATACATGAACATGTAACACATAACATACAAGAATTCTTAGGGCTCCACAGTAATTTTTAAGATTATAAAAAGGTCCTGAAGTCACACCATTGAGACCTGTGCCGTCAGACAGTGTTGTGTAGGTTGTTGGGAGGAAGGTGAAGAAGCAGTAGAGCGTTTGCTTGGCATAGCGCCGTACGCACAGTCACTTGTTGGTAAATCCTAACTGCTGCTGTTTCTCATAATTTCAGTCATCACGTGGGGAGGCAGCAGTGACCCCATGCTGGCCAGTTTTATGTTAGCTCCACACAAGCTAGAGTTATCTGAGAGGCGGGAACCTTGATTGAGAAAAACTCCTCCATCAGATTGGGCTGTAGGCAAGCATGTAGAGCATTTTCTGAATTAATCCAGCTCATTGTAAGTGGTGCCGTTCCTGGGCTGGTGGTCCTGGATTCTATAAGAAAGCAGGCTTCTGAACATGCCAGTAAACAGAACCTCACTGTGGCTTCTAAGAGGTCCTGCCTCCGGGTTTCTACCCCATTTGAGTTCCTGTCCTGATTTCCTTCAGTGATAGACTATGGTGTGGAAGTATAATCCAAAGAAACTGTTTCCTCTTTAATTTGTTCTTGGTTATAGTAATGTTAGCCCTAACTAAGTCAGATGGCCTAGTGTGGAGAGGAGGGAGGATAACAGGAGAGTAGTCTGTCTAGCTAAGTCTTGGGTTAGGTCTGCATTGGAGATTAGGTCTGGTTGGAAGAGAAGGAGTGGGAAGTGAGGTGGGGCTCAGGAAAAGAAGGAGGGAGGAGGGAGGGAATGAGGGGTTAGGAAGAGAAGGTGTGGGGCACGAGAGAGCTAGGTTCCTGTTCCCGGCTGGTTCTGAAGCTCCTTTCCTCCTCTGAATCTTCTGTGCCTCACCAGGGCATAGGGCATTTGTCTTAAAAAGAAAGGAAGGAAGAAGGGAGGAAGGAAGGAAGGAAGGAAGGAAGGAAGGAAGGAAGGTCGATCCATGTTGGAGCAGTGGTGACAGTCACATGAAGGATAAAGGGGCAGAAGAGGGACTGGGTGAGGGCCTGCTGGGATAGAAAGCAGTTTCTCAGGCGATGCCTGGGAGCCAGGATGCTCCCCCTGGGCCTCTGTGGCAATGGTGCTGCCATTGCTCGTTGTTTCGAACACATGAACGTGTGTGCTTTGCCTTAGGAGCTTGACAGGTAATCTGAGGGAAAGGGGCAGTGATGTGAAATATATTTCAGAACTAGTGAACTATTCTTACACTTATTGAGTGGTAGTATTTTTAAAATGTTCTTTGAAAACCTAGACTATGTCCTAAACATCTCCTAACATGGGGCTGCACTTCACTGCAAACACACCGGGTGCATGTGTGTGTGAGAGAGCACGTGTTCAAGTACTTACCATAGAGAGAGTCGGCATGTGTATGTCTTTCTGTCGGAGAGAGAGGGAGGGGCATTTAGAGACATTCAGTCACCTGATGTGAAAGGCTGGGTCCGAGGTTGGTTTATGTTAGACATCATTATTTTATTAGTTTTTCCTAGTTAGTTTAGAAGCCTTTTACTGTTTTTCAGCTTCTTGTACAGAGATACTGCCTCACTGACACTTAAGAAAAGACATGTTAATTCTACCTACCCTGTATCCTGAGTGAGGGTGGGACAGTGCTGGGTAATATCTTACTGGCTACTGAGACTTCGATGCCTCTGTCAAGCTCAAATGATGAAACGGGAAGAACCCGTCATGGCAGTCATGGTAGCTAGGATTCTGCCACCTGTTCGTGACAGTCCAGCAAGGCTCCAGACTTCCCTTCGCTCATTTACTAGTTTTTGCCTGAGCCACTTGTCTGTGAGCCTCTGTGTCTTCCATCAGTAAGTACGTTTATTATTCACTGTTGCTGTCCAGAGGAGGAAAAGTACATTTCTATGGTCAGCAATCTATTCTTAGACCCTTGGAGTCCATTTCAGTGAGGCACATGGAATTTAGAATACGTTGAGAAGCTCTATAATGGTCTTCAGAGTAGACTATTTCTGTTCCCTCATTGATTTACTAGGAATTCTAAATCCTACATCATCAGTATTTTATATAATCCTTAACAATTCTGTCATTAGCTCAGACTTAGAAAACTAAGGATCAGAATGGGATCCTGACTCAATGCCACTTCCTCCAGGAAACTGTTATCACATGACACATGACACAGCATTTCTGGCTTCATAGCAGTTACTGTCTTCTGACATTCTATATTCATGTCCATATGGGATGTATTCTTGATGCCTGTCCATCCTTCATGTGAATGTCACAAGAACTAGGGCCCATATGAGTCTTGTTTGCATTTCCTCAGGGCTTAACTCCGACACCCAGCAAGTGTTTGCTGTATAATGTCAGCCCCTCCTACCCTATGTCCATCTTTACACAGTGTGAGTGCCTGTAAGGAGCTCAGCCAGGATCCATGGCTCCCCCCTCTATAGATCATTGTGTTCTGTCTGTGAGGAGGAAAGGGACTCTTTGCATTCTTTATGGGTGTCCGGAAGAGTGTAAGGGGTCTGGAGAGGGGCCTGGTTAAGGATTATAGCTTTCATACCCTCACTATTTATTAAGTTTATTACGTGAAATTTGCATAGCTACTTCTATACTCTAATTCTATCTATTAAGGCCCAGTGTATACTGTGCTTAAATGAAGCATAGTTTATGGGATAGCATATTCTTGTCTCTTCCTCAGAAAAGTGTTGGTTTTAGTTTGTTTGTTTGAATATTTTTAGACTTAAGTAATGTTTTAAGCACACATTTTTCAACTCTTATCTACCTTCTCCCTAACATTAACATCTCAAATGTTACAGTGATCAAAAGCTGAGAGATTCATACCGTCCCAGTGCTGCTCAGTGGACTGGATTTGTGCTTTTGCCCTTCACTGACTTCTTTACCTTCGTGCTCTGCCATCCAGTCTAGTACCCACATGTTCTGTAGTTGGCATCTGTCCACATTTGACCTTGGACAGTTTTTCAGGCTTTCCTTCATTTTTATGACCTTATATACCTCTTTAATTTTTCATAAGAATTAAATTTTTAAAAAATACTTATTTATTTTACTTATGTGAGTACACTGTAGTTGTCTTCAGACACACTAGAAGGGGTCATCAGATCCCATTACAGATGGTTGTGAGCAGCCATGTGGTTGCTGGGAATTGAACTCAGGACCTCTGGACAAGTAGTCAGTGCTCTTAACCTCTGAGCCATCTCTCCAGCCCAGAGGATTAAAAATATTTTTTGAGAATTTCACATACAAGTACAATGCATTTGCCCCTGTCCTTTTTCCTCTCCTTCCCTTCCAACTTCTCCTGTGTCTCTCTACATAACCTCTCAAATTCAAATACTCATATGCACACATACACACACATGTTTGTACAACCCACTGAGTCCATTTAGACTTGCCAGTATACACGTAGGCGTAGGACTGACCTCTGGGGCACAGGCAACCTGTCAGGAGGCTGGTCCCTGAAGAAAATGGACTCTTCTTCCCTTAGTAGCCTTGGGCTTGTCTGTAGCTTTACAGTTAGTGGTGGGACTTTGTGAGCCCTTCTCCTGTCCATACTGGAATGTTGATTGGTGTTGTCTAGTACAGGCCTTCTTATGCTGAGCTCTCATGGATGCAACACCTAAGTCACATCCAGAAGACATGTGCACAGACATCCTCTGGCTTCTATAGTCTCTTGGTGCCTTTCTTCTGTGGTGTATCCTGGCCTTAGGGGTAGGGGTTTTATTATAGACATCTTGTTTGGGTATGGGCACTCCACAGTCACAAATTCTCCATACTTGGACCAGTTGTTGTCTCTAGTAATTTTGTCCACTGCATAAAGAAGCTTCTTTGGTGAGGGGTGAGAGCTGCGCTGATCTATAGCTATAAGGATCTTTATTTAGAAGGCCATTGAAGATGGTATCAGATTATGAAATTATAGGACGTTATCCTCTGTGTCTGTGATCTCCTTAGCTACAAGGTCTTAGATGACCTTCATATTTCAATTAAGGGCAATTTATTAGAATGATCCTCAATTTGTATTTTGGTGATTATTTTTTAATGATTAACTTCAATTAATATGTTTTGGCAAGAGGACCACATAAGTGATTTTGTACTTTTCCTGTAGTGTTTGGAAAGTCTGCTTATCACTGTGTTTTATTACTGAGAGTGCTGACTATGCTTACCTGGTTAGCACATCATTTAATCGGTCTCTGCACTAGTAACATTTTATTTTTTCTTTGTAATTAGTAAATATTTTGAGAGAGATACTTTTGCATGAAAGGTTTCTGACCAGTTCACCTCAGAATTCCACCTACTTTCCACAAAGATCTCCTAATAAAATTGTTGTGAATAAGGCTCATTTCTGGCAGGTCTCTCTTCTGAGTGGAGAAGGATTTTCGTGTTATTTGAAATGAGGGGCTTTTGAGTTTTGGAAGGCTGCTGCTGATTGTGGAGAAATGTCTTCTTGTAGCTGGTCCAGCAAGGCATTTTCCAGTTCAGTGTGTGCTGCCGTTTTCTCCTCACAACTACTTCATTAGAAAAAGAAGATATCTGTTGCCACCTAAACCAGTGTTATGATCCATACCCTGAAAAGCAGAAGTGTAGTGAGATTCCTGAAACGCGAAACGTGAGCTGCGAGTGCCACACTTGGGATGTCCATAGTTCTCTTTCTTGGAGGCCCATGCTGAGTTGGGCTGCAGGCGAAAGGTTCTAGGAACACAGAAACTCAGAAAGAGAACTATAAAGTTTTGTGAGTTCAGGGCTCAGAGCCTACCACAGGGTGCTGCTCTCCTGAGCTTGCTGCCCCTGGCCCTCTTGGCCCTGTGAGATCTCCCAGCAGTGCGCCCGCTGAGTCTCATTCTCAGAATCTCAGTGATTCTGTTCATCAATTCTGCCTGGGGCACAGGTAAATGACTCAGGAGCTCCTGTGAAGGGGACTTGAAGACCCTCAGGAAACTTCTAAGAGAAAATGACTTAAATTGATGAAGACTAGCTTTAAAGTGGAAAATGCTGTTGAGACAAACACTTGAAAACTAGATTCTGGGCTGTGAGACGGTTCTGCAGTTAAAGGCACTTGGCACAAGCCTGACTGATGTGGATCTCTGCAACCCACATGGCAGAAGGAGAGAAGTGACTCAGAACTTCTCCTCTGACCCCTACATGCTTATGGTAGCTATGCATGCATCCACATACATGAATACATTTGTACACATATAAATAAATGTTAGAAAAAGGATAGGTGATTTTCCCCTTTTCTTTTTTCTTTTTTTTTTTTTCCGGAGCTGGGGACCGAACCCAGGGCCTTGTGCTTGCAAGGCAAGCGCTCTACCACTGAGCTAAATCCCCAACCCCGATTTTCCCCTTTTCTAAAGATATGGTCTTCATGTGAGCTATTTGTGACTTGATCAAATAGGACAACTGGGAGAATGTTTATTGTTAATAAGTGTAGTTGGTTCCCATATAACATGATTTAAATAATATATATCTTCTTTTTTGAAATATTTTTAGCTCTCTGTTTTGAAATATTGCAAAAATTAGCAGAGTTCTCATATATAATTCATAATACCATAGCATAGGATCGAAACTAGGAAAGTGATTTTGTATTCTTGGTGATAGAACCACTTAAGTCTAGATTTCTCAGGTTGTTCAAGTAAGACCTTTATTATGTCCAGGTTCTAGTCCAAGATCTTATGTGGCATTTGATTGTCATGTAAAACATCTCCCTTTGCTGTCATTTCTACCAACTTAGCCTTCCTTGGCATATGTTAAGACTAAGAATGGATAACATTCCCCAGAATGGCTTTTTCTGTTCTGTAGACTGGGCCTGGCCCTTCCTTAAATGGGCTGTAGATATGCTTTGAGCTGTAAACACCTTGGTCAACTAACTGCTTCCATGTATCAAGTAAGAAGTAGGGCCTGGGGAGGGCTGGAGTCACACCTAGCTGCGGAAGGACAGTTCTCAGGGTGTGGACAAGGTTGGACTTAGGCAGAATTAAATAATTCTAATCTACAAACTCAGTGCCTTCAGGGACTCTGAAAAACCTGGAGTTGTTTCCATGAGAAACTCTGTCAGAAGAGAGGCTAAATAGAACAGTTTCTTGCTTTACAGTTAGAGAAGTTGAGGGCCTTTTGTAACAAATTAGTTTTCCCATTTTTTTTTCTTTTTTCTTTTTTTTCGGAGCTGGGGACCGAACCCAGGGCCTTGCCTCTACCACTGAGCTAAATCCCCAACCCCAGTTTTCCCATTTGAATGTCTTGAGTATAAACACATTCATGTAAGCAGGCCGTGGCTGTGACTCCTGGTCAGCAGGTGTTTTTAATCTCCCCTCCTGGAGTTCTGACTAAGTGTCCTATCTGTGTAGCTGGTGGAACACACACACTAGCATTCACCTTTCATTGGTGGGAGCCAGGCCCATGTTTATATCTGCCTGCAGAGTAGGCAAGGAACAGTACTTATTGACTGCAGGCCACTTTCCAGTGACAGTTCTCCACTATAAAGGGACATTGTTTGTGCTCTCTAAACGTAATGTCTAGAAGGGTGATGTTTCTCCACTCCTCTATTTCATCTGCTGGAGGCACCCCTTTCCCAGATATGCACTCACTACACTCCTTTCCTCCTCAAAGTTGTGTTCAGTTATCATTTCCTCAGCGTGAGAGCTCTCGGTTAGCCACAAAGGTACATCTCCCATCCCTGGTGATTTCTATCATTTTCTCTGCTTTTTCTGCTTGTAGCTCTTGTTACAATCTGGGACCTTGCCTATTTTTCTTAATCATTTATTACCTGAATCCTCCAAGAGTGTTTGGGATGTTTCCATCTTCTTGGATTATGGTTCTTATACCTGGGTCATACGCAGATGTTCACATTTTGAATGAAACAGGGTTTCTGGGCTACTGAAATCTCTGAAATTTCAGATATTGGCAAGAATTATACCTAAAACAAAGAAGCAGACAGACTGCTGTGCAGGCAAGCAGATCATCTCTCTGTGTGATGCTATCTGCCAGCTGCCGTCTGGCCCAGGTGGAGGGCCTGCTGCCACCGTGGAAGCTGGAAGATGTGAGTTTGGGTTCTGGGTCTGCCAGTTGCTCATTTTACATTACTTCAGTTCTCTGGGCCTCAAGTCAGTCTTCTGAAATTCGTGTCTAATAGTCGGACACTTTCTTCCTTTTCTTCCAATGTTCTTACTCTGGCAATGAAATGAGGCAGATGATACATAAAAACACCCAGTTATGGTAAGCTCAGCTAATGGCTGTTTAGGGCATGGACCCATGTGTCAAATGTGCTGGCTTCTGTTCTAGGTGTTTGAGACAAGTTGAGCAGTCCCAAAAAAGTTTTTGGAAGTAGGGGAATCTTGACCAGTATGCTGCAAGGTAGAAAAGTCCTACCAAGAGAGGGTCTTACAATCATTGGGTCTTTGATGAGTGTGTTTGAGTGCAGAGGTCTGTTCTGGGTTTGCAGATTCATTGGTGAATGGGACACATAAAGATGCTGTTCCTGAGGAACTTAAGTGCTCATGTCATGCTGTGGTCAGAAGTGCAGTTTGAGGCATAGACGTGACTTAAGAGGTTTTGGTGACCACATTAAAAACTAAAGAGGGAGCTGGGGAGGTAGCTCAGTGATAGAGTTTGCACATGCATAAACCCTGGGTTTGATTCCCGGCACAGAAAAGCAAAGTAAAAAGAAATAGATGAAAATACCTTTAATGATATATTTAACCTAAAATATTCAAAATGTCATCACAATATGCGATCAACATAAACATCAACAAAGAAATGTTTGACATTTTAAAAAGTCTGAAGTCTGGTGTGTTACATTTACACATAACTTCATTTCAGTAGCACACATGCTTTGTAGCTGCCATATTGGGCATTAAAGGCCTAGAGTGGAAACACGGGGTCACCATGTAATGACAGGCAGTGAGAGTGATGGAATGAAAACAAAACACAGAGAGGGCAAGAACTCTAGATACTCATGAATATCTGGGATCTACTCCTAAGCGCACTCATGAGAGGTGGAAGGTCAGGGGAAAATGTCCTAGGCAGACATAGAATGTACAAGGGCTTGTAGAAGGAAGACGAATGGGATATGGCAGTGGAGGGAGGAGGCCGAAGGGATGAGTCAGTGAGGTAGGACATGAGCAGACATGCAGGGTTTACTAAGCCACAGTAAGATTTTAGACTTTGTATTCATTATGGAAGGGTGAACATGGGATAGCCTGATCTAAATACTGTCTAAAGGTTACTTGGAGCTCTGCTAAGGAACTGCTAAGGGACCTAGAAAAGATGTTCAAAGACTTGAGGACAAGGTGAAGTTGTGTGAAGGTCACTCAGCAGTACCTCTCAGACACCCACTGGGTACAGAGTATTGTGTTAGACACCATGAACATAGTGGTCCTGGCCCCTGTCCTCAGGGGCTCAGGTTAGCTGGGTATCCAGAGAGACTGGGTAGAGGAGCAGAGGGAGAAGGAAGGTGTCATTCTGCACTGTCCTCTGTCTGCTTATTTTAGACATAATTCTTGCCAATATCTGAACTTTTAGGAATGTTAACCATCCCAGTTCCCATTTTTACTCAGAACTTTAACCCTCTCGTACCTGCCAGGTCCAAGGATGGATCTAAAAGCAGGTTAGAAATGGCCCCAATGCTCACAGAGGCCCCACCATTCCAGGGCCATCTGACTGAGTTAGTTTTCTGCTTGCCTGATCACAAGGCTAGAGTGTCAGGAAAAGGCTTGAACTTAGGAGACTTCTCTGTTCCCTATAGCACTGAGATTAATGGTTGTTTTTCTGCTGCCGCTAGGCAGCTATGAAGGTGAGCTGTGGAGATAGGCTGATGCTATGACTTCTGATGAGGTCAGTGGCCCAGTGCTGGAAGGAAGGGACTTAACAACATTCCAGAGGCAGGCTTTCCCTGAGAGGAGCTTATTTACAGTGTACCTTGCTTTGTGCACTTAGCACTAACAAATAATTCTGAGATCGTCTGCCTCTCTGCTGACTTAGAAAATGAACTGTTCAATCAGGAGGAAGAGTGTTCCCTCCTTTCCTCGAGCACTAAGTGCTACTTGACTGTCTCTGATTTGAACTTAGTTGAATTCCTTAGCTTGATTTTGAAGAGTCAGAAGGTTTTTGTTGTCCTGTGCCTTGCTTTTGCCAACTTTCCCATTCTGCCTTGACTTCTGAGAGGCAGCTGCCACTAATCAGTAACAGATGAAGCCGGGCTGTTTTCTGTACCACATTTCTTAGCTTTTGAAACAGATTTGTAGGTAGAGATTGCTTGATTCATTATTCACAAAGTATTACACATTATAGGGTGGTGACAGGTGACTTACTAGGCCAGCAGGTCTCAGTTTGGGTCTGGGGGTCTCTGATACTAGTAAAATTTATTAAATAGGCTGGAGAGGTGGCTCAGCACTTAAGAGAACTGTCTGCTTTTCCAGAGGACCTAGGTTTGATTCCTAGCACTCATGTGATATCTCCCAACTCTTTATAACCTTCAATTCAGAGAATCTGATGCCCCTTGTGGACACCTATGCATATAAAACACAAGTAAATTAATGAAAAATAATTACTGAAGAATCCAAAGAGCTTCCTCTTTTAGGACTTTTACAATTTATTGTTACCAAATTGGAAATTGAATAAAAATTCTCAGTACAGGGAATATTAATGTTTATTAACATGTTTTGATTAGCTAGCTACCAGAAATAGGAAAGAGAAAAAAAGGAAAATAGCATGGTGGCTTCACTATGAAAATAAATTTAGTATCACAGAGTCCCTCCCATGGTGTCCAAGCTGGGTATAGCCCCTACATCTGTTGTTCTTGGTCCTGTAGTCCTGTCAAAACTTTTGGTGAATATGAAGACACGCTGAATTTGGAACATCAGGGAAGGCATTTGAATGGATTGCTCAGAGCCAAAGTATGGTTGGCCAGTGAGGATAATTGTAGCTGGAGAAGGGCAACTGGTGGGTGGCCCAGAGGCCTTGTTTATAGACCTGAAAGAATTCATAATGACTGTGCCCTACTATTGTGTGCAATGGATGCTACCAGAACTTAGGTTTCTCTGGGTTTGGTGTGATGTGGCTTTATTCCTTGTTCATCTTTATAAACACATGTGGCTGTTCTCAAGGCTTTTCTCAGTGATTGGAAGGCAGCTAAGGGCCTCTTTGTGTTGGAGAGCTTCCTATTTCAAGTGCTAAGTTGAGTCTGTCATGCTCTGCAAATGTAAGCAGGGGAACCCTGAACCCTGAAGGAGGCTCAGTAGAAGCTTCACAGTGCAGGAGAAGACAGGCTGAATTAAAACGCACTAGTAGTCCTCAAATGCTAGAAAGGTAACACTCTAGAGGTGAGGGCTTACGTGAACCAGAAGTAGAACTCCTCTTCTGATGTCATCCCCTTATCTCAAGATGAGACCTCTTGGCCCCAGGCAGTCACTGGCTTTGCTTTGTGTATTGCCTCCTCCTTTGAAATGAGGTTCAGTTAGAGGTGTAACTGTGTCACTGGATGCAACCTGAGACTTCCTTCACCCTCCTACTGCTGGCCTAGGGAGGGCCCTGCTGTGTTGTTTTTTAAGCCTTGTTCAGGAGATTCTTTTCTTCTGTCCCTAAGTGGTGGCAGTGTATTTATGTTCAAGGAATCTGGGATAAATTGTGGAGCATGAGGAACCTGCTAATATTATTTGGGGTTCACAGCTTTGAGGTATTGGTAGCTTCGTACTGTAGAGTTTGCCTCTTCAGGGCATCAGAAAGTGAAGATATTGTTAAGGAGTTGGAGGAGTGAGAATTGGGGCACACTGGGCACTATGGAGAGGTCCAGAGAAGGGGAGAGTGAAGGAGGAGTATAGGCCTGAAGGAGGGATGAGAGCGGGAAGGAGAGAGGAGTTTATAGTGTGAATGAGAGAAGGCACCTCCCTCTCACATTAGAGCTACTTTGATAAATCTTAAATGAGAAATTAGAAAACTTGAAGAAGTCAAACAGATTTTCCCCCAGCCAGGTTATATTACATTTTATTTTGTTGAAAGTATAGTTTATCAGTCCCTTGTTTTCAGTGTTCTCTCTGCCTTCAAGGCATTGTGGTGGGAAAACAAAATCTAACAATGTAGTCCTGTGGTGGTGTGAGATGACACCTCCAGAGCCCCTTAGAAGGGTGCTCCTTCACGATGGAAGTTTCCTCCCCAGACTGGCATCCTCCATCTCCTGGCCGCTGTGTCCTGCCTGCACCCTGTCGTGCATCTGGGAGTGAGGCTGGGAGACTGGAGTGGGTTGTTAGACCTAGGAGAGCTGAGCGTCACTTCTGGGGAGTGTATTCTTAAACTGTACTCCTGTTGTCCCGTGAAACCCCCCTCCATGTTTCCAAAGAAACAAGAAATCCAGATTCTTCTGTAAAATATTTTGATTTTGAAAATGTAGACACTGGCAGCAGCGGCAGCAGCAGCAGGGAGTTTTTGGCCATAGCAGTCTCAGGGCAGGGAGGACATTTTCAGACTTCTGGTTTAGATAGGCTGCCTAACACTCTTCTCCTTTGTGTGGTTCGTTTACACCCCCAGTTTGCTTTGGCCGCTTCCCCTTTACGTTCCTGTCGTCTTTGGTTGTCAGTATGGGCTGTGTTCTGAGGGCCTTTGCTCATTGTCTTCTTGCTCAGAAGCAGCCTGAGCTTCATACAGTGCTTAGACAAGCCATGAAAACCCAGAGCTGGGAGTTGGAGTTGGGGCTTGAGGGGGCTCCTTTGAACTCTACTGGAAATCTGGACAGTTTTCCTCAGAGTGCTCATATGCTGTTAGCTCAAACCAAGGTGGCCTTTCCCCACCTTACAGCTGAACAGTCGTTTAAGCACTGACTGGAGGCCCAGTACCTGGAGCTGATTCAGGTTCTGAGACCTTGGCCTCCCAGCCCTGCACTGCCCCTGTGAAATACACTTTCTGCTGAGGGTTCTGCTTGGTTCTTTTCCTAGTTTCTCATCTGGTTTTTCCTTCTATCTGGTTTCTTTCAGGCCTCATTATAGTTTGTTTCCTCTCCTGTGTCTATTGGTTAAGTCATAGGTTGTCCTTCTGAGGCTATTAATAGGTGAGTGGAGAAACAAGAAAGTTGGGTCACTGAAGCATAACTTTCCCTGCTAGTGTTTCCACCTCAGGGTCAGATTTAATAGGTTTGGGTGCAGCCTATTGGATAATGAAAGCCCTCTGCGTATTCTTGGGCATGACAAAGTTGGAACCGGAAGACAGAATTCCTTTCTGGCGGTTTGTTGACTGGGTGAGTGTCACATGCCACACACTGTTTTCTTTGGATATGGGTCAGCCTTGGGTTGTGGTCAGAGGGCTTTCCTTGAGAACCCTGCATTTGCTAGGTATGGCAGCTCCGGCTTTATTCTTTAGTTACTCTGGACAGTGGTCTACTTAGGACTGGCATTCCTTCATGTGATCCATATAGCCTGGAAGGCAGGAGGCCAGTGGAGCTGTTTGTTATCAAACAGTACCTGTTCAGGCCGAGGAAGGCAACTAACTGGCTGGGTTCGGAGTGCAAGACTCTCCTGGAAAGGAGATCACGTTTCTGTTTTGGACCAACTTTGCTTTACTCACCCCCCCACCCCCGAAAAAATAAAGCCAGGTTCTCCTTAGCTTCCCAGGCCTTGGGGAAAGGTGAGAGTCATCTAACCTCTAAGCTGGCTTTGCCTTTGCGGGCAGTCTGCTCGGGCCCATGCTGAGTCAGCGGCCTTCCATTGCTCCATTCTAGCCTGCCTCTGGCTACTGTGACTTCCTAATTTAAGTGAGTGGGCATTAGGGCTTTACCCTGGGAGGTAGCTGAGGACGAAACATGAACTACATGGCATGCTCGAAACATGAACTACATGGCATGCTCGTCACACATGAAGACAGAACAACCAGATGTAATTTGCAAAATTTTAAAAAGTGAAAGAATCTTGATGTTGATAATAATCATTTTATGAACTGTGACTTCTCAAGTGTGTGGATGAAGACGGAGCTTTTCATACCCGGAATTTCTGAAGCTTTTTATAAATCAGCTGTATAACTTCCTTTTTGTAAGATCTGGGGAAAAATGTAAAATCGTTTTTTATATAACCTACATTGTAACCCATTCAGAGAAAAGGTTGGGAAAGGTTGTGATAAAATAAATCTCCCTTTTGGCATGGGAGCTCCCAGTGGGCAGGGCAGGGTTTTTTTGTTTGTTTGTTTGTTTGTTTTGGTTTTTGTTGTTATATTTGCAAGAATATCTATAGAACCTCAATTGTTATGGACAGAGTAGAAAAGAATATTTGTAGAGTAAATAGATAGATCTTGATTTAATGAACAAAATCAGCATCGATCAGCTGGGGCTTCCGGGTTATATGGTGGGTAGTGAAGCTAGTTTGTTTTCTTAGGTCCTGTCCAGTGTGAGATCTCTCTCTCTCTCTCTCTCTCTCTCTCTCTCTCTCTCTCTCTCCCCCCCCCTCCCCTCCTCTCCTCTCCCTCCCCTCCCTCCTCTCCCTCCCTCCCCCCTCTCTAACTCCCCACCCTTACCCCCCCACCCCCCACCCCCGCCACACACACACATACATAGCACTTTGCTTCAGGAGAGTATGTGACTCAGACTAGGGATATTAACTTTGCTGTCTGGAGCCCCAGATGTTTTTTTCTTTCTAGAATTGGCTGGTGATTTGGCCACATTAAGATGGGATGAGACAGCTGTCTAGTACACAGAATAGCCAAGGAGTTGCAGTGAAGCAGATAGACATGGCAGAGTCTCAGGGTCACCGAGGAGGACATGGTAGGGCAGCTAGGGCAGCATGTCCCGAAGCAGGCGGGCCTCGGAATCTCCCAGCTGACTGGCTAATCAGCTAGTCTCCCAGGCCTCTGAGTAGGACAGGCCTTTTTGTTGGTCTGTGTTGAGGTTGTGCAGATGACTCTGGTAACTGTCAGGCCCGGGGCAGTGCCGGTTGGACCCTGTTACCATAAACACTCTCCAACCCCTCCTGCATGCTCTGTGGAGACCTTTGCTCACTTATAAGCCACCCCTTGGAGAGCTCTCCATGGCTGCCTTATCTTTCTATGCCTTTTGACTATCAGTGCCACACCAAGACAGCCAGTTGTGTTTCTTTATGCATTTACCATTATCTAAAGTGAGATTGAAAATTATTGTTTCCCTGAAAGGCATTGTTTGCTACTTTCTCCCTGCACCAAGAGTTCTTGGCATGTGAAGATACTCACTAAATATTTGTGGAATGAATGACCGTTAACTTCTTCATAGAATCCTAGCTGAAAGTTTATGTGGCTCCTTTTTGTTTCTCTTCTGTAAGGATCTTGTATATTTTACGAAGATCCACTTTGTACCAAGACAACTCTGTTAGGCTGCTCTTTCCACTGAGGATGAGGATGGTTTGACAAACAGAAACCTATCTGCATCCTTGCTCAGTGACCCCAGCTCAGATCTGTCAGCCGGGGCTCTGAATGTGTGCACTACCTTGCCTCTGGGGGTAGTTGGGGTGGGTGAGACATTGTGTTTTCATTCTTTGCCAGGCCTGGCTGCCAGTTGCTTGAATCAGGGAGTAGACTCCCTGCTGTGTGCCTGTGCTCAGTACCATTCTGAGGGGCATTCTAAGTCTTGTAGCTGTGCATGGGGTAGGCCGAGGCTGTGCTTAGGTCTCTGTTGCATCGCACTTGTAGTATCTGATGCCCCTCTCTCCCTCCTTCTCTCCCCCCTTCTCTCCCTCCCTCCCTCCTTCCTCCCCCCCATTGCTTATTGAGGGAGTACACTGATGAATAGAGGTTAGCTAGCATTCCTCAGATTGGCTGCTTTCTGGGATCCTAACCTGTTACCTCTAACAGTTGGCTTTTGGCCTAATTGTGGGTTTCCGACACCCTCCCTGAGTCAGGCAGGACGATAAAAGTCTCAGCCTTTACAGCCGGACCTGCCATGGCACATCTCAGTTGTGGCTCTGTTACTGCTGTGATGTCCATGATGCAGTGGTAGTGACTTCGTCCTTCACTTTTGCATAGGGTGGCCTTCAGGAAATGCAGGGGAGGTGCTGCCGCCTCTTCTTCACTGCTGCCATCTGAGGCTGGTATTAGGTACAGGTCGTGGTGCTGTGACTTAGCTGATCCTCGTATGGTGCCAGGCTGACCTTTAGTTTGCCTCTTCCTGTCTCTGTCTCCTGTGTTCTTGGATCACAGGTGTGACTTACCACACTGGGCTTGGTCTGATTTCATGGAGAGCAGAGACCAAGTAAGAACTGTCAGCAATTCCTGACTATGCACTGGTTTCTCGTTCTCTTTAGTTTCTTCCAAGTGTTCAGCCATAAATGTGGGTAAAGCATAAGAAGAGGGAGCTACAGGGAGATTGGTTCCTGACTTTGGAGTCGGGGAGCTGACATGTATTCCTGGAACCTCTGCTCTTTCTTTGGTTACCCAGGATGTCTGTTTACCTACCTTCCTGGCTTGGGCTGTAGATGGGCATTGGGGTCTGTGTGCCTCTCAGTGTGGTGAAGCCTGAGGAGTGTGTGCGGTCTCCTGGGTGAGTCTGTACTTTGGGTTGGGGGGGGGTACTTGTGGAAGCTGTTCGATTATCTGAAATTCAACATGATCAGACATGTATTTTATTTGGAGCTCTCACAAAGGAGAAGCATGGCTGGGTAGAGTCAGGTAACTGAGGGACTGCCTAAGGAGTGCTCCTCAAGAACAGAAGGGTATTATTGGGGTAACTTTGATATAAGGGTGGAGAGCGGAAGAGGCCAATCTAGACTGCACCGGACAGTGAGCCAGAGCACAGTGACTTATGGATTGCAAGGCCAGCCATTGTCTTCTGAGTGGCTGGGTGCCAGGAGAGGAGGCTGAGTCAGACGCGAACTTGTCCAGAAGCAGGAGGAAGCAAGAGGAAGCACACAGTGTTTTGAAACAGGGGCGCCTGTCTTTTAATTAACTACATTGATTTTAATTATGAAAGTCATATCAAACATTCTAAAATAGTCCTAGCAGTGGAATGTTTATTTTTCTTGATCCCCCCAAGGCCCTGCTTATTATTCTTCGCAAAGGTCCCAGGCAAACAGCTTCCTGCTTATTCTCTCAGAGATGTGTTGTGCATATGGACGTGTAGCTATACATATTCTTTTGGCTCTGTTGAAGGGCAACCGTGGTGGCCATTGGCAAGCTGTTTCATTGCTTGCTCTTTCTTCTCAGTGTCCCTTGAGATTTTTTCCATTGTATTGTAAATGGAGCCTGGACATTCTTTTTAAAAACACATTTTTTTTTTAATTGTTGCTGTTGAGTATTTTGCATCTAAAGTGAAGGCAGTGAAATACTGGTTTGTATCATGAGACTTGGCCAAGGGAAAGAAGAGGGATTCATTTTGCTTTAGAATAAACTAGTAATGACTGTCCGAGGGAGGGGTTGAGTTTGAAGGGTACAGGGTCCTTTGGTCTGGCTGTGTTACTGAGTGACCAAATAGTCTTAGCAGAATGGTTGGAGTCAATTTGAATTGCTGAATAATTTAAAACTATATTAGGAAAAGTATCTGCCATAGGTTTGTTTCCCTTAGTATTTTAGTTTCCTACCCACCTGTCTGGGAGCTGGCATCTTTACCTCCGTCCATGACTGGATATTCTGAACCGGTCTCATTCCTTTCTGGCTCACCCTCCAGTATTGATCTATAACTTGCTCCAGCTGGCTCATTTGTAACATCATATGATCTAGTTTCCAGACCTTTCAGATAAATTACTTATTTATATGAAGGGGCTGTAATTGACTTTTCGGTTGAGAAACCTAATTCACCAGAGTGGCCGGGGAGAGACATAGTTCATTTTACTCTATTATCAAATCAATGTTCAAATGATATTTTAGGATTATTTATTTTCCTCAATATAAGAAAAATGTCAAGATTTATTTCCCATGTTTCTTAAATGTCAGAGGAAATTGACCTGAGGCTGGAGAACTCTCCGTGCCTGGTCTTTGGTGGTGCTGGTAAGAATCGAGAAACCGAGCACTTGGTGCACATTGTGAATTATGCTTTTGTGCTTGCTGCACCTGGTGTGGCTGTGCAGGAAGCTGGGTCCTTGCTTCTCTGAACTAGCTGGAGAGATCACTTTAGCAGAGATGCGGCCTGTGGGAGTGGGGTGAGCCCATTAAGTATAGGAAGGTTATTTCTGAAAGTTGAGTAGGGAGAGCTGGTTAGACTAGACCCTAGGCAAGCTTTGTGTGAGAAGTGGGAAGGTGTCAGTCCTGTGGAAAGAGAAGACTCAGGAAAAGTGTGGGGTGGGGAGACCAGAGTCGTCAGGATGGGTGTGATTGAATAGGCTGTGGTGAGAGCTGCATACAGTAATCCATTCAGCTATCCCAGCAGGTAGAACAACTGTTTCTGGTGACATCTGAATTACAGGCTCCGGAGGAGAGTGTGAGCTCAGGCAGTAGGCTTTACACTTAAGGAGCACACTGTCTACTGGACAAGACAGGCAGAGGGTAGCTGAGGCGGGGACAGAGCAGAGGGCTCCAGGAAGCTGTATGGAGAGTGTATACACTGATAGTTGGTCTTTATTTTGTAATCATTGAGAAACCCCAAAGGTGTTGAAAGCCAGGTGCCTCATAGTCATTAAAAGACTTTCTGGCAGCAGAGAATGGAGTGAGTGTTCATGGGAAAAGACTAGGTTCGAGGAAAAGAGCATTGGCTTCGAATGGTGGCTGTGGAGTAGGGAGATGAGACCAAGTTTGGTAGGTGATGGAGTGGACAGGACTTGGTAAGTAAGTGTTGGGTTGAAGAACTGGGGTAAGCTAGATTTTCACATGGACCCTGAGGAATCATGATGCTTAAGGGAAAAGAGAGGACCATGAGTCACAGTCTGCAGTAGGTGACAGGCGTGGAGCAGGAATGCCCAGCAAGGTGTGGAGGAACCTGCTTTTCTCCTGTGAAGTATTTGTAAGTGTGACAGCCCCCATCATGTACATTGAACATAGTCAGCTGAGGGGGTTGTTCAGCCAGCATAGAGAGTCCACTGGACTTTCTATCCGTATTTTCATTTACTACCATGAGATCTTTTCTCTCTAATGACTAAAGATGTACCTAGCTAGCATCTTTACTGTAAATACTGTATGATTATTTTTGGTGTGAAGATGTTTCCTTACAGTTTCATTCTTGATACTTATAGAAACAAATTTCCTTTTCTGGAACAGATAGCCCTTTCTTTAATCTCAGTGGCCTACAATTATGTTTCAAAGTGAGCTCAAGCTCTTGACTGCAGCCCTTTGATGAAGCGGGAGACAGCATAGGCACAGAAAATGCTAAAAGTGCTAGAAGTTGATGGTTTGGCAGGAACCTGGAAGTGAGGCAACCTGGCTGTCATGATACTCAGATGGCTTCTTAGGTAAGATCTTGCCATCTCAGTGTTCTTGGTTAGAAGTGTCTATACCACTTAGAGCATGAAGGCTAGCTGGCCCGTTTCCTTATATTCTACCATGGAGTTTTAGAAATAAAACTTTAAAGTCAAAGAACAAAGTAAAATTCACAGTGGAAAAAGCAGATGGTGTTTATTTTAAGAGTTTATTTCCTAAGAGTAAATGTAAGAGCAGTATAGCCAGATGTCATCTAGACTGGTGGCAGCTCTGCCTGTCCCAGCCTCACTGCTCCTCAGAATCTTGTATAGGCTGTGGTGAGTCAACAGTGTCCCATTCCCTGTCTGACACAACGTTCAGCACTCCTCATTTCAGATGCATTCCCTCAGGGCTGCCAGGGCTGCTAGTTCCAGGCACGGTTTGAACAGTTGGGCAGCAGAGGTTGGGGTGGAGGTGGTGTTTTTGTCTCTTGGGGAGATGAATTTTTTAAGTTAAGCTCTGGACTACAAGAAGGGCAAAACTGGATATGTTTCCTGTGCCCTCACACCACCACTCCCCAGCTAGGATAACTTCTCTTAGAAAGATGCTGGTTTTACATTACTCAGTGGTACCTATTAGTGCTCTTGTAGAGTACGGGACTGTTACATCGGAGAGTACTGTTGGGATAGATATTTGGTGCGTTAGCTCTGATCAGGTAGAGGACCTTTAAGTTTAGCTGCTTCAGAGGTGCTTCTGAGATGGGGGTCCAGGAACACCGGACTTGAGGCAGGTGTGGTAGGCATGTTGTGAAATGAAATATACTTTCTTTCGAAGTCAAGGATTAACAAGTAGTGAGAGGACAGCCATGCCATATCTAATATTCCTAGAAAGTGTATCACTTTGTTCACTTGAGGTATGTATTGATAGTAGTTGTTTTAAAATTCAAAATTCAGGCATAGCAGTTTATTAAGTGAGAAAGAGCCACTGTGGAATCGGCAGACATCAAGATGGTATAGTCTCCAGAGCAGATACATAAAGTGTAAGCAGCCCTTGCTACACCGGGTGCACTCATGAGCTATCTGTTTTATAGTCATAACAACATGGGATGGCCTGAAACCTGGTGGTATACAATGGTGGTCTTCAGACTGGCTGGGAATTCACTACAGGCTGATGGTGTTTACTGCAGCATGATCTAGGGGGTTTACTGTTCATGACTTTTCTTTGATCCTGAGATGGTCTGGAGGTTGCCTTCAGCTAGTTCCCTGCCATCAGATTAAAGTAAATTACAGATAATTCTACTTGTAATTATTTCAGCATGGCTATTTTCAAGGGTAAGATATTTTAAAGTCATGATGGTATTTTTATCATACCTCAAACATTAATTATAATACCTTAAGAGCAAATGTCTAGTCATTATCAATCATTTTTCTACCTATGTTACAGTTGGATATGTATGCTTGCGTGTGTGTGTGTGTGCGTGTGTGTGTGTGTGTGTGTGTCTGTGTGTGCGCGCGCACATGAATTTGTGCATGTGTGCACATACATATGTGTGGAGGCCAGAAATTGGCATCAGGCATCTTCCTCAATTACTCCTTATATTTTGAGATGAATCCTCACTGAGCCTGGGACTCACTGATTCTGGTCTACTGGCTGGTCAGTGAGCCCCAGGCATTCTTTCCTTCTCTCCTCTCAGTCCTGGGACTACAGGAATATAGTCTGGGCTCTGCTATGCCCAGTCTTTTACACTAGTGCCAGTGCAGCAAGCACTTTAACTGAGCTATCTCCTAGGTCCAATGGGTTACAGTTTTTAGAAATACCTTTTTCTGTGGGTAGTGACATTCAGGTGGTTGACATAACTTTAATGTATGCTTTTGGTATATGGATTTTCTTCTCTCTGCATTTACAACCCATTATTGTTATAAGGAAGCAGTGTGAATTGTCACTTCCTCAGGTGGATTTAACAGATTCCCTTGCCCGATGATCTGTGGTGGTCCTTGTTCTTATTGCATTTCCTGATAGTTCACTGCTGATCAGAGCAGGTGCTTTGGGTGACGGGTAGACACGACTTCCAAACAGTGGCGGTATTACTTTAGGCAGGACCCATCAGCCTAGACTGTCTTACAGAGGTTGGGTGAGTAGCAATGATGTTCACAGAGTAGAGTCATTTAACTTACCAGGGACAAAAGCCCAATGCTGGTTTAATGGTGTTCTTTCTTCTACAAAGTATAACTGGGATACTCAAGGGACGCTTCCATTGAAGTTCCCTGAAGTAGCTGCTATGGAGAGGATATATGGGGTGTGTGCTCGATTCTCTCCCTTCATTTACTAACTGACTACTAATAAATACAAGACTGTCTTTCATACTCTGAAGGGGACCTCTTAGTTTTTACTTTTTATAGAATTTATATGATTGATTAAAATTTTTACGTTTTGTTGCAATTATTTTTGTTCAAATATTTCAACACTGGCTAGAGCTAATCTTTTAGGTTGGTGCTTAAGCCTTTGACATGACCCATGGTTTGTGGGTCTCATTGAGAGCTTCTCAAAACATGGCATGTAGCCTTCCCCTTCACCAGGGAAAGGAGTAGGCATAAGGAGAGAGCCAGAAAGATGGGAATTACAGTCTTTTGCAATCATCCCCAGGAGTGCTTCTTGTTCTGTCTGTGTTCTAGTCATTGGAAGTGATTCACCAGGTTGAGCTTACAGCAAGGGGAGGGGAGTCCAGCAGTTATGACCATTGGTAAGCATCCCCAGTTGTTTGGGAACTTACCTTCCCACAGTCCTAGTGATCTGTAGTGGCCCTGCTATCTTGAATGAGAAGGTTTAGGTATTTAGAGTGCAGAATTTAAGAAGCCCTGAGTTCTTTCAGTGGCAAATGGTATTTAGAGACTGTCCTTTGAGCATCTAATTCTAGATCTCCAGTAGGCAGAACTACTGAGGTCTCTATCCTTATCCAAAATATCTGGAAACCAAATAGAATTCAGAATTCAGATAGTTCCAGATGTTGGAATATTAGCATACATGGAGTGAAATAGCTTGTGGCCTGGACCTGACTAATCATGAGAGACACTTAAAGGAAGTTCCGTATAATATTTTTATGTGCCTGCATTTTCAGTATGACCTGTCACATGAGGTCACCTGGAAAATCACCATTTATGGCTTCATGTCAAGCTTCCTGAAGCTTTCTAGTTTGGAGCATTTTTGGATTTTAGATTTTCAGATTAGGAATATATAGCCTGTGGTTTTTCTCCCTCCCTCCCTCCCTCCTCTCTCCCTCCCTCCCTCTCTCTCCCTCCCTCCCTCCTTTCTTTCTTTTAGATAAAGTTCATGCTATTATTTCTCATTCATAATCCACACCTCATTCATCTTTTATTTATGTTTCTTTTTAATTTACTAGGTCTACTGGTGGTAGTTCTCAGTGATACCAGCTTAAGTATTCAAGAATTATTTCACAGTATGCAAATAAAAATCTCAGAATGACCACCAAAGAGAACTAATTCTGTCACATTGCACAGGCAGACTCCTCCGTACCTTATGGAAATGTTCTTCCACTCTGTGGGACAAAGTTTGAGTCATTGTTTTCAACTTCCTTTTGAATTTTAGGTTGTTTAATCAAATTTTGCATACATTATTTTCTTTTGAATTTTAAGTAATTTAATCAAATTTTGCATACATTATTTTCTAGAAATGATTGATAGATGAAGTCATATTCAGAGAACTCTTGTTCCCACCATTGCCCCTTCCCTTCCAGTTTCTTCTTTCTCCATATGTAGCCTTTTAGAAAAGCTTAAGGCTTCCTCTCTGTTCTTTACACAGAAGCAATGTCATCCTACATACATTCTCTTTGGACTGGAAGGCTCTGTAGGCTAACTATCTCAAGAGGATTTTGGTTTATTATATTCTTAATTTATAATAGCTTTAGGGACAAAATCCTCTGGATACATTTAGCCTACAGAGCCTTTCAGTTTGTCAACGCAGTATAATATGCACTGTACACCATAGCGTCTGTGCTACTTCCCTGGTGATCTCATGGCTAGTCCGAACCTGCTACTGCTGTGCGGCATCACTAGAGAGGACTATATCACCAGTCTGAAATGATAAAAATTCAGAATGCAAGTTAGGATTAGTACGGAACGTGTATTTCTTTCACTCCAGAGTGTGAAATCCTAAAGTCAGACCATGAAAGGCAAGGACTGCCTCTGTGCTTTTCTTTGCTTTGCACTCTACTTACATCATGTGTCCTGATGACTGTGCCATAATGTCATATAGATGTTGTCATTAGTCCTTTTTGATTGGTATGACATTCTTTTGTATAGATAAACAGGTTTCTTTTTTTTTCTTGCTGAGCCATGATCTCCCTATGTGGCCCAATCTGGCCTCAAATTCTTAATCTTCCAGCCTCAGCGCCCCATATGCTGGGATTACAGGTCCTTGTCACACAATATATAGACTGTGTTCTTCAGAATGTCCCTGGCTTCATGTTTCCTGCTTTGTGAGAAGCTCAATTCCCAGTGGCTCTAACAAGATGGATGGTGAGAGGAGGGGCAGAACTGTTTAGTTCCTGGGAGCAGCTCTCAATTGTGAGCAGCCATCTTTTGACTTGGTTTTCATCCACGCTGGGAGGCTGCCTATTACATGATGCTCAGCCCTTCGTGATGCCTGACGTTTTCGTTGCTGACTTGTTGTCCGAAAGTTAGAATTTTCTCTAGGTTTTGACAGTACATGTTCTCATTGATCATACTTTCTGATGGTAGCATCTGTGTCCTGTGTCCTCATGTTTATAGCCTTAGCAAGGATTTGGGAGCAGTGCTATCTGGAATTAACTTTCTAGATGTCATTCACAAAGACCCTTATGTGAAAGTCAAATGAAATAGGTTTATTTCAAAATAATCTTTTGTCTCCTAACACAAATTCTGTCTTCCTAAAAAACGATACTGTTTTATTTATGTTGCAGAGAAAAGGACTTGGAGGCCAAGTTCATCATTCAAATGGAGAAAAGCAAAACGACAATCACAAACTTAAAGGTCAGTGCTAAGCGAGCCCTGGTGCAGTTCTGGTAGGTACCCCACGCTTACCCTCTGCACTTCTGAGTTCACTGTGCCAGCTCAGTGCAGTGAGTCGTGTGCTGTCTGCTGAGGCTGTCCTGAGCCCCAGCAGTGATCTGAGCGAGCCCAGTGCCTTTTCCACCCTCTTCCATCTGACTGGAAAGTCAGACTCAAGCTGTCAAAGAGAAGAACCTGACACTTCACCCCATTTCTCCTGAGCCTGGAGTTGCCTGTATTCTGTGAAGTACTGGACACGCTTTCATCCTGGATTTATTTGTTTTGAGACAGGATTTCAGGTAGCCTAGGCTGGCCTCAAACAAGGACGAGTATGATCTTCTACTTTTGATCCTCTTGCTAGGGTTGTAAACATGTTATCACCATGCCTGCTGTGCCGGGAATCAAACCCAGGGCCTCATGCATCATGCTAGACAGACACTCTTAACAACTGAGCTACACTCCCACTTCTTTGTTTTGATTTTTAAATGAGAGTCCATCATGAATTCTGATCCTTGATTATCTGACAACTATTATTTTTTCTTTTCCTTTTTTTTCTTAAAAAATATTTATTTATTTATTTTATGTATATAAGTAGCCGTCTTCAGACACACCAGAAGAGGACATCAGATCCCATCCTAGATGGTTGGGAGCCATATGTGGTTGCTGGGAATTGTACTCAGGACCTGTAGAAGGGCAGCCAGTGCTCTTAACCGCTGAGCCATCTCTCCAGCCCTGTTTTTTATTTTCTGAGAGTATGAAAGCTTAAAATGGAAACAATAAAAACTGCATTACTTTCTAGGAAAAAATTAGATGAAAAAAACTTCACAATTTTTCAAAATGGTACATTCTTCCTTTTGCTTTTAAAATACATTATTTATTCTGTTTGCACACTGGGTAACAACCTTGAATACTTTTCACTCAAGGAGGAAGCAAGGGTATAAAAGTAATGCTAAAGATAACTTGTTCTTTCACGGCTTAGCTCCGTTTAGTTTGGAAATGTGAGTTTCTGAGGCCTGCTGCTTCATGGCCAACTGTCCAAGGAATAGATTTCTTTTTTTTTTTGGTTCTTTTTTTTGGAGCTGGGGAACGAACCCAGGGCCTTGCGCTTCCTAGGCAAGCGCTCTACCACTGAGCTAAATCCCCAACCCCAGGAATAGATTTCTATTAATTCATGGTCCTGGGCAGTGGATACTCTGAGGTCACTTTTTGAGTAGTGCAACTTGATCCCCAGAGATGGGAATGAGGATAGTACTCTGGACTGCGGTAGCCATGTGCTTGAAGCGTTCTCTACTACAATGCTTTCCCCCGTCCTTATCCCAGTCTTCAGTACAATGTGACTCACTCTGGCCTATCCTGAGGCCTCCTCCTTTGGCCTCCGATGTTTTCTCAGGCTTCTTCAGTTCTGTCTACCTCTTGTTTATAGCAACCTTTCCTTGGCTTCATGTATCTCTGTGTTCACAATGCTTGAACACATCTCGAGTGTATGATAGAATCTGTATCCTGTGATTACTCTCTTGTCTTTTGTTATTCATGAGTGAGGGACCACTGGAACATGGTCAGTCTACCAGTGACCTCCATAATGTTTCTCCATTAAAGAAAACAGACTTCCCCTGCTGGAGAACCATCAGCTGTTGGTAGCTCCTCATGAGCCCCTTCTCCTGGCTGGACTGTTGACTGGCTTGATTGTTGTGCAGGACTTGTGCAGGCAGCCATAGCTGCTGTGAGTTCATGAGGCAGTGGTCTGCTCCTGCCCTGTCTAGAAGACATGGTTTTACTCTAGTCCTTCTCAACTTCTGGTTCTTCAAATCTTTCTGCACTGCTTTTGTAATGCTCACTGAGTCTTCCGGGGAGGGCATTGCTATAGGCATCCCATGTAAGGCTGAGCACTCTGTAGATAGCTTTTGTCTGGACTTGTGGGTTTCTGTGTTAACCATCACTCACTGAACAAAGAAACTTCTCTGATGAGGTTTGAGAACTAATCTGTGGATATGAAGATATACATTTAGATGGTTTGATGCTTTGTCTATTTATCTGAAGTAATGGTTTACTCCTAGGGCCTGTGAGTTCACCAGCTATGGGCTCATGTCTAGATTTACCATACCAGCCATGCATTTCCTCTGTGGAGTAGACCTCAATTCTTTTTTTTTTTTTTAAATTTTTTTTTTTTTTTTTTTTTTTTTCGGAGCTGGGGACCGAACCCAGGGCCTTGCGCTTGCCAGGCAAGTGCTCTACCACTGAGCTAAATCCCCAACCCGTAGACCTCAATTCTTATCGGTGGGTGGTTACCTCCCATAATATTTGTGCCACTTTTGCACCTATGGGAGATGCTCATACTTTTTTTTTTTTTTTTTTTTTTTTTGGTTCTTTTTTTTTTTCGGAGCTGGGGACCGAACCCAGAGCCTTGTGCTTCCTAGGCAAGCGCTCTACCACTGAGCTAAATCCCCAACCCCTGCTCATACTTTTAATATACTGTTTTGTTCATTGTTAATGCTTTAAAAATTTTAAAGAAGTAGATTATATTGAAAAGTACACTGTACCGTGTGTCCAAGGTATAAGGTTTTGGAAACATATGGATTGTTTGGGGGTTCAATATAAGCTTAAAGCATGGAACATAAGATACATGCAAACATCTGTGTTAACTTCACAGTATGATATATCTTAGGAGAGTTTTCATTCAGAAAAGGAGAATTACTTCTAGGTGGAGTATTAGGGAAGCTTCATGGAAGAGGAGACCTCTGACTTGGAGGTTTCAGGGTACCACCAAACCACATAGCTCCAGAGGGCACCACTTTTACCAGAATTAGTGTCCAGGACCCCTGAAGTTAAACAATGTCCAGCTCTGGGGGTACCTGGAAACAGTCAAGAGTCATGCAATATAAACAGACAGTCTGACTGAACTTTGTGTTCATGTAAGCTAATTATATTAGTTAAGGCCATAGCTGATGGTCATCATACATATATACATACATGTGTGCGTACATACATACATGCATACATACATATATACATACACACATACTACAGATTGTGGACTTCTTAGGCTGTATTTATTTATTTCATTTATTCTATAGGGAGACCAATAGGAATTAAATGCTGATTAGTGTTTTAGTCACAAATTTTATTTCCCAATTTGAGTCACTAGTTAAATGACACTACTCTTTATGTTGTTGTCATTGTTACCACCTCATTTTCCTATTATTTTTGTGAAAACTGTCTTTCCAGATACCAGAAGGAGGAACTGGGGATTCAGGCAGAGAACGGACCAAGACCTTCACCTATGACTTCTCTTTTTATTCTGCTGACACAAAGAGTCCAGATTATGTTTCACAAGAAACGGTATAGTGTGACATTCTCAAAATCTGGGTTGTTGAGATTGTTGTTTTCTTATTAAGAAAAACAGGACTACTCTAAAACACTTTAAAAGAACTTACTTTTTTTTGCTGAATTTAATTTATATAAAATTAGCATTTGGTAACTTAGCTTTTTAAGTATCAGATGGGAATATTTATGTAGACCTGATACTTCAGTCCTCTAAAGCTTATTTTTTTTTTCTCACCATTTTGAGTGTGATGATCGTAGCTCGAATGGTTTCAGAGCTTGGCCATGAGTCTCAGTTTGAAGGATTCATGACATAGCATTTGGTATCAGGAGTGTGACATTTGTATATATATTTAAGTTTTGGGAATAAACCCCTTAGCCTTGAGTCCTGCTGTGATACCGAGCATAGGAAATGAATATCAAACCCAGGCCACATTTCATCTGCTCTTGTGGAGCAGTACAAGCTATAGAAAGGATTCCAGAAGGAGCGCGTCTCCAGAATCCACACCCTAGACTCATGCTAGGATTTGTTTAAGAAACAAGAGAACCAGACATCCCCAGATGACATGCAAGGCACTGACATTTCATTAGAGCAGAAAGACAGCATATACTCCTAGGTAGGCAAAAGCTGGGTGGTGGAGCAGAGCTGGCGTGTGCTAACACAGGTGGTGGAAGAGCATGGGCTTCAGTGATGGTCGGAGCACCGTCACTGTGCTTCTTCTTGTCTTCTCAGTAGCTTCCTTAGGTGTAACAGACACATGGTTCAGGTCTTTTTATGTTAATGTGCAACTTCTTGACCAGGGTTGTAAACCTGAAAACTAGAGCATGAAGATCCTAAGATGTTTCTGTTCAGAGTATTGCCTTAGTGGTATGTATTGCCTGGGAACTTGTTAGAATATAGACTCTCAGGATCACCACTAATACCACCCCCTACCTGCACATTGGGATAAGCATGAACCACCACACCCCACTCAAAATAGTGTGTGTGTGTGGGGGGGCTATATGTGTGGCTGGAGATAATATATTTGTCAAGATATGCAGTGATTGTATGCATTTTGATACTAAAAATGTATCTGATTTAGAAGTGGTTTGTGAAGGAGAGACTGACTTTTAAAGCAATGCAGATATTGATGTTGGCGTACTGTAGTGATTGTATCCAGAAGCCGTGGACTGAAACATCAGTAAGGGTGAAGGAAGAGTTAAAACCGTAGAGAGAGGAAGTATCCAGTGTGGTAGAGGAGTTGGCAGAGGCAGAGAAACTGATATTTGAGTTTGTCTCGAGTCAGACTGCTCGGTATTCTGTCGTGTTTAATCTTCGGGAGAACCTTGGTAAGCTTTAGTGACTTGCTCAATTCATAGTCAGATTACCTTTCAGTAGGACCAGAGCTGAGGCCATGGTGCTAATGTTAGAGGAGGTGGAAAAACCACTGGAAAGCCTATGTGAGGGAGAACAGGAATTATTCCAGCTGACCGGTGTGAAGAGAGGGCAGCCTCCTCTCACAGCAGTAAATGAGAGAGGAGAGGTAAAAACGTAAGGAGGAGCTGGGTTCAAGTGGCTGGTCTATCTACACTGACAGCAGAGAGTCTGGCATAGAGGCTGTGGGTGTGGAGCCCAGCCTGATGCTCTGTTACACACATGGGAAGTAAGGGACATGAGGAAGTAAGGGACTTTTCAGGGGAAAAACAATGTATTGTAGTGATCTCCAGAATGTCCCCAAATGCAGGCTGAATGAAAAGCCTTAGACCTTCGTTTTTAACACTTAATCCTCTGTTGGATTTTCTTGCTTTTCTTGAATTTCAAGTCTTTTGGGACAGAGGGCTGTGCAGAGAGATAGAGAATACTGTGTGACCACAGGACCTGGCTGGGAAACGTTTGCAGACCAAATAACCCAGTTTACAGATGGGTAATGTGTGGGGACAGCTGATACTTTGTGACCTGCACAATAGTTGAGATGAGGGAGTCAGAACAAATGTAGCCCTTCTCTCTGGGAGTTAGAACCCGATGTCCAGTTTCAGGGTAGATCTAGGTTGTGCAAAGCTTTAGGACAAGAAAAGTGCCATGCTTTAGGTGGCTACACAGCCTCTCTTGTTGGCGTTTCAGGGACTCTACAGAGAGGAGCCTGGGATTGTCTGAAGAACTTCAGAACACACTCCCTATGTTAATAAGGCGACACAGATGCAGAGAAACAGTTGTCATTAACGTTACCATATTGAGACACTCCCTCATCCTCGGTTAGCAGTCACGAAGGCCTCAGTACCAAGTATCTACTCAGCTTTGCAGGTTGCTGGTGATGAGTGGGAGGGGAGCCAAGCACCATGAAGCCAGCACGGCGGAAGCTAGCTGGCCTTCTTTCTTCCCTCTTTTGCTTTAATCAGTTGACTGTAAAAGTATAAAGAAAATATATCATTCTATTGCTATAAAGTTTCCTTTGAGTCTAAAAAACAAGCTTTTGACCTGCCTCCTTAATTCAACCTTGGTGAAACCAGAATAGTCTCCTAGTTGACCAGCTAGATGGCAGTGTCTTTGTTTTAGCAGTGCCCTCTTGTGGTAGATTCCCTGCTAGTGAGGCCCTGGGATATCTTGGATCATCACTCTTGAAATCAGTTTTAAAGTGTTTCCACACACGGCAAAGCATATAGGGCTAACTGTGAGGGGCTTGGTCAGGGTTTGGTGCTGATGGGATAGTCAGTCTCTAGTCAGTCTCTAGATTTGAGTGTGGTTTAACTGTTTAGCATGATTTATTTTACCTTAGTCTGGGCTATGAGAAATGTCCCTTCCCTATTCTCAGAAATGCCTGTGGAAGATTTTTTTTTGTTTCTGCTCCAATCTGAGAAAATTGGAGAAGTAGAATTTTTACTTACAGTTCATACAGAGTAGAGAAAGGAGCCCCAAGCTTGTTGCCTGGACTCCTGAGTTCCCTGGAGTTTGGAAATGAATCCTCTCGGCTAGCACCAGAGTTTGTGATTGTAGAAGATGTCACTAAAGCCCTGTGATGAGGGTATAGCCCCAGTTCTGCCACTCTTTGCGGAGCCTGAGTTCTGACTTTCCCTCTCAGCTTCCTCATCTGAGGGTTCACGAGCCCTCTCTCCTTTGAATTAATCAGTGAGCCTGTGACAGTGCCCAGTAAATGTGAGGTGTCACGGCTGGGTATTGACTAAGTCATTAGACTTTGACAGTGAGATTAGAAAATAACAGTGTCTGAAGCTCAAATGGATAAAAATTAACTGTGAATGAGTGGCTGTAGCTATTTTTGGTAGAAATTCAGTTGAAGTTACAGTTAGTAAAGTTCCATTTAGGATCTGAAGCAAGTGCAAGCCAAACAAAAGGAGGGAAGCCCCAGTCTATTTGGCTATATTTTTGGTGCACCCTGGATGTCAGTCGAATTGTCAGCAGATTCTGCTGTGGTCAGGTATGCAGTACTCACTTGGGAAGTTTTGTGGTGTACTGATTGCTAGGTTCATTTAGGGAATCATATTTCACTGGACTGGCCTGGTCACTGGGTCTCTTGAGAGCTCTGGTCCTCTCACGGCTAGTATAGCCTAGGATTTGCTGCCCTGGGTAGTTTGGGAGAAATGGCTTTCTGGGTCTCCTGACCTTGGCTTAGAGGACATCGTCATTGTAGGAGCTCTCACCTTGTACTGTGGTCATCCCATCTATTTGTTTTTCCAGGTCCTTCTATGAACCTGACGGCATACTTTCTGTGGCATCTCTTGCTGCTGATGCTCCTACTGTCTGTAGCAGAGGGACATTTGAGTTGGCCTTGTTAGGCTGGGCTTAGAGGACTTGAGACATCAACTGAGCTTTGGCTAATCCCTTCCCAGCTTGGTGTACTAGGGCTGCTTGATATGTTCATCAGCCTCAGTTACATTAGGTGTCCTCCTGGAGTGTCTGTGCTTCATCCTTTACCCCCTCTTCCCTCCCCAAATGGTGGTTATGTGGTGCACTGGACAGAAACTTAGGTCATGGTTGTGACCATCTCCACCTATCTTGTCTCCTCCCTACCTTGTCTGCAAGTATCTGGATAAGTATCCAAACAGGTAAATAAATACATTGGGAGCCTCTTGTGAGGGAGCCCTACCATCGTTGTCTCAGCGCCTCACTCCTAGCATTCTGCTACTCCAGGTCTCCTAGAGATACATCCTTGAGGAGTATTGGCCCTGAGAAATGAAAGCTTTTACTTGGCAGGATTCAGGCAATAATTTCTGGCTTCTGTGACCTTTAGGTTTTGAATATTAATTTCTGGAGGCTTTGATAGATGAATAGCTTCACACATTATGCAGTTCTGAATTTTAACATTACGTGTTAAAATCTTTGCTCCTAGACACAATTGCCACTTGGCCTTGTTTACATTTATATTTCAGAAGTTGTTTGCTAACTTAAGCAGGAAAGAGAACAGTGTTGCTTTTTGCTTGCTTGGAAAGTTTACTTTTGATTAAAACCTGGCGTGCATACATATTCCGTTGTCATAGCTCGGCAGTGAGTTATTTTTATGCTGTAATCCCTAAAGATGAAAGTAACATTCAAGAACATTGTCAATATGGCAGGGCTTTTGTTAAATCCATGGTGCTTGTATCCTTTGTGTTTATCTTTTTTTTTCCTTCTTTTTAGGTTTTCAAAACTCTGGGCACAGATGTTGTGAAATCTGCATTTGAAGGTTATAACGCTTGTGTCTTTGCATATGGGCAAACTGGATCCGGAAAGTCCTACACTATGATGGGAAATTCTGTACGTTGTTTAGTTGTTTGTGTCGTGAGAGAAGGAAGTTTCTTACTATCTTTTCCTGGAGTGATAGAATTATCTTTTATGTACTTGATCTGCACCAACTTTTCCTGTTCTGATCTTCCTTTAATAACAAGATAAAACTCAGTAATAACTTGCACTATATTTCCTTGGAGAGATTTGAAATTAGAAATAGTTTTATGTTATAAGCACAAATAATGGGTGCAAATCCCAATTCATTTCTGCTTTTAAAGGCCTTATTATCTTATCAAGAATGTAATTTATTCTTCTTTTCTGCCAGCATAACAGTGTGAATGAAATTACCAAAGTCTATTCTCTTTGAAATTATTCAGAACATTTTTTTCCTAAGAACAGTGTAAGAAAGAAAATCTAACTTTTTGATGGAAAGGTATTAGGTAAGTCCAGCAAACATGAAAAAGTTGGCCTCATGGAGAGAGCCCTTACAGTTTATATGCTTATAAACACAGCATCCCCAGTTTAGTGATTAACAGGCACATACATTTGTACCCGGGTATAGAAAAGTAAGATGTAGGTAGAGGACATGGTGGTACATACATAATCCCAACTTCTTGGGAGGCTGATGCAGGATGGTCACAAGCTTCAAGCCAGCCTGACGATCAACTCAGGGAGACTGTGTCTCAGAAAGGACTGGGAGTGTGGCTTAGTAGCTTGGTGGCAGATCACCTGCACAACGCGCTCAAGGCCCTGACTGCTCCCTAACAACACAGAAAACAAAGACGCAAAGCAATAGCTACCAAAACCACACAGGGCTGTGTAAGACTTAGACAGTGCTCTCTGTGTGTGCGCTCTTGTGTGTGTGTGTGTGTGTGTGTGTGTGTGTGTGTGTATTTTTTTTTTCTCATGTGGCAGCAAGAACTCAGTTCAGTACTGCCAAGCCCGTGGCTTGTTCCTGACATAGACCCTGAGAAGCTTTAGGGCTCCCTGCCAGCAGACACAGTGGTGTCTGTAGTGCTCAAGGTTCGCTGGCCCTTGTAATCATGGTGTTTGAGGGGAACAGATCTCAAGACATCATATCAGAGCCTGGAACCTGGCTTTTCAAGCCCAGACTTTGTGCTTACATAGGAAGTGTGACACCAAAATGTGCGTCACGGTGCTGGAAGCTAGGACGAGCACGGGAGACGACGGCACGGCTGGAATGTCCCATTGAACTTTGACTATTATTTATGCTCTTTTTGTTTTCTGACTGAACTTTTGAAAAACAAAACTCGGGTTGGGGATTTAGCTCAGTGGTTAGAGCGCTTGCCTAGGAAGCGCAAGGCCCTGGGTTGGTCCCCAGCTCTGAAAAAAAAAAAAAAAAAAAAAAAAAAAGGAAAAACAAAACTCTAAAAATGAAATTTGCATATCCGATCTCTACTTTATATAAAACTTTTACACAGCACTTCTAAACACCAGGTGCTTTCCCCCCACCCTATTAGGTAAGTATAGCTTCAGTATTTTACCTACTTATTTAAATAAGAACAAAAACTGTGGTGGAAGGTTCAGTTTTCCTTGCTAACAGTTGGTACCAATTGAATGGAAGATACAAAGAGGAAAAAGAAAACCCTTAAGATGGCAATGATAACTTTTACAGTCTGAGAGAGGAGTTAAGTTTCCAGTGGGAGTGTTTTGTCTGATGCAGAGTGTCTTGATGTGGGTTTTCATTACTGTGATGAAACACTATGACCAAAAGAAAGTTGGGGAGGAAAGGATTTATTTTTATTTGGTTTACACTTCCACATCTATAGTCCGTCCATCACTGAAGAAAGTCAGAACAGGAACTCAAACAGGGCAGGAATCTGAAGGCAGGAGCTGATGCAGAGGCCATGGAGGGGGTCGCTTACTGGCTGCTTCCCCTGGTTTGCTCAGCCTGCTTTCTCATAGAATCTAGGACCACCAGGCCAGGGATGGCCCCACCCACAATGGGCTGGGCCTTTCCCCATCAATCACTAATTAAGGAAATGCTCTTGTCTGCTTAGATCCCTATCTTACGGAGGCATTTTCTCCATTAAGATTCCCTCCGCTCGGGCTGGGGAGACGGCCCAGTGGTTAAGAGCACCGACTGCTCTCCCAGAGGTCCTGAGTTCAATTCCCAGCAACCACATGGTGGCTCACAGCCATCTGTAAAGAGATCCGATGCCCTCTTCTGGTGTGTCTGAAGACAGCTACAGTGGACTCATATATAATAAATGAATAAATCTTAAAAAAATTAAAAAAAAAAGATTTCCTCCTCTCAGATGACTTTCGCTTGTATCAAGTAAAGCTAGTCAGTCCACAGGGTGCTGCTCACAAGCTTGTTCATGCTTGCAGAACTATGATTATGTAGCTACACCACTTGGACAAGGTGGCTTTTCTCTTCCTAAGAGAGAGGCCTTATACAGAGATTGTATAGCAGAGGAAGGCTGGCTTCCATAGTTAAATGTGCTTTTGCCACCTACATTTTTAATATGGGTATCTGGAGGACTTAATAAAGTTATTGTTTTTTTTTTTTTTCTAGTGTTTCTTTTCTGCCTGGTATTTGTTATCCCTGCTTTGTGATTTATTAATTTTTAACATTTATTTTATACTATAAATTATCTTCTTTGATAGAGAATATGCCTCCTTATCCTTGCAAGCCATTGTTAATTGATTTAACATCTTATAAAAATATACAAGTCCTAGCATTAGAACTTAGAAGAACTTACCTAGCATTAGAACATTAGAACTTAGCTTTTATTTCAGAGAATAAGAAGTCCTGTAGTGGCACTTGATGGAAGGTGTGGGCTTGGCATACAGGCCTCTGGAGCCTAAGTCCATGCCAGCAAAATGCAAATTCATGGTCTGCCTGAAAGTGACGGCTATGACACCCTTCTTTATTTCAGGGGGATTCTGGCTTAATACCTCGGATCTGTGAAGCTCTCTTCAGTCGGATCAATGAAACCACTAGATGGGATGAAGCCTCTTTTAGGACAGAAGTCAGGTAGGACCATGATCTGAGATGTAAAGTTCTGAGGGGGCCTAGGCTGCTTGACTTGCACAGAGGTCTGGGAGAGATGAGGGTGAGGGTGGAGATTGCCTAGAATGAGCCTGCCCCTTCCTGACCTGAACTCAATGTTAGTTAGGAATAAAAGTGAGACTGCGTGGGTACAATTTGTGTGTGAGGTGGCCTAGCTTGATGGGAAGCTTTAGTATTCTATTTTTATCTCAAATGGAGTGAGCCTTGACTATCGAGTGTATGCAGTCAGGCTCACCCTTTTACTTAACATCAGTCTGGGTGCACAGAGCACCTTCTCCTTTTTGTTACTGAGTCTCTGTCAGGAGCTGGTCCCAGGGGTCTTGAGCAGAGCTGTGTTGACCTGTGCTGCTCAGAGCCAGTTGTCCTCTTAGTGACTGTGACTCTGGGCAAGTTATTAAAGCACACCAGACCTCTCGTTATATTTTTACAGATGATAATCCTTGAACCATTGCAAGGATTGAGTGCAATACTTCTTATAAAGTGCATAGCAGAGCTGTATATGGCTGCTGTTGCTAAGAGAATTGTGCTTGTTACTATTAATGTCTTAAAACTTTTTATAAAATTAATTCTATTTAAAATTTTTAGCTACTTAGAAATTTATAATGAACGTGTGAGAGACCTACTTAGGCGGAAGTCATCTAAGACCTTCAATTTAAGAGTCCGTGAGCATCCCAAAGAAGGACCGTATGTTGAGGGTAAGAAGGAAGTTTCTTGTCTTCATACATTCACTCTCCTGTTCTCCCTTGGATTGGTATAAAAATAAAAAAAATACCAAAGTGTGGTGATGATAAGAATTTAAAAAGTTGTTTGCTTTTGGAACTTTATTATTAAAGAAGTGACAGGAGCTGGCACTCGCTAATGTTCATCTTGTATATTTCACTAGGTATTTACTAGGTGTTTTGTAAGGCCTACTCACCATTTCTTTGGCTTTAAGAGCTCTCTTGGAGGTTTGTTTTCCTAGTTCCTCTAACAAAATGATCGAGTGCTGACCCCAAGCCTGTGTGTCTCAGTGACAATGCATTTTACTAGTATACGTTCCCAGACCCTAAAGGTGCTGGATGGAAGGAGACTGTCCCATGCCTCTCATTTGTCTTCCTGTGGTTCTTGACTCTGTGTTGTGACAGGGTAGCTGTGGTGGACTGAGCACCCACCTCTGCATTTTCAGGAAGGGCCTGGCGGGCAGTGAATGAATTCACCGTCTAGACTCAAACAGGAGAAGTGGTTTATTGAGTATCATACAGAGGCACAGCAGGCTAAGCCATAGCTAGAGCAGCACATTAATGTGCTGTGGAGGTCTTCACTTATACTTAGGGTGGGTCTCTTTGCGTGCAGTTTTCTGGCATGTAGCGTGTGCCCCATGTGAAGGAGGAGTACAGTCCAGACTGGCTGAAGTACAGTTCTAAGAGGTGAGCTTGAGCCTCTGCATGTAACCTTCAGTTGTGTATCCTGTACTATACAATTAACAGCCATGCAAACAGGGTCATACAGTTCAGGACAGTCTTGGTCGAAGGATCTTGGCACCATTTCTGGGCTGCAGCTTTGTGGTGTTAAGTTGTAACCTTCTGGTATGAGCACTGCGGTTCCTGGGCCATGATTGTGAAAACTTGTTACCAGTGGCCGTCCCCACTCCTATACTAACTAAGGGACAGTTAGTCATGGAGAGTGTTACATGTAATGTTGTATTGTAAACTAGCTCTTGCCAGGTATTTAAAAATAGGCTGTGATAGTTAATCTTGTTGTCAACTCCATGGGATTTCAAGTTACTATGGAAACCAATCTCTGGGTGTGTCTGTGAGGAACTGCTCAGACTACTTTAGTTGAGGTGAGACTACTTCACCCCAAATGTGGGTAGCACCATGCCCTG
This sequence comes from Rattus rattus, assembly GCF_011064425.1. Classification (NCBI taxonomy): domain Eukaryota; kingdom Metazoa; phylum Chordata; class Mammalia; order Rodentia; family Muridae; genus Rattus; species Rattus rattus. The sequence continues at coordinate 122,358,168 of NC_046158.1, read as the reverse complement.
ATTTGCAGACACAGACTGAATAAAGGTGAACATAAGAGCATTTATCGCTTTCTGTTTCCTGACTATGGACTCAGTGTGTCTCATGACCAAGTGCTTCCTATTTCTGCCACCATACCTCCCCCATGGTGGTGGACTGTATCCCCTTTAATCATGAACCAAAATAAACCTTTCCTCCACTAAGTTGCTTTATCAGGTATTATCACATCAGTGAGGGAAGTAACTAATATGGGGTTGTTATGTGGTCAATTTTGCTCTCTCAAAGGGGACCAAGTAACTGCTGGGGCAGCCTGTAGGCATTGCTAATGGAAACATGGTTTCTTATGGCATTATCTATGAAGTGTGTTTCCTTGCTATTAAGAATGGGCCAAAACATGGGTTTGAAGATTTACCTCTTTTAGTTTCCGTTTTTATCTTGAGGTCATCTGTGTGCCATAGGACCCATTTATATTTTCTTCAGTTCCCATTGTGTCTGTGCTCTGTCTCCCCAGAGAAAGGTGTGCAGCTGTGTCTGTGTGTGTATGTGCTGGGGCATTGTTACGGAATACCTATTGCTTTCAGTCTAACATGAGCCTTTACATTTTTCTTTTAATTGTTGTAGCAGATGTCAAAACATATAAAACTGATATATGAAGGGACAGAATAATTAAACAGGCTACAAACATCTGGATATTGACCTCTGTAGTTATAATCCTTATAAATAATACATTATTCAAATATTGGGGGGTATGGGTTATAGATTATATTAGAAAAAATAAAGTGTCATCATTCAATGTTTAGACCAAAACGAGGTCAAGGATTTAATGGAAAATATGAAAGAATTACATGATTACAAGAACCATGGGTTATTTTTTTCCAGAATTGTAGAAGGGGGGCTTTTTTTAAAGGTTGATTTAAAAACCCAGAAGCCATAGAAGAAAAATTATTTTCCCCCCATCGTGATAGGAACTAGACCTAGAGTTTCCTTTGAGCATGCCAGGCAAGGGCTCTATAGTACTAGGCTGTATCACCACCCAAGCTCACACCCCCACTCCTGCTGTTATGAATGGCTCTCTGTGGAGGGAGCTCTGCAGCGGATGGCAGCATTCCCAATATCCTTTGACTTAGCAGTTCTACTTCCTAGAATTTATTTTGTAGCCACATTCCCATGCATTTGGAAAGACTGATGCACAAAATATTTTAAAAGCTCATTGTATTTGGAAATAAAGTAAAACAAACAACCTCTGTAGTCTCAAGAGAAGGCTGGTTAAATTGGTTGTGGTTCTGCTGTACCGGCATTTCTCTGTAGCCTTAAAAGTGAATACTAGGTCACCTTAACGTTACACAGGATCCTTATGTGTACATAAGTAGAAAGCAAGATGCAGAACAATGTTTGTGATCTGCTGCTCTAAAAATCATTTTATCTTGATGTGTGGGATTGATCAAAGGGTCTCATGTATGTCTAGCCTAGTATGTTCCCATGTGCATGATAATGTGCGTAACTGCCTTCGTATGTTGGGTTGATTTTTGAGGGTATAGGGGAGTCAGTCAACTTTGCTTACTTGACAGAAGAGAAACAAACAAGAGAGTTTGCTGTAGGGAAAAAGCAGAGGAGCCCTGTGCACTTCAACTTTTAACCTATGAGCTACTCTCCCTTCAAGAAAAAAGAGGCAGTACATTTTTTTAGAGTACACTATGTTTTCAGGTTTTGCATGAGGGTTGGGTTACACGAGGTGGTTCCTGAAGGTAGACCTTTTATTCTGTTCTTCCTTGTGCCATGGCAGCTTCCTGGAGATTGCTGTTGATAGCTGCGGCCTCACTCTGTGCAGTGGCATGCAGTGGGCGCTCATGCAGTGGGTTCTTGAAGCCCACTGGGGCCGGCCAGCTTGCTCAGCTCCCTGTCTGCGTTACAGAGCACCGCTCTCTAACATCTTCAACCACAGGACACGGATGCTGGCAGATGTGTAGTCATGGATGATTCTTAGGGGGAGCTTCATTTACTTCACTACATAACAGAAGGGTTTCATTGCTCCTTTCTTCTTTCTTTCCAGATTTATCCAAGCATTTAGTCCAGAATTACAGTGATGTGGAAGAACTTATGGACGCAGGAAATATCAATCGTACCACTGCAGCGACGGGGATGAATGATGTCAGTAGCAGGTCGCACGCCATCTTCACCATCAAGTTCACTCAGGTAACTGCAGCCATGGAGCAGAGGCTCCATTCCTCAGGCCTTTCCTGGATGATTTGCACCAGCTGAGCACGGGTCATTGTTGAACCAGGAACAGTAGCAAGCAAAGGTGACTGACTGTCACTTCTTGTTAATTAGAGTTGACCATGTGCTGTGTGCTCAGCCTTTCTGCATTCACAATGATTTAAATGTCCTGATGTATATCCTTAAGAGATATTTAGCAGGCTTCCACCTTGTTCTAGGCATAAGAGAAACTTGCTCTGTGCCTAATTAAGCAAAAGTTTTCATTGTTATAAGCGCTGTGGGAGATAATGGATTTTGAGGCTGAGCAGCTGGAGGCCAAGGTGAGGAACGGGTGTAACACATTATCGCTCCACGGGCCCTGCTGGTGTTGATTATGATTAGAGCCATATTAGAGTTCCGGGAACACTTAGAGGCACTAACATAAGACTTCGTTGTGGTCGGGTGGTGGACAGCATCTTGAAGGTGACTGAAAATGGCTGAGGAGAAGTAGTTGTTACCAAAGCCAGACCACAGGAATACACAGTTGCGAGTCTTGGCTTCAGCAAGGTTTAGCAGTTGTCATTGCCTGTCCATACTGACAGTGAACACACCGGCAAACAGCCATACAGGCCTTTACTAATTTGAAGATTAGAGACAGGAGAGTGAGTCGAGTCTCCAAAGCCAGTCAAAAGCATTCTCAGGCAATTCCCTGTCCTGCTGGATCATCCCTTAGAGCCTTGCTTTACTCTACTGTGGTTTACTGGCTTGTTTCAGCTTTCTGATAGATGCTTAACCAGGATGTAGCAGACTAGTTTCTAAGAGGTTTGTAGGTCCATCAAAATATATGTTTGTTATTTTGTTGCATTTGGTTCAAAATATAAAACATAGGTTAAAGATCTTTGGAAATATATAGTTCTGGTAGGATTCAGAAACAAGATAATTTAAACTTTAGTATTTTACATCTTTAAAGATGTGGTGTGTTTTATTACATAGTGTCACATGATGTCCTACATCACAGTGTTATCATCTGTGAAGAGCCCTTGTGCCCGCAGTGCTGGAGCTCCAGAAGATCACAGCTAGTCACTTGTTTCTTTATTCTTTCCCAGTTCCCCTTAGCGGATAGTGTCATATTATTTTGGTTTCCAGACCTGAGGTGTCTTGTCTCGAGAGCTCTATTTAGAGAGCATGAGAGTCACATGTGAGAGTTCTGTTGCATTCTGTTTAATTTGGGAGGTTCCCATAATCACTGTGATAGCTAGTAAAATAAATGAACAAAAGAATCCACCTCAGAGATCTCTGCTGGGAGTGGAAAGTGATGGGGATTTGAGCACTCTGTCCTCTTCTGTGCTACATGCATATCTCTCCATAGGCAAAGTTCGACGCCGAAATGCCGTGTGAAACTGTGAGCAAGATCCACCTGGTCGACCTTGCAGGAAGTGAGCGGGCAGATGCCACCGGTGCCACTGGGGTCAGACTTAAGGAAGGGGGCAACATAAACAAGTCCCTTGTGACTCTGGGAAATGTCATTTCTGCCTTAGGTAGGTTTCCAGCCACCTCCCGCCTTATATTTCCTTGTACTGTTTTAGCGCAGAACACATTTGCTGCTGTTTGCCTTACAAACCCAGACAGCATGTTCATGTCTTTCAGAGCTAAGTTAGAGAAGGCAGAGACTTCGCCATTATCTCCTGTTTTCTTCTTCCCGCAGCTGATTTATCTCAGGATGCAGCCAACCCTCTTGTGAAGAAGAAGCAAGTTTTTGTGCCTTACAGGGATTCAGTTTTGACTTGGCTGTTGAAAGACAGCCTTGGAGGAAACTCTAAAACCATCATGATTGCCAGTAAGAATTTAAATCATACTCCTGAGCATCAGTGTTTCCTGTGAATTAAGTGTAAATATTTAAATGGAAAGTGTCTCACTGGGATGTGGCATCTTTTATATCTTAAAGAATAAATAAAGGTTCCTTGCAGTTTTGAGAATCACCCATTGGGACATACCTGTAGTTTGGAATATGCAGTTCTGTGTAGGCTTGGCATCAAGGAGGCTATAGTGGCAGTCAGACATGCTTAAAGTGCAAGACACTGGGAACGCAGGACTCATTACCTCAGCTTTCCTTCCCTGTCTCTCTCTCCTTTTCCCTTCTCACTCCTCTCCTTTCTTCACAGCCCTTGCCCCACACTGACCGTTGACATCAAGGGAACACAACCATGTATTTATCCCAGTTTTAGAGGTTAGACAGCAGTGTCAGTGTGCTGCAGTGTAAAATTAAACGAAGCTTGTAGAAGGAAGGAATTAAGTAATTTTAAAAAATTGATGGGCTCTGGGATCTTAAAGATAATTGATTTTTTAAAATCAGAAATGTAAAAGTCTTTTAATTCCTGTGCACTAGAGAAGCACAGTTCTGAAAGTTCATGTTAGCAGTTGAGAAAACCCTGCCTGTATGGGATATCTCACACCCTATCTTGAAGTTGTTCAAATGGCCGATCATAGATGTGAGAAGAGCAAAATGACATTTAATTTGGTATAGTGAACACCCTTTCCTATAAGCTTAGAGAATTTTTTTAATATTCATTGCTGTAGCAATGAATATTTAGTCTTTCTTGTGACCTGGGGTTGATCTGACTTTTAAATTACAAACCAACTTTGTGTTAAATGAAACATGGAGTGCTAGATGAATTATTTTTCATATTCATTCTTCACAGCCATTTCACCTGCTGATGTCAATTATGGAGAAACCCTAAGTACCCTTCGCTATGCAAATAGAGCCAAAAACATCATCAACAAGCCTACCATTAATGAGGATGCCAACGTCAAACTCATCCGTGAGCTGCGAGCTGAAATAGCCAGGCTGAAAACCCTGCTCGCTCAAGGGAATCAGGTTGAGTTTTTCTGAGATTTATAGATAATTTTCCTTGAGTAATGGCATCTATTTCTAGATCTTAATGAGACAATTATCCTGTGGTATTGATTTGAGTAAATAAGTACTAAGTAAAGCTGCAGATGAGTTAGCCAGTCGCTATATCAGCTTCCTATCAGCCTTTGCATTCCTGATGCACACGGGGTGTAAGATTTCATCCACCAAGCCTTAAATGATTAAATATCTAATAGTTATCAATTATGGATGGAGATTTAGCATGCGATAGGATTAGTGCTTATAATCTCAATTTGTAAAAAAAAAATTCAGATGGTTAAAATATTATTTAAGATTTCACCCATGCATTTTATGACTATAGATGTATTTTTGCAGAGGGAAGACGTGTGGGAACACCTTTCTGAGTCTTGTCTCACGTTAGCCCTGTCACAGGTGGCTGCAGTGACTCAGGAGTGCCTCTGACATTGTCTGTGGCCTGGCTGTGATGCTGTAGTACAGAGCCTTGCATGATTGCTGACATGCTCTCACTTCAGGATCTTTGAATTCTGGAGAAGAAGTTGTGTCCTCTTGTTTCTCACAGTCTGAGCGTGTGCATGCAGGGCTATACTCTGTGAGGACCAATGTGAGCTTAGGTAGTGCTGTGAAGAAAGGCCACCCTTGAGGGAAAAATCAGAGATAGTGTTTTTAACTCTTGCTCTTAGAAATAAAATCAAGATATATTTATATCATTCTGTATTCTTATGTGTGGAAATCTTAAGTCTATTGTTAAATTATTCATGTTGTGTAAATGAGAAATGCTTTCCCCATAAGATTATACACTCTTGATAGCCCATAATGGTTTGAACTATGGAAATATTGTCAAGATGAAATCTCAGTTTCCTGTGCCCAGATACAGAAGTCAGCCTGGTAGTCCTTTCCTTTAGGATGACAGGCAACTGTCAAACAGGACTTCTTCACTACACCTGGAGTGTCTGCACAGACTTCTTTTTGTGACAGCAGGCTTTTGGTGTGAAAGGGAGTTGTCAGTGGAATATGACACCAGGAACCACAATACTCGTTTCTATTTATACACTGCTGTTAGAATCTCCTCTACAGAGAAGAAGGCCTTTTAAAATGATTACTGTGGAAGGAAAGTATTTGAGAAATGCTGGGCTGGAGAGATGGCTTAGAGGTTAGGTGCACTGGCTGCTCTTCCAGAGGTCCTGAGTTCACTTCCCAGCAACCACATGGTGGCTCACAACCATCTTTAATGGGATCTGATGCCCTCTACTGGTGTGTCTGATGACAGTGACGGTGTACTCACATACTTAAAAAGAGAGAAAAACTACATGCAGCTGCTTTTACTTGATCTTTGAAGAGGATGTGTTGAGGGAGAGTGGGTATGCACATACCCTGCCACACATGGGGTCAGAAGACAGCTTAGCTTCTAGGATGGAGTTTCTGTCGGCAGGAGTGGTGGCAAGTGCCTTTGCCCACTTTTTTAGTTAGGACTACTATTGCTATGCTGAAACACTATAACCAAAGGCAAGTTGTGGAGCAAGGGTTTATTTGACTTACATATCCATATCACTGTTCAACATGGAAGAAAGCCACTGCAGGAACTCAAACAGGGCAGGAGCTCAGAGGCAGGAGCTAATGCAGAGGCCACAGAGGAGTGCTGCTTACTGGCTTGCTTCTCATGGCTTGCTCTGCCTGTTTTCTTAGAGAACTCAGGACCACCAGCCCAGGGATAGCCCCACTCACAATGGGCTGGTCCCTCTCCTATCAATCACTCACTGAGAAAATGCCCTACAGACTTGCCTACAGCCAGATCTTATGGAAGGATTTGCTTGAGATGACTTTAGCTTGTGTCAAGGTGACATAAAACTACTCAGCACACCCACTGAGCTATCTCAGAGTCCTGTCTTGTGTTTGCTTTGTTTGTGGTTGTGTTTGTTCTGTTTACTTGTTTTTGTTTATTCCTCCTATTTCTTTTTGAATTAATGTCATTGCTTAACAAAGGATAAGAAGTGAAGGTGGAAAAATCTATTTAGAATATATTTTGATAAATTTAGCATATACCTTATCATGAACATGGGAGTCTAATTCAAAATAAGGAATATTCTGAAACTATAAATCTTTGAGATATTACAAGCATATCTTATTTAGTTAAATTTGTGATAATTAACAAAATAAAAAATGTTCTTAAACACTCATTTAAAAAAAAAATCTCTGAGTAAGGAACTGGAGAGATGGCCTGGTTAGTTGCTTATATAAAGCCAGGGCAGGGGGTGACTGCTTGGAGATAGCAGAACCCTGGGAGCTGTGGACCAGCTGGCTTGACTTAAAGTATGAACTTCCAGGCCTGTGAGAGACAGACTTCAAACAAGCAAAGTTGGAAGATACCTGAGGACCAAGTTGCTTGCCCTCCAACTTTTCACATGTGTGCACTTGCACACACCCCCCCCCACACACACAGACACACACACACAGACACACAGACACACACACAGACATACACACACACAGACACACACACACTCAGACACACACACACAGACACACACACACACAGACACACACACAGACACACACACACACACAGACACACACACACACACACACACACTCATCATCCTGCATTCACTTTCTCTCCAAAATAATTTTGAGTAAGTCTTTCTGAGAATATTTCTCTATTTCTAGAATATTCTACTTCAAATTCTCTCATAGTTCTTTGAGAGTGCTAATTTAACTTCCATTTTTAGAATTGTTTATTTAAGGAAAGCTAAATACAAATCAGTTCTTATTTTTAGTAATTTTTGTATATTGAAGTTGAAGAGATCATGTGCCAAACTTTTAAAGATACAATTTGATAAAACAAAAGATTCTGATGTGTATTTACTTCTCTTATTATTCAAAATATATGTATATAGAGAGAATTTTTACAAAAATAGTATCTAAGTACAGAGAAATTGCATCTCTCTCTCTCTCTCTCTCTCTCTCTCACACACACACACACACACACACACGGTTGCAAGGATTTCAGAAGCTTAAGTCTCTCATCTCCCTGTACCATTCTTGAGAACAGAGTTTCACTATCATTTTTCAGGCTGCTCTTCGTCCTCTTGCCAGGGCCCACCTGGCTGTCCTTTCCAGGGCACCTGTCTTCCTCTTTGTTTGAGGAAGCAAACTGCAGAGCTTTTGGATTTGCCTGCTTTTGTTCTCTATGTACATGGTCTCTTGACATCTGTGTTCTTCAGATCCAGTGTCTTTCATTGAGCATCACGTTTATGAGGTGCATTCATGCTGTTACATGAAGGTGAAGAGCTACTTACTCCTATTTATTCTATTACACAGACATTCCCTAGTTCAGCTTCCATCAGTTTTTGATTTACTTCTGGGGCTTTCCTATCTGACTTACTTTGCCTTCTAGTGCCATACAGATATACTTCTGTGACACATGTGCCTAAGAAGACTTGTGTCAGTAGTGTACATATTAAATGCATCGGTTTTGGAGGTGCCTCCAGCTTTTAAAGTAGTTGTGCCATCCCCATTTCTCAGCAGCATGCACCCATTTTGCCTGGTTTAGTCTCTGCAGGTGCTTGCTTGGCCTCCATGCTGTCCACTTGTCACTAACTATTTTGATGGCTATGTGCCGCAAAATGGTTTACTTTGTACTTTTCACATGATTAATGCAGTTGGCCTCTGGGTACATTCTTTTGTCAAGTGCTTTGTTGTATTCACAAATCTTTTCACTTTTAATTTTATAGAAAGGAAATGTTTCAATTCCCAATCCTTCACAAATATAGAAGTCAGTTAATAAAAATAGATATGAAATGAACAATGAGAATTAAGCAGCAAAGAATACCTTGGCTAAGCTCAGAAGACAGAGGCATAATGGACTCCTCATTCTTGTAGCCAGGCCCAGTGTTAGAATGGAAATAGTAGAACAACTTGCAGAGGCTTTTAAGAGGTGTTTGAGACGAGGGCACAGCGTAAAGTGAAGGTAGTGGTGCTTGAGGGAATAGGTAGAGTCCTATTAGTTAACCACAGAGGAGGAGAATGCAGCGAAGAGAGCAATGCATTTAGCCCAAGAAAAGATTACTTTGTCCTGATGTAGAGTGCAGTTATCAGTTAAAATCAGTTAGGATATCTACTTTCAAGAAGGAAAACACAAAACATTTGGAAATACATTTGACTCAAAGAACGCTCTCATTCCATGAGAGCAAGGCTGGCAGAATTTAGTGGAGAGGCAGCAGGTGCACATAACATCGCAGGCATTTGCTATAATCAGCACAGTTCAGACTAAGAATGAAGCTGCAGTGCAAATGACCTAGCACGACTTCCCTTGCTATGGAAGGATAAATAACAGCATCACAACTTAACAGGAAAGGGAAGAAACAGTGTAGGCACAAGTTGTAGAAAAATTGTTTCAGATTCCAGAACATGTGGGAAATGTCCAATACAATGAATACTGTTGAGTATACAGCATCTTAGCAAAGGGCTTTTGTTTAATTTTCATATCTGTAAACTGGATAAAAGTGGGTGCCAGCTGTATAACCAGGCAGCATTTATAATGATAAAAATAATCCTGAACACGATGGATTTGACCCATGTTAAGATGGACAGTAGATAAGCTTGAGATGGCAGCTGAGATGCTATACCTTTGGGTCTCCTGAGGCAAGTCTCTCAGAAGGCCCCCGGAAGGTGTGCGCGTGGTGTTTTCACTGGACTGCTGCTATGGCCTATAGATTTCAAAACCAAGGTGGGCTGCATACATGCCCATGTGAATCTCTACCCTGTGTGGGTAGCTGAAGGAGTACTCTAGAGACTGCCACCCTCTGAGTTCAATGCTTTCACTTCCCCACTGAGTACTTATGTCCTCTGTTCATCAAAGAGTCCCAGTGTGGCCCATAGTCATCCAATTAGACGGAGTAGTTAGCTGAACTGAAGAAGACCTAAGAAAGGTAGATAACAGTGAAAACTATGCTGGTACCGTAGGTAAGAATCACATGATGACCGAGGAATTTCCCACCAGGGAATTTATCCTTTTGATACGGCCATGCATACTATAGGCAGTTAGTGCAGGAAAAGTCATTGTAACATTGCTGGTAAAGCACATGATTCAAAAAACCTGCATTGACATCAGTCAGGAAAGCACCAACAGCTTACCCATGCAGTGAATGCCAAGCAATGGAAGTAAAATCTTTAAAAAGAGAATAAAAGGGTTTATCCAAATATTCTTAAAATATTGTCTTAAAAGAGCCAATAGGATAATTGGCTTATGCCGTTTTCACTTACTATAACTGTAAGGAGCCATTTAGGAAAGACTAAGGCTATTGGGTGGCCTTCTTAGAGGTGGCCCACTGTCTTGTGTGGCTTACCTGGGTGAGCTCTGAAAGGCAAGGTTCCAAGAGACTTCATCTCAGGATTGCTACTTGCAGCTGATGTGCTTTTCCTGTCACTATTACATGGCATTAGTTCACCCTATTGAGCAGATTTCCTACAGATCAACATAAAGGTGAACCTTCATGAATTAATGCTGTTTAGGTGAATTAATGATTTCATAGCATTCCTGATTTGGTTCAGATAATTTTAGGAAGAAAGCTTTAAGATGGTTTTTTTTTTTTTGTTTGCTAGAAAGATGTAATAAAGTTAGAATCAAGAATAGAATGTGTCCACTCCTAATTAATAGTAAATAAAGGCTGCAAAATAAGAAATACAGTGAGCTTTCATAACTACACAAAAAAGAGATAGGGGCTTGGGACAAATTTGTGTTCAGGGAAAAACATTCAGTTCCGAGGATGAAGCTACAGGTGTACACTGTGATAAGTCAAGGCCATGTAAAAACTGTTACTTTAAACTTAAAATGAGCATACAGTGTGAAATACTGTTTCAAACTTGTTATTGATGTCTTTCTGTAACTGCCCTTGTATGTACCATTTTATCTATGAGGTAATTCTTTCTTACGTAGAGAATTTTTGTCTAAAGGCTATAAAACGGCTGAAAGCAATAAAGAAAAGTGGTGTAGTCATTTTCCACTTCAGCTGGCATATGTGTTGTCTGGGTGAGTGACTTCTTTCCTTTCCTTCTTTTCTCTCTGGTTCAAAAAAAGTTAACAAGCATCAAGGCTCTCACCTGACTCCTGGCTGACTCACCAGAGAAAGGAGCTCTATCAATAAATCCTTTTATTTAATTCCCCACTGCTAAATAGCATGTGTTAATTCAGTAGAAATTAGCACTTACTTAAGCACAATGATGAGTTAAAGAGTTATGTTCTTAGTGCTTATTAAAGCACAGGATAGCAATAAAGTGTTAAGTTCTTGGAGTTTATTTAGGCACAGTACATGAGCAGCTAAGTTTCCCCAGTACTTATTTAAGCACAGAGAGTTAAAGAGAAAAGAAGCCAGCAGTTTTCAGTCGCAGCATAAGCAAGAGAGTGTTAAGTTTCCAGAAGCCATCAGCTTTTAGTTCCCAGTACAGTTAGAGGGAGTTACAAGCAGGGGATCGTCAGACTTTTGTCTTTTGCCCAACTCTGTGTTACACCTCAGTTCCAAACCCCAAAAGGCTGGGGCTGGCCCCTGTTAATAACCCAATATAAACATGGTTCTATTAAGAACTTGTTGCCTGGGTGCTGGACTCTTTCTGTTTGCTCCTGTGATGTCTCTGGTAGCAATTGCAGCAGACAGAATAGGGCACTTGTGCTTCTGCCCCTCAGGTCCAGCCTTAGTTATTAAACATGCATGTGAGCGCCAGGCTGTCTGCCCACTGGTTCTAGGATCCCGCAGACTTTGCAGTATATCAGTCACTTCAGAGTTTACACTCTGCAGCATGGGTAAAGAGATGAACATAGGTTATAGCATAGCCAGGCCACACACTGGATGCCAAGCACAGTGAAACAAGTGAATTCGTTTGTGTCCCTCAGTGTGGATGCACTATTAAGCAGGACTTGGGTGTCTTAGTTTTTGAACTTTGTTCTTTGTGTGCATCAGAGAAAGGAGTTCTTAAAACTGTAGGGATTAAGATGACTTTTGTGAAATGTGGCTGCTATGGCATTTGTAGTGCAGATGTAGGTTCCAGACTGTGATGTCTTTGCTTTGGTATTATAGCATATGGATTAGTGATTAGCATATTGATTAATGATAAACAATACTTTGGGGGATATGTGAGAAATTGCCTTTTATAACCATTATATTAATATAATTTTATAACCGTTAATATTTTTTAGGAAACTCTTTGGTAATGTGGGGAAATCCTTGAAGTGCATCATTTTTGTTTACTAACTGCTGATGTCTTTGCCATTTAAATTGTAGATTGCTCTCTTGGACTCCCCTACAGCTTTAAGTATGGAGGAAAAACTTCACCAGAATGAAGCAAGAGTAAGTGATGGCTTGACTTATTATTTTATTTTAATTTCAACTTTGACATTATTTTTTAAGTCCATGTTTGTTACAACTTGAGACTGTCCCTGAGTTCTGGCCATTGAGTAGGACACTTGTGCTTTCCCACTGGTTGGTACATAACTGTCTTCATTATACTTATCTCTAATCCCAACCCTATGGCCACAGTCTGGTTTTTGTGTTTGAGACAGAATATCACTGTAGAGTGTTGGCTGTACCTGAATTCATGGTGTTTCTGTCTCAGCCTTCAGAATGCTCTATTTACAGGCGTGCACCCCCACATGTGGCCCATGATAAAGCTTCAAGATGAGCAATAGTTAGCTTTTTATGTATTGCATGTTTACAAGTTAGTACACAGAATATAACAGGTACATAATGACTTGCTGCAGTTAGGGTCACAGCAGGCCTCCTTACAGAGAGTGGGGCCACCGAACCAGCAGAGCAGGCAGAGACCTAGACAGGAGGCCCCAGTTAACATTCCTGAGACCACAGTTATCCCCACTTAAAGCTATGTGCTGTTGAGCTTTCTGGAGCCCTTGACTTTTGCCAGTCAGCATTTGGACTGCAAATAACCATGTCTGGGTCAGGGCCCAGTTAGGAGGCAGAAAGGGAACAGAGTGAGGGACCAGAGGTGAGGGTGCTCTGTCAGAGGGTCATGGTGGATGGAGGTCTGGCTTTGAGGCTTGCATTTTTAAAAACAAGCTTATGGCTGACTTGGTTCTATCATGTTAATTTTTTTAAAATGCCCTGTGGGAAGAGAGAAACAGATAATAAAAGCTGTTTAGGAGTTCATTTTTTTTTCCTGGTGATGAATGATTAAAACAGCCCTAAAGAAAAACATGTGGTCTGATGGTAAACACTAAAGAGCCACAGTGTGAGAGGTTCAAATCGAGCTCTAGTTAGGAACTTGTTCATACTCGGTAGGGTAATTGCTTTTGTTAATATCTAATAATAGTGTCAGTGAAGACGTCCATTTTTTAATTCTTACTTTTCTCATGAAATTTTATATTTTACCTCTTCTAATCCTAAGTGCAATGTAAGGTCTGTGTGTGGTTGTTTATCATTTACAGGTTTCAGGAATGATCAGCAAGTTAATAGAAACCAATGAACATATTAGAGTGCGTTCTTCATGCTGTGATGGGGATGGTTGCCCATCGCAATCGTAACGTTCTCTAAGTGCTTGCCTAGTTTTTCCTGACCTTTCTAATTGCTTGCCACCTGTTTTATTATTCACTCCCATTGTCAGAGATGAAGCACATACTTGGATTTTGTTAATGTTTTTAATAGAGATTATCTGATTTAAACAGTGATAACTCCAAGGCATACTTAGAACTTTGTAAAAGCTCAAAGTATTTGATTATATTTGAAATGAATGAATTTTTACTTTTTTTTAATTGAAAAAAATGTTTCACACAGGATAATCTGATCATGCTTTCTCATCCCAGAGCCTCTGTACTTCACCCCTCCCCCACCCAATTTCACACTTTCTGTTTTAGAAAGCAAACAGGCTGAAACCAAATCAACTCAACTAGCCAATCAAAAAACCAACCCCCTCCCCCCTCTCTGCACACACACACACACACACACACACACACACACACACACACACACACACTCACTATCACCCACTTGGCCCTGGGGCCCCATCTTTGATAAAGACACCCCATTTATAACTAAAAATCTCTCTATATCTGTCCAGATGTGCGTCTCTTTGCTATTGATTGGTTCATCTTTCTTCAGTAAGGACATTTTTACATATGGTGGTAGAAGGCATATCATTTGCTGAATGTTTTCTATTCATGTGTCTTCTCATTCGTTAGTATAAACTAGAAGATCGAGTATTGTTACTCTTCCCCTAACTCTTGTAGGAGAAAAGCCATAAGAATATCCTCTTCTGAAAGATTTGTTTTTAAAACAAAATGCTCCAGTGGTCACATGGCACACTGCTGTCCTTTGAAGGATCCATGGGAGCGTGAGTGGTTTCTGACAATCACTCCAGCCTTATCAAAGCATTTGAAACAGGCAGGAAATGATATGGAGGGGCAGGTGTCTCTTCACCTGTGTGTTTTCTTCACAAAGAAGACAGATCTTGACACAAATAACAATCACTAGTAAAAGGAGGAACATCTAAAATGTTGATTTGGAACCCATAGTTATTTGTGGTAAGGAAATGGCTGCTGCCTGTCAGTCAGATAGGTTTGTTTCCCCCTAGTTGGTGACCACCACAGATCCCCATTTCCTTGGCAGCAACACACTGTTTAGTGGAGATTGCTGTGCTTCAGGGATCATGGAGATAGAGTGCCTTTCCCTTAGGAGTGGGTAAAGCAGGTACCTCACAGGAGGGGTCTCGGGTTGGGGAGAGCAGGAGCTTACGGAAGGTGGTTTGTGCTGTCAGGATTGGGTGACAGAAGGTGAACCCTGAGAGGCCAGCCGTCCCTGCCCTGTAGCCACTCCTTTAGTTCCATCTCTATTTTGTTCCACACAGTGTGCTTTTCGTTCCAGTTTTTTCTGACTGCTGGATTCGGATATTACTTTTTTTTTTGCTTGTTAATGAATTAATCATGAGGATCATCTAAAACATTTTCTGGAACTGGATGAAAACTTGATTACTTTGAGAAACGCTCACCAACTGTGTTGAACTCAACTATGGAGCCCTTTCCTTCCCTGAGTTACAGCCCACTGAAAAGGAACTGATTTTTATCAATAGAATTTTGCTGTGTCTGAAAGAATCAAGTGAAGAGGCATCTTTTTTCCCCTTTACCCAAAGGTAGAATGAGATTTATAAACCCCATTAATTAGCTACAAAAGCAAATTATCTCCTAAAAGAAAGCTGCAGCATCCAAGGTGATTTAATCACCACATCCGATTAGGAAGTAAAGCAAATGGTTATTTCTTAAAGTAAGGCCAGGGAGAGTAAACACACTTAATGTCTTACGGTCATCCTGGGAGTTGTAAGTGATTAATAATTCAAAGAAGTCACTTCTGTAAGTCTACCTGTGTGTGTATGTATGTATGTATGTGTATGTATGTGTGTGTATATGCATGCTCACAGGTACACACACATACACATACATACACCTAGTTCATATTTGCATAGTATATATACATTTATGAACTTTCGAGTAAACATGTTAATTTTTAATAAAATCATTATATGTTTATGTTTTTGTTCCTAGGTCCAAGAATTGACCAAGGAATGGACAAACAAGTGGAATGAGACCCAGAATATTTTGAAAGTAAGAACTGTGAAAAGTGTCTTATTCTTTCTGTGCCACTGTGCCAGCTTAAGTAGGTACCTCCCTCTCTCATCTGAAATATGGTTGTTTGGGCTTTACTTAAAGTAAGATCGATGAAGCTGATTGGGACCTGTGGCAGGTGGCCTTGAGGTTAGTTTTGAAGTTGTGTGTGATGGTGATTATGCATCACAGCTGGGAGTTGTGACATGCATGGTTACCGTGGTATTCCAGGCATACCCTTTTATTTGTTGGAGTTTCTCCATTTTTTGCTCAGTACATTTAAAATCTTACTGTTCAAGGAAAATGCAGTTTGTTTCTAATTTTGTTAAAGTCAACATAAAAGCAATATATTAAGAACAAAATGGATTTATGATATTGTTATAGAATACACTTGCATAGCATGATTAGATTACAGGAATTTCTAGACTACTGCTTTCCCGTCCAGTTTCTCCCGGTCTCAGTGGCTAGATGGTGGTTATATGCATTTCTGCCAACACTCCCTGTGAAAGGACATCTGTAATTTTGGTCTCCATTTTTCGTGCTCTGTGCTACAAAATGGGAATTTTCTTGTTTATATTTTGGCTCATTTAAATGGTAAAAAGACCACTGCACTGGATTTGGAGAAGAGTTTGAACTTTGTGCTTTGATGCATGTGGTTGCTTGTCTAAAAGAAGGCCACTCAGGGCTGTTGTGCTGGGCTTGCTTCCGAGGTCAGCTGCGTGTGGCTGCAGTACATGAAGGTGGATGTTCTCTGTGTGAAGTACATCTGTACTTACTGGTTTGTAGGGCAGACTTGAAGGCCTGGATTAGCCACTGAGCCTCATCCTCAGCAGACTCAGAGCCAGGGGCACAGGCACTGTATCTACTTCTCTTTTTGTGGGCCAGGTGGCTCGTGCCACTCCAGGCTTATGAAGAGCCATGGAGGTGGCGGTGGTACTCAGCTTCTATTCAATGGAAGTTTGTTGATGGCCCTGGGGACTTGTTTGCAGGAGCACACATGGCAGTGTTAAATGAGGGCTTTTACATTCAGGTCTCCTGTTCCTAAGGAGAAAGGCATGCTATTTTGAGGTCCCATGTTTCAGCATTGTTTTCTTTTTGTTGTTGTTGTTGTTGTTTAGAATTTATTTATTCGCTTATTATTTCAGTAGTGCTCTGGTTTAAACTCAGAGTTTTAGACATGCTAGCAAGCACTCTTCCACTGAGCCACACTGCAGCCACCTTTGTTGAGAGACAGCGCGTGGAGCATGAAGCTGAACAGACTTCATTCACCTCTCTGGATAGCCATGGTAGAACCAGCGCTGCCTGGGAGGTGTACGCATTTGTTCCTGAAGTTGAAACTGCTCTGAGTGGTACAGTAGCGACCTCTAAAGCCCAGGGCTTTTGACCTTTCATGACAAGGTGTAACTTCCCTCAGGAAATTTGCAAAGATGCAGAATTAAAAGTGCCCTATTTAAAGAACAAGAGACATCATGGTTAATAAACTCTTTGAAAATTATTAGTGGAAGTCATACGTGGTGGGACTAGAGGCATGGCAGCAATAAATTGTAAGCCTTAAACTTCATTTCCTGCTGCTGCTGGTGCTGCTGCTCCAGCATCTCTCCCCTGTACTTTCAGTGTGCAGTTGCCTTGGACCGAGGCCCCTACGCTGGATTTTGTGACCTTTCTGTAAAATCACAACAGTGAAAACTGGAATTTTCCATATAGTTTCTTCCCCTTCTTAAAGTGATTCTGGGCCTCGAAGTTAAATCCTCTGATTCGCATCCCAGATTACAGTCATCTCCTCAACTTTACTTTTCAAGGCTTTTCAGACAGACAGGAGAATGTGTGCTGTTAAGGGTTATGTCAATAACACGGACAGTGTCCAGTCCTCCCCTTCCTGTCTGGACCTCCTCCCAGTCCAGCTCCCACAGTTCCTCATCCCATTCTTCTTCCCCTCTGCCTCTATGAGGGCGCTTCCCCCTTCCCAGGCATCCCCCTTCTTTGGGGCCTCAAGTCTCTACAGGATTAGGTGCATCCTCTCCCTCTGAGACCAGACAAGGCAGTCCTCTGCTGTGTATGTGCTGGGGGCCTTGAACTGTAGTATGTCCCATTAAGTTGATCACATGCGCATGGAGCCACTCTTGCATACAGTGCTGCATGCTTCCCTTCCTGTCCTGATGTGAGACTTTAGGTTAATTTATTAGCAGACACCATGTTTTCAGTAAGGTAAGGTAAGCCTCTGTCCTTGCATGGAAGCATTAGCATTGCTGTCAGTGTGAAGGCCCATGGAATATTGAGCTTCTTTGCACTTTACCACATTCTGAACTCTCAGTGCTCAGAAGGAAGGGATGACTTGGTTCCCTTCTTTCTACACCCAGCCTGTGACTTCCCTTGCTTCAGAATAGTGAAATTCAAGGCCTGGCACAGGACAATGGCAGACCCTTGGGTACACAAGCATGCTCTGATCAAAGGTGCTGACTTTTTTTAGTAGCCCTGGTAGCAGCATGGCCGCCATGGCTGGAGCCCAGGCTTTGCTCTGTGTGACACTTACTTCCATATATTCTAGTTGTCAGTTTCGAAATTGTGCTTGATGCCAACTGATTCCCTGGGTTCAAGGTAGCAGGATAAGGCATGATAAGCTGACTTCACTTTGGAAGTAATTCATTAGAGTTTGATTTTGTCGTTTTAGAACAGTGGTTCTCAACCTTTCTAACTCTGTAACCCATAAAAATCAATTCATTGTTACTTCATAATTGTAATTTTGCTACTGTTATGATTTGGATTTGTAAGTGTATAATATACAGGATTTCTGATATGTGACTCCTATAGGGGTTGTGACATACAGGTTAAAACAATAGTCATACTGGGTCAAGATCTACCCTCTGTGGCCTCAGCTAATTAATTTTAACTTAATTAAATATCCTGTCTATGAATGCAGCCATATCGTGAGGAACTAGGGCCTAGAGCCTCAGATGTGAACACTGGGGCCACACAGTTTATAGCCTTGATCGATAGAGATGTGGGGATCTGGGAAGAAGCACCACCTCCTGCTGTGGACCTCGGTCCCCTGTGCTTTCCACTGCACTCCTCTCCTATTTGAAAGCCACATGCACGGAGTTTTGTTTTGGGGAGGAATATGTCTGGATTCTCTGTATCTTAGCCTACTGTGACTTGGGTCTGTTAGAACCTGGTCTGTTCTAAGTGTGGCAGTATCAGCAGCATTTGTGAGGTGGAAACAGCCGTCAGTCTGCCCACCTCTCCATGTGGTCTGCTTTAGAATCTGCATTTTAATCAGATGCCCAGGAGCGTGTTTGTACCTTCATGTTTGAGTGCTGACCTAGATCTGCCATGCTGGGGAAAGGTGGATACCTCCTGGATTCTTTGGCCTTGCATCCATTCTGCTCTGTCTGTACTATGGGAGGCTGACCTCCACAGAGTGCCCCTTTCCAGGCTCTTCTGAGCCAGTGGGAGACTAAAAGCATCTCTAGTGGCAGATACCTCTTCTCCATGGCCCCAGGTCCTGCCAGTAAGGACTAGCTCCTGATGGTTATGGTTTTACCTGGCAACACTGCCTCCAGAAAACAGGCCCCCTTTTCTGCCCCTCGTTTTGTAGTGGCATCAGCTTCCTGTTGCCTGTGGTGACTTCACCATCCACTGTAGCTTTCCAGCAACTCTTTTACAAGTGACAGTAACCACAACTGAGTGGCCAGTGCTTATATTGAGGTCCCTGGGGTTTAAATTCTGAAATAACTTCTATTCTGTGGTTAGCCGTGACTGATGCCCAAGTGTGCTTGCACCTGGCTACAGGGTACACTACCAACTTCTCAGGGCATACGCCCCTCCTTTCCTTTTTGTCTCACTGGTTCCTTTCAGAAAGCCTGCCTCCATGTGATTTGCATGTTGGCTGAATTTAACTACAACTGGGCTGCCTCTGGTATGGATTCAGCTTCTACAAGTCCGGCCATCAAGAGCTTAGAGTGTGCTTGTCTTGGCTCTCCTTTTGCATAGCTATAGTGCTGTGCCCACAGCGATGGTGTTTAGAGCTATACATGAAACAGCTACACAAAACCCCTCAGCGCGTCTCTTGGTCTGGCACATTACAAATCCCATATGTTATAGGACTGATGCATTTTTTCGAGCTTTCCTCTTAACAGTGGGATTAAGAAAATTCTTTCTTCATCCGAATACCCTATGACTCCTTCTTCTTTGGCTTATCAGCTTTGCACACATTTATTTCTCTGTGCCAGAGTCCTATAAGTTAAAGAAAAATGCCCAAGTTATGTTATCCAACTTTTAAGGAGTTCCTTGAGTTCTGTGCTTCAAGATGAATCCTGACAGTTAGGACTGCAACACATGGCTGGTAACTGTGCGGCAGGAGAGAGCGTGTGTGTCTGGAGCCTTGCTCCAGCCAGGGGCTTTCAGCTAGGTGGTGCTTCTGGTCGGTTCTCTCCAGCCTTGGTCAGTCTTCTTGCTTTTCCACAGACTGCGTGCCTTTCTTGTTGTAGGCATAGTCTCTGATCACTCCAGTGTCTGGCTGGAGTTTTGTATTTTCTCTGTCCTTCATAGAGCTTCTAACCATGTCAGAGAATAAGCAGGTTGCTTTCTCACAGACCCCCACACTGGCAGTTTTCTGAAATGTGTAGTAATTGCATAATAGTAGCTTGAAGGGTTTTTCTTTTTTAGATTTTAATTATGTGGAATTATTGTATATCTTATACCCAGTTGGTATTTGCTCTGCTGAATGTAGTGGCTGGGCCATATTTAGACCTACATGATTGTGAGATCAGAATGCAAACAGTTCAATTCTAAATTGTGCTGGTAGCTCACTAGTCCTTTTCTGGGGGATACATGAATTTGGGGAACCAGCATTCATGGCTGGGATGGGGATTATATTGATGGAGCCTTTTCTCTTTCAGAGCTTCTTAAGTAACAGAATATAATAAAATGCCTGGCTTAAGGTTTTCTGAGTTTAAATTCCATGGAGAAGCATGCTACTTATGTTTTATGCCAGAATGAATCAGCTGAGCTGCTTGTCTCTGCAAGATTATGGCAATCTATAAAAGAGTTTTCCCCTGGCTTGCTGCAGTTTCCTGCATGAACTGGAGAGAGGATGGATTTGGAGTAGACTAATAACTGGGCCACCACTTGGCAGGTTCACAATGTGGTAGATTTGCAAAATAAGTTTCCTGCGGTTCTCTGGATCTTCCTGGCCAGGGCACTGGATCCTCTGCTTTCTGGAAAACCTACACCAAAACATGGGAAGTCACTTCTACATTTACTATGATTACCACAACCACTGGGACCACTGCTGCTGCCGCTGCTGTTTCTTCTTCTTCCTCTTTTCTTCCTCTTCTTCCTCCTTCTCCTCCTCCTCCCCCCTCCTTCTTCTCCTCCTCATTTCCCTCTTCCTCCTCCTTTTTTCCTCCTCCTCCTCTTTCTCTTCCTTTTTCTCCTTTCCATCCTCTTCCTCCTCTTTTGGTGTTATCTTCCCTGTTCTTGGCATAGGAACTAATGTCTGGGATAAGATACTATTTATGGTCATAAACTTTTGAGACATTACTTATAGCCATAGAGTATAGGTTTCCTTATCAAAACCATCTGGGGTTTGTAATGTGCCAGAGCAGAAAGTGTACCGAGGGGTTGTGAGTAGCTGTTACATACATGACTCAAAACACCGTGCGATCAATAGGCACAATGTTGTCACCATGCAAAGGAGAAACAAGGAACTGTATTCTGAAGATCTTGCTGATTAGGCTCTTATCAGCTATAGTTTGTTCCTGCAAGTTGAAAAATACACAAAGCAACCATGTGTTTTCAGTGGAGGCAACACACTCAGAGAGGTTCGTTACCAGGCAGTTCTATCCTAGTGTCAGCACGAATGTTAGCATGTTGGTGTAGCCTCAGAGAGGTTCATTACCAGGCTGACCATCCTAGTGTCAGCACGAATGTTAGCATGTTGGTGTAGCATGAAGTGAGATGTCTGCAGCATCAAGCGGTGATGGTCTAAAGACTGCTGCGTGGCCATTGACTGAAGCACTGCTGTACAGGACATGGCCATATTGATCCTGTAGTCGTCTGGCTGTATGGAGACAGTACTGTGATCTTCCACAGTTATTCAGGATGGGCCACGGTGGGCATTTCGGCAGTCATGGCTCTTTCTCCTTTGATTTTTCATTGGGAAAACATAGCCCAACTCAGTACCTGCTTAGTGGTGCAGGCCCTGAGCAGGTCACATGCAGGTCACTCCTTTAGAATTGATATATTTCTTGTGAGTTGAATTTTTGTAGTTAAAAAGGGGTTTTAGATTTTTTTAAAAAGAATTTGTATTAGAGATAGATAGGGATAATGGATGATCGTCCTCTCCGTGTGCTAATTGTCTAATAAACTTGGGCTACTGCCTATGCTGCTAAATAACTTTCTTTTTAAAAACATCCTCATAATAGGTCCTCAGCCTTCCTCATATTATCTTTTCCATCTCTTTATCAGTTTATGTCTTCTTCCTTCATTTATTCGTTGAGCACACATTTGTTGAGAGAATCCTGCCTTCTAGACATGGTTCTGGGCAGCCGGCACCCACTCAGAGGAAAGGAGCAAGACTGCTTGCTTACAGATTACATCTAGAGACGAACGTTTTCCTCCGCACTTTTGTCTATTCCTTTGTACAGTTCCCTTCATCCTGGATTGTCTTGTCTCATCCTCTGATTTCTGGTGGATAAAACCTGAAGTACATTTGCTGATTTAACATCACGGTCCTGTTCCCGAACTCTAGCAGGTTGGAACTTTAACGTGTAAGAGTGACAAGTCTTAACTTTTGGTTCCAATATAATTTTTTTAGGGATAGTTTATGTTAAGGTAATTTATACAGGCTTGTGTATATATATTTGCTTTGCCTCTTCTCTCCTCTCTTCTTTGGGGGAGTCCTTGACATATAGAAAGGGTTTTATGAACATGTGTGCATTAACCTATTCTGTTTGCTCAGTTCTGGACAGCAAATGGATATGGCTCTAAGGTCTGCATGGCTGTACTGCAGTGCATTACTGTAGAAGCTGTTTGGAAGAATGGGTTCAAAATGTGGTGTGAATGATAGACATTTGTGGAGATGCAAAGGAATGATGTCTAGCTGTACATGGTAGCTATCTGCATGTTTTCGTTCTCTGTTAGATTAGAAACTCTTTGAGGTCTGAAACTGCTATTTTGTTAATGTTTCTACCAAAATCTCTCATGTGCTGGTACTCTTCTTTTGTAGGAAAAATTTAGCAAATCATTGGTAGGCATGGTGTATTCTCTTATTTCTAATATGCTTAAGGACAAACTTGAGGAGTCATCTTCTGGGCTTAAATAAATAGATAGTTGTTATTTCCCAGGATTTCATGGTCCGGGTTCCCGCCATGGACTTTTAGGGCTCTCTCTTGCCCTAGAAGAGAGCAGGTATGGCAGGTTGGACATGGTTTCATCCTCACCGTTGGTAGGTGACTCCATGTCAGCTAGGACTGGTTTGACTTTGTCTACCAATATGTTAGTAATTTATATGGTGATCTCAAGGTCTGTATTGTTACAAGCAACAAGAATGTTCAAGCATTTCATTTGCCAGTGTCTCAGTTAAAGATTATAGATGGCCGAAACCAGAGTTAGCTGCAAACAGCTTAACCAAATCTACAGACACAGGTCAGGCAGCATTTATTGCTACCCCAGGCCCACAAATCTCTTCTCAACATTTTTCCAGTCTCTTTTCCTTGTCTCTTTGCCTTCCCAGGTAGCCCCATAGTTCTGAACCTGTGTGTATGCCCCTGCTGTTCATAGTAGGGAGAACTAAAGGGAGGGAGGATTCAAAGAATGAGATGTGTGTGTGTGTGTGTGTGTGTGTGTGTGTGTGTGTGTGTGTGTGTGTGTGGAGGGGGAGTTATTCAATAATGATGACTTAAGAGAGGATTACTACAAACAATCTGTTTATTCCACACACCAGTGTGGATGACCTTGTGCCTCTCTGAACAAAAGTCTCTGTCAGTACTGCCATGGGAAAATCACCTTGTCTTTGTAAAGTGTGTTCACGTATTTTGTCCTGTTAGCTCTTTCTTGATCTTAAAGCAAGTGAGAGAAGGATGCTTCTGCCCTTCTGCAGTGCGCTCTTGTTGACTTTTTAACCTTTCATTAAGGATCCACTCTGGCTGTTAATTTCCATCAGATTGTGTTCTCCCATTCCAAACTTCTACTCCTAGAGCTGTTTTTTAAAATGAAAGGCAAAGTACTGAACAGAGTTCCTTGTTCTCTGCAGCTGGGACATGATAATTAATAGGGAGGTGGTTGGTGCAGTGTTGCAGGATTGGCAGCATCAGAGGAAGCACCTAGTTCTGTTGGGGACAAGCTCCAATGTTACGAATGCCAGGATGCCCATGTTTTCCTTGGTGGATCTCACCTTACAGGAGCTGCTCACAAATAAAGGGTTTCTGGATGAATGCTGGTTCTTGCTTTTGAATAACAAACATCTCTGGGACAAAAGGCCAAGAATAAGTCCAACACACCTTGTTAAATATTCGTACTGTCTGATAAATTATTTTGAATACATAGGGATCTTTTATTTTGATTTTTGACAGTGAGGCATGTATGCCTATGGGCTCTTACTGAATGTTTATTGCCACAGTCAGGGAGGAAAAGATTCCTATGGAATTCTATGGAGTCATATGGATGTGCACCTGTACTCATTGGGTGCTGGGACCGTGGTTTCATTGGCAAGGAATCTTAAGGAATGCCTATTCACAGTACAGATAAGTTTATTGTCCTAGTGCACATCTAACTGACCTGTGCTGACTTCGGAGAGCTGTGCATTTGAAACGGGGTGGAGGCAGTGCAGTCACATTGGACCTGGGAATGAGAAGTTCTTTATCTTTCTAGAATGATGACTTTTACCCTGGATCTGCCATTTACCATTTTGCTGACCTTGACCCTTCTGTTTTCAGAATGTCAAGGTAAAATGCTGGTAGTGCTGGTTCCTGTCACATGAGCTGATTTTGCTTGGGAAAAATGCTGAAAGGTCTCACACATCAGCATAGGGTTTACAGTCCCACACCCCGTGGATCCCGACCATAGCAGCTCTCTGCTCCCAGAACCCGTGGGAGATACCTTACCGCCTGGTCAGGTGGGCACTCCTGAGGCTGCAGAGCAGAAGAGACCACCAACACTGCCACCCCTGCCCACATCCCTGGCCCAAGGAAACTGTATAAAGCCTCTGGGCTCCCGTGGGAGGGGCCCAGGTGAGCAGGAGCCCTGCCTGAGACACCGCCCGGAACCTGAAGGAAACAGACCCGGATAAACAGTTCTCTGCACCCAAATCCCGTGGGAAGGAGGCTAAACCTTCAGAGAGGCAGACACACCTGCAAAACCAGAAGAGACTGCTCTCTACACATTGCTGATTCAGAGGAAAACACGGAGGCCATCTGGAACCCTGGTGCCTGGAGGCTCCCGGAAGAGGCAGCGCCAGATCTTCCCGGTTGCTGCCACCTCAGAGAGCCGTGGGCAGCACCCAGAAGCAACTTGAGCCTCGGGACCACAGGTAAGACCAACTTTTCTGCTGCAAGTGACCTGCCTGGTGAACTCAAGACACAGGCCCACAGGAACAGCTGAAGACCTGTAGAGGACAAAACTACACACACAAAAGCAGAACACTCTGTCCCCATAACTGGCTGAAAGAAAACAGTAAAACAGGTCTACAGCACTCCTGACACACAGGCTTATAGGACAGTCTAGCCACTGTCAGAATTAGCAGAACAAAGTAACACTAGAGATAATCTGATGGCGAGAGGCAAGTGCAGGAACACAAGCAACAGAAACCAAGACTACATGGCATCATCGGAGCCCAATTCTCCCACCAAAACAAACATGGAATATCCAAACACACCAGAAAAGCAAGATCTAGTTTCAAAATCAGATTTGATCATGATGCTGGAGGACTTCAAGAAAGACGTGAAGAACTCCCTTAGAGAACAAGTAAAAGCCTACAGAGAGGAATCGCAAAAATCCCTGAAAGAATTCCAGGAAAACACAATCAAACAGTTGAAGGAATTAAAAATGGAAATAGAAGCAATCAAGAAAGAACACATGGAAATAACCCTGGATATAGAAAACCAAAAAGAAAGACAAGGAGCTGTAGATATAAGCTTCACCAACAGAATACAAAGAGATGGAAGAGAGATCTCAGGAGCAGAAGATTCCATAGAAATCATTGACTCAACTGTCAAAGATAATGTAAAAGCGGAAAAAAACTACTGGTCCAAAACATACAGGAAATCCAGGACTCAATGAGAAGATCAAACCTAAGGATAATAGGTATAGAAGAGAGTGAAGACTCCCAGCTCAAAGGACCAGTAAATATCTTCAACAAAATCATAGAAAAAACTTCCTAACCTAAAAAAGAATACCCATAGGCATACAAAAAGCCTACAGAACTCCAAATAGATTGGACCAGAAAAAAACACCTCCCGTCACATAATAGTCAAAACACTAAACGCTCAAAATAAAAAAAGAATATTAAAAGCAGTAAGGGAAAAAGGTCAAAGTAACATATAAAAGGCAGACCTATCAGAATCACACCAGACTTCTAGCCAGAAACTATGAAGGACCAGACCTAAGATCCTGGACTTGATTTAGTCAGTCATTGCCTAGACCCCCTAAGAGAACACAAAAAAAAAAAAAAAAAAAAAACAAATGCCAGCCCAGGCTACTGTATCCTGCAAAACTCTCAATTAACATAGATGGAAAACCAAGATATTCCATGACAAAACCAAATTTACACAATATCTTTCTACAAATCCAGCACTACAAAAGGATAATAAATGGTAAAGCCCAACATAAGGAGGCAAGCTATACCCAAGAAGAGGCAAGAAACTAATAAATCTTGGCAACAAAACAAAAGAAGAAAAGCACACAAAACACAACCTCACATCCAAATATGAATATAACAGGAAGCAATAATCACTATTCATAATATCTCTCAACATCAATGGCCTCAACTCCCCAATAAAAAGACATAGATTAACAAACTGGATGCATAGCGAGGACCCTGCATTCTGCTGCCTACAGGAAACACACCTCAGAGACAAAGACAGACACTACCTCAGAGTGAAAGGCTGGGAAACAACTTTCCAAGCAAATGGTCTGAAGAAGCAAGCTGGAGTAGCCATTCTAATATCAAATAAAATCAATTTTCAACTAAAAGTCATCAAAAAAGATAAGGAAGGACACTTTATATTCATCAAAGGAAAAATCCACCAAGATGAACTCTCAATCCTAAATATCTATGCCCCAAATACAAGGGCACCTACATACGTAAAAGAAACCTTACTAAAGCTCAAAACACACATTACACCTCACACAATAATAGTAGGAGATTTCAACACCCCACTCTAATCAATGGACAGATCATGGAAACAGAAATTAAACAGAGACGTAGACAGACTAAGAGAAGTCATGAGCCAAATGGACTTAACGGATATTTATAGAATGTTCTACCCTAAAGCAAAAGGATATACCTTCTTCTCAGCTCCTCATGGTACTTTCCCCAAAATTGACCATATAATTGGTCAAAAAACGGGCCTCAACAGGTACAGAAATATAGAAATAATCCCATGCGTGCTATCGGACCACCACGGCTTAAAGCTGGTCTTCAATAACAATAAGGGAAGAATGCCCACATATACGTGGAAACTGAACAATGCTCTACTCAATGATAACCTGGTCAAGGAAGAAATAAAGAAAGAAATTAAAAACTTTTTAGAATTTAATGAAAATGAAGGTACAACATACCCAAACTTATGGGACACAATGAAAGCTGTGCTAAGAGGAAAACTCATAGCGCTGAGTGCCTGCAGAAAAAACAGGAAAGAGCATATGTGAGCAGCTTGACAGCACACCTAAAAGCTCTAGAACAAAAAGAAGCAAATACACCCAGGAGGAGTAGAAGGCAGGAAATAATCAAACTCAGAGCTGAAATCAACCAAGTAGAAACAAAAAGGACCATAGAAAGAATCAACAGAACCAAAAGTTGGTTCTTTGAGAAAATCAACAAGATAGATAAACCCCTAGCCAGACTAACGAGAGGACACAGAGAGTGTGTCCAAATTAACAAAATCAGAAATGAAAAGGGAGACATAACTACAGATTCAGAGGAAATTCAAAAAATCATCAGATCTTACTATAAAAGCCTATATTCAACAAAACTTGAAAATCTACAGGAAATGGACAATTTCCTAGACAGATACCAGGTACCGAAGTTAAATCAGGAACAGATAAACCAGTTAAACAACCCCATAACTCCTAAGGAAATAGAAGCAGTCATTAAAAGTCTCCCAACCAAAAAGAGCCCAGGTCCAGACGGGTTTAGTGCAAATTCTATCAGACCTTCATAGAAGACCTCATACCAATATTATCAAACTATTCCACAAAATTGAAACAGATGGAGCACTACGAATTCCTTCTATGAAGCCACAATTACTCTTATACCTAAACCACACAAAGACCCAACAAAGAAAGAGAACTTCAGACCAATTTCCCTTATGAACATTGGCCTTAAAAATACTCAACAAAATTCTGGCAAACCCGAATCCAAGAGCACATCAAAACAATCATCCACCATGATCAAGTAAACTTCATCCCAGGCATGCAGGGATGGTTTAATATCTGGAAAACCATCAACGTGATCCATTATATAAACAAACTGAAAGAACAAAACCACATGATCATTTCATTAGATGCTGAAAAAGCATTTGACAAAATTCAACACCCCTTCATGATAAAAGTCCTGGAAAGAATAGGAATACAAGGCCCATACCTAAACATAGTAAAAGCCATATACAGCAAACCAGTTGCTAACATTAAACTAAATGGAAGAAACTTGAAGCAATCCCACTAAAATCAGGGACTGAACAAGGCTGCCCTCTCTCTCCTACTTATTCAATATAGTTCTTGAAGTTCTAGCCAGAGCAATCAGACAACAAAAAGGAGATCAAGGGATACAGATCGGAAAAGAAGAAGTCAAAAATATCACTATTTGCAGATGATATGATAGTATATTTAAGTGATGCCAAAAGTTCCACCAGAGAACTACTAAAGCTGATAAACAACTTCAGCAAAGTGGCTGGGTATAAAATTAACTCAAATAAATCAGTAGCCTTCCTCTACACAAAAGAGAAACAAGCCGAGAAAGAAATTAGGGAAACGACACCCTTCATAATAGACCCAAATAATATAAAATACCTCGGTGTGACTTTAACCAAGCAAGTAAAAGATCTGTACAATAAGAACTTCAAGACACTGAAGAAAGAAATTGAAGAAGACCTCAGAAGGTGGAAAGATCTCCCATGCTCATGGATTGGCAGGATTAATATAGTAAAAATGGCCATTTTACCAAAAGTGATCTACAGATTCAATGCAATCCCCATCAAAATACCAATCCAATTCTTCAAAGAGTTAGACAGAACAATTTGCAAATTCATCTGGAATAACAAAAAACCAGGATAGCTAAAACTATCCTCAACAATAAAAAAAACTTCAGGGGAATCACTATCCCTGAACTCAAGCAGTATTACAGAGCAATAGTGATAAAAACTGCATGGTATTGGTACAGAGACAGACAGATAGACCAATGGAACAGAATTGAAGACCAGAAATGAATCCACACACCTATGGTCACTTGATTTTTGACAAAGGAGCCAAATCCATCCAATGGAAAAAAGATAGCATTTTCAGCAAATGGTGCTGGTTCAACTGGAGGTCAACATGTAGAAGAATGCAGATCGATCCATGCTTATCACCCTGTACAAAGCTTAAGTCCAAGTGGATCAAGGACCTCCACATCAAACCAGACACACTCAAACTAATAGAAGAAAAAAACTAGGGAAGCATCTGGAACACATGGGCACTGGAAAAAATTTCCTGAACAAAACACCAATGGCTTATGCTCTAAGATCAAGAATGGACAAATGGGATCTCATAAAACTGCAAAGCTTCTGTAAGGCAAAGGACACTGTGGTTAGGACAAAAGCGGCAACCAACAGATTGGGAAAAGATCTTTACCAATCCTACAACAGATAGAGGCTTATATCCAAAATATACAAAAAGAACTGAAGAAGTTAGACAGCAAGGAGACAAATAACCCTATTAAAAAATGGGGTTCAGAGCTAAACAAAATTCACAGCTGAGGAATGCGAATGGCTGAAAACACCTAAAAAAATGTTCAACATCGTTAGTCATAAGGGAAATGCAAATCAAAACAACCCTGAGATTTCACCTCACACCAGTGAGAATGGCTAAGATCAAAAACTCAGGTGACAGCAAATGCTGGCGAGGATGTGGAGAAAGGGAACACTCCTCCATTGTTGGTGGGGTTGCAGACTGGTACAACCATTCTGGAAATCAGTCTGGAGGTTCCTCAGAAAATTGGACATTGAACTGCCTGAGGATCCAGCTATACCTCTCCTGGGCATATACCCAAAAGATGCCCCAACATATAAAAAACACGTGCTCCACTATGTTCATAGCCTTATTTATAATAGCCAGAAGCTGGAAAGAACCCAGATGCCCTTCAACAGAGGAATGGATACAGAAAATGTGGTACATCTACACAATGGAATATTACTCAGCTATCAAAAACAATGACTTTATGAAATTCATGTAGGCAAATGGTTGGAACTGGAAAATATCATCCTGGTGAAATAACCCAATCACAGAAAAGACATACATGGTATGTACTCATTGATAAGTGGCTATTAGCCCAAATGCTTGAGTTACCCTAGATGCCTAGAACAAATGAAACTCAAGACGGATGATCAAAATGTGAGTGCAGATGGCTCATGAACACAACCAGAATACAGCAAAATACAGAGGCGTATGCCAGCAGGAAACCACTGAACTGAGAAGCAGGACCCCTGTTGAAGGAATCAGAGAAAAGAACTGGAAGAGCTTGAAGGAGCTCAGACCCCATATGTACAACAATGCCAACCAACCAGAGCTTCCAGGGACTAAGCCACTACCCAAAAGACTATACATGGACTGACCCTGGACTCTGACCTCGTGAAGTTGCAATGAATATCCTAGTAAAACACCAGTGGAAGGGAAGCCCTGGGTCCTGCTAAGACTGAACCCCTAGTGAACTAGACTGTTGGGGAGAGGGCAGCAATGGGGGGGGGTTGGGAGGAACACCATAAGGAAGGGGAGGGGGAGGGGATGTTTGCCCGGAAACAGGGAAAGGAATAACATTCAAATGTATATAAGGGGTTGGGGATTTAGCTCAGCGGTAGAGCACTTGCCTAGCAAGCGCAAGGCCCTGGGTTCGGTCCCCAGCTCCGAAAAAAAAAAAAAAAAAAAAAAAAAAAAATATAAAATTACTGAATGCAGCTTGATGCAGATGCAACATGGCATTTCTTACAAGACATTTAACTTAGGTAGCTTTTTGTGTGCTTATTTACATTAAATAACTGAAAACTCAATTCTAATCAACCTTAAATAGTACAGAGTGTTAATAAGCTCACAGGGGAAAAAAAAAGTGATGAGGGAGTTAGGAATGGTTTGATCAGGGATCTGGTTGTCTGAGACTATTTTTGATTCTTTGTTTTGAGGGGCCTTACTTTACCTTCAGGCCTAGTGTTACTGACTGGCCTGAGAAGGGAAAAGTGAAGGTTGGCCAGCTTTTTGTCTACTCATCCCCCATCTGAATTTAAGTCTGAGCTTCTCAGTGACTGGTGGGTTTCTTAGCCAGTTTCTATGGTCAGGGAGATAGTACACCTGACCACCATGCTCTGCTTATCTTCATATGGGTTACCTAATTGATGGTGAGTTGGGCCCATCTTAGGGACTAGGCTGTTTACTGTAGCTAATATCCAGACCAGCTGAACTTTAGTGACACTGTCCATGTTTTCTACCACAGACACAGAACCTAGATATCAACTGTAGTGTAAAAACCAAGTACATCCAAGGCAAACAGGAGTGTAGTCATTGGCACATTCTTCTGTCCCTTAAGAGAAAACACTTTTGAGTATTTCCTTTATGAAGCTGGAATTTCATGTTCCACTAGGGAGTTCCAAGCAAAGGTCCCCTGAGCATCAGTGCTGTGGTGTGAACATTGTACAGGTAATGTGAAAGACCTCTCTGTTCTTTGTTAGGGCTGAGGTAGGGCACACAGTAAATGCCAAGTGTAGAAACATGGCTTCCTTTGGCAGATGCACTATGACTTTAAATTGAAGTTTCTATTTTCCTGCCTACCTTTTTATATCCCTTTTCACTCTTTTTTTTTCTCTTATTTTGAGACAGGGATTCAGCCCAGACTGACCTTAAGTTTTCTATGTAGCCCAGGATCACCCAGAGCTTTTGATCCTCATTGTTTACCTTCCAAGTGCTGGGTTTGTAGGCATGTGGTGATTTATGTGGTGCTGGAGTTAGAACCTAGGGCCTCGTGCCTGCTAGAGAAGCATTCTACCATCTCAGCTGTGTTCCCATCCCTCCTATATACTTTCACACTGAATTTATAGTTGACTCAGTCTTTCATCTGTACCTGTTTGGCAGGAGTTACTATGTGTGGCAATTTGGCATCCCCTGTGTTTGTGTGGCAGCAGCAGGTTTTAAGCAATTGCTTTCTCTGAGCACCCTGGTAGTTTTGCTTCCTCACTGTGTAAGGATGGCAGCCGGGTTGCTTTACTCAGACAGAGAAGCCCTGAGGTCTCTTTGCTGAAGCCACGGCTTTAAACAGCGTATGTCTGTGAGAAGACTAACTAGCAAGTGGATTTCTACTGAAAAAGGAAGTAAGGCTCTCTGGTGCATGCAGCTCCTCCTCGCCAGGGTGTCTGATGCTTACAGAAATTGAGGTGGTTATCAGTCCCTGTCATATTAGCTTGTATTT
This sequence comes from Rattus rattus, assembly GCF_011064425.1. NCBI lineage: Eukaryota > Metazoa > Chordata > Mammalia > Rodentia > Muridae > Rattus > Rattus rattus. Next base: position 122,325,653 of record NC_046158.1, on the reverse strand, counting down.
TGTGGCATCTGCTTTGTCAGGTAAAAGCAGCTTCTCGAGAAAGTTGTCTGTCACAAAGACAAGACAAGTGAGTTCCAAATATCTCTGACTTCCTTGAATTTGAACAACTGAGATGTCACTGAAGACTGTCACCTTTGCTAGCCAGCAAGCTTTATATTAATGTGTCATATTTTTAGTCCTTTTGTTTTTTATATTAAAGTAAGAATGATATCTTACTGTGATGTGATGCTCAGATGTGACTAACATCATGTTAACTGGCTGTATTACTTCTTGAAGTAGATAGGCCCACCTCATGAGAAGTTGATTTTCCACAGAGAAGTAGTTTCCATACAGATTCTCTTGGGGACATCCTCAACCCCAGGATGTTTGTGTAAGTATGTGTGTTTGTTTGTGTGAAGGGACATGTTAGTTTTGGTACACGGATTTGTGGTGTATGTGCAGGCTAAAGGTTGACCTTGCTGCCATTCCTCAGGAACTGGCATCTGTTTTTCTGAGACACACTCTCTCACTGGCCTAGAACTACTCAAGAGGGCTATGTGATCTGATCCACATTCCCTCATATGGATATTTTTCCTCCTTTTAAGAAGGAGTGGGAGCATCTGCATTTTGGTCATCCTTCTTCTTGAGCTTCCTGTGGTTTGTGGGTTGCATCTTGGGTAATTCTAGCTTTCTGGCTAATATCCACTTATCAATGAGTGCATACCAAGTGCGTTTTTCTGTGATTGAGTTACCTCAGTCAGGATGATATTTTCTAGTTCATTCTATTAGCCTGTGAATTTCATGAAGTCATTGTTTTTGATAGCTGAGTAGTACTCCATTGTGTAGATGTACCACATTCCTCTGTTGAAGGGCATCTGGGTTCTTTCCCGCTTCTGGCTATTATAAATAAGGCTGCTATGAACATAGTGGAGCATGTATCTTTGTTATATGTTGGAGCTTATTTTGAGTATATGCCCAAGAGAGGTATAGCTGGGTCCTCAGGTAGTAGAATGTCCAATTTTCTGAGGAACGTCCAGACTGATTTCCAGAATGGTTGTACCAGTTTGCAATCCCACCAACAATGGAGGAGTGTTCCTCTTTCTCCACATCCTCGCCAGCATCTGCTGTCACCTGAGTTTTTTATCTTAGCCATTCTGACTGGTGTGAGGTAGCATCTCAGGGTTGTTTTGATTTGCATTTCCCTGATGACTAAGGATGTTGAACATTTCTTTAGGTGTTTTTTGGCCATTCAATAATCTTCAGCTGAGAATTTTTTTTAAGCTCTGTACCCCATTTTTAATAGGGTTACTTGGCTCTCTGGAGTCTAACTTCTTGAGTTCTTTGTATATTTTGGATATTAGCCCTCTATCGGATGTAGGATTGGTAAAGATCTTTTCCCAATCTCTTGGTTGTCATTTTGTCCTAACAACAGTGTCCTTTGCCTTACAGAAGCTTTGTAGTTTTATGAGGTCCCGTTTGTTGATTCTTGATCTTAGAGCATGAGCCATTGGTGTTTTGTTCAGGAAATTTTCCACAGTGCCCACGTGTTCAAGACTCTTCCCCACTTTTTCTATTAGTTTGAGTGTATCTGGTTTGATGTGGAGGTCCTTGATCCACTTGAACTTAAGCTTTGTACAGGGTGATAAGAATGGATGGATTTGCATTCTTCTACATGCTGACCTCCAGTTGAACCAGCACCATGTGTTGAAAATGCTATCTTTCTTCCATTGGATGGTTTTAGCTCCTTTGTCAAAGATCAAGTGGCTATAGGTGTGTGGGTTCATTTCTGGGTCTTCAATTCTATTACAATGATCTATCTGCCTGTCTTTGTACCAATGGCATACATTTTTTATGATTATTGCTCTGTAATACTGCTTGAAGTCAGGGATGGTGATTCCCCCAGAAGTTCTTCTATTGTTGAGTATAGTTTTAGCTATCCTGGGTTTTTTTGTTATTCCAAATGAATTTTCAAATTTTTCTTTCTATCTCTAAAGAATGGAGTAGGAATTTTGATGGGGATTGCATTGAATCTGAGGATTGCTTTTGGCAAGATGGCCATCTTTACAATATTAATCCTGCCAATCCATGAGCAATGAACATCTTTCCATCTTCTGAGATCTTCCTCAATTTATTTCTTCAGAAATTTCAAGTTCTTGCCATACAGATCTTTCACTTGCTTGGTTAAAGTCACACCAAGATATTTTATGTTATTTGGGATTATTGTGAAGGGTGTCATTTCCTTAATTTCTTTCTCAGCCTGTTTATCCTTTGAATAGAGGAAGGCTACTGATTTGTTTGAGTTAATTTTATACCCCGACACTTTGCTGAAGTTGTTTATCAGGTTAAGTAGTTCTCTGGTGGAAGTTTTGGGGTCACTTAAGTACACTATCATATCATCTGCAAATAGTGATATTTTGATTTCTTCCCTTCCAATTTGTATTCCTTTGACCTCCTGTTGCTGTCTGATAGCTTTGGCTAGGAGTTCGAGTACTATATTGAATAAGTAGGGAGAGAGTGGTTAGCCTTGTCTAGTCCCTGAATTTAGTGGGATTGCTTCATGTTTCTCTCCATTTAGTTTGATGTTAGCTACTGGTTTGCTATATATTGCTTTTACTATGTTTAGATATGGGTCTTGAATTCCTGATCTTTCTAGTACTTTTATCATGAAGTGGTGTTGAACTTTGTCAAATGCTTTCTCAGCGTCTAATGAAATGATCACGTGGTTCTTATCTTTGAGTTTGTTTATATAGTGGATTCCATTGATGGATTTTCATATATTAAACCATTCCTGCATCCCTGGGATGAAGCCTACTTGATCATGATGGATGATCATTTTGATGTGTTCTTGGATTCGGTTTGCAAGAATTTTATTGAGTATTTTTGCGTTAATATTCATAAGGGAAATTGGTCTGAAGTTCTCTTTCTTTGTTGGATCTTTGGGTGGTTTTGGTATAAAAGTAATTGTGGCTTCGTAGAAGGAATTTGGTAGTGCTCTGTCTGTTTCAATTTTGTGGAATAGTTTGGATAATATTGGTATGAGGTCTTCTATGAAGGTCTGATAGAATTCTGCACTGAACCCGTCTGGTCTTGGGCTCTTTTTGGTTGAGAGACTTTTAATAACTGCTTCTATTTCTTTAGGAGTTATGGGGTTGATTAGATGGTTTATTTGTCTCTGATTTAACTTCGGTACCTGGTATCTGTCTAGGAAATTTCCATTTCCTCCAGATTTTCCAGTTTTGTTGAATATAGGCTTTTGTAGTAGGATGCGATGGTTTTTTTTAATTTCTTCAGATTCTGTTGTTGTGTCACCCTTTTCATTTCTGATGTTGTTAATTTGGATACATTCTCTGTGCAGTGTCCTTCTTTATAGGCAGTTTGAGAATGTAGATGCCCGCCTTGTTTGGCATCAACACTGCCCTGCGCTCAGCACTCACAGTGGTTGTCACACTATGGACACTGGCAGAGGGTGTGCACTGTGTCACACGTGTTCTTTCAGAGCAGCAGTGACTCTAGAGGGGAACACACAGCCTCTATTTCTGGCATGCTAAAAACATTAAACAGCACAGACTAATTTTAATAGTGTATTTTATCTTATATGATCTCTCACAATTTAGACATACATTTTTTATAGAAATAATATATACTATATATTAATACATAGTATATAATATAAATTCTACTCCATATTCTATTATATTTAATTTGTAATCATATAGTGTAGTGTTTATGTAAGTTTTTCCCTAAAAGTATTTGTTAATTTACCTGGTTTTACATTTACAGTTGTTCTCAATTCAGATGTTAAATTGGTATTAGATTTATTGTATGTACATTTTGATTTTACAAAAAGTTACACATAAAAACAGTGACCATCTGACTTTTCTGTAAATGTATTTAAATTTTTCCAGTAACTTACATTTTAATTTGCAACTTTAAACCAGTGTGAGGTACAAATTTAGTTTTCATCCCATATTGAAGACTCAGAAGCCACATTTGGAAGGCAGTTTTGGTTGTTATGTTGTTTGCCTCGTTCCACAGTCCTGTCAGGTGGTGCTAGATTTCCCCATTTTTACGTGGACGAACACTGAGGGGCAGAGGCCACAGCTGCGGTGGGAGCAGCAAGGGACCTCCTGGGAGGTGTGTGGTGCTGCCTGGCTCTTTCTGTTTGAAACTGACCTTTCCTTAATTCTGGGATGGGTTTTACTTTTACCTTTCTTCATGTTCAAATGCATCGATTTCTGTGTGGTTCCCTTTGCCCTTTCATTTTGTAAAGATTGATGGAGAAAAGCAGTATTAGGAAGTGATCCATTATTTGTAGTGACTTTGGCTGTCAGTATTTTAAAAACCAAAATGGATGATGGCCGGTGCGTAAGCCCCATCTGCTCAGTTATCTCCGCAAATGTCAGGGCAAGATTTGCGCTCTGCGGAGCCACGGCTCTGCTTTCCTTCCATGTTCTGTAACGTTCTTTCCCTAGCTGCAACTCTGGTTCCTCTTTGCTCCAAGGCCGGGTTTGGTCCTTTCTTTCCTTTGGCTCCTTTCTCGTCTGCCTCTTCAGCAGAGTCAGTTGTCTGCTTGACCATCTTTTGCTTAGCATTTGTTCTTGCAGTAATGATGTCTTTCAGATTTTTTTTTCTTGAAATCATCCATTCAGCTGTATTCTTTTTTTTTTTTTTTTTTTTTGGTTCTTTTTTTCCGGAGCTGGGGACCGAACCCAGGGCCTTGTGCTTCCTAGGTAAGCGCTCTACCACTGAGCTAAATCCCCAGCCCCCCATTCAGCTGTATTCTTACCTTTAAGGGTAATTGTTCTTTACTTTGTGTACTTATGATTTTGGTTTTGTGTGATTATTCTGTTGCCCTTTATTGCAGAGGTGGTTGCTCGTGAAGAGACCTTGCATGTGATTTCTCCCCAAGGACAGACAGTCCAGATGTGCAGTGTCACACTGAACACGGTCTGTGGAGAATGGGAACTGTAGGGACAGGGATAGCTGTGCAGCTTCATCCTCAGTGTACAGTGAGCCCGAATGTCCCAAGGTGCCTGCCTTTGCTTTCCTACCTTCTGGGTTCTGTGTTTCCTGCTGTGTCAGTGTTGTGAGAAATATGCCTTTTTGCTGCTCATCTCCCCAGAAGGAAGTGAACAGAACCTGCCCTGCCTGGAGTATTTATATTCCAAAGGGTAGAATAAAAAAGTTTGGAGATAATCTGGATTCCTGTATAATTACTTAAGTTTTCTTAAAATATGTTTTTTTATGATTTCTTTCTTCTTTTTATTATTTATTCACTATAAATCCAAATATCAGCCCTCCTCTCCTCCCAGTACTCCTCACACAGATCATCCCCCATTCCCTCCCTCTCTTTATCCTCTGAAAAAGGGACCCCTGGGTGATTATCTGTATTCCCCTTCCCCCTGGTGGAGTATCAAGTCACTGTGGGACTGGGTACATCTTCTCCCACTGAGGCCAGGCAAAGCAGCCCAGTTGGGGAAAAGGCAAGTAACAGATTCAGGGACAACCCCCACTTCAGGTATTGGGGAACCCTCAGCGAGACCAAGCTATACTCTCCCTACATATGTGCAGGGGGACTAGGTCTAGCCCAGGCTTGCTATTTGGTTGGTGGTTCCATCTCTGGGAGTCATTCTGTAGCGTCCCTGTTCTTTGGGGTTCCTCGGTCATTCCTCCAACTCTTCTTCTAGTTTTCCAGAGCTCCATCTAATGTTTGGCTGTGGGTCTTTGTATCTGTTTCCACTGGCTTCTGGGTGGATCCTCTCAGAGGTCAGTTATGCTCCTGTCTTCAAACAGAACAGTATCATTAATAATGTCAAGGATTGATTCCAGCCCATGGGGTGGACCTCAATTTTGGCCAGTAGTTGTTTGGCCATTCCTTCAATCTCTGCTCCATCTTCATTCCTGAACATCTTGTATGCAGGACAAATTTGGGTTGAAGATTTTGGGGTGGGTTGCTGTCCTTATCTCTTTTCTGGAATTCCTACCGGGCTACAGGAAGTGGCCACTTCACTGCTAGGAGTCTCAGAAAGAGTTGCCCCTGAGGCCTTAAAATATGTTTTTAATTGAAATATAATTAAATCACCTTCCCCTTCTTTCTTCCCCTCTAGCCTATCCCAGTTCTACCCCTGCCCTAAACCCTCACATTTTCTCCACTCTCTAGTGCACAACCTCTTTTTGTTTATTAGTGCACGCGCGCACACACACACACACATACACACACACACACACACACACACACACACTCACACACACTCACACTAAATACAGCCCAATGAGCTGTTTTTGTGGTTTGTGAGTATATGATTTCAGCGCTGATGACTATGCACACTCTGCATTGGGCAGCAATAGGGGCTCATCCTTGGGAGAGGCTGATTATTCTTCTAGCAGTCATTGGTTGCTGGTAGTTCTGTATCTAGCAGTGGAACCCAGAAATTTTTTTCTCTTCTACATTCATGTGTTCATTAATTTTACTTCTATTCTGGTCTTGTTTATCCAGCCATGTCTAGGAGATTATTTTACGACAGAATTCCTGGTACTCCTACTCTTAAAATCTTTCCGCTCCCCTTTTCACAGTGTTTCCTGAGCCATCCATTCAGGAGCTGTGGTAGATCTGTTGGAGCTGGCTGCTCCATGGACATGTTGAGTTCTGCATTGTATTCAGTTGTGGTTTTCTGTAAGAGCCTCTATTTGTTATGCAAAGAAGCTTCTGTGATTCAGGGTAGTAGCTATGATTATCTGTGTATGTAAAGATAACATTTAGAATGTGGTAAGGAATTATGCTGGTCTAGCAGAGTGGTCCCAGTAGATTGTTTTCTAAGGTCCATGATCACACTAGCCCTGAAAGCTGGCTAGGTTTTCAGTACTAGCATGGGCAAGATAAGGATAGAGGTGCAGTAAGTGAAATTCACTTGCCAGTGGCACTCAACAATGGTGTAATCGGACTTAATGCCCATTCAGCAGGAGGGAGGTCATACCCACACTGGAACCCTAACCAGCTTTCCAGGTTTAGTGAGGTCATGGGCCTTAAAAAGAATCTGTTTACTGTACAGATTGGCTTGGCTTATACTTGGCTGTGTCACTGGCTAGTATGACTTTGATCAAGTTGTGCCCTTTGCTCTTGGTCTCAGTTTTTTCCAATCATAACTGGAATTGCTGGCTTAGATAGCTCTGGGGATTTTCTTTATCAGAGGAAGATTTGATTTTCTAGGAAACTAAGTACTGTGCGTGTGTCTACAATTATGTGGGGCACAGACATTTGGCCACTGTTCTCTCTCTTCAGTGGTCTGTGGCAAGGGCTTTGTGTTTTTTTATTTTTTTCATGCCACTGAGCATTATTTTTTCCCAACTGTGCCTCTAGAGCCTTGCCTTAGTCTTGGCAGTTATACAGCACTATGCAGATCACGAGTGTGCAGTGATGGTCCATCACAAACAAAACATAACCATGCCTAGGAAATATGATCAGTGCTCTAGAATCCTTGTCACAGCTCCTGGGTCACTCTTCCTCTCTCTGAAGGAGTCATCTAGCCTGACTTCTGAAAGCTAGCCATGATTATGTTTCTGCAGACTGGCTTCCCTCGTTTGTATTATGTTTGTGAGATACCTCAATTGCTGTACAATTAAGTCTTAAGAACTGAACTGGCTTGGCTCATACCTGGCTGCGTCATAGCAGTACAGTGTTGCATAAGATGTACCTACCTCAGGGAATGCATTCATTCTTACTGCATTTGGTTGCTCCTTGTTGGAGCTGTTAGAAAAAGCTGTACTCTGAGCCTTGTGATTCTTATCTTTCAATGAATGTATATGCATATGTTTGAAAGTAATTTCTATAAGAAGATGCTGGGTCACAGAGTAGGTACATGTTCAGCTTTAGCAGATGCTGGGCATAACCTTCCAGAGTATTCTCCATCTCCAGTGTTACCTTCCAGGAGGCCCAGTATCTTCAGCAATGTTTGCTCAGCTCAGTGTCAGTCTATCTAGTGGCTGTGTGACTGTATCGAATTATGATTCTGTTTTGTATTTCTAAACGATGTAAGAAACCCTCCACCCCATTTTTAATTATTATTTCTTAAATGAGAAAGAAGTGACTTGGTCTCAGTGTTCGAGTTAGAGTTAGAGTTAGTTGTAGTGCTGGCACATACTCCCTCTTCTAACCTGACACTCCTTAGTTGTGACTTAGTTACCTTTAGCAGTGACATCTAAATAATTATCTTTTTAGAACCTAACTAAGTTCACTTCACTTTGAGAGCATGGCTAACCACATGTTTCAGAGCACAATTTTAACATGTAAACTTCAAAGACAAGTTATACTGAAACTAGTAGCCATTATATAATGAGTTTCATTTGCATTTAAATTATTCTTCAGAGTTTTGGAAGTTCATTTAATACAAATGTCTTGAATTTATTATTATACTAAACCAGAGTGATTATTTTTTGTTAAATTTAACAATAATTCTCTGAATGTCTTCAGAATCACAAAATAACAGTCTGCTGTTAGTAAGTAAAATATAGGATTTTTTGTGTTTGTTTGTTTGTTTTAAGCAAACAAAAGTATCAGAGAAGAAAAGTAGCGACAACCAAATGTGTATTTTCTCAGAAAGCTAATCTTGTCATACTTTGCATATTGTACAAGGAGACTTGTCACGTTAACAAGTGGCAGTCCCAATATGGGCAAAGCCATTGTGTTTTAAGAGCAACCCATATTCTTGTTTTACAGGATACATTTATCCTGAGAATAGTTGGAGTAAAAGCTGTGCTCTTGGGAGTGGTTTGGGGTTTTTATACCACTAGATGGCACTGCAGTTAGGGAAACAAACCTCACAGCTCTTCACTAGCATCTCTGGTCACAAAACTGTCTAAAAGGATGTACTGCTAAAGGGAATTGAAGAGGCCCCAGTGATTTCTGGGTACAGGGTCTGTGAGAGACAGGTTGTGGAGAGTTTAGCGTTAGGGGTTATTTAGCTGGTGCCTTCTTGAAGCCACACCAAAACCTGATGCAGAGATGTGAACACACCCTCATATTCTGGAGTTTCCATTCTCATCCTTCTGGAACAGTTTTCCTAAACTGCTTTAAGGAAGGAATAGCAGAGGCTGCCTAGCATTTCAACGGTGGCCCTTACTGTGTGTCATGTGTGGTTATTCTGATGACTTTTTAGAAAGCTGGCCTGCTTTCTTCCCTTCTTTTATTTTCTCCCTCCCTCCCTCTCTCCCTGCTCTTGTCCTTTCCTTTTTATTTATTTGCTTTTCTTCGTAAGAACCATCTTTTAGTGACTATTTACACCTTACTTTCTTCATCTTTGGTTCTAAGGTGTTCTTAAGAGAATTAAAACTTCCATTCTCTTGTGTCCTTGTTCTGTATCATTCCTTGTATGTTTGAGGCTGTCCACATTAGTGAATGTGTTAAAAAGATAGTTCTCTTTTTGGCCTCATCTTTGGCCAAGAATCTTCTAGAAGACTGCTCATATTAAGATTTTTTTCCCCCAACTCTTTCATTTACAAGGAAGCAGGCAGAAGGCACTGCCAACAGGCACAGATACACTACAAGGTGGCAGAAAATAATGGTGAAGATGACCTCACAGCCATTTGGTGGCCATGTGACAGGGTGACTTATTTAGACTCTATGTGGTTCTGTTCAGATTGGGAAATGGGCCCATGGTATTTCAGTGGGTCGCTGTGAGAATGAAGGGGTTGTTGTAAAGCTGCTTTCATGTTAGAGTCCTAGTAGGATAGAAAAGGCTTTCTCGTGGCTTGAATTCAGAAGCATTATTCTCCTAGGGAGTGGAGGCTGTTGGGGAAACTGACAGAGTATAGTTTAGCAGTCAGAGGACAGAAGAGCCCAGCTATAGAAAGGGCATGAACAGCAGACCTTAATTTCCTGGTTAATACTCCTTTTTCTTCATTACTGCTTGAAAGAAAGTAGTGAGCTAATTTAAATTCTGGTGGTATATTCTGAAGACGCTTTTCTCGTTTAGTTTCATTATCTGAACCATCAGTATTTCTTTTGAAGTGTCTAAGTAGTGTATTGAAATTTCTTACCCATTTCTCTCATTTCACATTGAATTAATGACAGAGTATTCGAAGTGGATGAAGTCTTAGGGCTGATCTTATCCAACCCTGTCATGATACATTGTGAGCAGAGAGCCTGCACACAGGGTTTCTCCTGCAACTTCTCAGGATTACACAGGGAATGGGTGTTCAAGCTGAGGTCAGAATATGATTTTCTGATTTCCAGTTCAGTGTCCTTCGTAGAAGTGACCACTCTGGTGTGTTCCTGTGTCACTCTCTCCTTCACAGGATGCATTAAACTTTTATTATAACAAAAAGTTGCAAATAAAGATACATAAACTTTAGATTTTGAATTTTAGGAAATGTTTGTTGGTGAGCTTTTCCAGCATTACTCTATAGAGGACTGAGTAAGCTCCTTCAGTGAGTGTAGGGAATACCAGATTAAGCCAATGAAAAGGGATTGTGGAGTTGTGTGACAGGGGAGAGAAGAAGCATCTTTAGATATGTGCGGGGGAACACCTGTGAAATTAAAGTCAGCGACTTGCTTTAAAACGTTCAGAAATCCTTGAGCATTCTCTTTACTTTTTGCTCCCAACTTACTTGATCTCTGAGAGGATTTATATCTGGTGCTAAGAGAAACATCTTCCTTTCACTTTGTTATCTCAAGGTTACAAATGTGTGTTTTTTGAAGTGATTTTTTACAATGAAAGTGCTCTGAGTTCTTTTTCGTTTTCTTTATTTTGTTTTTTTTTTTTTTTTTTTTTTTTTGCCGTTTTTAAAAAGGTGGTGTGCTCAAACTAGTCAACGTTCTAGCATGGAGTGGGAAAACATTGATGAGCCAAGCTCTAACTGAGAAGCTGTTGGGACAGTTAATGACATTGGGGACCTGGGGAATCAGTTTTCTTTAAGGGTGTGGCCTCTGATAGTTAGACCATATCTAGTGATGACCCCACAGCCGTAAGTGGGTCCTTATGGACAGGGCAAATTGGGGTCACAGGTTGTTAAAGTATAAGAAAAGGTGCAGCTCTCTGGTCAAAGGGAACTGCTCTCTGAGAAGATCGTGGTATTCAAATTCGAGTAGGGCTTGGTTTATCAGAGCTTGCATGCTGCTTTTATCAGCTGATACTGATGTGCATTCTTTAGGCTCCGAGCTTGACCCCCAGTGTCTATTGAAAACTCTGTTCTGAGGTAATGATGGCTCTTGCTCAGGGAAGTATACATGGACTAGACTGGCTAGGCTAGGACAGGATGTCAATCAGTAGTCAGTACCTGACCTCTGTCTACTAACTACAGAGACAAACTATAGTAAAAAGCAGTGACCATATTGGGAAGGGAGACTATTGGAGGGGGGTTCTCTGTCACCCTCTCTCAAATTTGCCTTCTGGGCTCTTAACATGGGGTTAGGTTTAAGTAGAGTCCTGGGAGAAGTGTGGCCCTGTGCATCATCGACCAATCCTTGTCTCCGATCCAGTCCCTTGCAAGACAACTTCTTAGAACTGTGTGGACTCTGGGAAACTAGTTCCTTTTCTATATGGTCACCTGCCCCCAGCCACCTTCTCCCAGAATGAAATTCCTGGGCATATTCTAATTATTTGGAGACATTATTTCAACAGTTTGATAGCCAGGAGAGGCACACGTCTCTTTAGATAAGGTTGGTAATATTGTGTATTATAATGACCAATGGCAGTCATGAAGGTTCAACAGTCCTCAGCTCACATGGGGCTCTTTCCTTCCTGTCTGGTTGTAGGCCTTTTACACCTGTACTAGTGAAATTATACACAAAGTTCAATGCCTACCTCCCCACCATTCTGTCCTATAGAGCAGAGGTAAGGATGGTGGTTAATGTCTACCATGACCTGTGATCATGGCACTGAAGCCTGGCCTGACCACTCCTTATTATTGTGAGGCCAGTTTCTCCTTATACCTGGGTCTAGCAGCCACCACTACCCTAATGTCACAGTCCATGTACAAAGGTAGTCTACATAGAACACTCTGCATAGTGTCTAAAGAGAGCTGCAGGCTTCTCCTATTAAGAAACAGATGGTAAGTAATTTAGAGTATGTGGGCCACATGTCTGTCTCAATTACTCCAGTTTCTAGAGGGAGATGGCACAGACATGGTCAGGGAATAAACAAATGGACAGGACTTGGTCAATAATAGTTTGTTTTTAAAAACAGGCAGAGGGTTAAATTTAGTCTTGAGACTATGTTAGCATTCCCGGCTTGAAAGATAAAATGGTCAGCAGATAATAGCAGGAATGGTTCTAGTTTTTAAAAGACATGTTCATATTCATATTTATGTGAAAAGAGATGTGGATTTAGAACTTGTGTTGTTTTTGACATATTTCACTCTATCTGAAAATAGTAAGCTTGGTTAAATAATGCTTTTACCTCCAAAGCTTATATAATTGCAAAAGATTTTAAAGATTTAAAAGATTTTAAAGATTCTTTTGAAATTGTGTGTGTGTGTGTGTGTGTGTGTGTGTGTGTGTGTGTGTGTGTGTGTGTGTAAATGCCTGAAGAGAACAGATGGGACTGCTGGAGTTCCTGGAGCTAGAGTTTTAAGTACTTTTTGTGAGTCTCCTGACATGAATGTCTTGGATCCTTTGGAAGAGTAGTGTGTACTACTCTTAACTAATGAGCCAACTTTCAATTGTCATGTAACAAAAATCTAAATGAGTACATACTAGGTGCATAGAGAAAGTTCCCAGGGTTTGGATATATTGAGCTAACTCTGCTGTCAGTGAGGTCAGAATACATAGCAGTGTCTTCAGGGTGGGTTCACCCTAGTAGCTGGCCCCATGAGCCTGGCTTACTTGTGGTTGGTTTTTGATATTAGCAAATGGTCTTCATATCCTAAGTAGATGTTTATCAATTTTTATTGATCTTCTCAGACTGTCAGGCTTTAGTCCTTTAGGCTTTTTGATTGGATTCCTGTTTTTATTTTTATGCTATTCTTTAATTTTCTGCTTTTTATTTAGATTTTTCTTTCTCTAGTTTCCTAAGAATAAAACATGACTCACTCATCCTTCTCCTTTTCTAGTGTGGTCCTGTGTTACATATGTCCCTTTAGGCATTCTGGTTGCTCATTTCGAACATTTTGATGAGTTGCATTTGCATATATTTTTAATTCAAAATGTTTAAGAATTCTCTTGGCATTTCTACTTTCATCTGTATATTCCTTTAAAATGTTTTGTTTAAGCTATATGTGTTTGGGAGATGCTTTTCCTCTTTTTCTATTTTGGATATCTGTTACTGATTTAGCAGACATTATATGACATCATTCTTTCACCTCTACTGAAGCCTGCTTTATGAAGGATATTGTAGCTGAACTTTTGTCTACTTTGTGCAGTCTTCTTTCTTCCACCCATCTCTACCCTTTTTCTTCCTTCCTTTCAATCCACTAACACTAGATAGGAGAGAAAAATGTGATAGAGAGAAAGGGGGTGACATTATGGTTAGACTACTTCCTGCTGTTTAGGAGTATCAGTTTCTTGGGGCAAGTTTGAACTTTGCCCATCAGGAGATCTAATTTGTTCTTGTTCTTTCTTCTTTGTGCCCAACTACTTAACAAACCATGACCACCAGCCCACCACCACTAACAGCAACCTACCTATAGGGCCCTAGCATTTTTATGCCCTCTGAAAAGTCCCCAGAATTCCAAATGTCACACAGTCACAGGAACTATCTGCAGCTGGCAAAATCACACCTCTGCTAGAGCACGAGGCAAATCATAGCTGCTCAGAACAGTCTGAAGCAGCCTCATATCTTATGCTTGCTATTAAAATGAAAACATGTTCCCATAATATTTGTGTTTTTCAAATAAACCAAAAAGTTCACTGCAGAATATTCCATGTGAGTTTGAGCAGAATGCATAATCTGTCTAAAATAGTCACTTCCTCTGTCTGTTGATGCTCTTCTACATCTCTCTGTGATTTTTTTATTAGGTGAAGTAGTCTGTAACTAGACCCAGATTCATTTGATCAATGATGCTGTAGAATACAGCTGTATCCTTACAGATTTTCTGGCAACTGGACGTGTCTTACAAAGTTATTTTAGAGGTTTCCACCTGTATGTGACTTGTATAGTGTTTTCTTACTATAATAAAATATTTGGTGCCGACTAGGGTGCAAAAGAAAGGCTCTTATCTTACAGTTGGGAGGAGGAGAGATCAAGGTTAGGCAGATTCACTTGTTTGGCCTAGGGTGAGTCACTACACCATATGACATCATGAGAGAACGTGGGCCATAGGTACAGGAAACTCACATGGTAAGACAGAAAGCAAGGCAGAAGTAGGAGCTGGTTTGCTCTTCGTAGAATTATTTGCTAGCTGTAAAATGTCTGTGGCTCCATGAGAACTATTGGTTGTGAGCATGCTATGTCAGAAACATAAATAGAACCGGCTGTGTCTTCCTACAATGACCAAATCTATTAATTAACAGTAAAGTCATAATATATGGTGGTTTCATTAGCAAAATCACTTTCCTTAGTCAAAGCAAAGACATCCTTTTATTCCAATATTAATTACTAATATTAACTCTCTAATTACATACATCTTATATATATATTATTTGCATATGTATGCATGCATGTGTGTGTACATGTGTTATAGAATGGCTACAAAGAGTTAAAGAAGCAAGGAGTTTCAGTGGTAAAGAGTTGAGCTACAGAACAAGGTGAAGGTCAAGGCTAAGTGGGATCAAGCCAAGTCAAAAGCTCTGGGGCACCTATGAGTTCTCTGCCTGTTGGCCCCTTGATGCGTATACCAGGTAGTGAGATTACAGATAAATGGGAACTTCCTCGCCCTAGTGCTGTGGGGTAGAGGTGAGGACATTATACTTTCTTCAGCCTGGAGTGTCTTCATGTCTTTTTGGACCTGGTTTTTCAGATATGATTTTATATATTCATGTGCCTCAACAACCTCAACTTTTGCCAATAAATTTACAGGGTAGTACCATTTGTAGTCCTGGGAATTAGTCATTTATTACTTCTGCTATGTGGGTGATACTGGACAGATGGTACTATTTAGATGCCATTAAAGGGCAGAGTCATCTCCATCCTCAACATGGAATTGTAAAATGGAGTCTCTCAGGGCAAGTCTTAGTCTGCAACAAACAAGCTAACACTATTTTACACAATGTGAAACAATTTAGAGCAGGGTGCAACCTGATCTCAGCATCACCTCCACCTCTTTTGAGGGTGGTGCCCCTAGAGATCTAACCACCTTGTCATAAATCCCACTTCTTCAAGGCTTCCCATCTTCTCCTCAGTGTATGGTCATTGACATGACGGTGACTGTTGATGTAGTCAGTGCAGTATCACTCAGACTTAGTCTCTTTGTTTAGTGTTATGTATCTTTTTGTTTTCCACACTTTTCCTGCTCTGTGTTTCTAATGAAACATTTTGTACGATCAATCACTTTTTCCTCTTTGTTCTTACCATGTCAATGATGCTTCTTTTGAATAGTACTCTGGAATTTGCAGCTATCCAAGCTCATTTTATACTAACATGACACTCCTTTATGTGTGAGTGAATGTCTTTCCCTAAGGATGCAAGCTTCTTAACTCACCCATCCTTGGTGTCATGTGTCTACCATGCGCGGGTGCATGCACTGTATGTGTGATATGTGCAAGTAGATGTATTGCTGCTGTTTTGAAAAAATGGTTTCCTGTTTTATCAGTTAAGAATTAGCTAAGCGAGATTTCACATATTCCTTCTCCACTATTTGTCTTTTTTGTAGGTAATTTCTGAGTCATAATTTTAGTACTTTCTGAAGCACAGATAGTCTACAGGCAACACATACCCCCAGTTTTATCTGAAGAAATTTTACAAGTTTTTAGTTTTTCGGCCTTTGGAGGACATTTTCACAGAGAGCTGCATTCTGGGTTGCTCCTATCTTTCATTGTCCAGTTTGCTTTCCTATTGCTATGGGCTCAGCAGAGCCTGCTCTCCTAAACACTCCAGGATGATTATTACTCAGCAGTCTCTGCTCATAACGGCTTGGCCCTACAATACCAAGCATAACCTTAATCATTATAATCAAGAAGACGCCCATACAAACTTCCCCAGAGGTCAGTGTGACGGACACATCTTCTCCTTTCCCAGATGATCATGGTTGCGTCATGTTGACAGAAAACTAATGAGCATGTATGTTAACTACTCACCCACATTCTCCTAGTGTGGGTAGCCTCTGTGTGCTTGTCAGATGTAATTCTGATGTTCTTCCTCTACCATTACTTATCTTGGACTTTTTCCAGAAGTGTTTCTCTGTCTTAGATTTTTTCTTTTTATTTTCTTCTTTTATTGGATACATTTTTTATTTATTTACATTTTAAATGTTATCTCCTTTCCCAGGTTTCCCCTCCAAAAATGTGCTATCCCATCCCCCCTCCACCTGCTTTTATGAGGGTGTTCCCTCCCCTACCCACTCCTTCCCTCCCCCACCCACCTACTCCCTCCTACCTCCCTGCCCTGACATTTCCCTACACTAGGGCTTCAATTCTTGACAGGACCAAGGGCCTTGCCCATTGTTGTCTGAAAAGAGCATTCTTTGCTACATATGCAGATGGAGCTATAGATTCATCCCTGTGTTTCCTTGGGATGGTGGTTTAGTCTCTGGAAGCTCAGGGGAGTCTGGTTGGTTGAAATTGTTGTTGTTCTTCCTATGGGGTTGCAAACCCTTTCAGCTCCTTCAGTTCTTTCTCTAACTCCTCCATTGGGGACCCAGTTCTCAGTTCAATGGTTGTTTGTGAGCATCTGCCTCTGTATTTGTCATCCTCTGGCAGAGTCTCTCAGTAGACAGCTATATGAGGCTCCTGTCAGCATGCACTTCTTGGCATCAGCAATATTGTCTGGGTTTGGTGTCTGTATGGGTCCCCCAGGTGGGGCAGTCTCTAGATGGCCTTTTCTTCAGTCTCTGCTCCACACTTTGTCTCCATATTTCCTCCTCTGAGTATATTTTTGTTCCCCCTTCTAAGAAGGTCTGAAACATCCATACTTTGGTCTTTTTTCTTCTTGAGTTTTATGTGGTTTGTGAATGGTATCTTGGGTATTCTGAGCTTTTGGGCTAATATCCACTTATGAGTACATACCATGTGTGTTCCTTTGTGATTGGGTTACCTCTCTCAGGATGGTATTTTCTGGTTCAATCCATTTGGCTAAGAATTTCATGAAGTCATTTTTAATAGCTGAGTACATTGTGTAAATGTACCACATTTTCTGTATCCTTTCCTCTGTTGAAGAACATCTGGGTTTTTTCCAGCTTCTGGATATTATAAATAAGGCTGATATGAACTTAGTGGAGCATGTTTCCTTGTTTTATGTTGGAGCATCTTTTGGGTATATCCCTAGGAGTGATATAGCTGGGTCTTCAGGTAGTACTATGTCTAATTTTCTAAGGAACCTCCAGACTGATTTCTAGAGTGGTTGTACCAGCTTGCAATCCCACCAACAATGGAGGAGTGTTCCTCCTTTTCCACATCCTCGCCAGCATCTACTGTTACCTGGGTTTTTGATCTTAGCCATTCTGACTGGTGTGAGGTGGAATCTCAGGGTTGTTTTGATTTGCATTTCCCTGATGACTAAGGATGTTAAAGATTTCTTTAGGTGATTCTTGGCCTTTCAAAATTCCTCAGTTGAGAATTCTTCATTTAGCTCTGTACCCCATTTTTTAATAGGGTTTTTAAATAGAACTTGAGTTCTTTGTATATATTGGATATTAGCCCCCTATCTGATGTAGGATTGGTAAAGATCTTTTCCCAATCTGTTGGTTGCTGTTTTGTCCTATTGGTAGTGTCCTTTGCCTTAGAGAAACTTTGAAATTTTGTGAGGTCCCATTTGTTGATTCTTGATCTTCGAGCATAAGCCGTCAATGTTCTGTTCAGGAAATTTTCCTTGGATTTTCTTTTCTAAGGATTGCACATTGTTGCCCATACATTTTTTTTTTAAATATTGGTTTGTTTTTTACTTTTTCCCCCACCTTGAGCATTCCATTTGCTGTTTGACATTAGAATGGGAGAAACTGTCAATCATTTTCACATCAACATCTCTTAAGATCTTTCACTCTCTTTCCTCCTGGTCCACACATATGTCACACCCATTGTGTTTCTCTCACAGCTTATTATCAAGTATTTCTGCTTCCATGTTTGATATGTTCACATGTGGTGTACTTTTTTCATCTGCATATT
This sequence comes from Rattus rattus, assembly GCF_011064425.1. NCBI lineage: Eukaryota > Metazoa > Chordata > Mammalia > Rodentia > Muridae > Rattus > Rattus rattus. The sequence continues at coordinate 122,307,487 of NC_046158.1, read as the reverse complement.
TTTTAAAAACCTTAGTCTGATAACCTCAGCCTTCTTGACAAATGTATGGAGCACTGACTCAACATTGTTGACATAGACATTGAAGCCTGGCTCTGAAGCTTTTTCCGTGTTTTGAAACTGTTTATTTTCTTTCTTTATATGCCTTGTGTGGTTGCTTTCAGTGTGTTGAGAACCCAGGAGCGAACTATCATAAAAGATGAACATATTGATCTAGGTAAGAAGGCTGTGGTGATGTGCCTCTTGTGCTACAGTGGCACACTGTGGGGGAGTGTGAGCATTCTCCAGTGTCTGCTTGGGTATTAACCTTGTGGTGCCCAGGGCCACACATGCATGGGACCATGATTTTCTACATTCTGCCTTAGGTAGGCAGGACAGCTAGAGAGAGCAGTTGTTCTTTCTTTTCTCCAGGCCGGTTAGGCACTGAGATAACCCTAGCCAGTCACTCTCCAGTGAAATGAGTTCTCTGGGAACAGGCCTTGTTAGCAAGCCCAGCATTCCATTTGGCTCTATTTCCCCTGCCCCTGTTGCACGAGTAAGAAAATCCATCCTGTTTTTTGTGAGAACCCCTGGGGGTTCTAGTCACTAAAGCTTGTATTTACCACCAAGGCTTCAGGACCCACTCCCTGGAGCTCTCACTCCAGAACCTGCCCACATTGAGGTTGTACAGTTGGATCCATCCTCCACCTTTCTGTCCCCTGGGGTCCCCAAAGTAGCTGTCTACACTGGGAAATTCCTGCTTTCCTCTGAACTCCAATTTTATGGTTGACCTGGAAGGAGGTATTGATATTTCAGTTTGTTTGGGTTTGTTTATCTTATTAATTTAGTGCTGGATTGGAAACTGGAATTCATGGCCCAGCCCTTTTCTTTCTGTGAGGTTTATCCAGTCTAGAGGGGTGAGGGAGTCTCATGGACATTCTTGCCTTTGAGGAGTAACTTGTAACCATGGAAGTGCTGTATTTCATTGTAAGTGAGCTAAGTAAGCTCCCTCACCTGCCCTGCTCCGCTGGCAAATGGCATATTCTCTCCTGTGTTTAGTTTCCACTTGTCCTCTGTTTAACAGGGGATCGCCTCTGCCTGCTGTGTGCCAGGTAGGCCCCAAGGCACATGCAAAGACAGACAATGCAAGTAAAACCTTTGGCCCTAGGGGAGGGTCTTTTTTTTTTTTTTTTTTTTTTCGAGCTGGGGATCAACCCAGGGCCTTGCACTTGCTAGGCAAGCGCTCTACCACTGAGCTAAATCCCCAACCCCCCCCTTTTTTTTTTTTTTTCCAAAAGTCCTGTAAGTTTAACAGAAAAAGGAAAAAAAGAGAAGTTAAAAAGAAATGGTTTGTTCATTAAAAATAACATTAAGATTTTTTTAAGTAAGAGCAGGGAGAACTGTCTTCAGATTTGGCTGTGCAGACCTGATTAAATGAATGTTGAGAATATATGTAAAGGCGGGTGTTAGATGCTTGTTGAGTGGCCTAAAAGTGTTTTTTTAATGTCATGTTTAGTTATTTGAATTATTTAAAATAGTTCTTATAGAGATTTCAAATATATTCATGTTTATAGGAATATGAATAACTATTGCCACGTGTTCTTAAAATATCCTATAAAAGTCAATTAAAATAATGAATAGTGAATAGTACACAAGACCCAGAAGCATCTTCGCGCAGTACTGAAGGGTACACTTTTTTCTTGTTCAAGCTGATGGAATGGAATGGGATGGCTATGGCCACTTCCCAGAACCCAGGGGGCTGTAGATTTATGCTGCATTCATGTGAAGCTCTTTTTAGTTTTTATTATTTGTATTTTCATATTACATTTATTTGTTTGTTTATTTATTTTTTGTGGTGCTGGGGATTAAGTTCAGAGGAGTCGTTTCTATTAGAAAACCTTTTATCTTTCCATAAACAAATAAACATTAGTCCAACCATCCCTTGGCTGTGTAGAATTTGTTCTGGTTTTATCTAGATGGGAGAATAGGCTAGAATAAATGATGACTAGAAACCATTTATTGTACAGTGTAAGCATTCCTTTCTTGTAGGAGCAGGAAATGCTTTTCTGTCTGGCATTAATCCTCTCGAGGCCTCCTTTGCAGTAAGGCAGGAGTCCTTATCTCTTCCACATTTATTTTTCAATAGCTGGGAACCTGTATGAAACACCTGACAGTTTAGTGATTTACCAAAGGTCATTCCCAGAATTCATTGTAGAAGCTCAGCTCCTGACCTCCCTTCATAAAGCCCAAAGTTCAGCCCATCTGCTCTCTTGTGTCTGATAAATATTCAGCTTGAACAGGTTCTCAGAGAGCATGGAATTAATCTCTAACCCTTGGCAAATGACATTTTATTTCATTTTGAGAACCAACACTTTGAGACAGTTAGGAGTATAAGTGTGAAGGCATAAACAGAGGAATCTGGCCTTCAGTTCATTCAAGAAGAACCTCACCGTGGGGGGCCAGGGTACCCCACGTAAATGATTGACTTGTGGCTTGGAGTTCATGTCTGGTATAAGGCAAAGCAGTAGGCTATTCTCTCAGATGTCTTGTACATTTGCTAACAGAAGTTTGCCTTCTAGAATGTACAGAATGCATGTCGAAACTATGTTTTGGTCATCCATTTAGTATTTGCACAAGATGGGATGTTTATTGTACTTAAAATATTGAGGGGCTGGGGATTTAGCTCAGCGGTAGAGCGCTTACCTAGGAAGCGCAAGGCCCTGGGTTCGGTCCCCAGCTCCGAAAAAAAGAACCAAAAAAAAAAAATATTGATATTCTAAAGTAAAATTCATATTACTCTTAAATAATGTTAGACTCTAAAATCAGGGAGATTTGGTATTTACTGTCATCAACCTTGAAGAAAACACCAGCAGTCTCTTTAATTCTAGATAATTTTCACTTCTCTATGAATTTGTATATTCAAGCTATCATGCAATTTTTCTAGTTTAATATGTTTTTGTGCTTATAAGTTTTTCTCTGATCATTATATTATAATCTTTTGCAATAAAGCTATGCAAATACATTTCAATGCAATTAAAATATTTCTTGTATGCACAAGGCTCTAATTATTTAAAATTTCTTCCAGAGTGAATTATGATTATTAGTGGCACACTCTTTATCAAAGCAACATAAGTAGGATGCATTTTGATAACTAATGATTAAACATTAGAAATGCTGCCCAGAACCCGTGGGAGAGATACCTTACCGCCTGGTCAGGTGGGCACTCCTGAGGCTGCAGAGCAGAAGAGACCACCAACACTGCCCACCCCTGCCCACATCCCTGACCCAAGAGGAAACTGTACAAGGCCTCTGGGTTCCTGTGGGGGAGGGCCCAGGAGCAGCAGGAGCCCTGCCTGAGACACCGCCGGAACCTGAAGGAAACAGACCGGATAAACAGTTCTCTGCACCCAAATCCCGTGGGAGGAAGAGCTAAACCTTCAGAGAGGCAGACACGCCTGCGAAACCAGAAGAGACTGCTCTCTGCACACATTACTGATTCCAGAGGAAAACACCGGAGGCCATCTGAACCCTGGTGCATTAGAGGCCCCCGGAAGAGGCGCGCAGATCTTCCTGGTTGCTGCCACCACGGAGAGCCCGTGGGCAGAACCCTGCGAGCGAACTTGAGCCTCGGGACCACAGGTAAGACTAACTTATCTGCTGCAAGTGACCTGCCTGGTGAACTCAAGGCACAGGTCCACAAGAACAGCTGAAAACCTGTAGAAAGGAAAAACTACAGGCCCGAAAGCAGAACACTCTGTCCCCATAACTGACTGAAAGAGAGGAAAACAGGTCTACAGCACTCCTGACACACAGGCCTATAGGACAGTTTAGCCACTGTCAGAAATAGCAGAACAAAGTAACACTAGAGATAATTTGATGGCGAGAGGCAAGCGAGGAACCCAAGCAACAGAAACCAAGACTACATGGCACCATCGAGCCCAATTCTCCCATCAAAACAAACATGGAATATCCAAACACACCAGAAAAGCAAGATCTAGATTCAAAATCATATTTGACCATGATGCTGGAGAACTTCAAGAAAGACATGATGAACTACCTTAGAGAACAAGTAGAAGCCTACAGAGAGGAATCGCAAAATGCCTGAAAGAATTCCAGGAAAACATAAATAAACAAGTAGAAGCCCATAGAGAGGAGTCACAAAAATCCCTGAAAGAATTCCAGGAAAACACAATCAAACAGTGGAAGGAATTAAAAATGGAAATAGAAGCAATCAAGAAAGAACACATGGAAACAACCCTGGATATAGAAAACCAAAAGAAGAGACAAGGAGCTGTAGATACAAGCTTTACCAACAGAATACAAGAGATGGAAGAGAGAATCTCAGGAGCAGAAGATTCCATAGAAATCATTGACTCAACTGTCAAAGATAATGTAAAGCGGAAAAAGCTACTGGTCCAAAACATACAGGAAATCCAGGACTCAATGAGAAGATCAAACCTAAGGATAATAGGTATAGAAGAGAGTGAAGACTCCCAGCTCAAAGGACCAGTACATATCTTCAACAAAATCATAGAAGAAAACTTCCCTAACCTAAAAAAAGAGATACCCATATGCATACAAGAAGCCTACAGAACTCCAAATAGATTGGACCAGAAAAGAAACACCTCCCGTCACATAATAGTCAAAACACCAAACGCACAAAATAAAAAAAGAATATTAAAAGCAGTAAGGGAAAAAGGTCAAGTAACATATAAAGGCAGACCTATCAGAATCACACCAGACTTTTCGCCAGAAACTATGAAGGCCAGAAGATCCTTGACTGATGTCATTCAGACCCTAAGAGAACACAAATGCCAGCCCAGGCTACTGTATCCTGCAAAACTCTCAATTAACATAGATGGAGAAACCAAGATATTCCATGACAAAACCAAATTTACACAATATCTTTCTACAAATCCAGCACTACAAAGGATAATAAATGGTAAAGCCCAACATAAGGAGGCAAGCTATACCCAAGAAGAGACAAGAAACTAATCGTCTTGGCAACAAAACAAAGAGAAGAAAAGCACACAAACATAACACATCCAAGTATGAATATAACAGGAAGCAATAATCACTATTCCTTAATATCTCTCAACATCAATGGCCTCAACTCCCCAATAAAAAGACATAGATTAACAAACTGGATACGCAACGAGGACCCTGCATTCTGCTGCCTACAGGAAACACACCTCAGAGACAAAGACAGACACTACCTCAGAGTGAAAGGCTGGAAAACAAATTTCCAGGCAAATGGTCAGAAGAAGCAAGCTGGAGTAGCCATTCTAATATCAAATAAAGTCAATTTTCAACTAAAAGTCATCAAAAAAGATAAGGAAGGACACTTTATATTTATCAAAGGAAAAATCCACCAAGATGAACTCTCAATCCTAAATATCTATGCCCCAAATACAAGGGCACCTACATACGTAAAAGAAACCTTACTAAAGCTCAAAACACACATTGCACCTCACACAATAATAGTAGGAGACTTCAACACCCCACTCTCATCAATGGACAGATCATGGAAACAGAAATTAAAGAGGGACGTAGACAGACTAAGAGAAGTCATGAGCCAAATGGACTTAACGGATATTTATAGAACGTTTCTACCCTAATGCAAAAGGATATACCTTCTTCTCAGCTCCTCATGGTACTTTCTCCAAAATTGACCATATAATTGGTCAAAAAACGGACCTCAACAGGTACAGAAAGATAGAAAAAATCACAAGCGTGCAATCGGACCACCATGGCCTAAAGCTGGTCTTCAATAACAATAAGGGAAGAATGCCCACATATACGTGGAAATTGAACAATGCTCTACTCAATGATAACCTGGTCAAGGAAGAAATAAAAAAGAAATTAAAAACTTTTAGAATTTAATGAAAATGAAGGTACAACATACCCAAACTTATGGGACACAATGAAAGCTGTGCTAAGAGGAAAACTCATAGCGCTGAGTGCCTGCAGAAAGAAACAGGAAAGAGCATATGTCAGCAGCTTGACAGCACACCTAAAAAGCTCTAGAACAAAAAAAAAGCAAATACACCCAGGAGGAGTAGAAGGCAGGAAATAATCAAACTCAGAGCTGAAATCAACCAAGTAGAAACAAAAGGACCATAGAAAGAATCAACAGAACCAAAAGTTGGTTCTTTGAGAAAATCAACAAGATAGATAAACCCTTAGCCAGACTAACGAGAGGACACAGAGTGTGTCCAAATTAACAAAATCAGAAATGAAAAGGGAGACATAACTACAGATTCAGAGGAAATTCAAAAAATCATCAGATCTTACTATAAAAGCCTATACTCAACAAAACTTGAAAATCTGCAGGAAATGGACAATTTCCTAGACAGATACCAGGTACCGAAGTTAAATCAGGAACAGATAAACCAGTTAAACAACCCCATAACTCCTAAGGAAATAGAAGCAGTCATTAAAGGTCTCCCAACCAAAAAGAGCCCAGGTCCAGACGGGTTTAGTGCAGAATTCTATCAGACCTTCATAGAAGACCTCGTACCAATATTATCCAAACTATTCCACAAAATTGAAACAGATGGAGTACTACCGAATTCCTTCTATGAAGTCACAATTACTCTTATACCTAAACCACACAAAGACCCAACAAAGAAAGAGAACTTCAGACCAATTTCCCTTATGAACATCGACGCAAAATACTCAACAAAATTCTGGCAAACCGAATCCAAGAGCACATCAAAACAATCATCCACCATGATCAAGGGTTTATCCCAGGCATGCAGGGATGGTTTAATATCTGGAAAACCATCAACGTGATCCATTATATAAACAAACTGAAAGAACAAAACCACATGATCATTTCATTAGATGCTGAGAAAAGCATTTGACAAAATTCAACACCCCTTCATGATAAAAGTCCTGGAAAGAATAGAATCCAAGGCCCATACCTAAACATAGTAAAAAGCCATATACAGCAAACCAGTGGCTAACATTAAACTAAATGGAGAGAAACTTGAAGCAATCCCACTAAAATCAGGGACTAGACAAGGCTGCCCTCTCTCTCCCTACTTATTCAATATAGTTCTTGAAGTTCTAGCCAGAGCAATCAGACAACAAAAAGGAGATCAACAGAATACAGATTGGAAAAGAAGAAGTCAAAATATCACTATTTGCAGATGATATGATAGTATATTTAAGTGATCCCAAAAGTTCCACCAGAGAACTACTAAAGCTGATAAACAACTTCAGCAAAGTGGCTGGGTATAAAATTAACTCAAATAAATCAGTAGCCTTCCTCTACACAAAAGAGAAACAAGCTGAGAAAGAAATTAGGGAAACGACACCCTTCATAATAGACCCAAATAATATAAAGTACCTAGTGTGACTTTAACCAAGCAAGTAAAAATTTGTACAACAAGAACTTCAAGACTCTGAAGAAAGAAATTGAAGAAGACCTCAGAAGATGGAAAGATCTCCCATGCTCATGGATTGGCAGGATTAATATAGTAAAATGGCCATTTTACCAAAAGCGATCTACAGATTCAATGCAATCCCCATCAAAATACCAATCAATTCTTCAAAGAGTTAGACAGAACAATTTGCAAATTCATCTGAATAACAAAAACCCAGGATAGCTAAAACTATCCTCAACAATAAAAGGACTTCAGGGGAATCGCTATCCCTGAACTCAAGCAGTATTACAGAGCAATAGTGATAAAAACTGCATGGTATTGGTACAGAGACAGACAGATAGACCAATGGAATAGAATTGAAGACCCAGAAATGAACCCACACACCTATGGTCACTTGATTTTTGACAAAGGAGCCCAAACCATCCAATGGAAAAAGATAGCATTTTCAGCAAATGGTGCTGGTTCAACTGGAGGTCAACATGTAGAAGAATGCAGATCGATCCATGCTTATCACCCTGTACAAAAGCTTAAGTCCAAGTGGATCAAGGACCTCCACATCAAACCAGACACACTCAAACTAATAGAAGAAAAACTAGGAAGCATCTGGAACACATGGGCACTGGAAAAATTTCCTGAACAAAACACCAATGGCTTATGCTCTAAGATCAAGAATCGACAAATGGGATCTCATAAAACTGCAAATCTTCTGTAAGGCAATGGACACTGTTGTTAGGAGAAAATGGCAATGAACAGATTGGGAGAATATCTTTACCAATCCTACAACAGATAGAGGGCTTATATCCAAAATATACAAAGAACTCAAGAAGTTAGACACGCAGGATACAAATAACCCTATTAAAAAATGGGGTTCAGAGCTAAACAAAGAATTCACAGCTGAGGAATGCCGATGGCTGAGAAACACCTAAAAGAAATGTTCAACATCTTTTAGTCATCAGGGAAATGCAAATCAAAAACAACCCTGAGATTTCACCTCACACCAGTGAGAATGGCTAAGATCAAAAACTCAGGTGACAGCAAATGCTGGCGAGGATGTGGAGAAAGAGAACACTCCTCCATTGTTGGTGGGGTTGCAGACTGGTACAACCATTCTGGAAATCAGTCTGGAGGTTTCTCAGAAAATTGGACATTGAACTGCCTGAGGATCCAGCTATACCTCTCTTGGGCATATACCCAAAAGATGCCCCAACATATAAAAAAGACACGTGCTCCACTATGTTCATCGCAGCCTTATTTATAATAGCCAGAAGCTGGAAAGAACCCAGATGCCCTTCAACAGAGGAATGGATACAGAAAATGTGGTACATCATCTACAATGGAATATTACTCAGCTATCAAAAACAACAACTTTATGAAATTCGTAGGCAAATGGTTGGAACTGGAAAATATCATCCTGAGTGAGCTAACCCAATCACAGAAAGACATACATGGTATGCACTCATTGATAAGTGGCTATTAGCCCAAATGCTTGAATTACCCTAGTTGCCTAGAACAAATGAAACTCAAGACGGATGATCAAAATGTGAAGGCTTCACTCCTTCTTTAAAAGGGGAACAAGAATACCCTTGGCAGGGAAGAGAGGGGCAAAGATTAAAACAGAGACTGAAGGAACACCCATTCAGAGCCTGCCCCACATGTGGCCCATACATATAGAGCCACCCAATTAGACAAGATGGGTGTAGCAAAGAAGTGCAGACCGATAGGAGCCGGATGTAGATCGAACCTGAGAGACACAGCCAGAATACAGCAAATACAGAGGCGAATGCCAGCAGCAAACCACTGAACTGAGAACGGGACCCCCGTTGAAGGAATCAGAGAATGAACTGGAAGAGCTTGAAGGGGCTTGAGACCCCATATGTGTACAACAATGCCAAGCAACCAGAGCTTCCAGGGACTAAGCCACTACCTAAAGACTATACATGGACTGACCCTGGACTCTGACCTCAGGGTAGCAATGAATATCCTAGTAAGAGCACCAGGGGAAGGGTAAGTCCTTGGTCCTGCTAAGACTGAACCCCCAGTGAACGTGATTGTGGGGGGGGAGGGCGGTAATGGGGGTAGGAGGGGGAGGGGAACACCCATAAGGAAGGGGGGGGAAGGGATGTTTGCCCGGAACCGGAAAGGGAATAACACTTTCGAAATGTACATAAGAAATACTCAGTTAATAAATTAAAAAAAAAAAAACATTAGAAATGCTATTGCAAGTGTGAAATTTAACTAAATGAAGCTGGTACACCATTCACAGGGACATTGGGTGAAAGATTCGAATAACCTAGGATAGATCATTTCAAGCAAACTAAGGGGTGAGAAGGAGACCTGCTTTAGCAGGGTTACTAGACTCTAAATGTTTCTAGGTAATGGGCTGACAGTCACATTGTGATCTTTCATTAGAATATGCTTTTTTAACTTTGTGTGTCCTTATTCCTCTTAATCAGTGCCACTCCCTAATGGCCAAACCAATCAAATATATAAATATATAGGAGTCATTCCTATTCAAACCATAGCCAAATACCAATTCAGTTTCTCAATGTTTAATGACTCTGATATGTTCTTGGACAATAGTGTCTGACTGTCAAGTTCTGGAAGATAATCATTGTCAGTAGCCTATAATATGGTGATGGGATGGTCCCATGGCAGCTGGTTCTTGTGGTAGATTTATTTTCAGCCTTTTGAGGAACTTTCATACCATGATGCTTGTACCAGTTTGCACTTTACCAGCAGTGAAAAAGCGAATCCCTTTCCCAGGATCTGTTGTCAATTTTTAAAACGAATCTTGCCAATTATGCATGGGACAAGATAAAATCTCCAGGTGGTTTTGACTTCAGTTTCCTTGGTTACTCAGGATCCTAAACATTTTTAAAGTGTTTTTCAGCCGTTTGTGTTTTATCATTTGGGAAGTCTGTTTAGTTTTTTTTTTTTTTTTTTTCTTTTCTTTTTTTCGGGGCTGGGGACCGAACCCAGGGCCTTGCGCTTGCTAGGCAAGTGCTCTACCACTGAGCTAAATCCCCAACCCTGTCTGTTTAGTTTTATGCCCTATGTTTAAATTGAGTTCTTTTTGTTTGTGGTGGTGTTTTTTCTTGTTGATGTGTAGTTTTTTTGATTTCATTACATATTCTAGATAGTAACTCTTTGTCAGATGCATAGTTGTTAAAGATTTTCCCTGTTGTATAGTCTACCTCTTTAATGAGGAGTTTTTTTGCATTTCACATGGTTCCATTTGCCAATTGTTACATAAGTCTGGGCTCTACAAATCATGTTAGTCCTTTCTGTGCCAACAAGCTGAGTTCAAGCTTATTCTCTATTTTTATCTCTGCCAGATTTAGGGTATCGGGTCTCAGGTTGAGCTCCTTGACCCATTTGGTTTTGTATAAGGTAAGAGATGTGGATCTAGTCTCATCCTTTTATTACATGCAGCCCTCCAGTTTGATCAGCACCATTTGCTGGAGAGCCTATCTTTTCTTCAGTGTGCACTTTTGACCTCTTTATAAAAAACAAAGGATCAGGTGTCTGTAGCTACACAGACTGGGTCCTCAGCTCTGTTCCATTGAACAGGGTATACTTCTATACCAGGAGCGTGCTGCTTTTACTGCCGTAGTTCTGGAGTAGACCTGAAAGTCAGAACTGGGAGTACCTCTAGCAGTTGTTTGTTTGTTTTTTCCTTGTCAGGATTGATTGTTTTAGTTATCATAGGGTGTGTGTGTGTGTGTGTGTGTGTGTGTGTGTGTGTGTGTGTGTGTTTCAACATGAAGTGTAGGATACATTTTTTTCAATTTCTGTAAGGAATTGTGGAAATTTCATGGTGATTTTGTTCAAGCTATAGGTTGCTTTTGGTGTATTTTTCAATTAAACCCTCTCAATCTATGAGAGGTCATTCCATCTTCTGGTATCTTCTTCAATTTCTTAAAGTTTTCATTGCACAAGTTTGTTTTGCACTTCCTTAGTGGTTAATTCCAAGATATTTACTTTTTTTAGACTATTGTGAATGGCTTTGTTTCCTTTAATTCTTTCTTGGTATGTTTGGTTTTTTGTACTAGGAAGGCTATTGATTTTTGTGTGTTAATTTTATATCCTGCTATTCTGTTGAATAGATTAATTAGCTGTAAAAATTTCCAGGTGGAGTCCTTAGGGTGTTTTATGTATATAATTCTGTAACTGCAAATGAGGACATTTGACTTCTTCCTTTCCTATTTATATTTCCTTTGTCTCCTTCACTTGTCTTACTGCTCTAGCTAAGGCTTCAACATTATATTGAACACTATGGAGAGAGTGGATGTTCTAATCTCACTTAATGGAAATTCTGTGCATCTCTCTGTTTAAAATGATGTTGTGTGTCGATTTTTGTAAATTGCCTTTATTGTGCTGTGATGTGTTTTCTTAATTTTTAATTTTTTTCAGGACTTTTTATCATGGAGTGTTAGACTTTGTCAAAGGTCTTTTCTGCATCTCATGAGATCCTGCAGTTTCTGTCCTTTAGTCTATTTATGTGGTGAATTACATTTATTGATTTATATATGTTGAACCAACCCTTCATCTCTAGGATGAAGCATACTTGATCATGCAGATCATCTTTTTTTATGTTCTCTTGAATTTATTTTGCAAGTATTTTATTGAGAACATTTTTGTCTATGTTAATCAATGTTTTGGCCTGTGATTTTTTTTTCTTTTTTCTTTTTTTTTTTTTTTTTTTCTTCTTTTTTTCTGTCTGGACTTCTTATGGTACTACTAGCTTCATACAAAGAATTTGAAAATATTTGTTTAGTTTTCTGTATTACAGAACAATTTGAGGAGTATTGGTTTTTTTTGTTTTTTGTTTTTGTATTTTTTTAAGATCTGGTAGAATTCTGCATTGAATCCATCTGTCACTGATTTCTTTTAGGTTAGTAGACATTTATTTAGTTTGTGCTTCTGTCTCATTGGGTGTTAGGGGTCTACCTAAATTATTATTATTCTTAATTATTATTTTGATAAAGAGCCTTGGTAACTACCTCAAACTGATCCAGAACTATTGCTCCTCCTACTTTAACCTCCCAACTGTTGGGATCACATGTGTGAGCCATCATGCATGTGATATTATTGATTATTGAACCTAAGGCCCTGAGCATGGTAGGTAACTACCTTTGAGATACATTCGTGGCCAGGGATAAATTTGTATTTCTTTGACTTTAAGTTTGTTCTCTGCCCCCCCTCTTCCCTACCCCCTCTTTCTCTCTCCTCTCTCTCTCTCTCTCTCTCTCTCTCTCTCTCTCTCTCTCTCTCTCTCTGTGTAATGCAATATTGCTATTCTATTTAGAAAAATATTCTGTTTGAAACTTTGACTTCTTTTTTCACTTCTGAAAATTATGACAATATTGATTTCTGTGTCATCTATGACATTTATCGTTTTCTAATATTAAGCTACTTATATGAGAAGAACTAAGATTAAGCCTTCCTGGGCCTTTGCTGGCTTAATGGAAGTTAAGTCTGTCTTCAGCATGTCTATGGTTCTGTGAGGTATGCTGACAGGGGACTTGGTGCATCTAAATCCAGAGCACTCTGGCACAGATCAGAGTCCCAGATGCTATCATCAGGTTGGCTCTGAAGTATGTTAAGAGAGGGAAAGACATGCTTGTCATGTTTGGTTTTGGAGGATTAGCTTGTTCTATATTAGAGTTGTCTTTGAGTGATGCCTTGAATATTCCAGGAAATCTAAGGGTGTGTTCCTTTATAAAGCAGAAGAGAAAGAGTAGGAGAACTGCAGGCAGGAGGGAAGCATATCAGACTGCTGAGTTACTGTAGGTGCCTTCTCACATACCTATGGATCTGTAGAAATTGGAGATATAGAAAGTAACCCAGAAAATATACCATGGCTTATATTCTTTGTCTGTCTCAGTCCTTAACCAAATTCTAATGTGAAGAAAACTGCTTTGGAGATGTGATTTTCTCTTACCCACATGTATTTTAGTAGGCCTAAAGCTTATTAAAGCTTTGTGTCTTTTTTGTAATTCTTTAGGCTATGCTGAACAATTCTGTGGAGTTTTATTCTTTTACATCACAGTTTTCTGTTTGTTACCTGTGTCACTAGAATTGGCCATTAGTGATACTAACTTAAGATACCAAATAATCAGTATTCCATTACGAAGTCGGTCTGTAATTTTCAGAAGAACTCTGCCGTCATCATGTGTCCTCAGTATGATATTGAGTTAATTGTGGATTTCAGTCACTGGCACTCCTGGTCTTTAAATGCATGCATAAACTACCTTTATGTTGGGTTCAATAGCATTGTTTGGTTGTGCTTGATTAACCTGCCCATATATAGTGATAGGAACAATGGTTGGGTTAAGGACATGTGACATGATTTTGTTATTTCCTGATTATTGATTTCCTTTTGCAGGAAGAAGAATGAATAAGCTGTTGTTGTTTTTTGTTTATTTGTTTGTTTTTGTTTTTGTTTTGGGGAAGCTTTAGTTGTTTTTTTTATTATAAATTTTTATTAGATATATTTCTTTACTTACATTTCAAATGTTATTCCCCTGCCGGTTTCCTGTCAACGCCCCATCCCTCTCCTACCCCTCCCCCCATAATGGGTATTCTTCCATACAACCCCCTTACTGCCCCCCCATATGCCCCTGCACTGGGGGTCCAACCTTAGCAGGACCAAGGGCTTCCCCTTCCACTGGTGCCCCAACAAGGCTATTCTCTGCTACATATGCAGTTGGAGTCCTGGGTCAGCCCATGTATAGTCTTTCGGTAGTTGTTTAGTCTCTGGAAGCTCTTGTTGGTTGGCATTGTTGTTCTTATGGGGTTGCAAGCTCTTTCAACTGTTTGAATACTTCCTCTAAATCCCCCCAAGGGGTTCTTGTTCTCAGTTAAGTGGTTTGCTGCTAGCATTGACCTCTGTGTTGGACATGCTCTGGATGTGTCTGTCAAGAGAGATCTATATCCGGTCCCTTTCAGCATGCATTTTTTGCTTCATCAATCTTATCTAGTTTTGGTGGCTGTATATATATGGGCCATATGTGGGGCAGGCTCTGAATGGCCATTCCTTGAGTCGCTGCTCTAAACTTTGCTTCCATCTGCCCTCCTATGGATATTTTTCCCCCTTTTAAGGAGTGGGAGCATCTGCATTTAGGTCATCCTTCTTCTTGAGCTTCCTGTGGTTTGTGTATTGCATCATGGGTAATTCGAGCTTTTTGGCTAATATTCACTTATCAATGAGTGCATACCAAGTGTGTTTTTCTGTGATTGAGTTACCTCAGTCAGTCTGATATTTTCTAGTTCATTCCATTTCCCTATGAATTTCATGAAGTCATTGTTTTTGATAGCTGAGTAGTACTTCATTGTGTAGATGTACCACATTTTTTGAATCCATTCCTCCGTTGAAGGGCATCTGGATTCTTTTCATCTTCTGGCTATTATAAATAAGGCTGCTATGAACATAGTGGAGCATGTGCCTTTGTTGTATGTTTGAACATCATTTGGGTATATGCATAGGAGAGGTATAGCTGGGTCCTCAGGTAATGCAATGTCCAATTTTCTGAGGAAACTCCAGACTGATTTCCAGATGGTTGTACCAGTTTGCAATCCCACCAACAATGGAGGAGTATTCCTCTTTCTCCACATCCTCACCAGCATCTGCTGCCACCAGAGTTTTCTAATCTAATTCTGACTGGTGTTAGGTGGAATCTCAGGGTTGTTTTGATTTGCATTTCCCTGATGACTAAGGATGTTGAACATTTCTTTAGGTGCTTTTTGGCCATTTGATAATCCTCAGCTGAGAATATTTTGTTTACCTCTGTACCCCATTTTAATAGGGTGATTTGACTCTCTGGAGTCTAACTTCTTGAGTTCTTTGTAAATTTTGGATATTAGCCCTCTATCAGATGTAGGATTGGTAAAGATCTTTTCCCAATCTGTTGGTTGCCGTTTTGTCCTAATGACAGTGTCTTTTGCCTTATAGAAGCTTCCCAGTTTTATGAAGTTCCATTTGTCAATTCTTGACCTTAGAGCATAAGCCATTGGTGTTTGGTTCAGGAAATTTTCCCAGTGCCCATGTGTTCAAGACTCTTCCCCACTTTTTCTTCTATTAGTTTGAGTGTATCTGGTTTGATGTGGAGGTCCTTGATCCACTTGGACTTAAGCTTTGTACATGGTGATAAGCATGGATCGATCTGC
Organism: Rattus rattus; assembly: GCF_011064425.1. Taxonomy (NCBI): domain Eukaryota; kingdom Metazoa; phylum Chordata; class Mammalia; order Rodentia; family Muridae; genus Rattus; species Rattus rattus. Next base: position 122,291,951 of record NC_046158.1, on the reverse strand, counting down.
ATTCTTCTAAATGCTGACCTCTAGTTGAACCAGCACCAATTGTTGAAAATGCTATATTTCTTCCATTGGATGGTTTTAGTTCCTTTGTCAAAGATCAAGTGACCATAGATGTGTGGGTTCATTTCTGTTCCACTGATCTACCTGCTTGTCTCTGTACCAATACCATACAGTTTTTATGATTATTGCTCTGTAATACTGCTTGAACTCAGGGATGGTGATTCCCCCAGAAGTTCTTTTATTTTTGAGTATAGTTTTTGTTATCCTGGGTTTTTTTTTTTTTTGTTATTCCAAATGAATTTGCAAATTGTTCTTTTTATCTCTGTAAAGAATCGAGTAGGAATTTTGATGGGAATTGCATTGAATGTGTAGATTGCTTTTGGCAAAATGGCCATCTTTACTATATTAATCCTGCCATTCCATGAGCATGGAAGATCTTTCCATCATCTGAGATCTTCCTCAATTTCTTTCTTCGGAGACTTTACATTCTTGCCATACAGATCTTTTACTGGCTTGGTTAAAATCACACCGAGAAATTTTATATTATTTGGGACTATTGTGAAGGGTGTAATTTCCTTAATTTCTTTCTCAGCCTGTTTATCCTTTGAGTAGAGGAAGGCTACTGATTTGTTTGAGTTAATTTTATACCACAACAGTTTGCTGAAGTTGGTTATCAGGTTTAGTAGTTCTCTGGTAGAACCTTTGGGGTCACTTAAGTACATTATCATATCATGTGCAAATAGTGATATTTTGATTTCTTCCCTTCCAATTTGTATCCCTTTGACCTCCTTTCACTGTCTGATTGCTCTGGCTAGGACTTCGAGTACTATATTGAATAAGTAGGGAGAGAGTTGTTAGCCTTGTCTAGTCCCTGATTTTAGTGAGATTGCTTCAAGTTTCTCTCCACTTAGTTTGATGTTAGCTACTGGTTTGCTGTATATTGCTTTTACTAAGTTTAGATATGGGCCTTGAATTCCTGATCTTTCCAGTACTTTTATCATGAAGGGGTGTTGAACTTTGTCAAATGCTTTCTTGGCATCTAATAAAATGACCATGTGGTTCTTATCTTTGAGTTTGTTTATATATTGGGTTACATTGATGGATTTTCATATATTAAACCATTCCTGCATCCCTGGGATGAAGCCTACTTGATCATGGGTGATCATTTTGATGTGTTCTTGGATTCAGTTTGCAAGAATTTTATTGAGTATTTTTGCATCAATATTCGTAAGGGAAATTGGTCTGAAGTTCTCTTTCTTTGTTGGGTCTTTGTGTGCTTTTGGTATAAGAGTAATTGTGGCTCCATAGAAGGAATTTGGTAGTGCTCCATCTGTTTCAATATGTGGAATAGTTTGGTTAGTATTAGTATGAGGTCTCCTTTGAAGGTCTGATAGAATTCTGCACCAAACCCATCTGGACCTGGGTTATTTTTGGTTGGGAGACTTTAAATAACTGCTTCTATTTCTTTAGGAGTTATGGGGTTGTTTAGATGGTTTATTTGTTCCTGAATTAACTTTGGTACCTGGTATCTGTCTTGAAAATTTAACATTTCCTCTAGATTTTCCAGTTTTCCTGTATAGACACCTTTGTAACAGGATCTGAGGAATCTTTTTTCTTTTCTTTTGCTTTGTTTTAATTCTCCAGATATTGTTATTATGTCTCCCTTTTCATTTCTGATTTTGTTAATTTGGATACATTCTCAGTGACCTCTGATTTGTCTGGCTAAGGGTTTATCTTTCTTGTTGATTTTCTTAAAGAATCAGCTCTTGCTTCTGTTGATTCTTTGTATGGTCCTTTTTGTTTCTACTTGGTTGATTTCAGCCCTGAGTTTGATTATTTCCTGTCTTCTACTCCTCTTGGGTTTATTTATTTCTTTTTGTTGTAGAGCTTTTAGGTGTGCTGTCAAACTGCTAACATATGCTCTCTCCTATTTCTTTTTGCAGGCACTCAGAGCTATGAGTTTTCCTCCTAGTACTGCTTTTATTGTGTCTATAAGTTAGGAAATGTTGTATCTTCATTTTCATTAAATTCTAAGAAGTCTTTAATTTCTTTCTTTATTTCTCTCTTGACCAAGTTGTCATTGAGTAGAGCATTGTTCAGCTTCCATGTATATGTGGGTTTTCTGTCATTATTGTTATTATTGAACACTGGTCTTAGTGCATAGTGATCCGATAGGATGTGTGGATTATTTCTATCTTCTTGTATCTCTTCAGGCCTATTTTGTGACCGATTATGTGGTCAATTTTGGAGAAGGTTCCATGAGGTGGTGAGAAGATTTGATTTTGATTTAAGATGGAATGGTCTATAAATATCTGTTAAATCCATTTGGTTCATAACTTCTGTTAGTTTATCTATGTCTCCCTTTAATTTCTGTTTCCATGATCTGTCCATTGATGAGAGTGGGGTGTTGAAATCTCCTACTATTATTGTCTGAGGTGCAATGTGTGCTTTGAGCTTTAGTAAGGTTTCTTTTATGAATGTAAGTGCCCTTGCATTTAGTGCATAGATATTTAGTATTGAGGGTTCATCTTGGTGCATTTTTCCTTTGATGAATATGAAGTGTCCTTATCTTTTTTAATGACTTTTTTTTTGAAAGTCAGGTTTATTTGATATTTGAATGGCAACTCCAACTTTTTTCTTTGGGCCATTTGTTTGGAAAGTTGGTTTCCAGCCATTTACTCTGAGGTAGTGTCTGTCTTTGTCTCTGAGGTGTGTTTCCTGCATGCAGCAAAATCCTGGGTCCTCTTTATGTATCCAGTCTGTTAGTCTGTGTCTTTTTATTGGGGAATTGAGTCCATTGATATTGAGAGATATTAAGGATTAGTGATTGTCACTTTCTGTTGTGTTCATTGTTAGAAGTGGAATTATGTTTGTTTGTCTCTCTTTTGGTTTCATTGCAAGGAAATTATATTCTTTTTTTCTGTATGGTGTAGTTTCTCTCCTTGTGTTGGAGTTTTCCCTCTATTATCCTTTGTAGGGCTGGATTTGTAGAAAGATATTGTGTAAATTTGGTTTTGCCATGGAATATCTTGGTTTCTCCATCTATGTTAATTGAGAGTTTTGCTGGGTACAGTAGCTTGGGCTGGCATTTGTATTCTCTTAGGGTCAGTATGACATCTGTCTAGGATCTTCTGGCTTTCATAGCTGCTAGTGAGATGTCTGGTATAATTCTTATAGGTCTGCCTTTATGTTACTTGACCTTTTTCCCTTACTGCTTTTAATATTCTTTCTTTGTTTTGTGCACTTGGTGTTTTAACTATTATGTGATGGGAGAAATTTTTCTTCTGGTCCAATCTATTTGTAGTTCTGTAGGCTTCTTGTATGTTTATGGGCATCTCTTTTTTAGGTTAGGGAAGTTTTCTTCTATAATTTTGTTGAATATATTTACTGGCCCTTTAAGTTGGGAGTCTTTACTTTTTTCTATACCTATTATCCTTAGGTTTGATCATCTCATTGTGTTCTGGATTTCCTGTATGTTTTGGACTAAGAGCTTTTTGCGTTTTACATTATCTTTGACAGTTGTGTATATATTTTCTATTGTATCTTCTGTTCCTCAGATTCTCTCTTCTATCTCTTGTATTCTGTTTGTGATGCATGTATATACGACTCCTAGTCTCTTCCTTAGGTTTTCTGTTTCCAGGTTTGTCTCCCTTTGTGCTTTCTTTATTGTTTCAATTTCCATTTTCAATTTGTTCTCCTGTTTGGTTGTGTTTTCCTGTAATTCTTTCAGGGATTTTTGTGTTTCCTCTCTAAGGGCTTCTACTTGTTTACTTGTGTTTTCCTGCATTTCTTTAAGGGAGTTCTTTGTATTTCTTAAAGTCTTCCATCACTATCAAAAAATGTGATTTTAAATCTAGATCTTGTTTTTCTGGTGTGTTTGGATATCCAGTATTTTCTTTGGTGGGAGAACTGGGCTCTGATGATGCCAAGTAGTCTTGGTTTCTGTTGCTTAGACTGTTTTCCTGTTTTCTTTCTGTCTTTCCTGAGAACAGGTGCTCTGATTTCAGGTGTGTTGGCGCTCCTGGAGACTGTCTTCCAGTGCTTGGAGTGAGCAGGAATCAAAGGGTCCTACCCCTGATTGCTCCTAGGTCCTTGCACCCAGGGAGTACTGTTGGCACTATGTGATTCCCTCTTGGGTCTGGACTGTGAGCAAAGGGTAGTCTCCTCTGACTTCTCAGGAGTATCCACACTTCTGAGGGTCCAGCTCTCTCCCTGGTGAGATTTGGGTTCAGGGAGCTGTTTGGCCAGTTCAGTTCCGTCCTTGGGCACAGACCAGAACCGCGGGTACAGGTGGTTGGCTGTTCGTATAAAGTGCACTGTGCAGTTTCCCCTTGGACCAGGGATGTTGGCAGAGGTGTGCAGAGGTGGCAGTCTGTCCTGCGGTCTCAGTATGTCTGCACTCCTGGGTGGTCAGCTCTCTTCCCTGTGGGATTTTTTAGTTGTTTGTTCTGAAAGTCGAACTAAAATAGTGATGATGACGGCGACGACGACGGCGACGACAATTTTTTAAATGTAGACTTGTTGATTTTATGAAGTCTTGCGTTCTTTGTTCTAGTTTACTTGAAGAAGGAAAAAAGTTGGAAAACCGATTAAGTTATACACAAACGATCCCGAGCTACCATTAAAAGTGTATTCTTATTACTAGTTTGTAGAGTTTTTTTGTTTTTTTTTTGTTTTTTAAAGATTTATTCATTTATTATATATAAGTACACTGTAGCTGTCTTCAGACACACCAGAAGAGGGCATCACATCTCTTTACAGATGGTTGTGAGCAACGATGTGGTTGCTGGGAATTGAACTCAGGACCTCCGGAAGAGCAATCAGTTCTCTTAACCACTGAGCCATCTCTCTAGCCCAATTTGTAGAATTTTAGTTTTTTCTCTAACATTAAATTTGTCATGGGATTTTTCTTTTATTCTACCTTTATGTCTTCAATATTGAATTTATGTTGCATTTTTGAAGCTTTGATTTTTGCTTGTGTCTTATCTCCTTATTTTTTATATGAAAACATTTTATTCATATAAGGCATTTTTATATAGGAATTAAGTATTTAAGGCTATAAGTTTTTCTTTGAAACTAACTTTTACAGCATCCCATATTTTGACACATAATAGTGAAATCTGGGTAGATTCTGTGTAAGTTTATAAGTATTTACAGAGTTAAGAGCAAGAAAATATGAATGAATTTCCATGAAGTTTGGATTTGCTTTGGGGTTTAACCATCAGTGATTACTTTATTGTAGTATTATACTTGTAAATAGTCCCCTCATGCCCCAGGCTCTTTTTAGTGTTTCTGTACTTAGACTGTACTATATGAATAAACCCCACTCTTGGTTTTTCTTGCCTGAGTGCATTTGTCCTGTTTCTGTCCTCCTCCACATTTTGATGTCTCTGGTGTGTTGCAGTAGCATGTCAGATGACCTCTGCTCGTCTTTGAATGGCAACTCAGTTGCTTGTGGGGATTATGATGATTCTGCTAAGCTTAGACAGGACCCATTTTTCCCCTAAAAATTATAGCTGAGAAGGAACCTTAGAATAATTTAATCTTGGTAAATTTGAATCAACCCTTGTATAATTTTTATTTACGTATCTTTGAGACATTTTCTTAAGAGCAAATTACCATGACATGTGTACATTGGTTGTTTCTGTCTTACTCTGTCAGATTCATAGTAAAATAACTTACACTTGCCTTTGGATATAATTGACTTTTTCCTCACCCAATATTATTTATTTTCCAATTTTTTATGTTTTATAACTCCTTTAAGATAGATATTTGTGAGAGTTGAAACACATATATGCCTTTGACATTTTTCACTACCTATACAATCACTAAGTACTAAAACAAAGATCTTTTGAGTCCACACTGAAATCTAAGAAAGATGTAAAAACAGCAATGTTTTTGAAACTTACAGGAAAGACCTTAGGTACTCATGTGTTAAAATGCTGAGCCTATAGGAGACTAACAAAAATCAGGTAAGAACCAGCATAGGAGACTATGAAAGACAAGCCTAGGACTTGTTGCTGATCTGAAGTGGCAGCATCATTTAAGCAAATCCCAACACTAGGTTGCTTTTGTGGCTTGGATGAAAAGCCCTTTCGTGACTTCCCCCTAGGCTTCCCCATTCTTGGGGTCTGAGGTCTGCTCTTCTCCCTGTGCTGTGACTCATCTGCTGAGAGTTCCTAGTAAGCTTGGTTCAAGAACCCAAGGATGGTTGCTGCTCTGTTATACCAGGGAAATTTCCTTGACTAAAATTTCCTTTTAGAGTATAGAGTACAGTTGGGGAATTTATGAAGAAAGTACCAGGGTTTGGGAAAAGTTGTTTTGTAGGAAGCCTTGACCACCATTCCCCAGGCACAGGATTTGCTCCATGTGACTTAAAAGTAAAGTCGTTTAGTTTTATACATGTATTTTCTCCCTGTAGTCACAAGCTTTTGAAACCAAGGACTGGCTTTCTTGCTTCTTTATATGAGTAAATGTCAGAGGGTGAGTATCTTCTTGCTAAGGGCATAAATCTCAGAAGTCAGACTTATCAGTATAGCTGTAATTAAATTTATATTAAATTAGTTTGACAAGAAATCATGACTCCAGGCACTAGTTTAGAAATGATAATCATATCAGCATTAGGGTTGGTGAATAGGGAATTGATGTTTGCTCAATGAAAGTTCTAGGAAGACTTTTGAATTGATTAACTTTCATTGTTGAAAGCAAGCAGACTGGATATTAGTTGTATTACATTTCATCTTGGAGTGAATAAAATTGCCTTTTAGAGTAAGAAAACTAATACCTTCCATTTATATAGCACCTTTCTTCCAAAGAGTTCAAAGCATTTTCTAGAAATCGTCTCATTAATCTTTTTGGCTTTCATTCGGGCGGCTTGGGGAGGGTGGCGGGTGTGTATTGTATGCACATATGCACGTGCAGGCTTCTACCTTGGGTTCCTTCCCTTACTCCCCTTTGCTTTTAGTCAGTGTGGCTTTAGCTACTTTTACAATCTAATCTTGGTTAGAACTTGGCATTTTGTTAAACCTCGTGTTTTAAAAAATTGCATACCATTTTTAGAATATTAAGCCACATTTATTCATGAATACCGTTTTTTCAGAAAAAGGTGCAGCTTATGCTACACATGAGCAACAGACTATTAAATAAAGATTGATATCAGAAATGCCATGCAGATATAGGTTGCAGGAACTTTCTGTTTAGAATTTTAAATTAAAATTTAATTTCTTAATAATTGCCTCTATGTTCAAGCATTTGCCCGGTTAAAGACAGCATGACTTGTGACAAGGAGAATTTTTTCCTAATTTAGCATTTACTTGTCTGTCTGTCCGTCTGTCTGCCTGCCTGTCTGCCTGTCTGCCTGCCTGTCTGCCTGCCTGTCTGCCTGCCTGCCTACCTACCTACCTATCTTGAGATAGGGTTTCTTACAAAGCTATGACTGTCTAAAGCTCACCATATGTACTGGATTAGCCTTTAACTCACAGATGTCTGCCCTTTTCTTTCTATGAGGACCAGGATTAAAGGGTGTGCCACCACAGGACTTCCAGCAACAAGGGTTTTTGGGCCTTTTGTTTTGTTTTGATTTGATTTTTTTATACAGAGCAGGACTCTGAATTATCTTGGTTTGTTGGTCTTTTTTCTTTTTGTTCAGAACTTGCTTGTCTGGCCACTCGCTTATGCTGCATCTTCTTTTCCTTTAACGGATGCTCATTGTCAGCCACTAGCACCTCAGTGGCAAGCTCTCGCAGCAGTTGTATTTTGGCAATAAAGTGTTTTACAGCAAAACTGCATGGTTTTAGTCTGGGTTGTAGCAGAATCAATGAACTTAGAAGGGTCTCCTGAAGCTGTAGGGAAACTATTCCATTTTAAAACACCCATTGTGATGTTTTTTTCAGCTGTGCTTTGGGTGGGTGGTACAGGTGAGTTCTTTATCCCCAAAGAATAAAAGAGTTTTGCTTCTGTCTTTGCTGCTGCAGTTTTGGGCTAGTGTGCAAGCTGGTGGAGCCACAGAGCTGCCCATGGATATTGTGTTGCCCCACTGCAAGTCCTGTGACTGTTCCAGGTAAACTTCTTAGCTAGGGAAGCTTTACTGTCCTTATTCCCTTAGCTCGTTGAGCAGGATGCTTCAGGCTTCCACCAGGCAAAGGTGTTTGAAGTGTTATTTCATAGCAAGCTTCACTCTGTACCCAGATAAGAGCTCAGCAGCATTCAGTGTGGCCCATTCAGGCTCTGATGCTGGGATTATAAGCCACACTTACGTAGAAAGTGAAGGCTTTTTAAGGCGAGAGCTAAATCACTACTGCTTTACACTCTGTAACATTGCCTGCCTGGAAAATAGTCACAGCCAGGGCTGACATTACATAAGAGCCTGTACATCAGTGGTTCTCAACCTGCGGGTCACAACCACTTTGGAGGTTGAAGGACTCTCTCACAGGAGTCGCCTAAGACCATTGGAAAACACAGGTATTTACATTACAATTCGTAAGAGGGACAAGATTATAGCTATGAAGTGAAAGATCCCTGAAGGGAGACCCTCACTCAAGTCTCGGGAAGTCGAGGACCCCAGACACAGGAGAGACCAGTCTTGATGCAATACGCAGAGGCGAGGTGTATTATGGAGGGCTCTGGGTCGACACGTATCCCACGCAGGAGACAGAGGTGTCGACCCTGAGTGGCTGGGAGAAGGGCTTTTTAAAGGAAGAAGTCACAAGCCCCAGGAGATGAGGGGATGTCAAAAGGAAATACCAAAAATGTCACAAGGGGAAACTCTCAAAGTCACAGGATTGTTCTTAAGACTCTAGGGTTTAAATCAGGGGAAAGGTCAAACCCTCATTCTCTTGAGAACAGATCTTGATTCCTGTCCTTTAGGGTAAATGCTTGTCAGAGTTGACGAAGCATCTGCATCTGATACACATCTGGTTAGGCTTCGGCCCCGGTTTCCTGGAATACTATCTGCAGGACACAATGGCTGGAACATTAGCTGTAGGGCACAATGGGGGCTTGAACAAGTATCACAGGGGCAGAATAGAACCCGTTACTCATTTACCCATGTCTGGTGACATCCAGAGGGTCAGTGAGTCTGCACCAGTCCTCCTGCATTTTTAACAATCTGTCTTCCTGAGTCAGATCCTGTTGCTGAGTTTTGAGCTAATTTAAAACTCTATTTCTCAGAAGTAGCAATGAAAATAATTTTATGGTGGGAGGGAGGGTTCACCATACACGAGGACCACAGCATTAGGAAAATTGAGAATGATTTTTGTAGATTTCAGCAACATGAGCAATTGAAATTTCTTTTTCTTTTTAAAATGTTTTACTGTTCTTTGTAAATTTCACATCCTGTACCCTAATTCCACACATTTCCCCCTTTCCTTGTACCTATCTTTGCAGCCTACCCCCAACAGAGAACAAAAAATCTACCCATTAGTAGTGTGTCTCAGTGTTTCCCACAGAATACCTTGTTGTCCACACTTCTTTATTTGCAAATGTTCATTATGATGAGTCATTGGTCTGTTTTGAGACCTCTGGCTTCTGCTACTGTATCAATACTGGCTGCATACTGGGACTCCTGTCGGATACCCTGTTCTGCCTTGTGCCATGGAGATCCTGTAGTTTTGGATCTGTAGGACCCGTTCCTTCATGTACTCCAGCAGGTCATCAGTGGGGTAGGTGTTGGAGTGGGCCAGTTCAAAGCCATGCATCTGGCCCTGGGAGCTGGTGAGCACACTGTGTTTCCTACTCTCATGCCCTTGGGGCTGGCTAACCAGCAACCCCCTTAAATGGGGCCAACTCTGCCCTTGCTGCCCAGATGAGATGCACAACCTGCTTTTCTGAGTGCTGTAGTAGGTGTGGGACAGGGATATCTCTCCTGCTCTGATGACCTCCAGGCCAGTTTTCCTCTCTGCCATGGTGGGGAAGGTGGGTAAGCAACATCTTTTCCTCCCCCATTGTCACTGAAGGGCAGACAAGGGTCAGGTCAGCTTTCTCTTGCTCCTGATCCTAGGGGATGTTGTTTTTGACCCATGCCACTAGGGTCAGTTCTTCTGTGCTGCCCAAGTAAGGTGCAGGGCTTATTCTCCCAAGTAGTACAGTTGGTGAGGGACAGGGACGGCTCTCCTGCTTTCATGACCCCAGGGCCAGGTCTTCCACCTGCTGCAGGTGGTATGGGTGAGGAGACAGGGCGTGAGGTGGGAGAAAGGTGTCTCTTTCTTTTCTCCACCACCTTATGGAGATGGTAGAGCCAGTTCTCCCATGCTCATATCCCTCGGGGTGTCGAGTACTGCAGTTGGACAGTGATGGGGTCAGTTGCTCTGCTCTCACACCCACAGGGCCAGTTATTCTATGATGTTCAAGTGAGGGGTGGGGCTGTTCTGCACAGCCCTTAGATATCAACATGCCCCTGGATGGTAGCTCAGACTAGGGGTGTCCACCTAGCTTCGGTGGTAACAGATCTCTGCTGCTGCAGGGCCATGGAACCAGACATGGCCCCGGGGGCAGCACAGGCTGGGATCCCACCAGAGTCCCAGCTGACACCAGTGGCTACTCACATCAGGCTGTTCCTCACTACCCTTGAGTCTTCAGTTCTGCCTGTCTTAATTGTTCCCACATCCTTCTGTTTCTCTTTTTCTTTGATTTCTTCACCACTCACTTGTTCCTTTGAATGTTTTGGGTTGTCTTGGGAGTGGTCTCTGGAGTGCTATACCCCTACTATGCATTATGGCTCCAAACCAGGGTCATCTCAGGTATCTCAGGTCTGTGCCACTCCTCCCCACCCCAACACACTTTGGAGGCAGCAGGCTTTCTTAGGCTAGCTCCCTGTCTGGGCCCCATGGTGCTGGTCTAGTGGTCATCTCAGAGTCATTCCTGCTTGGGTCTACAGATCCAGGGTCACAGGTGGGTTCTCTAGTCTCTCGTTGTTCCCTGCCCTGGGAGCTTGCTTATGCTTATCTGGACTGGAGTCATCTCTGGCTCCCTTCTTTAATGGAATACTAGGCTGCTAATCACAGGTCAGAATATTGAATGTATGCATACCTTCTCTCCTCTCTACTACCTACTGGTGCATCTCTGACACATCAGTCAAACTTGCAAAGCCTCTAAGGACAGTCTGAGATTCCATTACCAGCTGAACTGTTCCAAGAATAATTTGGAGGCACAGATGTTGCTCGTGGGAAATTTGCAACATCACATGTTGTAATGGTTAATAGTGACTGTCTACTCAACAGTATCTACAATTATTTAAGACAAACCTTATGATGGAATCTAGAAATATTCAGCAGACAAACCGCTGAGCTAATCTGTGAAGGATATCCAAGATTGTATTAAATTTTGTGGGAAGACTTGCACTAAATGTGGACAGCACCATTCCATGGGCTGAGGTTCCAGAAAGGGAACTGCACAGAAAGAAGAGGAGCTGAATACTACCACTCATTGCTTTCTGCTTCCTGATCAAAGGTTTAATGGAGACAACTGCCTCATGCTCTTGAGTCTCTAACCTCTCCATCCTGATAGACCCTTCCATTACACTGTGAGCCTTTCCTTCCTTGCATTGCTTTTGTGGGGCAGTTTGTTATAGCACCGAGAAAGGTAATTCGTAATGGCATCCATCCCTTTCAGGGTATTTATTATCTGTCACTTCTCAGTGTAGTGCAGGTCTCAGGTAGAAGCAAGTGGCTACTAGCACGGTTTGCCGATTTCATCTTCCATACACCAAGATGTCTTTTTTCTTTGCACTTTTCTAAAGTGGACTTTGACCAGAGATCTCCCAGAACATGTGTCAAAATAAATAATATTATTTTCTTCAACTCTTGTAAGAGGCTGCTTCTTTAACTCAAGGTCGGTTGTAAATGATAGTAGTTGCTGAAAAGGAGGAAGGAAAGGTCTTGCAACTTGTTCAGATGAGTGGGTGGACTCTTTAGGAATCCTAGAGCAGTTTGTACCCTAAGGCTTTAGATATTCAGTTCTGTGTCCTGAAGCCTTAAGCTGTTGTGGGAAGGTGGGCCTGACTCTCTGGGGTGAGGCTGGACCCTGCAGTGTTGGAGGAGGAGGCAAACAGCCATAGCTCTGTTTTCATGATGTTTCTTAAGCCAGAAGTGGCAACAACATGGGAGCAGGAGCTGTGGTTTAGGTGGGAAGTGTGCTTCTGAGAAGCAGGGTATGGCCTTGTAGTTTAATGAAGTCTGAATTCACTTTGGTTACCTTCCAATCCACCATTGCTTGTTGGTTATCCAGCTTGGACCAGCTACTTACACATTATGTTGTGAAAGCGTTTGCATTCCCCTGATGTCTGCTTCCCTTTTGACACTGAGGGTAATCTTACCTCTGTTCAGGGTCATGATGAATAGGAAAGCACCTAGGTGTATACATTTTTACTCATAAGAGTTTGTGTGTACACTTGCTTGTGTTTACATGCATGTGCTTAATGTATATGAACCTTAATTGGAAGAAGAAAATCAGTCCCGTGATTAATTTTTTGCAAGAAGGCATAGAGAACTTTTTCTGATAGCATGTGTGTGTGTGTGTGTGGGGGTTATTGTTCAAAGAGAGAAAATTAATCGACTGCAGAGGCATCATTGTTATGTTGAAATTTAGAATTGAAGTAGTGAAAAGCTGTGTTCCAAATTAGTCCCTCATATGGATGTGATTCTGCTAACTCTTTCTTTCATGAGTAGAATATAGGCTTGACTGGTAGATACCCAGAGACTCTTCAGTCCTCAGATCTTCAGAATTATATCTGGGCTGGCTCCTGCTATCTCTTCTGAACTAAGTTTTGATAAAAATAGTATTAACCTTTATTGAAGGACATTGCAAGAAGTATCCTATAAAACAGTATATTATGAATGATTCAAGGAACTATTGAGGACAGGTCCCTGGCAACTGGCATTACAGTTTTCTCTTTGTGTTCGTGGATCCATTTAGAGTGAAAAGTTTGCCCTACTCTAAACAAATACACATTATAATTTCCTCTCCTTAATTTAGCCTTCTGCTATTTTGTTTTCTCCTTATTTTAATGTTCTCTTGTTTTTATTATACATACGGTCTTAGTTAAAATAGTCTTTTTCTGTAGCCCAAGTTGGCTTTGAAGTCATGATGCTTATCTCTCAGCCCCAGAAGAGCTAGAATTTTAGGCCTGTACTGCCATGTCCAGCTACTCTGTGCCAATCTGGTTGGGTATTAGAGCAGAAGTTCTAAGGATATGTGTGCAGTTTGCTTCCTATAAACTCTTGGTTTTGAAGACACTTCCTAATTCCTGGCCAGTGATTTCATTGACAGTTGCAGAATGATTTCATCCTTCTAGGTTGACTGGCTGTGTTTTCTACAGTTGTCTCCAGATTGCATTTTAATCCAGTGAAAAGACAGATAAATACTTACCTTTGCCATTTATAATACTTAAAGTAAGAAGTTAGGGCTGGAGAGATGGCTTAGAGGTTAAGAGCACTGACTGCTCTTCCAGAGTTCTGAGTTCAATTCCCAGCAACCTCATGGAGGCTCACAACCATCTGTAATGGGATCTGATGCCCTCTTCTGGTGTGTCTGAAGACAGCGACAGTGTACTCATATACATAAAATAAATAAATCTTAAAAAGAAAAAAGAAGTTGGTTTAATAACTACATCAAAGGAGGGATATTTTTTTTATTCCCTTTGGCTTTTGGGTTTTTTGTTTGTTTTTAGCTTTTATCGCAGTTCAATGAAATTTCTAAGATTTGGAGTTTTTCACTCAATTTCATAATTCTTCCTGTTTGATGTACAAGTTCTAAGAACCATTCAGTGGCTGTTTTTCAACCTTTGCCTTTGCACACCCTTATTAGTTTTTAAAAGTTCTTACACTCTGTCAGAGCCAGTATTTCAAGCAAATGTTGGAGTCAGTCTTTTCTTCAGCAAGTTCTGGGTCCTACCATGAGGAATGCCAATAGAAGCGAGCCTCTGTGTACCAGGGTCTCATGCTTGTGGGATGCTATTGCTTCTGAATCACTAAATTCAGTGTTTATACTTAATTCAACTTCCTACTTATAATCTTTTCCTTGATTCTGAGCATCTCGATTCCTAATGCCATTGATAGTTTCATTTATTCCATTCACATCTTTCCTTGGCTGCAAGTCTCTCTAAAGATAAGAATCTAAGGATAGAGGATCTGTGAAGATGCTATTTACCTCCTTCAGTAGCTGCATCATTAGGACTGGTGATGCTGTTTTAGAAATCGTGTTAAATAGGCTAGAGAATGATGAAGTTATTCGTCAGCGGCCTTGGGTAAAGATCATGATGGTCATTTATGAAGGGAAGGAGAATAGGCACATTTATTTGTATAACTTTCCTCTTGACTTAGACTGTATGCTGTGGAGATCTATATATCTATATCTATATATCTATATCTATATCTATATATCTATATCTATATCCATCCATCCATCCATCCATCCATCCATCCATCCATCCATCCATCCATCCATCCATCCATCCATCCATCTATCTATCTATCTATCTATCTATCTATCTATCTATCTATCTATCTTACAGGCACATGCGTGCATATACATGTGCATTGCACTCACTCACTCACTCACTCACTCACTCACTCACTCACTCACTCATATAAAAGCATGGCTGTATTAGCCAGAGTTTTCATTTCTTTGACATATACCTGAGAGAAACAGTTTCAAAGTACAGAAAATTCATAACAATTTATTTCATTTCATAGTCTTAGCTGACATTTACTTTAGTCTTGAAGCAGACTTTCATCATAGCGGAACTGGGTAGCAGAGAAGGTGCCTCAACCTCATGGTCATCGAGAATTCCTGTAAAGAGAGGAAGGGGCCAGGCAAGACCTATCCTGAGAGCATACTGCCAGTGCTTGGCTTTCTCCTGGAGTTTCGGGGCCCTCCAGAATCATTTAGTAAGCCTTCACCCTATGCGCTATGGGGGATATTTATATTCAGACTATTATGTATACATGCTTCTTAATTTATGCATAAAATTTAATCTGTATATAGTGTTATATATTATATATATGATTATGTAATTTAAATTCTAAAATTGAACACTGCAGTGTACTATATGAATAGATACATTTCGTTATCACTTCATTATCCTTTGAGCTTCCTTTTGGAAAACAAGAATATAAATATGCATTTAGAAAACAAATATGAGTGCGCATTTTATCCTATACTTGCTACATCTGCTCTACATTGTTCTCATGGAAGTAGAATCCTAGTTCTCCTTAGAGATTTTCTTTTCTTCATTAACATTTTGCACAGTGTATCATTAGGTGGATGTGTGAATAGATAGAGATTACCCTTAAGAATTTTTAAATAGTGCTTTTTAAAAGAATGCCATAAAAATTTTATTATATTCATTTGCCTCCCTCTGTTTTTTCAAAGTCCTCCCCTATATCCTTACCTACTCAATTCATGTTCATTTGCATTGTTTCTCCTTCTGTCTCTTCTTCCCTCCTTTTCCCTCTCTGTCTCTTTTTCTCTCTCCTCTCTCCCATCTTCTCTCCCTACAGAAGCATGTATTCCTGCACACAGGGCCTGGCCTGGCCTGTGGTTGATGCACCAGTCCCACAGACTTTCTCTCACCCAGCAATCAGTTGCCCAGAGCTACTTGACTGAGGTGGAACCTCATGCTCCCACCTCCTCTCTATTATATGCTATTATGTCAGAACTGAGCTCGTACAAGTCTTACACATGCTATCACAGCCTGAGTGAGTTCATATCTGCCCTGTACTGTCTAGGAAACATTGTTTCCTTCAAGTCATCTACTGCCTCTGGTTCTTAAAATCTTTTTGTTCCCCCTTTCCACATAACCCCTGAGCTCCGAGGGAAGAGGTATTGTATAGACACCCATGTAAGGCTGGTAACTCCAAAGTCTTTCACTCTCCCCATGTTGGTCAGTTGTGGGCCTCTGTGTTAATTTCCATCTAGTTCAGTTACATCTGTTGCAAGTCCTGTGTAACTCACTGTATAGGCTAGGCTGGCCTCAAATTCACAGAAATCTCTTGCTTCTGCCACCCAAGTTCTGGGGTTGAAAGTAAGCATCACTCCTGGCAGAATGTCTTAATTGTTGGAATTATACCAATTTTGTAAGGTGTAACTGAGTAACTTAAATTTGAAAGTCTTCCAGATTTCTTCTTGAAAGTTAATGACTTGTAGAAGTGGTCCTGCTGATTCAGCGATACAGTTAAATAATTACAAGAGATATCACCATATTCCTTTCAGATATTTTGGTTTTTTTTTTTACAGCCTCTCAACAGTGTTGTCAAAATATAAAATTTGGCTTGACTGAAAGGTTAGAAATAGGTTTATATTCATATGATATCAAGAGAAACTTTTATTTATGAACACATTAATTATGTTTTCTTTTAAAATGAACTATTTGTTACTGTACATTTCATATCTTACCATTTTGTTTTTGGTCACTCTCCTTTCTTAGAATATAATTTTTCTAGATTTAAAAATATTATTTTGATTTAACTTTCATTTAAGTATGTATTATATATTAAGCACTTTCCTCCCATCCCATGTCTCCTATTTCAAGCTCCAGTCTAATCCTGTTATTTCCTTTGTTTCCCTGGACATTTTGACTCCTACTAGGATGTCAAATATATATACATGATTGCCGTATTTGTATAAAATCTTGGAGTCTCAAATGAGAGAAATTATGTAATATTTATCTTTCTGAATGTAATTTAAAATGATTATCCCGAACCCATCCCTAAAGTCATTCTTTCTACCTGAAAAAAAAAATTCCATTGTGTGTGTGTGTGTGTGTGTGTGTGTGTGTGTGTGTGTGTGTGTACACTTTTTTTAAACTCATCTTGGTTTTTGAGCATGTAAGGTTATGCCACAGCCTATCTACTGTCAGTAGTTCTGCAGAAAGAATTATATGTGGTATCTATCGACTAAATACTCAGGAATAGGATAGTAGGTCATATGCTCGAGGAATTGACTTCTGTAGTGGTTGGCCACCACTGTATTACTGTTCCTCATTTTCTTTTCTTTTTTTTTTTTTTATTAACTTGATATTTCTTATATACATTTTAAAGTTATTCCCTTTCCGGTTTCGGGCAACATCCCCTCCCCCTCCCCTTCCTTATGGGTGTTCCCTCCCAACCCTCCCCCATTGCTGCCCTCTCCCCAACAGTCTAGTTCACTAGGGTTCAGTCTTAGCAGGACCCAGGGCTTCCCCTTCCACTGGTGCTCTTACTAGGATATTCATTGCAACCTCGAGGTCAGAGTCCAGGGTCAGTCCATGTATAGTCTTTGGGTAGTGGCTTAGTCCCTGGAAGCTCTGGTTGGTTGGCATTGCTGTACATATGGGTCTCGAGCTCCTTCAAGCTCTTCCAGTTCTTTCTCTGATTCCTTCAACGGGGGTCCTGTTCTCAGTTCAGTGGTTTCCTGCTGGCATACGCCTCTGTATTTGCTGTATTCTGGCTGTGTGTCTCTCAGGAGCGATCTGCATTCACATTTTGATCATCCGTCTTGAGTTTCATTTGTTCTAGGCATCTAGGGTAATTCAAGCATTTGGGCTAATAGCCACTTATCAATGAGTACATACCATGTATGTCTTTCTGTGATTGGGTTAGCTCACTCAGGATGATAGTTTCCAGTTCCAACCATTTGCCTGCGAATTTCCACAAAAAGTCATTGTTTTTTTGATAGCTGAGTAATATTCCATTGTGTAGATGTACCACATTTTCTGTATCCATTCCTCTGTTGAAGGGCATCTGGGTTCTTTCCAGCTTCTGGCTATTATAAATAAGGCTGCGATGAACATAGTGGAGCACGTGTCTTTTTTATATGTTGGGGCATCTTTTGGGTATATGCCCAGGAGAGGTATAGCTGGATCCTCAGGCAGTTCAATGTCCAATTTTCTGAGGAACCTCCAGACTGATTTCCAGAATGGTTGTAGCAGTCTACAACCCCCAACAATGGAGGAGTGTTCCCTTTCTCCACATCCTCGCTAGCATTTCCTGTCACCTGAGTTTTTGATCTTAGCCATTCTCACTGGTGTGAGGTGAAATCTCAGGGTTGTTTTGATTTGCACTCATTTTCTTTTCTTTTCTTTTTTTTTTTTTTTTTTTAGAAGGCCATCTTGACTGGAGCAACTGAAATCTTGGTGTAGTTTTGTTTGCATTTCTCTGCTGACAGTGAGATAGAACATTGTTTTTTATATAATTGTTGGTCTTTCATATTATTTTGGGACCTATCTGTTGATTTTATTAGGTTATTCATTATCTGATTTCTTGTTTAAAGTTTTGGTCTCTTTGTGTGTTCTAGATATCAGTCCTATGTTGGATGCATAGCTGGCAAACATTTTCTCCATTTTATAGGCTGTCTTTCCTCTTGATTAACAGGTGATTTTGGTGAATAGAACCTTTTCATGTCACAAGGTTCCATTTATTTATTGTTCGTATTATTTCCTGATTAGCTTCTGATTAAAGTCCTTGCCTTGTCTTGTTTTGTCTATGCCTATACCTTTAAATATTTTCCAGAATTTTTCTCTTAACAGTTTTAGAGTTTGTGTTTGTGCAGAATGAATTAGAAGGATCCAGTTTTATTCTCCCACATGTGGACATCACTTTTTCCCAGAGCCATTGTTGAATAGGTTGTACTTTTGACATCTTTCTCAAAATAGCAGATGGTTCATACCCATGTGTATATGGGCAGCACCAACTGAACTAAGGAGTTTGTTAATAAGAACTTTAAAAACACATGGATCTGGGAGATAAATGATAGGATCTAGGGGAAGGTAGGGATTGCAACTATGGGTGTATATGCTCACTAAACAATTATAACTGTGTGAAGTTTTCAAAGAATATTATTCAAAAAACCAGGTGGTCATGCTGAATAAATTTATATTTGGGCTTCCTCTTTAGCTTACATGTCTTTATCATGCTATTTTTGTGTCTGTGCCTTGTAGTATAGCCTGAGTAGGCAGAGTGATACCTCTAGCTTTATTTACTTAGTTTTTGTTTATTTATTTTGCTGAGGATTGCTTTGGATATCCTATACCTTTTGTGCTTACATATGAATTTTAATATATTTTTCCATTTTTAAAAGAGTATCTGGAATTTAATGAAAATAATTGGATGTGAAGGTTAATTTTGTAAGTTAATCATCTTTGCATATGAATTTGCCAGCATGGACATTTCCATTGTAGTGTGTCTTCTGGGTCTCTTCAGTGATGTCAAGCTTTCCTTCAGGTCTGCTTGCATATTACTTCCAAGTTTCCCCAAGCCCTGAAGAACTATGTATAGGGTTGTTTCTTTGATTTCTGTCACAGTATTCTTGCTATTAGTATGTTAGAGGGTAACTAATCTTTTAGCTTTGAATTTTATTTCCTGCTGAAGTTATTTATCAGATCTAAGAGTTTTCTGGTGGAGCTTCTGGGTGTTTTATATGTGGAGAGTGATATTATCTACAAATAAGGACATTTCACTTCTTTTCCTATCTATATTCTTTTTATTTCTTTCTCTTGTCTTACTGATTTAGCTAAGACTTCAGCCACTATATTGAATATGAATGAAGAAATTGAATAGCTTTTCTTAGTCTTCATTTAAACAAGAATATGTCGAGCTTCTTCTCAATTAGTAAAATGTTGGATAGCCTTTATTACGTCCAAAATATGCTCTTTCTGTTTCAAGTTTCTTCAGGGCTTTTTTAATTTTGTCAAAAGTCTTTTCAGCAACTGTAGAGATGGTCTTGTGATTTGTTTGTGCTAGTTTGAATAAGAACCCCCCCCATAGGCTCCCCCTTCCGTTCCTTCCCTTCCTTCCCTTCCTTCCTTCCCTTCCCTTCCTTCCTTCCTTCCCTTCCTTCCCTTCCCTTCCTTCTCCCTTCCTCCCATTCACCCCTCCCCTTCCTCCTCCCTCTTCTCCTCTCCTCACCCTCAATCAGGATGAGGCTCTTAGCTTCTGCTCCAGTGCCATGAATTGTGCAATTCTTCTTCCATAATAATGACTTACGAAACTGTAAGCAAGCTCTCCTAAATGTTGTCTTTTTAAAATGTTGCCTTGGCCATATTCAGAATGGAATAGTTTGAGAAGCATTTCTTAAAATGTCTGAAAAATTCAGCAGTGACTCTGGGCCTAGACATTATTAGTTGGGAGATGTATGTGTGTGTATGTATGTGTCTACCACTGCAGCCATCTCATTACTTGTTTTATAGGTCTTTTAAAATTGTACATCTTATCTTGGTTTACTTTTGGTAAGCTATAGGTATCTATTTTCTTAGTTTACAGAATATAGTAGAGCATAAATTTTTAAGGTATTTCCCAATTTTGATAACAATTACTAAAACCACCATCTTTGGTATCAGTTGTAAACTCTCTTTTCAACTCTAATTATATATCTTTCTTTCTCTTCTTCTTTCTCTCAATAGTTTAGCTAAGGTTTTGTTTATATTGTTCATCTTTTCAAAGAATCAGTCTTGTTTTTGTCTTTTTTATTTCTTTCTTATTTTATCAATTCTGCCCAGATATTATTTCTTTTGTGTACTCATTTTGGCTTGTCTTGCTGTTGTTTTTCTGAGGGCCTAGCTATATTGCTATTTATTTGTGTTCTAATTTTAGCATAAATGTCCCTCTTAGAATTGCTTTCTTTGCATTACCTTATGCTATCTTTTCATTTTCATTTGATTCCAAGAATTTGTATCAAATGGCCTGTTCATTCTTCAGTAATGTGATGTTTCACCTTAACGTGTGAAGGCTGGGCTCCTCCAGCACATCCCTTCATGTTTGCTTGAAAGCTCTGGTTCCAATCAGGTTTCCACCTTGTTCAGTACTTCAAGGTTCTGAGTCCTCAGTCTCTCCTAGGGGAATTCTGCTAGCCGCGTTTCAGTTATAATCCCATGAAACCTGCTCTGAGTTTTCCTGGAATGGGCTTCACGGGGGTATAAAGCAGCACTCTACCACTGTGCTTCCTCTCCATCCCAGCGGTGGGTCTTCATTTTATCTTATTGTTTTGTATATGGTTATTTTGACTGCACGCCTATGTCTTGTTTTCATGTGGCAGCCAGAAGAGGACCGTGGACCCCTGGGAATGGAGTCAGAGGGCTGTGAGCTGTCAAGTGTGCTAGCCCAGCTTCTCTGCAAGAGCAGCCAGGGTGCTTCCCTGAGCCACTCTCCGGCCCATCCCAGCAGTAGCTTTAATAGATTTACTAAAATGTTATTCCATGGCTTCTACATTTTATATTATATTTAGAAACCTTATTTTGTGATTATAAAGAAAAGCATTTATTTTATAATTTTTAATGTTTAAATCTTTAATGTACTTAGACATTCTGAGCAAAGCCTGAACTTCATTCTGTCTTCAAAACCTTTTGGGGCTGTGACCTGCTGTCTGCGTTCAGTTGTCCCAGCACGCATCTACAGTGGGTTTCTCCTGCTGCCATGCTTTAGGGTGTGTAGTTACTTAGGTTAGTTCTCATTCAGACCTTCTCTGCCGCGTGCTCGTCCAGTTGTGTTGCTTGGTGTTTGCTATTTGCCTTGATGCTGTTGAATGTCAAGATCCAGATATATATTTTCTTATGGTTTCATTTTTTTCTTATATACTCTTGGCATTAACTTGATATTGATTCTGTCTCCCTTTTGCCTAGGTTCCTCCTGGGTTTCCATAGTTGTACAGAAGGAGGTAACTGAATTAAAACTTGCTGCAGCTTTCGACAGGGCCAGTATGAATGACTCACCTCTTTGCTGGTGGCTTAGGAGCTGTGTATGATCCACATGTATATCTGCGTCTTTCTCTGTATGTGCTTTCTGTTTCCAGGATTTATGGAGCTGTGTGGCCATGCTAATAGCTACTTTTACAATAGGTTAGTGGAGTACTCTCTGCCCCCTGTCTATAGCCCGAACTACATCTATTAGCAGTAGGTTATGTTTTAATTTCTTCTCAAAGCTTTCTTTCCTTTCCATCTCCACTTTTGACTACTAGTATTTGTTCTTTGAATTTGTATCATTAAATATGGTATATCAGACTAAAATTCCATCCTTGAGCCTTAAATAAAAATGTCCATATTAAGGTGACCTCCTTCCTGTCTCGGCTGCTGCCTGCAAGGCAGTCTGTATGTGCACACCATCCACAAAGCATCAGTCTCCTTTGTCCCCTTTCTGATGAAGCCTTAGCTTTAGCCATTTATGATTTGTCAGAAGTCTGAGTGTGTGTTTCCTTTACTGCCCATGTGGCTAAGGAGCTTTCTCCCCTGCCCCTCCCCTGCCTCAGCCCTTCACTATTCCATGAGGGGTCTGTGTGTTTCCTGGGTTCAGCAGCATCATGTACTTGATGCTATAAATGTTGCCTACCAGAAGGCCAGATAGCAATTTATGATAACAGAAATGTTTTCCCTAAAGACAATAGCTGTGTGTTACTCCCCAGCACCGCTTTTGGAAAGACTCTTTTAGATGCACTTGCCAAGTGAGTGTGCAAGACAGCTTGCATAGTACATGCTGGCAAGGTTATTTTCTATAGGCTGAAAGAGACATTGACATAGAGTCTGAGTGACCTAAAGCTGCTGGAGAATGTGTAGGAATGGCAGAAGCTGATGTTGTCATCTGAGCTGCACCACACTCCAGTCATGCCTCCTTGTTTATGTCATTTAACACAAACTGTGGTAATGTTAGGGTAAGATATCTCCTGCTCATCCTTTTCTGTTCTGCTCTCCAGAGAGTGGTGTTGTCCACCCTCTCTAGCACTGAACTCCTATCATCAAACTGAGGCCCCAAATGTCCGTCTGAAAAAAGACTCTATCTGTTTCTAAAGGCTTCATTTCTTTTGTTTGAAGCTTGGTTGACCCCTACATTGTTTCTTGAGTATATGCCATGTACCAGGTGCTGAGAAGGCTGGGTTACAAAACTTCACTTGATCACAGCCCAGGGAGGGAGACGCTACTTAATTTTACTATAGCCAGATAGAAAGAGCAATGTAATGTGTAACACGGAAAGTCTGAGCAGACTCAGACCTGTTGGGCAGATGTGGTGGTGGAGTGGGTTGAGGGATGTCTTATCACAGTATGTGGAAGCACCTACCTGATCCACAGCATGAATGCAGCATGAAATGTTTTCTCTGTGGGACACTGTTGGGTAGCTCTGCCTCCTTTTGCTTGTTTCTTTTGTCTCTGTTATATGCCAAGGCATGGTGAGCCTTAATGTGTTCATCAGTAGGAACACTGGGATCCAAGTCATGGAATAATCTAGACGGTTTTGGGAAGGGGGTTCTTCTTACCAAAACTAGCAAAAGGGCTGTGGAACTTCAGGAAAAGGTGTCCCTCTGTCCAATGTAGCTTTTTTTCTCAGATAGTTCCATGATTGTTATTAGTGCGGGCTTGCTTTTTTTTTTTTTTTTTTTTTTTGCATTTGGCTTAGTAACACTTTTTTTTTTAATTCCAAATTATTTGCTAAGTTTTTAGCTTGTTCAGTATTTTATTAACATTCCACTGGGAGGCAAATTGGGCATGTTGGTTCTTGGTGTTCATTTATTTGGTCATCCTTGCCTTAAGCCATCCTTCCCTGAAGCTTTACTAGAGTGCTTTTTCAATAGACATTTCCTGTCCATCACCCCTTGTTCTTCCTCATCCCTTATCCCTCCCTCTCTCCATCCTTATCCTCCCCTTTCCTCTTTTTCTCATTCTCCCCCTCCCACCTACTCCCACTTTCATCTTTTCTTATTACAGGGCCTCAGCCTTGTCATGCTCCTGCCTCTGCCTCTGGATGCTCACTGCTGTGATTTCAGGCAGGGATCCACCCCCTGCCATCTTTCTCTTCATCATGAAACTGTCAGTCACCCCTTGGAGCACTGACCTCCTCCTCTGCTCCAGGATCCCTGGAGTTGCAAAGTAGGGCTCCGGTCTCAGTGGAAGGTGGCATCACAGGCATCAGAATTAGTCTGTGGCACTTACTGGTTCTAAACGTGGAGTGGAGTCTTAATAAGCACAGTAAGTTTTGTTAAAGCAAGAAGAACTTAAAATGAAAACAAAAAGAAAGTTTAAGTGGGCCCATATCTAAAGCCAATCAGGTGAGTCCCAAAGAGATGAAGGGGCTCTTTGCTTCTTTTTTTTTTTTTTTTTTTTTTTGAAAAGTTAAAAAATTCCTTAATTTTTATTCCTGGTACCACTACCAATTTTACAGGGCAATATACCTGATGTAATGAAAAGAAAAGAAAAGAACAAAACTACAACAGATAAAAAGACCTCAGGAATGTACATCTAATTGACACTACATTGCATTAATCGATAGCTGCACTTTTGCAAACTGTGGCTATGACAGTCCTGAACAAGAAGGGCTTCCTGTTTAAGCTGCAGTAACTTTTCTGACTATGGATCATTGTTCCTTCTGTGGCAGATTTTTACAGTTCCTCCAATGCATTTAGGACGACTGTCTCAAAGTAACCTGCAGCTTTCCTGACAACTCCTCGCTCTCTCTCCTGCTAAGAACTGTGGCTTTTGTTTGTTTTATTTTTTAAACCTTCTGCCACCATATCCACCACTTCCACCTCAGATCCATAGCCACCACCATAGGGACTGCCTGAGCTTCTTCCACCAAACTGCCCCCCCCTTCATGGGTCCATAATTAGATTGTTGCTGTCCATAATTTCCAAAGTCATTATAGTTCCCACCACCACCATAGTTACCTCCACCA
Source organism: Rattus rattus (assembly GCF_011064425.1). Classification (NCBI taxonomy): domain Eukaryota; kingdom Metazoa; phylum Chordata; class Mammalia; order Rodentia; family Muridae; genus Rattus; species Rattus rattus. The sequence continues at coordinate 122,267,334 of NC_046158.1, read as the reverse complement.
AAATTTCCTCCTTCATTGTAAATCCATCCTTATCCTCCTCCTCCACCACCATATCCACCACCTTGAGGCTTTCCCATAGCCTGGTCCACCACCTCCATAACCTCCTCTACTACTGTAACCAGGACCACCACCATAGTTGCCACCATCACCTCCAAATCCATTATATCCACCATCACCACCTCCATAACTGCCTCTGCTGCCACCACCTCCACCACCATAGCCTCCTCTTCCACCAAAGTTTCCTCCACGCCCAAAGTTTCCTCCGCCACCACCAAAGTTTCCTCCACGTCCCATAAAGTTGCCAGATCCACCTCCACGACCTCTCTGTGATCCAGCAGACTGCATCTCTTGTTTAGAAAGGGCCTTTTTCACTTCACAATTATGCCCATTAATAGTGTGGTATTTCTGAACAACAATTTTATCAACTGTGTCATGATCATCAAAAGTTACAAAAAGCAAATCCTCTTTTTTCCCACTCTGCCCATCTTCCATAACTTCTATGGTTTCAATCTTGCCATACTTTTCAAAGTAGTCTCTCAGATTATATTCTTCTGTATCCTCTTTAATACCACCAACAAAAATCTTCTTCACCGTTAAATGGGCACCAGGCTTTACAGAATCCTCTCTAGAAACAGCTCTCTTTGGTTCCACCACACGTCCATCAACCTTGTGTGGCCGAGCACACATTGCAGCATCCACCTCTTCGACACAAGAGTAGGTCACAAAACCAAAGCCTCTGGAACGTTTTGTTTGAGGATCTCTCATTACCACACAGTCTGTAAGTGTGCCCCATTTCTCAAAATGTTCTCTTAAGCTATCATCTGTGGTTTCAAAGCTCAGACCACCAATAAACAGCTTCCTCAGCTGCTCTGGTTCCTTTGGATCGTAGCCCTCCATTTTGAGACCGGACTCGCCTCTTCCAACTCGAGTTCAATATCTTTGCTTCTTTCATGTGATCAAGCATGGTCTGTGACTTCAGGGATTTAAAAACGATGCTCACTTGGTTTCCAAGAAAGCAAGCATTCCGTGTTGGAGTGCCTGCCTGGCGTTTTACACTGGGAGACCAATTTAGAAAAGATACGGTTCCTGTAGAGGAGGTAGTGTGAGGCCAGACTTGGTGAATGTGTGTGGATTTAATCCAAGGGCACAGTCAGGTGTCTTTATGTCTAGTGCTGCTCGGAATTTTCTCTGATCTGATCTGAACAGCCTATGGAGAGCCAGCTCTACTTAGCATGTCTACTATGCTGAACACTAAATTAATACAATTCCTAGGATTTAAGTGGTGTATACCATCATATAATTGGATTAGCATTTCCTATGCTTATCATCTAAATTCTTATCCTTTTTAGATAAGCAGATCTGGAAGCTGTATTCTCACATACTTTTTAAAAATTGCAGATATAGTTTATTTTAGGAAATTGTTCTAATTTTGTAAATTTCCACTCTGTAAAATGTCTGTATTTTAATTGGGTTAATAAAGCACAAATTGACCACATTATCATGGCATATGTGGATGCAGACATAAAATGTCACTATGGGCAAGAGTTAATGGAATCAAGATGGGACAGGAGAGACTTGCAGCCCTGAGGTGTGCGGTGACATTTAAAAATGCCTTCCAAAGCCAAGCAGCCGGCTCATTAGATTAATTAAAGTGAAAGCTAACCCCAGTCTGGTTGCTCGATGATGACCATAGGGCTGTTTGTTGCCCTTGGAGTCATCTGACGTTTGCCATGGCTCTTACTGTAGGCACAGTGGGGTTGGTTCCTTTATGGCTGTACCTAAACTTTTGAATTTGTCTTTTAGCAAAGAATTGATTTTTAGCTGTCCCGATTGTTTCCTCATGGCTTAGCTGAATCACAAAGGTAAATTGTGTTCACATTAAAGGTGACAAACTGCTTTTCCTATGAGGACAGATTCTTTCCTGTGCCTTAACTGTCACTCTTCATGGGTACTGTAGACATCTGGGTAGCAACAAGGAATTCTGCATTCCTCTGGGGTGGGCTGTTTTGGCAGATTCCCACCGGAAGCAGGTTATCTGCATATCAGTGGTCAGTTTCAGGTCCCTTTTTTTTTTTTTAAATGTTTTTGAACTTTAACCCACTGCATACTGCCTTTCTGTAAATGCAATAAAAGTGAATTGCAAGATAATAAGAAGGAAAAAGAGGGATGCACAAAAGCATAAACTCTAATGTTTTATTAGAGTCGATCTTTGTAAAGTTACTGTTGAATGGATTTTAAGATTTCTGAATGTTGGAGTTTAATTTCTGCATTTACTGTAATGTTTTACAGACCATCCATGAGTTCCCCATTCTTATGTGAAATAGAGCCTTACACATGTTGTCTTTTAGGAGTGCAGACTTCAACACAAAATGTCACAGAAACATCAAAATCAACTTTTCTAGAAAAAGTCATCTCTGCTACTCAATACATTTGAGAGTACTTAGAAATCTAAGCCAGTTGTAACTTAAACAGTTGTTCATTTAAAACTATTAAGTTAGTTTTGTAAAGTCCTTTGGATAGTGACTCTGTTTAGTGTGTGTGTGTGTGTGTGTGTGTGTGTGTGTGTGCATGTGTGTGTGTGTGTGTCTGTGTCTGTGTGTATTTAAGTCTCTATATCATAACGAATAAATAAATGTATAGGTTCATACATGTATTCACTTCTGAGGCCTGGTCCTTTCTAAGGTCCTGGTTTTTGAGCATTAGCTGTTGTATACACATTTATTATGCACTTGGAGAGGAGTGGAGATAAGAATGAATAAGTATGTATACTCATGACATACAGTCAGTAGGACCATACATAGCTCTACCTACCATTTTTCATTTTACAATGGAGACGAAACAATTTATATTCATCAAAACCTTTACTTATATTTGAATTTTTAGTTTTGACTGTGCTAGCTCTAATGTACGTAACCATCTCAGGGCTCAGAAATAGTAATGAGCTGCAGCCTAGAGCCCATAGTGGTATCAGGAGGAGAAAGCACTAAGGAGAGGGTGTGCTGCTAAAGATGGGTGCTTCATAGTTAGGTGACCAAATGCACTTTAGGTTAACCCTATGTATGGTGAACATAGATGGCTTTATTGAGATATAAATCCATCATAGTTCAAATATCATCTGTGCTCATTCTTTTTCCTTGAAAACTTGTAAGTACATGCATGAAATCTAACTCTCCATTCATTTTGGCTCCAGAAAAAGATTTTTAAACTCAATTGAGTTAACCAAAAACTAGATTCATTTACAACCCAAACCCAAAGATTTTGTTATTGCTTTTATAATAATGTAAATAAATTACGTATGTCTATTCTTTTGGCAAGGTTACATTGAAGAAGTCTTGCATAGACTTCACATGGGCCCTGTAGGCACTGAGTGCTTTGTGTGTATTGTTTTAGTTAATGTTACAAGCACAATGAGATAGGCACTATTGGTCCTATAACAACCAAGACAAGCAAGTTTACGAACTTATTATCCAAGTTACGGGTCACAAGTCAGTTGCATGAGAGACCCTGCTTTCCCAGACCCTACCTAGCATAAGACTTGAAAGTCCTAGTGCACTCGTCAGTGCTCAAGCTCACTAAGAGTCCTAAGACATGAACCCAAATAATTTGCAAAATAGCACAGGGCCCTAATGTGTATAGTGAGTGCTGTCCTGTGTTAAGATGACAAAGGGCTTACTGTCTAAAAGAATCAGAATGAGAACAAAACACATTTCCTTAAGAGATGCACAAAGCAAGCCCATACTTCCCATCTTCTGATGTTGTTAGATCTTAGGAATATCCTCTTAGGAGTAAATAAATAAATAAATAAATAAAGCAAGGGGCAGAGAAGCCCTATCATGGTGCATGGGCTGTGGGCGCCATCTGATGACAGGAGTTGAACTTGGTAACAGATCATCCTTTCTTTAACTGCTAATACTTTGTATCATTTTTAGGTATGCAATCTTCTATTGATACATAACTTTATACATAGATTCTATAAATGAACATAATATTTTTCCTATTGTTAGTGTCTGGTTAGTAGCCTGTGTTTATATAATATTGACATGAAAGTTGAGGGAGTAGGAGGGACTGTGCATGGAGAACTATGCCTCTTGGATTATTTCAGGGAGTATCGATGGAGTAGATGTGGTGAAAATGTGGTCTTAGTCTCCTCTAATTGAGGATTTGTTTGTATAGTTGGTTTATTGTGACTGGATGGATAAATGTGTAGGTAAATGTACATACAGTTTTATTACTGAAATCAAAAGCAGGAAAGTGTAGTTTAGTTTCAGCTGTTATATGAAACTTAAGATTTAACTTGTTAAGAAAAAAATTAGAGGTGCTTCGCCAATTATAAACATCAAGATTAGGGGCTGCCTCAGCCTAGCAAGTGCCTGCAGCACAAGTATGCGGATCTGACTTCAGTCACCTGAACCATGTAAAAGCTGGGCATGATGGTATGCTCCTGTAACCCCAGCACTGGGTGACAAAGACAGGAGAATCCCTGATCCAAATAGGCAAGATCCAGATTCAGTGAGAGACCCTGTCTCAAAGACAAGATAAGATGGAGACTAAATGTTGATCTTAGACGTCTTCATATATGTACATACACATACACATACACATACACATACACATACACATACACATACACATACACAAGAAACACCTTAGGTGGATGGATTTATATCCCATTTATGGTAGACAGGTTCTGAGCTGACCTGTTCCTATTCTTGCTATAAATACCTCCAAAGTTAGTGGAAAGTCAGAGGTCCCAGGCCATGAGCAGGTTACATTATGATGAGTCTAACATGGCATCTGGAGTCTCCTGGTGGATCTGAAGAACAGGCTGACGTTTGTGAGGATCACTGACTATCACCTGCAAAACAGTTTTAGAAGGAGGACTTCAATCCTAGAGCCATCAGAAACTTGAACGACTAAAATAGGACATTGACTCTCAAACGAGACTGTGGGTATGGGTCATGCTTTGCTGTGGTCCTGAAACCCTGGGCACAGTGTACAGGGCCCATTTCCAGACTCCTGACCTGTGAACATGCAATTGGAAACTAGTACAATGCTTTTTTTGGTGTGCTTTGGCTTCTTAGCTTTTACAAGCTTGTGCAGGATGAGTTATGGATGGTAGCTTTACATCAACAGAGGTAATTGCCCTGTGACTGTGTAGAGCTTCACTTTCTGATGTTATCCCGAGAGAAGCATTTGCCAAAAGAGTATTTTTATTTTTTATTTTTTATTATTTATTTGTTTATTTATTTATTTATTTATTTGTTGCTGTTATAGAAGTTTACCCCTTAGAGCAAAGAAAATATATATCATCCATTTGGGGAGAAAGCTTTTCAGAAAGTGGGTAATGTGCAAACCCTTGATTTAAATAGCATTTGCTGTGGCTGGGTTTGTTCCTCATATTGATATAAACAGTGAAGGATTTCTGAGAAGGCCAAATTAACCTTTGGTGGGCTGCAGAAAACAGTGCCTCCTAATGTGGGCAGTGTCTGGGTTTCTTAACCGTTTCAGTCACCTGAGACTGACATCTTAGAAACCCTACATTTCATGCCTATATCCATTGGTGTTTTGAAGCAATATTTAGTATTGTCTCTTCAGTGCCAGGTTGCCTGTGCCAGCTTCTCATTTTGTTCTTAAGTCTGTACTTGCAGAAGCAGCAGCGAGTGCGGCTCCCAGGCAGTTGTGCCAGCTGACACACTGAGCGAGCATTCGGTCACCTGTCCTCTGTCATCCTGCCATCCTGCCCCTGCTTCCTGATCACTAACCTTGTTTCTCTTCAGTTGCTTCCACTGCTGTAGCTAAAAGAAAAAATCATTTTGAATTATTAACATAGGACAAACCTTTGCAAAATCATGTACTTATTTTAAGTCATTCATAAACTGAATATAACTGGTAGCCAAAATAAAAACGAAGAGACGCATACTCTAGCATGAAATCCGAACACTTTGACTACCCAGTGTTTATTTCCGGTTACTATCTGGAAGGGAACCATAATTCTGATTTCTATATGGCAAGACTATTTTGGTTGTTTTTGAAAGCTTTGTTAAAGTGAAAACATTTTCCTTCTCTGTATGCTTTATTAGAATCCTACTTGTGATTTCTATGGCTAGTCTTCCTCATTACTGTACCGTGTATCTTGGTTTATCCAAGCAATTGGCTCTAAGACTGATAACATCAAACCCTGAGGATGCTCAGTCCTTTGATAAAGATGCCCGCCATGCGTGCTGCTCTTCTTCTGTTTTCTATATCTCCCAAACGGCTGCCATTGGCACAACCCTTCTGTGTGGATTGATTGTTACTCAATAAATTCTGACATTGTGGGAAGACACAGACTCTCCCAACTCTCCCTCTCTCTCTCTTTCTTCTTTGTGACAGTATCTCACCATATAGTTCAGGCTGGCCTCAAACTTACAAAGATCTGCCTACCTGCCTCTGCCTCCCAAGTGTGGGCTGCTCTTCTGTAGGGTATATTTAGAACGGAAGCCGCCATGTTCAGCACGGTCACTGAAAGGCTTCACTGCACAGTATGAAGACAAGCCTTGTGATAAGCACTCCCAGCTAAGGAGCTGCTGGGAGACACAGGGGTCTCTAGAAAGGCACAACTTGTGTCACTTTTTTTTTTTTTAAAGAAAATGAGAAATGGGTGTAGTGCTTCGTCTTCAGCAAATTCAGCGTTTTTGAACTTTTTTTCCTCCAAATGCCTTTTTGCTTTGTAGTTGAATGAACAGATACGGAAGAAATGGCTATGGAGGGCCAACCATGTATTATTTCATTAAACAAACTCCAGAAATTTAGTATTGTCTTATTAGTAAATTTAGTATTTACTTATTGTAATATTCTCATGTATATCTGGGTAGTGTACGGGGGCTGACTGGGTTTTGCTTTGAGCCCATCTTTCCGTGGACTCTTGTATATACAGTTGCTGCAGTTGGCAAGCTTGGTACCAAAACCCATGGAGAAGCTGCAGTTGCTCTCTGCAGCCCCTTTTACTCACGTTGCAGCTGAGCAACTCTGTAACAAAAGGTTGCCAGAGATAGCACATCCCTGAAGGAGCATGATCACATGTTCTAGTAAAACATCGTTTAGATTTCAGTTTCATATATTTGACAAGTCATGAAATATATACTTTGGGTTTCCTTTCAGCCATCTGGTAACATAAGAATTGCACTCAGCACTTGAGCCTCATCTAATCTGTGATTATAGTTGGCCGTCTCCTCTGCCATACAGCTATGAGGTGGAAATGCTGAATCACACGGTATAGATATCATTTAACTTGATGATACTACCAATCAGCTTTCCCACAATGACATGATAGCCAGTTTATCAAACCTTAGAAACAAATGTTTCGTTTACATGATTGTCTGAGACAGAGTCTCATTTCAATAAATTGTGCAGCTAAATCTTGAACTCTGGACTCATATGATCCTCCTGCCTCAGCCTCCTGAGTGCTGTGAGTACACCACACCCAGCTTGTAAATAGGTTTTTCATGACTGGAGGTTTGAGTTTTGTGATGGCATAGAAATTGGCTTCCTTTTGAAGCAGGACTAGTTGTGTTTATGAGTGTTAGATATTAGGTAAGTGTCTTGCTTGCACTGTTCTATTAGCAAAAATAAATGCAGTGTGTGATGGGAACGCAGTCCAGGTAGACTGAGCTGCTTTCTTGCTGGTGCTCAGACCAGCAAACATAATTTATGTCTTGTCTTTCATTTCATATACCCTTGACACGTTCTATAATGTTAGTCACATGTGCCTTTCTTTTCAAAAGCTTTCAAACATGATTTCTTTTTTAAAATGGATCATGTTTCTTATTTTAATAAACTTCCAAGGTCTGTGCAGCCAGCACTCTAAATTATATTTGGGCTTTGGAACACCCTTTCCTGCATAATCTGAGTTTGCATGCCCTTTTGTTTCACTGCAGTTTATCTTACTGACAGTTTACTAATTATGTTTCCGAGTGTAGTGTATCACTTCCAGGAATACTTTGGGAAAATACAATTGACCATGAGTATATTTACGTGACCAAGATATGTTTTTTTTTTTTTTTTTTTATTCTCAGCTACTGAGGGCCTTCTGAAGTTGAGCTGAGCTGTAATGTAGGTGACATGAACTCTTAGAGTGATTGGACTTGGGTGACAGACAATCTGGAAGGTATTGGCATATCCCATTCATAGAGGACAGTGTGTTTGGTCAGTGCACAGGCTTGGCATTGGCTTTCTCTCTCCTGGCGGGGCTTGCCTTCACTTCCTTGTATTTAGTTTTTGCCTGAATGAAGACTCCCTTCTGTGTGGATGTGAGTTCCCGCCAGTCCTCCACTGCTCAGCTATTTGAACAGTTTGCTTCATGGGACTAACTGGGTTTTGGCATTCAAGTTAAATATTATATTGTTAGAGGAAAGGGGGTTATGCTCTGTCTTTTCCATTAAAAACTAAATTATTTTTATTTCTATGGAGAAGAAGCAAGGGGCCCATTCATTAGAGATGATCTTATGTACCAGTATAGGCATGGGCAAACCTTTTAGAAGGAGCCTGTAAGAAGCTGGAAGGATTCCTGGGGGAACCAGAGGACATGATCCTTTGAATAAAAGCTGGGAGGCAGAGATAAGCCTGGCATATACCATGGCTGAGAAACAAGAGCAGAACAGCTTTAGAAGACAAGAGTTTAAGGCCCTTGTCAGATTGAGGCTTTCTGGAATACAGCATTCCACTTAAAATAATCCTTGCGTTTAGCTGCCCCGCCATATGTGAAAGTCTGTGCTTTATAGAAAATACCCTTGTAGAGCTGTCTGTGTATCCTCCTGGATATTTTAGGCTCCCATTTAGGTCAAATATACTAAAGTACTTGTGATCATAAGATCCTGCTCCATTTAAAAAGTCTAGTTAAATATTAATGTGAGGAAATTTGCTCTTGCATATTTCCACACATAATTTCTTTAATTGGTATTATGTATTTTGCATAATTTAAATACCAGCATCTGGATGATTTGCTCAGCAAAGAGGACTGTTTCATCAAAAGAACCTATACGGTATCTTCTCTAGCTGCATGCCAACACTTAGGTCTTGTGCTTAAATGATGTCCCTGCAGTGGGGAGTATAATGGAAATGGAACTCCCCTGAGAGCTTCTGTTCAGTAAAAGGACACTAGTAACAATATTTACTGTAGAGAGGCCACAGCCAGCCCTGCCAGGACTGCAGTTAGATCTCTTAGTTCCACAGCGCAGACGAGAGCTGCACCGGCTGAGTCCATGTGTTCAGATGCTCCCCTGAACAGAGTACTATAGGGATTGTTTCAAAGTCATGAGAAAATAGTGCTTTCACATTCCCCCTTTGATTTCTCTGATATCATAGGTGATAATCTTGTCCCAGGTTTGAGTTGATGGGTACAGACACGTTAAGTCATTTTTTATTGTGTATTAGAATTTTAGCTAGATTCACTTCCCACGTCTGACTTATTCTAGCCATTTTCACTAGAGTGTTGAGGTCCATGCATACGCTTGCATGTCAGTGGACACAAATGCAATGCTATAAAAGGACAGTCTTGGCCCCTGCAGACTGCTCAACAGTTTGACGTTCATTGGCCCCATCCCGAGGTGGTAGCCACTATGGTAGGATGTTAGGAACCATATAGAGTGGAGAAGAATAGGCCAGAGATTGTATGTTGAACAGATTGAGTAAGATGAGGGCGTCGTTTCACTTTCAGTGACTGGAAGGGAGGCTGCTGTGGGGTTTTCATCTCGCTTTTTCAGACCTTGAGAAGATGGTTCTAACTTCTATACGTGAATTTACTGCATGGTAGTAAGAGAAGGAAAGAGGAAAGGAAGGAGGAAGAGGAGCAGGAGGGGAAGGGAATGGGAGGAGGAGGAGGAGGAGGAGGCGGAGGCGGAGGCAGAGGCGGCGGCACCTTCCATGTTTAGTCATGGCCCTGTCAGAGGTGGCTAAGACCAAGAGAGGGCTTGTGGAGACTGAAGGCTGTAGGTGATACAGCCGTGTCACACAGGCAAAGCAGAAACGATGGTCTGTTCTGTGATTTGAGCAGAGATGAAAGGATCTGTAGGTTGACTCTTAGTACTTTTTTTCTTTTGCTAAAGTGGGAACTTCTTACTCTGCCTTCCTACCTGAGCCTCCTCCCTGAAGCCTTATTCTGATGACAGAGGCTAATCTTACTACATTTCTAGTCTTAAATTCCCCTCCCTCCTTCATCCGATTATGATGCAAATGTTGTCTTCCTTGGATCCTTCACATGAGGTGCAGGCAGCTTGGCACATACATGACACATGCCAACAAATGTTCTAATTCATTGTGTTCTCTTTGGAAAGATGAAAACTGAAGTATGGCCCCTAAAGCATATGGCCAGGGCATTTCTTCCCCGCTTTCCTCATGGCTCCTACAGGTTTTGTATGCACCACATGTAGCTGAGGCAGCTGACAATTTGATTACTTCTTGATAATTTTTACAACCATTTCATTTCTGTTAGTGGGAAAAAGTACTCAAGAAATGATGGATTCTGGGTACTAGTCACGTTGGACTTACTTCCTGGATCTTAGGTCATTTTCTGTTGTGACAGTGGCTATTTAACATTTGTAGATTATAAAATATATAAATTATTAGCGAAACTTGCTAGTCAAAATGGCAACTTATATTTTTAATAAGAAGTATCTTACTGAGATGCCAGGTACATATTAGAAGGGACTTAAACATACACACACAAACACACAGACCCACCACACCTATAACACACACATACCACCAACACACCATCACCACACAATCTCCAGTCTTGAGAGTAACAAGGCAGCTCTTTTCTGTTGTTGAAGTGCAATAGCAGTACTGATGGTGGCGACTGGGATGAAGTGTAAACAGCTGATACTAAAAGTCCTGGTGAAAGGTCAGGAAGCTGGACTGCTGCCTTCCTTCAGCCCATGGAATTGGTTCTCCCAAGCAGAAGGAAGGAGCTCCATAGAGGACAATTAACGTAAGAGAGGGTGAAACCCAGAGTGTCTGAGGTTCCTCTGCAAGCTCTTCTCTCTTTTCTTGATGCCTCTAGTTAGAGAAAAATGGTTGTTAACAGTTCAGACCGCTCAGTCTTCTGACCAGAGGGGTCATAGATATGACACAACAGGAGTCTTGTGGTGACAATAGGGGATTCTCTAGTGAAGAAAGAAATAGGACAGCTATGTAAAAAGCAGTGGGGAGAAAGAATGACTATGAATCATAAAGTCTGCTAAAGACAAAACAACCCTTATCTAGATGAAAACATGTGTCAAGGCAAGAAGGGGGGAGCCTTATGGTTATTTCATTCCATGGAACAGGCTAATGAGAAGCAGGAACTCAACAAACAAAGCAAGATGATAATAAAAAGCAGGGGAGATGAAAAAGATTGTAGACTGAAGAATGATGTTGAGTTCTAAGACAACGACATCATTGTAGAACTAATAAATAAAATTAGAAACCTCAAGGAAAATAATAGATGCATTGAAAATCAAGTTACTAGAGTAAATGCTGGATAATGTGAGTGAACACAGATGAAATGATCTGGATATTAATATGGCTGGAAGCTAGAAGAGGGGGGCTGAGACAGTACAATGTTGGGCTGATTGCTGCTCCCCGAGTAGACAGTTAGTAGATGCCACAAAGGATGGAAAGTAAGACAGGGCAATTTTCAGAAAATGGAAAAACTGAGTGTGCAGATTGGGATAATGCATCGTGTTCCAGGAAAATAGAGAGACTCTTCAACTCAGGTCTGTCCTAATCACACTATTGAATTTCAAGGATCATTGGAAAGTCAACGTCTGCCGTGGACTAAAAGTCAACCTGTCTCAATAGTGTCAGTAGAGACTCAGTTCCTGGAAACAGTATTGTCCTGTCTTTAGTGTCTCAAGGGAAAGGAAGTGCAACCCACCTTGCTGCCACAAAGTGGCACTGCTGCTGGCATTCAGCTCTCAGGAAGGAGAAACACAGTTCCAAACGGGAGCTGATCTTTTTTTAAAAACATGGATGAAAAATATATGTACATAGTAGACCAGGGTCATTAGCCACTTATCTACTTGCTGTGGCAAACACTTTCCAGGGAAAGTTAAGGATAGGAGGGTTTATTTTGTCTCACACTTGGGGTGCGGGCGACATGGCAGGCAGTCATGGAGGAAAAGCCACAGTGACAGGAATGTTAGACAGCCAGTCACGTCGCACCCATAGGCAGGAAGCAGAGAGTAATGGATTCTGGGGCTCAGCTTGATTTCTTTGTATTTGTCCAAGATTCCAGTCCATGTGGTGATGGCTTCCACATTCAAGAATGGGTCATCCCCTGCAGTTAAACTTTTGATGCATTTCCATGGTAGGTCTAAATCTGCTCAACTTAACAGTAAAGATGAACCAACCCAACTGGTCCCATAATGTCTTTTCTCAACTTAGGATATTTTATCAAATATTTCTTAGAATAAAGATGCATTTTATCGAAAGACAACAAATACTTCAATTTCTTCTCCATCTGTTAGAGTAAATCATGTGCAGCTTTTCAAATTGGCGGATAACCTCTGCTACAGGCTTTTATTTTTATAGAAGTCTTACCGTCTGCTTGATTCTTTTTTTCCCTTCCCACCCATATTAGGCAGGTCCCCTCATGTTTCTATCTGCCCATGTTTATGCTCTGGGTTGCAGAAGATGGCTGTACTTTCTGTGAATCAGACTTATACAATGTCACTAGTTGGTAAAATATGTAAGACCAAAATCCTGGCGTCTGTTTTTCGTTGTTTTGGAGAAAAACAACCACTTGAAAATCATTCCATACCAAGTAACGGGCACCCCTGGGGGCTGAAGATGACCCTGGCATGGCTGCCTGCCCTTAGCAGACTCCATGTGAGCCAGGAGCTCAGGCTAAGTGTCTCCTCTGTCATTGGTTTAGACCCCTAGTTCAGGGTAACCTCCTATTAGTCTGACCTTACTCAGTTATTCGGGTTGGATTTTACAGGACTCAATGTGAGAAACTAAGGATAAAGACATGATTTAAAAAACTGAGCACTCTTCACTGTGATACTGCCACTCCTACAGTGTACAGTGTCTTTGTGCAGTTCTCTCAGAATTTAGGAAACCCTGCTTAGAACCTTCTGCCTTACTCCTGAAGTCTCCAGAATTTGTCTAAGGTGCGTCCATCTCATGTTCAACACTGAACATGTGGTGGTTTACATTCTACATATTTTACCTAGATAGATGTCAGGAGGTTGAGGCACCACATGTTGAGCTGATATTTTAGTTTTTTGTAAATGTAAGAAACACATTCTTTACAATGGCCTGATGCTGTTTCGGCACATCTGATTACTCTGAGGTTCCCTTTTCATGCATCTCCACTCAGCGGACTGAAAGCTTTTTCCCCTATATGCTATCTGAAACTCTCCATATTTTTCTTCTTTCTTTGAGGCCCAATGTGCCAGGAGTTATGGGAAGGAGCCAGCCCCACTATGTTAAGCATTCTGTCTTATCCAAGAGGTGTTTCATAAATTATGTATAACAGTAGATGCCACTCAATAAATATTTTATATGTGATAGATATTTTTGTCTGAAATTACTTTTTCACTTGAGCAATGATTTAAACCCTCATTTTCAGTTTTATGAGGTGACACTTTTATAATATCATGTAGTTGAATGCAGCCTGAATGTCATGGCGCTTTAGGGCAGCATTAATCAAAAATTCATCTGCCCCACTCTTAGTCCTGGAAATCTTTCCTGGGTGCAGGTTTTGTCCATGTCATGTGTGTGTGTGTGTGCATGTGTGTGTGTGCATGTGTGTGTGTGTGTGTGTGTGTGTGTGTGTGTGTGTGTGTGTGTGGTGGGAACAAGTAATACAAGTACTGCTTTTGACCTAACAGTTCCAAAGTTGTGAATTTCCAATGGCTTCCAAAGTCTATGAAACTTACTATAAAGAAGAAAAAAAGCAATTTCATTATTTTTTGTAAAGAACATTACAGTGAACTTGGATGTAATCCAAAATGATTTTTCTGGTTTAAGTCATAGCTGTTATGATTTTTTTCAAAGTCTCCTTTTCTCTTTTCTTTTCCTTTCTTTTCTTTTCTCCCCACCTCCCATATGATTCATATCCATGGCTTTTGTAAAGAGCTAACATAATATGTCTCCGGACTTAGGTCACTTGCCTCTTCCCTTTCCTGTCTATGGCAGAGCCAGCTTGTCCCCTTGGAGCTTTATTCCTTTGTACAGTACTATCACCTGGTTCAGAGACCAGACTTTGCAGTGGGGCATTATTTTATAGATGGAAGTTAGTAGTTAAATTCTCCTCCAAAATATATATCTTAAAAAAAAAATAATGTGTCTCTTTTCTGTTGAAATTCCATCATCAGAAGGAAAGGCATGGATCCTACCAACCTGAGAGGTAGAAATAGGGCTTGTTTTGTGCTCATTTCAACCATGGTTTGCAAGAGCCTTGGCATCATAAATCAAGGTTACTGAATCTCCCGACCTCAAGCCTGAGGTTCCCAGCCATGGAACGAGAGCTTGGCTGATAGGAGGAGTAATTGAGGAGCAATGGTATGCTTCATTTCTCTTTCTAGAATCTTAACTTACATGGTGACTGTTTCTCTGCGTATCTATTTAATGGTTGTTAAGTTAAATTACTTTCTTCCAAATGGTGATTTTTATGTGTCCTTTTTTAATTTAAATATCCATGTTTCTGGGTCCCTTCATTCTATTACCCTCTGTGTGACTTCAGGTCTCCAAGTGTGCATTTGAAATCTAAATGTCCACAGAAGGAAGTTCCTAGGGACTCCCCACTCTTCATACTCTGTCCCCGAGCTTACCAAGGACTCCTTTGAGTTCAGTATTTGAGTTTTGCTTTGACACTGCTTAAGAGGTTAGAATCTTCTGCTTAGAAATGCTAGGTAGTCTGTTGTTTGCTGGATTAAATGGCACCGTAGTACATAGATTCTTCCCTGAAAGAAACCGTAGCATGCTTAGGTGTCAGTTCTGAGATAGAGAAATGTGTCCTGATGGCAAGTGAGAGTTGGAGAGATATTCCGCAGGAGTCATCTCTGATGGGAAAACATGCACAGTAGCTAAGGTTTGCCACCCGGTACCATCATGTCTACAACATTGCCTCACACTTCCAGAGGATTTCATTCAAACTTAGTTCAGCTCAATTTCATTTGAAATGTTTACCCTAAATCTTTTGGAATCTGTCAGTTTCCCACCTTGAAATTCTCCAGAGCCTTCGATTTAGTTTTGGACCAGTTGTGCAAATATGGAGTAAAGATAAGAATCTGTTGGTTTCTGCGGGATTGTTCTGACTCTATATATGACACACTGCCCTAAATTATTATGTCTACCCCCTCAGTCCCTTGGAAAATGTGAGGTTCAGAGCTGCTTAAGAGGGAAACAAGTGGGCATGCGGAAGGCTGGGCCTTGCTGTTTAGTAGTGGGCTGGAGTGAGGGACTTTGAATGGAGACATGGAGGAAGTGATGGGCATGTTATATACCAAGGCTGTTGTGTATCCAGGGGACACATGCAAGGTCTGGGGGCATTTTTGGTTGCTACTACCTCACACAGATCTAAGCTATTACCCACATTTGAGAATAGCGACCAGGGACAATGTCTCATATGCACCAGTAGGTAAGGATGAGTTATAAGTGTCAGTAGCAGTAAGGTGCACAAACACTGCTTCTAGGAAAGAAATAGAAGAGCAATGGCAGGTAATGCTGTAGCCGCTAAAGTAGAAGTGCCATCAGCGATGAAGTCCTACAGTTGAGCTGGCCGGCAAGTTTGGGAACTACAGGAGGCAGTGGCAAGAGATTAGTGTAGGGTAGGAACAGATGAGGCCGAGCTGTACTTGTAAAGCATTATAAAGGCTTTAGCGTTTCAGCAACAGTAGAGGGCATTTAACATCTCTGAGCAGGATTTCCTGTTTTGACATCTCTCTGGCTACTGAAGTATGAATTCAAGTGATGACTTGGGCCGTTGTAGTGATCCAGATGAAAGGTAATGATGGCTTAGGGTTGGCCAAAATAGTTTTGAGTAGTGACCTAGGGTATATTTGGATGGTAGACTCAACACTATAGGTATGAAATTTAGAGAAAGAAAGGAGTGACGTATAGCCAAGGGATTTCATCTGAGTAATGAGTTATAAGGAAGATTGGTGTTTGCTGGGGTGGATAGTCTACAGGTTTGAGGACTCTTAATAATGTGTTAAGTTTGAGCTAACAATCTGTTATTTCTCTAAAGATACTGAGCTAGGCAGGTGTAAGTATACAAGTATGGAATTTAAGGAAGAGATATGTCCTATCAATTTTAATTGGAGAGTTCTCAGGATGTGAATGGCTGGTAAGTCAAGAGTCAGGGTGAGATTCATCATTCAGGGAGTGAGTGTGAGTAGAGTCCAAGATTGACAGCCTCCAGGAGGTGGTTTCAAGAGAGTGGCAGGGAGGAATTTGGAAGTACAGAGAGATTTGGCATAGAAGTATCTCTCTTGGGGGACATATGGAAGGTTCAGCTAAGCTAAGGGTGTTGTGCTTTGTGTAGTTACTTTTCTGTTGCTGGATAAAGCACCATGACTAAGACAGCTTGTAGAAGGAAGGGTTTATTTTTACTTATAATTCAGAGGCGTAAGAGTCCATCATGATGAGGAGATGTGACAGCATAGGGCCTCCATGATGACAGGAGAGCTCACCCCTTACATGGCAAATAGGAAGAAAAGAGCAAATTAGAAGGAATAGGAGTCTGGTCTCAATGACATACTTCCTCTAGCAAGGCTGTATTCCTCACACCTTCCAAAACAGAGCTACTAACTGGGGATCAAATGTTTAAATACTTAAGACTTTTTTTGGGGGGGGGCATTTTCCATTTAAACCACTCCTGTGGATGAAGTGGGAAAAACTGTTAGATGTGTGTGTAAGTATGCAGAGAGGTCTGAATCCCTTTGAAGATGATATACGGTGTTGAGGGTTTCTCTGATACAGAGCTGCAGAACTTAGTTGGGGAGCTGCCATCTCAAAAGCATGCTCAGTATATCCTGGTGACCAGAGAGAGGGATTGGCAATTAAAGAAACTTCTAGCTATTAAGAAAGTGCAGGTATGAAGAAGGGAGAAAAGATACTTTATAGAGGGTGATTGTAAAGTCCTTGCTAAAAAGATGAGCCTTGAGATTGACTTTGAAAAGGTTATATATATCAAACTAAGAGTTTAATTCATTTTATGTTGAACATTTTATATGCTCCAAGTTCACTTTGCCTACTGCCTGCCAGGTTTTAACATCTATTTTTCTTTCTGTTTTTTTTTTATATGAAGTAAAATATTACTTACTTCAAATATCTAAAGACACACCTAATATGAAGTTGTCTTTCCCCCAAATAATCTTTTTTTTTTCTCTCTCCTGATTTTAGGAGCAAACCCTAGCCCTTAGGAAAGAGGGCATTGGTGTGGTTCTGGACTCTGAGCTGCCTCACCTGATTGGCATTGATGATGACCTTCTGAGTACAGGAATCATCTTGTATCACTTGAAGGTAGAAACTGCTTAAGTAGAACATTCTAATTTTGTTTCCAAATTTCCCCTTAGACTGTAGCAAGGTTTATTATAATACTTTATGGCCATGAATACAACTATTAAAGAATATACAACAAATCCTTGAGCCTTGGGGGATTTTCTACAGTTCATTGGGATTCAGTGGTATTTGAAGTTCCTGTGTATATAGAGTTCTGAAGTTAAATGATGAGTCATCCATTTTGGTTTCTTTCCTGTAGAATCATAAAAAGGAAGATAAGGAAAAAAGGTAGGAAAACTGAGGAAGGAACAAGAGCCCAGAACTGGGACTTGCTGTGTGCATAGTTGCGGGTGCTGCCCGGTAATTATGTGATACCTTCCTCTTAAACTGTCAACCTTGGTTCTGAACAGTTCCCACTGTTTTAGAGATCAGAGTTCCTTATCAGTTATCAAAGGCTGCCTCTGTTACCTCAATTTTAATGGCTTTTCTCTGATCTAAGTCTCAGAATGACATTGTCTTACTGTCTTGAGTTTTGTGGCCTCTCATGTCATACATCTTTGGACACAATAAAGCCCTTGTCCACTGACTGATCGGAGTCATCCTTGAAATGGCTGCCCTGAGCTGACTGTAAGAGCTTTCACTTTTTGAGCACTTTGCTTTTGCATTGGTGCTGGTACTTAGCAGACCTCAAAGGATGTCACGTCAGTATTCAGTACCCTAAACTCACTGAGGCCATTGTGTACCTGAGACCTTGTTCATTCTGTTACCTGGCAGTGGAATGCATCAAGGTAGGATGAGACGTAGAGCAGCAGGATGTCCTGCTGCACTCACTAACGAATATTATTGAATTTACTTCTCAGGAAGGTCAGACTTATGTTGGCAGAGAAGATGCTTCAACAGAGCAAGATATTGGTAAGATTGTTTTTAAAAACCATAGATAATGAACAATCTCTTTTTCCTGATTGATGTTGATATAGTTAGAGAAAATGTTGAAGCATATTGTTCACTGTATGTGTATCTGTAATTTTGACTACAACCCAATTGAATATCAAGGATGGTTAACCCAGTGAACAAAATTAAAGTATGACTTCTTTCTGCCACTTCATGTTCATTCTCTTCCCTGCTAGTAAAGTGGTTTAAATCACTGTACACCTGTCACTCTGTATTGCCATCGTGATTGATGGAAATGAGCCAGCAGACATGGATAAAGGATCCCAGGTCTTTCAAAAGGCAGGATTTAGAGAGTTCTCTACACAGAGCATGAGAGCACATGCCAGGCGTTTATCAGAAGGCATGGCTTCCTGGGTGTTCTCCAGTCTTCACAAGGCATACAGGTGGCTAGCAATCAGCCTGAGCAGACGGCAGCATTTAGTGTTCTGAGCATCCCTTAGACAGGTCTGTGGTGGAGAACGTGGTCTGAGTTGGTGTCAACGTGTAGAGGGGCACAGTGGTGATTGGGGGAAGAATTACACCATTTCAAGGTAAGTTTAGAGTTCCTGGTGAGGAACCTGCTTTTCTATCAAGTATATGCTAATGATCCACTTGTCACATGTTTCTGTGTACACTTAGTATTCCTAGAGATGGGGAGAGCCAAAATCAATTCCAGATGCCTCTAGACTCAAGTACTTTTAAATGTGTTTTGGCATCAAGCCCCTTGTTTGAATTATGCCTTTGGCTATGGGAGTAGCCATGTATGATGGCAGTTAGTAAGGACAATGGTCTTTGACCAGAGACATCCATTGTTGCAGTTCTACAGAGAATGTGAGAGCTACTCCTAAAGAAACTAGTTTATCTGAGAGGTGGTCATAGATGATCAGATGACCATCAGTGAGGTTTCAGAGTCTGCACAGGCTGTGGCAGTAGGCACCCCAGCGAAGCCTTTGGAAGCTCCTGGGATAGTTGTTTTTAACCTTCCTAATGCACTGACCTCTCATTATTTCTCATGTTGTGGTGAACCCAACCATAAATTTATTTTTGTTGCTACTTTATAACTAATTTTGCTACTATTATGAATAGCAATGTATTTGTGTTTTCCAAGGGTGTAGCAACCCACAGGTTGAGAACTACTGTCTTAGAACCTCCTTGGGGCCGTGCCATACCTCTGTTTTCTGTTTCTGGGAAGCATTATCTTAAGTGTGGAGGTGCTCATGGGTTATACGCCCACAGATGCTTTCGTTCTTGTGTCTCCCTGTGGCTGGTGCAAGTTTGTCAGTAGTGAGCAGAGGTTCTCTGTTAAATAAGCTAGTAACTGTGTTGTCCTTTGGGAAGAAGAAGCTGCCATGACAGCTGACGTTTTTAGAAGCAGAGAACCAGACTCTTTGAGGTGGTTGTCAGTGGTCCTTTGTCTCTGCCACTCGATGTTACAGACTGATAGATTAGAATTTTCTTACTAAAAAGGTATGTTACAGCACTTCTATGAAAAATAAAAGATGTGTTCAAAATGGAAATTCAACAAATAGGTGGGAATCATAATAGCATACACCAAAGTGGAGCCTAACTTTCTCCTTTGTTTTTCTCTCCTAGTCCTTCATGGCCTTGACTTGGAAAGTGAGCATTGTGTCTTTGAGAATGCTGGGGGAACCGTGACTCTGATACCCCTGAGTGGGTCCCAGTGCTCTGTGAATGGTGTTCAGATTGTGGATGCCACACAGCTAAATCAAGGTATCTGGTTCTGATTTTCAGAGGTCTTTGTGTGTATGGAGACAGCAAGCTGAAACTGGGAAGCATGTGCATTTTACTGATTAGGGACCCAGAGGGTAAAGGCTGTCTCTTCATTATGTCTCCTTTCCTGTCTTGCTGGAAGGCTGCTTTATAACGCCCACTGTCTGTTGAATTAAACATCACATATTTATGAATATTTACAATTGTTAGGAAGATTAAGCATTAGAGGATTTTTAAAGTTAAAGAGTACCCTTTACAAGTAAAAAATGTAATACGATAATTTCCTTTAATATTTTATTTGTAATGTTTATGTCCTTCTAATAAGTAGGTCCAATTATATGCAAAACAACTGCAGTACTATTAAAAAAAGTATAAAAATCAGTACAGAACTTAATTATAGAGCCATGTTAAAGTAACTATACATGTCAACCTGCCTTTTTTCTCTGAAACTAAGTTGCTAAGAGAAAAGAAGGTTTGGTTACTTGGCTTTGAGCCTCTGGTGGACTAAACTCTTTACCTTGTGGCCAGAAAACAAAAGGCAAGAGAGAAGTGCACCAGAACTCTGAAGACCTTTTAGGAGACTGCACCTCTTGCAGGTCCCAACTGCTGCAAACTCAGGAGACAACACTTAGCACATGGCCTCTGCGGGACATCTGGGGTTCAGATTGTGACAGGGTCCAATATTCTCTGAGTACATCAGTGTATATTCCCTCCACTAGGGAGGTTCTCCAAACATCTTCAGTACAGCTATTCAATTAGAAAACTGATGGTTAGCCTCAGACTCCATTCAAGTTTGGCCACCTGCCCTCATAGGTCAGCATTGAGTGTGCATGCATGGTCGGCCACATCTCTAGCCTTTTTAGTCTGGACCCCATCCTTGTTCTTTCCTGGACTCTTACAACACTGAAAAGAATGTGTCAGATATACTGCAGTATGTCTTAAATGTAGGCTTTCTCTGGTCTTTTTCATAATTACACTGATGTCATGCAGTTTGTTTGCAGGCAGTGCTGAGGTCAGACTTTGGGCACACTAGGCAAGGGCTCTCTCTCCCACTGAGTGACTTGGACTCTCTGTGTGATGCATTTCTGACAGTGCTGTACTTTTCTCCTCTTCCACCCCAGATTTCTATCTGTCTGCTGCTGATGCTGCTCACTTTGGTTCCCTGGTAAAGGTGGACCTTCCTTTCCTATGCCTTTTCTCTGTGAAGTTTCTTCCCCTGGCTTTGGTTTTAGATAAATGTGCTGGGAAGGTGCTCTGATTATCAATGTTCTATCCTTTGTCGTAGTTGATTCACTGATTCAGAAACTATTTTTTTAAATCTTGCTGAAAATTATTATTTTGTTGGTTGCAAAAAGATAATTTTCTTATCATTTCTTTTGCATTTGTCAATTGAATTTTGAGTGTGAGGAAAAGCTTTTTCTTCTTGATGTTTGTGCCTTTATACATTTACACGAGCAGAGTCACATAATTTAGCACTGTATTTAGTATCTGCTATTTGGCCGTTATTTATTTTGAACATTCAAATTGTTTCAGATTTGGCCAGTGTGAATTCCTTCAAGGTGGCTTCTAGGTCTTTTGGCTTGACATTGTTTTGCAAACATTGGCTTACTTTCTAAGCAAGATATTCTAAACTTACCTTGTATTTTCTTGGAACTGCTGAGTTCTTTAAAGAGTACTCTCCAATGTGAGCTCTACCTAGAGCCTAACATCTAACTCTGGGTGACCTTGCCTCTCTGCTGCCCAGGAAAGAAGGATTGCTAGTTTATTGAGCTTTCTGAAATTCTTTACATGGCTGTAATTATGTCTCTAACTCTTTTGTGGTTTGAATAATAAATGTTACTAATGTCTCACATGAATCTATTTATTTATTTACACACTTGCTTACTTGCCTATTCACTTCTCCTACCTAACTGGATAACTCAGTTTAAAGTATGCCTGTTTTGGGTAGTGGTCATATTAAGAACTAAACTTTAGATTTTCTTATCTCAGATGTGACTTTTGCTAAGAGAGCCATAGAAGTAAATTGACATTGAACGCTGATTACAGGACTTTTCTTCCCTGCAGTGTAAAATTATATATAAATTCTCCTGTAATAATTGTCATCTCTGAAGCTTACTTTGTCCATCTGCTAACCTAGGCTGAGCTTCTAGCTTCCCTAAAATCTTATATAGGCCTTATTTTCATCCTCTGAGACTTACTACTGAATTAGCTCACCCTTTTTCTTCTTTCCGAACTCTGGCTGGCTGGTTTGACTCAACCATTCTTTTTCAAACTCCTCTCTAAGGTGACTGACTCAGTCTGGCTTCTCTTTTGGCCTCTGACTGAATTGCTCTGCTTGGCCTCATACTAACTTTCACAATATTTTCTAATATTCTGGCTGCTTTTCATTTGCTGGCTCATTCTGTCTTCACCTGTGTGTAGCTTGTTTTCTCTCTGCAACCTGTTACTCTATAACTGTGCCAGTAACACTGCCTCCTCTCTCTCTGCATTGCTCTCTCTTATGTCACTTCTCCTCCCTGTCTTTTCTCCTGTGAGTTGGGTTAATCCTATCTCTGAGTCATTCTGTCAAATCTTTCTCTAATTCATCACTTTGTCCCACAATTAGAAGTCATTCTAAAACATGGGTGCTTCCTTCTATAAACTAACTTTATCTTCATTGTTTGAGATTAAAGCCGTGTAGTCAGGGTTTGTCTGTATTCCAGCCAGAAGGCTTAAAGGTGTGCTAAGGCTGAACCACACCACAACTAGAAACAGGTTTTACAGTAAATAGCTCAGTCTTGGGATTCTCAGTAAGATCAAATACCCTGCAACACTGTGAAGTGTCCTTAATTCTTAATTCTTAATTTATCGTGGTACCATGATGTTCAGATCTGGTGGGCTTGAGTTCTTCTGGCATTCTGCTGAGCGGCTTGAACTAGAGTGTTGTCCTTAGAGTAGAAATGCCATTAGTAAGTGCCAGTGCAGGGGAGTGGTAGATGGAAGATCAAGGCATTGCATCAGAGGAAGAAGGTGACAACTTTTTTCACTGTGCCTTTCTTTCTTTAGCATATATCCTATGTATCTTATCGAACATAAAACAGCTTCAGTCCTTCGTAATTAAGGATTAAAATTATCTCCTGTGGCTCATTTGATGTTTGAGAATTGTTAAAGTGACAACTGGAACCTGTTTTTAAAATACAAAGTGATGTGATAAATTGGAGTTGTGTTGAGTGTGTGCAGTGAGAATAAAAAGAAGTGCAGAGGACTGATACGTTCCTCCCTCCAGATCATCCTCACTGCCGGAGAGGAAGGAGGCCAAATTCAGCATTTGTATGAGGATCATAAGCTAACTCAATAAAGGCTTAATTTTTAAAAATCCTATAGTAAAGAGTAAACCAAAAATGGATTTCATTAAAAACACAATAAGTGGGGAGCAGGACTAAATAAAACACTATTTTTGTACTAGAGCCTGTCTTGGCTTTGCCCATGAGGCAGCTTTTTAAAAGCAGTTCTGTAGAGCCCTTCTGCATGTCCTGCTTAGGTAAGTTTTGCAAAGGCAAGTGCTTTGAATTAACTCTTGGCAACCAAGCTTCTTGGAGATGGGTCTTGGAATAATGGACAGCTGCTGTATTAACGCAGAATATTTGAAAAACAATTGTAGCAGACCATTCATTATCCCTTATTATTACTCACGCTTTCACCCTCTCAAGCCTTGACTTGTATATGCTGTTAAATCGCTGTGGCTTCCCAAGCTAGGCATAGGTTCTATCCATAACCCCGAAGACCAAGAAGTGCAGGCACTTTGGTTTCCCACATCTGTTGTCCTAAGTTCAGTCTCTGGCTTACTGTAGTGGTTACTGGTTTTACCATTCTTCCTGGCCATTGTTTCTTAGTCCTCAGAATTGGCCTGTTATATAAACTATCAGTTGGATCCATGAAGGATATAACAGAAGAAATAGTTTTGTAACTGTTCCTTGCTTTTAGAAGGAAAAGGTTTTAGGACAGAAAACACAGATGAGTGTCAACCCACATCCCAGTGACATCTGTCCACATTGCTCTCCCTTGCCTGAACCTTAGGCTCATCCTGTGCCACTCAGGGCGCCCTCCCTTATCCACCATCAGTTTCCAGCTTGTTGCTGATATTTGGCATTCAGCTGTCTCTTCATTGGTAAATTACTTCCATTTGGAAATGTGCTAGGTTATGCCATTAAAAAAGCACAAGTAGTAATTACAACTTCCTTATCTAAATCACTTAACACATGCGAATATCAGCTAATAGATTTGTTTAAATTTAGCAGGTTGTTGCCATTAGGGGCAGGAGTGTTCTCTTCCTTTCTTCTTTTCAATTTGTGTCAGTAAACTGTCTTTTCTCATATAGCATATCCCCCTAATACACACACACACACACACACACACACACACACACACACACACACACAAATAGGAAAGGTTTTTAATCAGTTAGCATTGTCATTAACATGAAGAATGTTTGCTAGAACTGTGAACACGAGCTGGGTATTATCTAATACGTGGTATAAGATACCTTTCCCTTCATCTTCGTATATAAACATACTCTTCTCTTAATGTGTACCTAGAGCTCAGGTCCCCTGAACTCCAAAAACTGGATTAATGAAAAGAAGAAATTACAAATGTGACCATGATGTCTTATTCATAGACCTCAGCTTTTCTTAGTCTAAGTCTCTAAGTCCTCGCCTGGCCGCCATATATCTACTTAGTAAGAAATGGCACAATAATCAAGCGTGTTGTAATTCAGGAAGTATTTCAGCATTGCCTTGGAACTTCTAGGAACTAGTCATTGTTATTTGAATTATTATTTTTTTGCTGTACTATATATTTTAAAACCGGTCACTGTTAAATTAATTTTTACATTCATATCAGTGGACATTTTTGGTCTTGCTGGTCTGTCAGATCCCTTGAACATTCATCTCTCATTTTAGAAGTGCTATAGAAACTGCATCTTGGAAATTCACACTTAGGTGCATTTGATGTGATATGCTCGAGTGCCAAAATATATTTGCATCTATTCAAGTACCCTGAAAGAGGAACAGGTGATTGTCTGCAGAGTGGAGCTGAGGAGCCTTTGATAAAATTTTCATCTGCTGGAGGGCTGCTGTGGTTTGTTCAGTGACAAATTAAAGAGGACTTTTAGTGGAACTGAAAAGGAAAATAGGTTTTTGGGGGTTGAGCCACAGGATCCAGCTAAGGCAAAGGACCTCTATATGATACAAAGTGTCTAAGAGACCAGTGTCTGTTCCCTGTGGACTCCCCTGTACTGACCTGAGTACTCTTCAGATGCCTTCCTTGTGTTAGAGACCTGAAAACTGGGCACATGTCTTATATATGTGCCAGTTCAACAGATTTTTGGATGTCAAAGCCTGAGTTATCTTTAAGGAGAGAATGATTTTCCAAGCGTGTGTCAGAGCAGTGCCATCAGCATTACCTAGGAGCTTACTAGATCCACACATTCCTAACCCTCTGCTGTAAAAGATGTGGGGACGAGGCCCCAGTGATGGGGTCTTTATGTCAGAAGTAACCGTGATGCATGCTTCTATGTGAGAACAGCTGACTAAACTTGTTATGCTGAAATCAGAGCTTGGCACCCTGGACGTTGGTAGAAAAGTAACTGTTTACCTGGCTCTACTTTCTCTCCTGCTCACCCACATCTAATTTTTAGTCTCTCTGATCCTTTCAACGTCTTCAGCTTCACATTGCCTAAGATGGCTTCACCCCGGGTCTTGTCAGGGACTTCATGGTTACCAGCTGGGAATTTGCGGAGCTCTGAGTCCACAGATGTCTCTCTGTTGTTACAGTTGGAAAGTTTGCTGCTGCTGTTTGTGTAAAAACATTTCCCCCTGTCATGCACACTTCTCTTTCCTTTATGTCTCTAATCCCATAAAAATCAGATATTTCACTTTTTGTGTCACAGTCTTTTGATGCTGATTTCCTGTCTTTAGTTTGAGATTTCCTCTCTGTCTGTGACCTACTGTGAGGTCTTCCCACAAGGCTTTTGCTTGTTGTGATTCTTGGTGGCAATGTTTAATTTTTCTTTTCATGCTTTGTCTTTTGTTGAACTTTTAATTTTCTGATGGTTTTAAAGTCAAAATACTTGTTCAAACATGTTTATAATTGATAACTCAAAGTCTTTATCAACATCTTTGTTGTGTCAGAAGTACCTTGAATTAATCGTCTTACTTGCTCACTGGCATCTTCCTGGTTTTTCCTGTGTTAACAATGATGGTTTGAGTCTGGAAACTTCTGAGCATTTCCTTACGGGACAGTAAGTTTCATTCTAATTCTCACATGTTCCCTCATTGGCTTCCTGCCTAAGCGAGAAGAGCCTCAGCTGTACAGACTGTGCTGTAGCCCCCATCTGACTCAGTGTCAAAGCCTGCATTGCTAGTCCACATAGCAGTGACTCTGCCACCACTGGCTGGCCAGGTCCCTGAGCAGATCTCTGCCCTTGGCTAATCTCTAGGCTGAACAAGCTACTGAGGCCTGGGGCTTTGTGTGCACATGTGGTGCTGAATCTTGGAATTCCTACTGTGTCCCAAATACTTTAGTTTTTTTTTTTTTTTCCTTTGTTCCTCCTGTTTCCTCCAAATGGAAATTGGAGCTTTCTTGATTCCACTCTTTCGTTTTTTGGTTTTTTTTTTTTAAAGATTTATTTTATGTATGAATACAGTGTTACTGTCTTCAGACACACCAAAAGTGGTCATCAGATCTCTTACAGATGATTGTGAACTATCATGTGGTTTCTGGGAATTGAACTCAGGACCTCTGGAAGAGAGAGGTCAATGCTCTTAACTGCAGAGCCATCTCTCCAGCTCCTCCACTCTTTCTTCTACATTGAGTATCTATATCTATCTATATCCAGGGCAAAGAGTCTAAAGGCTACCAAGAGGGTAAATACAGCCAAGGGAGCCTGCTTCACTGTCCTGGGTCCAATAACCAGAGACCTTTTGCTGTTTCCACTTGCAACCAGGGACCTTCTGGCTTATTTTCCAGACTAAAGCAGAGGGTTTCTCCTGGAGTTCTTACTTCATACCAGTAAGCATATCTGAGTTTCCTCCTAGTCTGAGCCAAGAATACAAAAGTGGTCATTGTCAGTTTGGTTGCACTTTGACATCCAAAGCCACTCTAATCTCCATAGCAGTGTTAAACGCTTTGAAGCACTGCTGATGTTAACGATAGGCCTGTATTTTAAGCACTCTTTTTAGTGTTCGTTTTGTATTGAAATCAGCTAAGGTTCTAGAATGAGTGACTGTTAGTTGACAGATTTTAGAACCTTCCCTGGTGCCTTGGTACCTTGAGCTAAGTCTGTCAACTACGCACCAATTTTGTAACTTGCAACTCGCTATACTGCCTTTATGGCAGCCCTTCCATCAGTTGTAGACATAGTGGTCATTCTCAGGATACTCCAGCAGCTACACAGAACTCCTCATTCATGGCAAGGCGTCTGTGACATGCAACTCCAGTTGTGGAAAATAGCACCATAAGACAGGCAAGCCTTGATGAGCTCGAGATAGCCCAGCAGTCCTTCTTCAGCAATTTTGTATTGATCTTGAATTATTCCATGCCCAATGCACATTTTCTTTGGGAAGGACCAACCTGTCCCATATAGGAAACACTGTTTCCCCCATGACATTTTAAAAATAAAAATATTAGCCTATCTCACTCATGCACACTTCTAGGATTTTATGGGGAAGAGTGACTGGTACATCTTGAAGATTTAAAAGCTCTTCACTCAGTTCATACACAGTTCATCAAATAATCCTTGGTGGATATTTGACTGGGAATGTCAATAGCAAAGACTGAAAATCAATTTCCTTTCTTGTCCAGAGACCCAAAATCTAAGCTTTCAATTTTAATTTTACTGTGAAAAAACTGAAGGGTAAAGTGATTTATCGAAAGCAGGACGTTATGCCTCCCCTCCGTATTTGGAATGTGTCAAGGCCTGTGTGGCTTTCTGGTAAAGTGTCATATACATTTGTTACAATCACAAAAACTAGTGGCCTGATGGCTGCTCTGGTCATGACATCTGCTGCAGTGTGACATTGATACTCAGTGCCTATCTGTCATGCCCAAGCTAGTCAAGTCACTCTCAAGTCTTGTCTGAATTTGTTTTTAGAATCTACTTAAAATTGTCCGTCCCCTTTAACTGTCTTTCTCATCTCACTTCCCAACGCCATTTTTGAGACAGAATTACTGTAATCCCTGTGCCTAAAGTAATAACCATTATTAAGAGTGTAAAGTCCTAGGACATGCAACTTAATCTGCTCTTATGTATTGGTACATGTTATTGAAGATTAGATTCTATCATGATCCCAAAATGGTGCTAACATTGACATTCATTTCAATGTGAGATTTTTAAGCTATTTTAAATCTTTAAATCACAGAGAAAGTACTTATAAGCAGTTTCTTCCTCCTATAATCAGACAACAAAACCAGAATGTCCCAGCCCTTTGTTACCCAGACTTCTTGCCCAGCGACCTTTCAGGGCAGTATATGGTACTCTATGAGTCTGGATTCTTTGCCCATCACAACTCAAATGAAACCTCTTCCACCAAGTATCCTTTAGGAATGCAGCCTCTATGTGTGTTAGGTGGGATGGGGGTGGGAGCAGTTTTTAAATGATCTAAAATGTAAAATCAGGAGCCCTGAAGCAGGATCCTGGTTTTATTGTCTCAAGCCCCTCAGCTCCTGTTATCTTGCACTGTGCATCTTGGGACCACAAATGTTTCATGTGTTTGTATCAGCTATAACTCAAAATAGGGTCTGTTATACAGTTGCCTTTAAAATATTCATATGACAGCATTTAATAGAAAAATAAGTTCATTTATTTGTGTCATAGCAGAATTAGAAAAATCTCATTAAAATGTAAGGAGGGGTAATTACTTGTCATATTAACTGTTGTCCCTATCTTCCCTAGGAATCACTGGAAACACACATATGCTTATTTTTTCAGCTTACTTGAAATTCTAAAATGAGAAAGTCTCCTATGAAACCAGCTCTCATTCACAGAGATTTAAATGAAGGAAGCTCTCTACCTTTTTTAAACAAAAGGCTTTGTCTCCCTTTTGAAAATGTCATTTTCTTTTCCATTCCCTTTTAAGACTGTCTGGGATTTGTCTGTCTTTGGATATTTAACAGGCTCTGAAGTAATCTCAGAGAAGCCATCATATATTTCAGGGAGGTTTAGACATGCTCTCAAAATTACAAATTAAGTGTATCACAGAAAGTCCATCTGCTGCGATTAATCACATTAACCTCAAGCAAGGAGTCATTGACAGTTAAAAAGAACTTAAGGTCGTGAAGGAACGTTAGGAATTTTCCTGTTGATGAGTAGATGAGAACACTGAATTTCAAAGAAGTTTTTCCATTACTCCTTGGTCCCACGCAGACATTGTTTGTGTCAGAGGGAGTATAGGGTGTGTGTGTATTGGGAGTGGGGTGGAAATGTGTGTGAAGGCCAGAGGTCAGTGTCTGGTATCTTCCTCAAATCTTATCTGCCTTATTATTTGAGACAAGCTCTCTCAGTGAATCTGGAGATTAGTGATTTGGCCCCAGTCTACTTTCCTCCATGCCTTCCCCACTGCTAGGGACACAAGGGAAGCACCAGGCTTGGATGTTTACACAGGTTCTGGTGATCAAAGCTCAGATCCTCCTGCCTGCACAGCAGTCATTTTGCACATTGAGCTATATTCCCAACCATCATCTGAAAGTTACATCGATGGCCAGTCTCATGTCTGTGCGTCCACCCATCATTCCACGCTTTGCTATACCTGGCTTATTGCCTTCTTAGTGTATTCATGAGTTTCCTTTTAATAAGTCAAAACTATGTCATTGAACCCATTTCACCTTTTGTTTATTAACATGCTGTATGTCTGATCTAGGTCCAGAGGGCAACCAATGAGATTTCCAAGTTCCTGTGTCCTGGAACAGAAAGGGATACACAGACAGTGGTGAATGGCGACTGTGTAGACAGAGGCAGTTTTGGAGATGGAGGAGGGCACAGCTAGAGAAGCAGAGTAGATCACAGGCTCCACAGGTGGTCAAGATCCTTCTTAGGTCATTGACTCTCTCAGGCACCCCTGCCTGCCCTGAGCTCTGTTTTTGGCACACATGGCCCTGGTTGGGCACAGGAGGTTCCAGACAGTCTGCCACTGGGATTCATGTTAATCTCCATGCCTCTTTTTCTAGCCTGACTTTCCTGCCACAGAAGTCTGTAAGACCCTGTGTGTACTTGGTAAATATGTATCCTTATGTCTCCCTGTCTCCCCAGATCTTCCTTTCTTGCTTTGACCTCCACTCCTACACCTTTCCTTTAAACAGCACCCACTGGTAATTTCTAGTATCCATTTTAGCCTCTCTTGAAGCATTCTGCACTGGTGATTCCCCCTTAGCTCCTACTTTCTTATTATTGTTTTAAGAGTTCAGTCTCCCTTGCCTTGCCTTGCCCTGTCTTGCCTTGCCCTGCCCTGCCCTCTGTTACCTTCTCTACGTATGTGTGTGCATGCCTGTGTGTGTGTATACACATGGAAAGACATTAGGTGCACGCAAATATATAATATCTATATTCTATCTATCTATCTATCTATCTATCTATCTATCTATCTATCTACCTACCTACACCTATCTACCTACCTATCTATCTATCTATCTATCTATCTATCTATCTATCTACCTACACCTATCTATCTATCTATCTATCTATCTATCTATCTATCTACCTACCTACCTACCTACCTACACCTATCTATCTATCTATCTATCTATCTATCTATCTATCTATCTATCTATCTATCATATTTGTTAAAAGCTAGTTTCCCTCCAGGTCTCTCCTCTCCTCCCCTTCCTTTCCCTCCTCATCTATTTGTTTCCTTCCTCTTTACTTGAGTGGCATTTTCCCATCAGTGGCTTGATTTAGTAGAGAAAACACTAAGATAGTATGATGGTTTGAAAGAAAATGGTCCCCACAGGTCCATAGGAAGTTGCACTTTGGGAGGTATGGCCTTGTTAGAGGAAGTTTGTCACTCGGGGGGCAGGCTTCAAGATAGGTAGGTAGGTAGATAGGAAGGTAGGTAGGTATGTTGGTAGGTAGGTAGGTAGGTAGGTAGGTAGATAGATAGATAGATAGATAGATAGATAGATGGAATATAGATATTGCATATTCATGTGCATAGTATCTTTCCACACACACACACACACACACACACACATAGATGGTGTGTGTTCTCATACATTTCTATAAGCATAAACATATATGTACATATCATAAGGAAGCCTCAGGCCTTCTAGATCATCAGACTCTGTGTTTTTAATTTGCTAAAGATGTTTTAACGTCATTGTTCTAAAGCTAACTGAACTCATGGTCTATTCTACCACATTACTATGGTTCTTTTCCAAGTGCTATGAGCCTATGTGGCTAGCATTCTAACTGGTTAGTCAGTCTACATGCTAGAGCCTTCTTCCTCAGCCTCCTTGCCTGGATGTGCCCTTCATTGAATTCTATTGCTTCTATCTCCTAAATGGCTTCCAGATTCTTTACTCTTCTCCTACATCGCCTCTCCCAGTCCTGAAGTGCCTTCCTCTAGACTCCTGAAGCTCATCTCTATTGCCTCCTAACGTTTTTGCCATTCTTCTGTCAGCTGCAAAAGTTATCTTTCTGAATAGTGCTTTTCTCCCACATCTGTGTAAGACAGATGGCTTTCCCACTCTCTTCTGAAGGACTGAGGGGCCCTTTCCCTCCTAAGCTTTATCTTGTACAGTGACGTCCCTTATTCCCTCTGTCATATCCACATGCCTGTTTGCCAGTCTCTAGCTATCTTCTCTTCTCTCTTTTCCTGCTGAATGACAAAAAAAAGGTGTACTTGACTACTTCTAGGTATGATGGAGGAGAAAGTTTATTGTAGATATTAGGGAGAGCATAGCTAGAGGCAGAAACATCATAGAGAGTGCAGAGTGAACACAGCTCTGAGCCTGGCCATGTGAGGAGAGTGAGGACAGGAGAGGGGAGAACCAAGAGACCAAGATCTGGGTGTACCCAAAATGTCTGGATTATATAGGGAAGAGCCTCTGTGGGAAGGGCAGCCCAGTCCCTGGGCTGTAGAATTCAGCCGACGTGGCAGGGTTTGCCAGCCCTATAACAGGTAGGGACTGAGCAATGCTGGGAGAATCTCGAGGTCAGCTCTGCTTTGCTATGTTAAAAAGGCTCCTTGTTATCCCTTTGTCCTTGGAGACCTAATCTCCACTACAGAACCTTTATATATGTTTCTCAAAACTCATCTCTAGCACTTCTTTTTAATTGATTAAAGTTTTGATACTGGGCATCAAATCTATGGCCTGGTGCCTGACAGCCAAGCCCTCTACCAATATACTATGTCCCCATGCCATTAAAGTTTGTCCTTATCAGTCCTCTCCTCGAGGACCTCTTTCCTTTGTTCAGCTTGGTTCTTTTCCTTTGTGGGAAGCTTTTCACTCCTTTACCCTCTCTGTTTACGGGTTATGCTCTGAAAGGCAAGGCATATGTTTACTCTTTCCAGTTCTGTGTCCCTAGTGTTTATCATGATGACTAGCATACAGGAAATGTCCATTTGTGTATTTGCTGGCTACACAAATTAACAGAACTATCATATAAGCATGGCACATATTTTTGATTCAGTATTTCTTGAATGAAAGTGAGTCGTAGAAGGAGGCTGTTAATGGGGTCCGTTGTATAGGCCAGGCTCTTGACACACATCTAAATGGAAATAATGAATTGTCATGGATAGTTTTGCTCTCGTTCATAAGTCCTGAAAGTGCTTTTAACTGCATGCAAATAACATAGGTAGCTGGATTATTTTTGGTGACTTAATGTGAGTTGAAATGTGTCTCTGAGATACTATTCTATTTTTCCATTAGCATATTTTAACAATTTTCAACTTGCTTCTCTAGGCATTTGATTAACAGAAGGAAAAAAGGAGTTGGATTAGGTGTAATTAACACCTGGAATTTGATGGCCTTTTTAATCTCTAATGTAACTTAAGCATATTAAATGTACATACTTCCTAGACATGACTGCTTAGAGTATGACTTTCTATAAGAGACAAAGCTCTGAGACTTGGTAGTAAAAGGATGGAAAACACCTTTCTTAATTACAGTAGTGGTAGAGACTCAGGTGTCAGTTTCTATGAGGAGGACAGATCGTTAGTGAGGAAAATACCTACTGCCTTTGTGAGTCTCCTAAAACTGTCTTCTCTTCATGTTGACTGCATTCCCTGTGAAATAATGACTTCCACCGAACCCAGTTCTTCAAGGTTGTCCCAGTGCCTTGTGTCTCAACCTCAATGGTTAATTGTATGGATTTGAAACTCCTGACATCTCTCAGACAGTGGACTGAGTAGGTGGCAGCAGAAGTGGGGTAGTAGGATCCTCGCTAAAGCTCCAGGGTATGTATATGTCTGGGCTTGTGATGACCCGTCAGGTCCAGGCCAAGACCACACCTAAGCAAGTGGCCATTGTTTGTGCTTAGTCAGCAGCAGCTCCAGGACTTGCACCAAGGGCTTTAAGGATCTGTTGATACTGTTCTCTCAACATGCTTCTGACTTTTCAAGGGAGGTTAGAAAGATACCTGAGTGTTTTTTAAATTTTTAAGTTTTAACTTCACAATTAGTATTTTTTACTTTTGACATTTTCTGTGGGAAATACAAACACTGTGCGTTGGCCTTCATCACTGACCTCTAGATTGAGAACTCTGGTCTGTCTTTCCCTCAGTACTCCAGGTGCCCACAGCATGTCTATTGTTTCTAACATCCTTTGTTTGGCTAGATTTGAACAGAGCTGGCTAGTCTCCTGTCTGCAGCTCAAACTTCCCAGTGGTCCCCACGGCCCTGCTCTTTTCTCTATCCTGGATTCCAGTGAAACCAGCCTTGGCCTTTGGGGCATAAGTCTGCCTCTAGCTACTCCACTCTGTACTTGGTACTTTGATGCTAGACTGTTGCACAGTCATTGCTCTTGATGGCCGACTCCAGAGCATGGGCCTTGTCTTTTTCAGGCCAAAGTCTGAACACTATGTTCTGTCATAAGGTAATATAGTTGCTCCAGCATGGACAAGACCACGAGTCTTGTGTTTAACATCACTTCTCTTAATTACCTTTGAGGCTAGGGAGCTCACTGCCTTCCATAGCTGACATGGACAAGTCTGGACTTTAGAAATTATTGCTTATTTGAGCTGACCCCTCCCCCTAGGCTTGGTCATTCTTGAGCATTGGCCTGGACTTCTCTTGTCCACTGAGCATTTGGTACTGAATGAAGACTGTGGCCAGGATCCTTTCCTGAGTATCTAATACAGACATTACATTTTTTACAGGGTTAGTGACAGGAAGCAGCATAGTCCCCTGATTCTAACAGTTTTTAGCAGTAGGAATTTGTTCTCTGCCAGCTCTACTATGTTTCTTATAAATCTGCTTTTCTTTGAGTGTCTACTTATGTAAGCATTGATAAACATTTCCTATGTTCATGTCACATGTTTTGCTTGATGTTACACCTCTTTAGAGATGTAGAGGGTTTTTTCTTCCAAACAACCACAAGTATAATTATCTGTGTATTAAGTTTAAAATCTCATAATAGGTTACAATGCTTAGATACATCACTTCTGCCTAAGTTGTTGTGAATATCGTGACACCTGGCTATAAAAACAAAAGTACATGCAGGTTTAAAATTAGCTTTCATGGGTGGGCCTTTGAGCCTGAAGCCTCTCATCATTTTCAAATGCATTGGAAGAAGAACTCCGTGCTCTGCTGTTGCCTACCACTGAGGTCCCATTTCCTTCCATTCACTGTTGCTGTTCTTGTGTGCTAGGTGCTGTGATACTCTTGGGAAGAACCAACATGTTCCGCTTTAACCATCCGAAGGAAGCTGCCAAACTTAGGGAGAAGAGGAAGGTGAGGCTTGGGGGCTGGCCCAGGTTCGGGGAGGGTATCCTCCTGGGTCTACCACTTTACCTTCTGAGATAAAGCCTCTGTCAAGGAAGTTCTGTAACAGCTCAGTTCTAGGCACGTTACTTCCTGACCAGTAATGGAATCCAGGGTGCACAAGAAACAGCTGTTCCTTCTAGAACCTTCTTTATAGTGTGCACATCCCCAGAGGAGCCAAGCATTGTGTGGCATTAAAGTGAGCAGTGACTCACATCTACCAGAATCTGTCTAAGTAACTTAGAACTGAATCACTCTCATTTCAGGTCAACCACAGTAAATTGGGTTTTTCCCCTTCGTAGCAGGGGTGGGGGTGTGGGAGAGTAGGACCATTGAGAGAGATTGGCTTGGTTAGATAGGGCCATTTAGAGGCTTCATAGAGCATGATGGTGGAGGATGGCTGAAGCCCACAGAAAGAGAGGAACAGTGATTGAGAAGGAAAGAAGTCTACACCATGTCCTCTCCTTAGACTCCTGAAGACACTAAGAACTGCAGTTTGCATTTTCCTGATCTAGGAACAATGTTGAACTTAAGCCAAGACTCTGCCCTTTTATCTGTATAGCAGCTGTTATCACCCCACAGCTAGCAGAGTAGGAAATTAGACCAAGACAGGCTGTCTGTAACACCCTTAGGACAGGTGGGCAACCAGTCCACAGCCCTGACCTGCAAGCCTGAGGCCTATGTTCCAACTACCGAGTGACCCAGCACCTTACGCCACTACTTACTATAAGGGATTTGACTGGCAAGACCTTTGATAGAAAATGAGAACAAAGCTACACCCCTCAGCCTAGTCCAGGACTGATCCAGCCAGTCAACCTTCTTGCCCTTCCTGCCCAGGGCCATTCTAGATAGTTTGTTTGGGCATGGTTCCAGAGAGGTATAGGGGAAGCCTGTCTGCCAAGAGCTTTCATTGGAAGCAAATAGAGCAGTTCTTACCATTTGCCCTCTCCTCCCCTTTATCTCCCTTTATCTCTGTCACTCATTACATGTGACCGTAGATGGCAACAGAGATGGAATTCTAACTTCTAACCAAATTTTAATGCACTGTGGCTATGAGGCTTTCTGAGCTATGGAATGTCTGCTCAGTTTCCATTGTTAAGTGTTTTCTAGTGTATACAGGCCCAACTATCCCTTATTGGCAAGATATTAAGCATTCACCCGAGTGCATATCTCATTGCCTGTCACTAGCAGAAGGCAATGAATGCTAGCACTGGCTTCCTCATACCCACCAAGGTAACCATTCTACCCTGTATCTGCTATTAGAGTGGCCTCCTGTCCTCCTTCAGCTTGTCTATGACCGACCTCTCAAAGTCCTGTGAGAACCTGTCCGCAGTCATGTTGTATAACCCTGGGTAAGTGAACAGCAACATCTCTTTTCCGTGATTAGTACTGTGATAGTATTTATTATGCCAACTACATTATAGTCAATTGATGGTAATAAAACTTGGGCAAGGGCACCTCCTCAGCATATCAACCACAGTCATTCTCCAAGCTCCTTTCCAGCCAGTGCTATATGTACATAATTGTACTTAGTTATAATCACAGTATAAATGGGACTATGTTCTTCAATTTTTTTTTTGCTTAACAACATAATAAGCATTAGCAAAGATGGTTACAAGCTTCATTATCATTTCCATAACTGTCCAATATTTTAAGTTGGCACTTTGATTACCCAGTGCATGATCCCTTTGGCTTAAATGCTTTTATCTTGTTTTATAAATTATCTGTAATAACAGAGGCAGCCTTGATCTTAGACCATCCTATAGCCCAGAGAATCATCTTTACTACATTCAGACATTGGGAGATAGCTGAAGACATAAATGGGAGTGTTTAAAATGGGCTTAGCAGCTGAGTGCCCTTGAGTTGTCAGCCTAAGTGTTCAAGTCATTGGTGACTTCATCGGTAAGATGGCAGTGTTGATGAAAACGTCTGGAAGCAGGGAGCCAGATGAAATGCTTTTGGGTATTCCCCAGTTTGAAGTTCTAGAAGTTCATGCTTCCTACACATAAAATGATAGAGCTGAATGAGTGAGGTGAGGGCAGCATGTGTCTCTGAGCTGTCCTTCATTTCGAGTTTACTCTGTGGCTGGCGTTGTGTCCTCTCAGTTCTCAGAGTCACAGTGGCTTGGTTTACCTGTGGAGACCTTGCGCATGTGCTTGCGAGTTAGAGCTGTGGCTGTGCAGGTCTGTTTGTCTCCTCGTTCTTGTTCTCACCTCATCGGTCCATTTGGCAGCCCTCGTTCCATGGCCACGGCCTCCTTGAGATCCAGTTGGTACTCCTGTAGTGGAAAGCCGATGTCTACAAGAGTTGTTGCTTCTCTGTCCTGGGAAGCACCTTAAATCTTATCTCCACTTTGTTCCTTGTGGATATCAGCACACCAAAGCCCAGATCTTGTGTTACATGAGCCACAGGGTCTGTGCACTCCTACTAACCCAAACAGTGTGCTTTGTCTTCACCATGCAACTCTTCAAGTTTCATGTTATATGCTCACTGAGAAAAGTTATAATCATCAAGTAATTGTGTCCTGAAATAAACCATATATCAGGGAGACTCTAAAATGTTAGAACCCTCTCAGAGCTAGTGAATCGACAGTCCTGAAGGCTTGAATACATGTGGGTTCTTAGGAACTTACAGTGGGGTTGGGGATTTAGCTCAGTGGTAGAGCGCTTGCCTAGCAAGCGCAAGGCCCTGGGTTCGGTCCTCAGTTCCCCCCCCCCCAAAAAAAAAATTAGGAACTTACACTGGTTTCCTCAGTTGCTAGAAGAAATGACTCAGGCTTTTATCAGTTAATGTCATCTGCTGGTGCTCAGCACTGATGCGGGCTTCAGTAGTGTGATCCCTTCTGTTGAGCACTGTTCATCTACTCAAAGACTTTTGCTTGGATTTGCTTGCAGCCCAAGACCCAGCACCACCATCCGCATCCTCTGTGCACCCTTTAGTTTATGACCACTTGGAAACTTAATGTGCCTTTTTTGTTAGCTCTGAAAATGAACGAGTGGTCTCTGCCCAGGTCACTAGTTCTCATTCTTTTATGTCTATATGTATGGCATTCAGTTCTGTTTCCTCCACAAAATGGAGAACACATAGTCCTATTAAAAGTGATAATATATTTTGTTTGATTAGAAGTTTAGTTTTTCCCAGTATTGATAAAAACAAAAATGTTGTTTCAGTGACTTCCTGTGGTCTAAAACCAAGAATTTAGCTAGAACCCACTCAGCATCCCCACTACCAGTACATCTTGACACATCTCAGCACACCTTAGCACATCTCCGCACATCCCTTTAGAGCAGTAGTTCTCAATCTTCCTAAGGCTATAACCCTTTAATACAGTTCCTCATGTTGTGGTAGCTGCCGGCCATAAAATTATTTTTGTTGCTTTTTCATAACTGTAATTCTACCACTGTTATGGATCGTAATGTAAATATCAGATATATAGAATATCTGATATGGAAACCCTCAAAGGGGTCATGACCCATAGCTTGAGAACATGTTGGGCCTTCAGGACGTGGCTGTGATTCAGATATGTCTGAAAGAACTTATGCTGAAGGAGCTATTTTTGTTCCAGGGTCTGATCCTTGTTTTCCTGACACTTGCTCCTCTAAGGCAGCATGCAGATTTTCCCATTCTGCGGGCAATTCCAGCTTTCATCAACATCCAATGCCCTGTTTGGCACACATAGCTGCCTTTTTGCATCCATGTTTTATTACTCTTTGTGGAAGCAGTCCATCCTTCAGCAATCTCTTTCTGAGAACTTCTATCCATCACACATGATCTAGGATAAGGCTCTTGGTATTGGCAATGTTGATGTCTATGCTAGTTGAAGGGGAGAATCAACCTGTAGATGATTAAAAGGTCAGAAAAATAAAGGTGAAGTGAATGCCTTTAGGACAGTGTTTGTCGGAATGGTCAGGGAAGACCTCCAGAACAAGAGATTTGTGATCTAAGGCTTGAGTAGAGTGAAGATGGCACTCATAAGGGACAGTTGTGGGATGGAAAATAGTTCAGAAAAAGGGAAGGGAACTAAATGCTTCAAAATAAGAAGTGGAAAGTGGACCAGAGGAAGTGAAATACAGGAAGAAGGGTGATACAAGGTATGGTGAGGCCCAGTTAGTGACAGCTTGTGTGGGCCCTTGTGGGACACTGAAGGAAGTGGTGTCTTCCAAGAACTCGGGCAAACATGGGAAGCTTTGCTTGGGGCAGTAACTTGAAGGGCATTTACTATGGAAAATGTGGCCTGGAATCAGGATATTGTGGAGACAGCTGTTTATTTAGACTGAATGAAAGATAATGGTGGTGTCGGTCTGGGCTTCAGTGGTAGGTACATAGGGAAGTATAATCAAGGAACTAAGGTGTAAGTGGAGATCCCCCAGTCTTGGGTGTAAGCCTGTGGGGTAGATGTTGTACCTTTCCAGAAATGGGCCAGACAAAGAAGAGAGTTCAGGTGTCAGGTGATAGAAGTACATAAGCATCTTTCTTGTTAGTTGGAAACTTAGGTGAAAGCCTTGTCTTACTGTATTCAAAGTGCCAGTGTATCTCTTGTTTATTAACAAGTTAGCAAAGTCAGATTAAAATTTTACTAAGACAACTGACTCCTCTAGGGTTTTTGCTTGTTTGGGTTTTGTTCTTTAATTTTCTTGGGCATGGACATTAGCATTATTGGGCTATGACATACATACTGTGAAAAGTAGTAGTATGGGTTCAATCCAAGAAAAAAAAATATAGTTACTTAAATAATCTCGTGGTCGTATTCTGATCTTTGACAAAGGTGGTAGAAGGAGGGGAATGCCTTCTTTTGAAGTGGGAAAGTGAACAAAGTCAGACAGGAAATGCAAATGAGAATGTGTTTTATGCTGAATTATAGCCGGTGGCTTCTGGATGCTTCTGATATGAGCATGATGTATCCTCTTCACCTGGCTTCCAAAAGCAGACACATTCATGTAGTAATTGTTGGTACAAATTCAAATGAAATTATTTAATATTTCATCATACCTTCCTTCTTCCTGGCTTCCAGTCCCCGAACTTGCTACCTGCTGC
Organism: Rattus rattus; assembly: GCF_011064425.1. Classification (NCBI taxonomy): domain Eukaryota; kingdom Metazoa; phylum Chordata; class Mammalia; order Rodentia; family Muridae; genus Rattus; species Rattus rattus. The sequence goes on along the minus strand of NC_046158.1, from coordinate 122,227,219 downwards.
AGAGAGAGATTACCCATGAATTAAAATATAATTGAAGAAAAATTGCCTACTCTGACTTATGTGTAGGCAGACACTTCATTATGAAATTGTTGGCTCTAGCAAGTGGGCAAAATGAAGCATAATTAAAGCTATAGCCATGCTGTTTATACCATTTTTATGTTGCAGGTATAAATACTCTCATCGTAAATTAAGCTAGAACATTGAAAGAAATGTGTTTAATACCTGGGCCCTCATTAAAGAGTTGTTCAATTCCACATAATACACAGCTTGGACTCAGAGCATGCTCATTTCTCGGAGGGAAACTTCAGATTGTGATGTTCCTCCAAGCAATGGGTATTGTGGAGTGCTGGGCTTGTGACAAGTATCGGACTCGGAGCTCTCTCTGGAGAGCCTGGGAACATGGGTTTGTCATACAAATGCATTTTGAATGAGCACAAGCTAGCATTGCAGTTCAGAGCAGAGTACAGCTGTGTCTGCAGCCTTCTCTGGGGATCTCTTGGGAAAGGACTGATGTACACGATGTACCTAGGAAGGGTTTTTGTTCTGATGTCATGCCCCTTTTGGGTAGCTGTGTTCTAATATGTTGGGTGACACAGAACCTGTAGCTTCCTGTAGTAATCTTCAGGTTGACATCACCTGCAGTCAGTCTCTCAGGATCTGTATCAGTCTGATTCATGAGAGCCATTTGTCTTCTTTTTGGAGACCTAGTATTATTTCATTTCATCGCACCCTGACTTTTGTGTAGCTTAGCTCATTCTCAGTGATGTAGAAGAACACAACCTGGATTAACTAGAGTTCTTGTCATCCAGAGGGCAGCAGGATTACAAGGAGTCTTAAGGAGAGCCATTCAGAAGGCTGTGGTTGGAGACTTTCTCCTGTGTAGTTGAGGTCATAAAGATGTTCCCAGCCTTGAGAAGGCCTTGCCTGGAGAAGAGAGAGGCAGAGTGCTAACTGAAGCTTTAGTCCTCACCATCCACCTTCCTAAGACTCCAGTCACTGCTGTGACTTTGCACCAGGGAATTCACTCTATGATTTGCTGGTGAGCTGCATCCTTGCTGGTCCCTGACATGTTTGCAGAAGGAAACCTGGTAGAGAGGTCCACTGCCAGAAACCTATAGCATCCCAAAAGAGAGCTGGGTAGAGGGAGTCACGCTGAGGCTATGGAAGAGATAGGAGTCAGCAGGTGAGAGCACTCTCTGGAAGCCAGATACTAGTAGCACTCAGTTTGTTTTGATCCCACAGAGCTGTTCTTTGGGACTTATATTTCTGTGTTTGCTGGGATGGACTTAAGGGTGCATATTGCAGCTCAGCTTCCTGAGGTAGGAACATAGTGTTGTATTTGAGATTGCTTTTATAAATTGTGATAAGCCTTTTTAAGAGCTTCTTCAGAGCCAGGTTGGCAATGCATGCCTACAGACTCTGTACTGCAGATGGATGCAGGAGGATTGAGCCTTCAGGATTAGCCTCATGTGTGTATTAAGTTCAAAGCTAGCCTGGGCTATATTATTTCCTATCTCAAAACAAAACTACCTATCCAGAATGTATGTTCTAAATATATATTCCAGTACACAAACAAAAACTATTTTCTATGTACTAATAAGTGGTAAGTACTTACATGTTTAGTAACAACTTTCATTTGTAGTTGTAGTAAAACAGACTTACTGTAATTTTTTTTACCATCATAATTATTTTAAGTGCACAGTATAGTCAGGTGCATTGATGTTACTATGCAGGCAATCTCTAGAACATTCTTCTTATAAGAGGCAGTGCTGTGTTCTTGAAGCAATACTTTTGTGTTCATGACTTATTATCATTTTGTTGTTGTTTGTTTTCATGAATTTTACTTCTTTAGACATCTCACATATGTGGGATCAGAGTGTTGTCCCATTCCTGGTTGATTTATTTCACTTGGCAGATGTCCTTCAGGCTTTACTGTTGTCCGAATGCCCTGTTTTCTGGTTGAGTAATATTCCTGTGTACGTGGATCTACATTTTGTTTGTCCAGTCATCTGTTAGTAGACATCTGCCAATGGTTGTGTCTACTGTTAGCTGTTGGGCAGGAGTGTACAGATGTCTGCGTGAGTCTTTGATATCAGCTCTTCTAAGTTGAAGCCCAGAGTTGGGATTCCTGGGTCATCTAGTGGTTCTGGTTTTAATGTTTCAGTGCACCCCTAGTTTGTTTTCCATCCTGGCTCTGCCAACCTCACACTCTTACAACAGCGAGGGTGGTTTCCAGAGTCTGAACCTCACCCACCTGTGAGAATTTCTGTTTTGATAATAGCCATCCCAGTCCATCCAAGAGGTGTCTCACCATAGTTCTTCAGCACTCTGTCTCGTTCCCTTCTGCTTTCTGAAGACTATCCAATTGTGAAAAAAGAGTGTTTAGAAATAGAGGAGGAAAGAATACCTTCCCACCTGGTAAGTGTTGTCAGTGGTGACAAGTGCACCCCTACTGTGGATGGAATTCCCAGTGATTACAAGCGACTCATTTCACATGTTAACACGCAACCTGTGCTGTGTCTACTAAGAGTTCATGGCCACGGAGGAATGTGCTCATATTTGCACTGGAAGGAGTCACTGTGAAGGGCAAGAAATGAGAGCTGCTGTAAGATTGCTGCAAGTGAGAGCTTGGGAAGAGGCAGTGGTAGAAGGAACCTAGAAGAGTGGGCTGGAAAAACAAGCCAAGCAGCCTACTTTGGGTCCTGGAAATTTAACTGTCTGTGGACTGAATAAGGAAAACAGGTTGACTTCCAATCTCAGGCCTAAATCTGTGGTTGGATATTATTTAGCTGAAATACAAACATTTGAGTTGGGTCAGGTAGTCAAAGGTAGTGAGGATAAGACCAACTTTGAGAAACTGAGCCTTGAACTTCTCAATACTGTGAGAACTGGCTGGTTTCCAGTCTTCTTTCTGCTTTCAGACTTGCTATGGGGGAAGCTTGGGAATGTCTGCGTGGCCTGTAGGAAATACTCAGCCTTGCCTATGGAATGGAGGAATCTCTCTCAGTTTAAAGAATGGCTGTTCCCAGCTGGCCAGGTTTTACTCATTTGTGTGCCTGGTAGGTGTCTGAGACCCCTTCACTTGCCCAACTTTATGCTGGGCACGTATGATAAGGAAGGATAGACAGAGACTTGGTCACCATGGGGTATGGTTTAGTATGTGTGGAAGATGCTTGTAGAGTCTGTCCAGAATCACAGAACCATAGTGTTATCTTATACATACCATCCTAGGATTACCCTGGAATGACTCTGTATTCCTGCCTCCTCAGGGGAAGAGTACTCCAGAGCTCTACCCCAACTGATCCCAAGGATACTCTACATTATGTTCCCTGAGCCCCTTCTTCCTAGTCCTTTTGGCTTTCACAGAGTAACCTCCGAGCAGCATCGTTGTCATCAACACCTTGTTCTCCAGTGTGATCTCTCACTTTCCAGCCTGAACTTAATCCTTGTCTAATTGTATAACGCTTTTCCCAACACCTACACAAGCTTATGTGAAGCCCTCCATCCACTTCCTCTGCTTAGTTCTCTTCTAAGCTTGGTCCAGGAATCACATTGTCAGGAGGCTTCTTCTCATCTCCAGTTTGAGTTGAATTTTCACCTTTTTTCCTTGGTCAGACATTCTGTGCATGCCTTCTCTTCCAAAGTAATCTCATGCCTGGGTATTTTCCTGATGTGGGCTTCTTGAACACAAAAACTCCCCATCCCTTACTCAGTTCCAAATCTCGCACATAGAAAGTAACTCTCTGCAGATCTACAGATCTAGGGCTGCAGTCAGGCTCTGGGATGAGTCTTTCAGTGGTCCCTGGATGCCTGTGCTGTGCCTTACCCATGTGCGCTGTATTCCTGCTCGGCTCCTTCAGACCTAGTGAGTGCTTCTTCATGGCTGGTGTTTTGTTTAAGGATCAACATATTCCTTGTTTCCTTTGGTATTGTCTAGAAGAGTAGGGTAATAAGAGTTAGTTTTATAGTAGCTAAAAAATATTATTAGTAGTACTTTTCCCAGAGCCAAACTATTATAACTGTTGTGGTTGTTTTGCTAATGATCCTATCTGGTGAGACTCAATGTGTCTTTAAACAACAGATTTTCTTTCTTTCTTTCTTTCTTTCTTTCTTTCTCTCTTCCTTTCTTTCTTTCTTTCTTTCTTTCTTTCTTTCTTTCTTTCTTTCTTTCCCTCCTTCCTTCCTTCCTTCCTCCCTCCCTCCCTCCCTCCCTCCCTCCCTCCCTCCCTTCCTTCCTTTTTTCTTGTTGTTCCACAGGTAACCTACTAATTTTTCAAGTACCCTATATCTACAAACAACAACGACCACACAACAGAACCATACTCTGAATTTCGTGGGCTCTGTGGTTTTTTCTTTTAAACATCAGGTCTTCATATCATGAATGCTCTCCTTTGTCTGGCTGGGCACGTCAAGTTGGACACATTTTCTGTTGCAGTTTTGGAACCTGATGCTGGCCTGCATCTCAGGCTCCTCTGGAAACTGGTTTGTGCACACATTGGGTCTTAATGCCAGAGACTTTTTGGATGGGGCAAAGCAGCCTGGTGGCTTCCTTGGGGAGTTAGCTCTGTTTTGGAGAAGTGCCCAGCCAGGGTCTTTGCCAGCAGATAATTCCCCTGCAGGGGAAGCATTCCTTCTCACTGGCACAGTGTCCTTAAGAAGAAAGCAAGCCGACTGCTCAGCCCCCTCCACCTCGCTGGGGACTGAAAACAGGCAGCTAATTTGGCAGGAGGCGGAAGCATTCACAGCTTCGTGAAAGTGCTTGAAGCAAAATTAGATACCTTCCAAGTTCATTTCAGTATTGAAAATAAAGGAAATTTTTGCTGGCACATTAGCCTCCTCTAAGTACTGCACAGTGGTGAGCCCATTTAAATGGATAAATTTGAATAATTAAATTCTAAAAAGAAGCAACTCAGTTTCAAACCAAGCTAGACCTAAAAATGTCAGAAGTCGGGGTCAGGGCTAGGTCTGGTAAGCCACCTCAGGAGCTAGCTTCACCAAGGCCATCGCACACCTGGTGGCTGTGAAAGGCCCCTGACACTACAATGGCCTGAAGCTATTCATCATGGGGGAAGAAGATAGAAGAAAGGTGGTCAACTTTAAGTATTTATCACAGAGGTTCAAATCACAGACAAGTAGAAAAGAAATTGCTGCCGAGCTGGCATGTGACCAAGTGCTCTGCCTTGCTTGTGTTCTCCGCTATCAGTATGACCTTTTCTCTCCTCCTTCACTGTTTGGGTGTGAAGTGTTCCCACAGATTCCTATGTTGGAGAAGTTGGTCCCACCCAGGATCCCTATTTGGGGTGCTGGGTAATGTCGCCGGAGGAGGTACATCTCTAGGAGATTGGGCTTGAGGCTTTGGACCGGCCAGGTCCCAGGTCCAGCAAATCCCCTTTGCCCTGTAACTTCTCCTCCTCACTCCTGCTGCCAGAACCCATAAGCTGTTGTTGTTCACCTCCCTGCTTTCTGGGCAGTGATGGACCAACCCCTTTCCCTCAGTGTCTCACTATCGGGTGTCTATCATTTACTATGTTTGTCAAGAAAGGCTCATACTAGACTCATAAGGGTTTTTAAAAATATTTTTCTTTCAAAGTTCTTTTATACTCTTTTAATAACCATATGATATTCTACTGTAGATATTTCATATCTTACTGGACTTATCTTCTATTGATTTAAGGTTTATTGTCTAGTTTCCTGCTATCACATGCCATTAGCCTGAAGAGATTTGTAGCTAATTCTTGTGTTCTCCGTAGTAACTTCTTTGAGGCAGAAAAATGGAGTGCTGGCATTTCTAGATCAGAATGAAGAATTTGAAGATTCCTGGTTGCACATTAATAAATTATTTCATCACCTTCCCACTAGTACTGTATAAGTTTCTTTTTCTTCTAAACAATTTCAAGAAATGGTCTTGAGTTCTTGAAAATACGCTTGTGAATTCAGCTTCTGGGATGCAGTTCCAGGCTGTCTTGCCAATAAGCAGGGTCCAGGCTTCCTGCCTAAAGTTGCCTTTCCCCAGTGTCCTGGTCATTACCTAGGATCCAGTTATCTATAACTGTAGCTGAGTTTCATCCTGAACTGGAATGCTGAAATGAGGGCAGTTCCCACACTCTTGCTGTCTTCTGGTTGGTTGTAGGAATGGAGGTCTAGAAAATAAATCCAGAACAGTTTTAAGATTGGATGCAAATAGTTAGAGTCACCAAGATAGATGTGAAGAGTTCTTACCAGCTAATAGCCATTATGTAACGAGAATGTGGATCCTTTTCCTTGTATCGTCCTCCTTTTCCTGGCTCTTGTTAATGGCTGCTTTCTAGCACAATGTTAAAAGCTGTGTAAATATGGATCAAGGCTAGAATAACAAGAAGACTGTCCACACATACTCATTTCAGATGCAGCTCTCTCCACCAGCCCCACACTCCCCATTCTTTACCTCTACCCTCCCACTCCCAGTAGTTCCCCATCCCCTTTCTGTCTCACATGATGTGTTGTCCCTTGACCCCCTTTTCTTAAGGCCCATTCCTTTCTTCCTGATGACCTTCTTTCACCTTTCTTTCTTCAGTAACTAGAGAAGATAACAGGCATTGTACTGGAAAGGAAGAGGTCTCCAGTGTCAGGGTAACAGCTGTCATTGCTCTGAGCCTTATCGTCACCACAGATGAAACAGACACAGACAGTTTGTCAGGTAGTCCCCAGCAGTTAGCAGAACTTAAGGATAACTGGTGAGTTCCCCCTTTCACATGGTGGAGCCTCATGAAATAGAATTGGCTTGCAACTGGAAGTGCTCCTGGTGAAAATTTCACCTTCAGATGAGGCCATGCCCCCATTGTGTATTTTAGGAGAGATCCTCTTCCTTCGGGAGCATTGTGCCCTAGGAATATGTTTATTGTCTCGTCTACTTCACTTTCTCCTACTATATAAGCTGCTTCTGTTTTTCTTGCTGACCTTGAACGTGGGAGCTTTATGCATGTTGTTGACAATATTTATGATGCTGGTAATTTGGTAGTTAGCTTGTGTATTTATACTTGAGGGTTGTTTACAGTGTTTATCTCTGTGGGTTCTTTTTATTGAGCCTTGCCATTTTTTCTAGTTAAGTCTGCTGTGGTGCTGGTTTCTTCTCCAACTTCAGTCTTAGTTGTCTCACTGTTTATGGGTCATTTACTAACTTTACGATGGCTATAGATTGTCTTAAATAGCTTGTTAAGATATATAGTCTTTAGGAACTTGTAATGAAGGAAACTAAAGGAAGTGGGTCTTTTCCTCCATTAGCTAAGATGGGTGTTAATTGCTGACTTTGCTGGGTTTTGCTGGTTTTTAGATCCTTGACTATCATTCCACTGTGAGCCACTTTAAGTGATAGGCCTGTGAGCTTTTTGTCTTCAAAGCAGATGGAAAGATGAACTGCTGATTCCAAGAACAAGTTGACTATCTTGTGTTACTATACAATGTCTTGTGGGCTGCCTTTTCCTCGTTATTTTCCAATCTAGAAGTCCTGGAGATCAAGTGAGCCATTTCTTAGAGAGATGATAAGAGACTGTTATGGGCAAAGATGAGTCAGGAGAGATGACAGTAGCCTTATTGAAGCAATGTATTGGGCTAATTTATGGCTCATTAGCTTGGCTCCTTGGCAACCCATTTGCTGAGATCACATTCTAGCTCTGTGATGGGCTCCTGTTGTATGCATCCATCTTTCTTCCAATTCATTGTACATGCCTCCTGCAACTTTTGACCAAATACCCATCAACTCTTGGGATGGCAGAGTCCACTGTCACTTGCTAGAACCGGACTTCTAACTGCAGCCCACAGTTCATCTCCTTAGTTAGTCACTCATAGTCTATTCCGTCTTCCCTTGTTAGCAATTTCAACAGCTGTGAATTGTGTCTGTCGGTACAGTTGTATATTCTCTATCTCTGCGTATAGAGGTACATCGAACAGGGATGCTTTCTTCAACACTTTGGAGAAGCTGTTGAGGAGTGACCACTGGCTGAAGATACAGAGGTGTGACTTGTTTCTTGACAGGGCCTTTTCATATCCTTTGATCATGGATCATAATCCTCATCTTGATAACTATTGCCCAGCTCTGTGACATCGAATATTTAGTCAACATCAGCATCCCCTGTATCTGACATGACCTGGTAATGTTAATTGTCAGCAACCAATGGAAATGAACCAAAGGCTGATAGAACCCAACAGAGATGAAACAGTTGCTATAGTCAGAGAAGATTTAAAAGCTTAGGTAGGTTTTCTCATTACAAAGCAAATGCTTATTACAAAAAAGCAGAACACCCAGATATGACTAAAGATATCAAAGATGTTTATAATTCTACCAAGATGTAATCACTGGTTTGCATTGGTAGTATTCTCTTGTCTTTTAAAGTACACTTATTTACTTGACCATCAACTACTGTAATAGTGCATCATACAGTATTGTTTAAAGGTAGAGGCTGTCCTAAATATGTAGTTATGTCTTCTACTTTTTCTACTTTTACTTCATTATGAGATTTTCCCCACAATGTAATTACTCATTCTTTGGTGATATCATAATTTATTTAACTTTTACCTAATAAATAAGGACACTTTAAGCGATTTCATTTTCTTCAACTAAATTCTAGATAACATTGTAATTAATCTTCCAATTTAAATCTTTGCCTAGCTTGGTATTCTGTCAGCTATATTCTTATCCAGAATTCTTTATTTGATGGTAACTATTAATTAAATTAAAGCAACAAGAATAAGAATAAAGAAAATATGGAAATAAAGAGAGAAGAAAATGAGTTTGTTGTGTTGGGGATTTGGAAAAATGTGGTAAAGGAAGTCTGGGAGTGGCCACAAGCTTGTCTGGGCACAGAGTTTTTAAATTGCCATTAGCCCATCAGAAACACAGGGGTAGGGGCTGGGGATTTAGCTCAGTGGTAGAGCGCTTACCAAGGAAGCGCAAGGCCCGGGGTTGGGTCCCCAACCCCAAAAAAAAAAACCAAAAAAAAAAAAAAAAAAAAAAAAACACAGGGGTACATATCTTTGCATTCCCTGGTTAACTGTATGTGGCGGTTTGAATAGGCATGGCCCCGGTAGCCTCGTATATTTGAATGTTTAATCGTTAGGGCATGACGTAGGAGGTGTGTCCTTATTGCTATAGGTATAGCCTTGCTGGAGGAAGTATTTTACCAAGGGTGAGCTTCAGAAGTCCAAGCCAGGCCAAGAGGAATTCTCTCTTCTTTCTGGCTTCAAATCCAGATGTAGAACTCTTGACTCCTCCAGCACCATGTCTGCCTGCATGCTGACCTGCTTTCTGCCTTGAATGAACTAAACTTCTGAACTTTTATAAGCAAGCTCCAATAAAATGCTTTGCTTTATAAGAGTTGTGATGGTCATGGTGTCTTTTTATAGTAATAGCAACCCTGACAAAGATAGTGTATTAGTAAGATGTCTTTGCCAATACTATGTCAAGTAAGGTGTACAAACTTCTCCAGTCTTATGTTCTCTGTCACCTCAAGGGACCTGGTCCATCTGAAGTCTCTTCTGCATCTTCAGGTTTAGCTTCTGTTCTTTGTTTTCTTTCGGCCTATAAATGTATACAGCTTTTTAAAAAAGATTTTATTCATCTTGATCAGAGCATGGTATCTTTAATCTCAGCTTTCAGAAGAAATGACAGATCTCACAGAGATCTGTGAGTTTGAGGCCAGCTTGGTTCACAGAGTAAGTTCTAAAGTATCCAGAGATTAATAATGAGACTCTCTCTATTATAGAAGAGATTTGATGTAAGTTTATTCATGTATACAGGGTCAAATATGACACTGCATATGTATTAAAGTCAGAAGACAGCTTTTTTTCCTGGGGTCAGTTCTCTCATTACCTCCTGCTTTTGAGGCAGGGTCTCTCATTGTTTCTATCTACCTATCAACTATGTAGGTAAGTAAGTTCCTCGCTAATTCTAGGAGTTCTAGGATTACAGGCAAGAGCCATTGTATCTCAGGCTATCATATCTTAACTAGGATCCAGGAAGGAACTCAGATCATCAAGCATGTATTGGAAATGGTTTTATCCTCTGAGCCATCTTGCCTGCCATAGCTTTTCTTAAAATAAGTTTTTCTTGCACTTTGAAGTGTAGATCCCACCAAACATTTTATAGACTGGTCTGTCCATGTACATTTCTATAATGAAATTGTTTATATAAGTCATTATAGAATGTTATGACATAAAACTGTTACACAGTACCAGTGTATGGTCTCAACACATGTCCCAGGTATATATGTTTGGGAAATGATTACAAGGTTCCCAGTTCCATGTTATATATGGATCTGTGTTTTTTGGAAAATTGCGTTTTCCAAATTTGCTGTAATGAGTTACTATTAACACAAACAAGCAAGGAATATGAATAACTTATTTTCCAAGGGTAAGAGAGTTTAGCATGGATGGCTTCATCTTCTTATTCACGTCTGCTGAGCCAGTATTCAGGCCCTTAACTCCAGAACACTACCCAGCATAATTATTGCTTGAATGCCTACTGCATACCTTCAAGGGGGTCCCCAGAATATACACGTAGACAAGATGAAAGGATCTGTGTCCTCAAGGAGCCCTGGTGAAAGCAGAGGCAGCCACACCCTTTGTGGTGTGAAAAGCCTAGCAGCCCAGGCTTTTATGGTCCCAACTGTTCATGGCTCCTCTCTCTGGGGTCCTCTGCACTCACTACTCTGGTTCTGCTAGGCTCACAATGAGCCATAAAAGCCATCAGCTCTTTGTCTGGCTTCCCCAGGTGGCAGGAGAGGTATCTTGGTGATCGTTCTTTCCTCCATTCCCTGTTGTCCTGAAGCTCCTCTTCACTTTCCTAGTTTTATTCTTTTTCCTAGTCCCTATCATACAATATATCCATTATTTATTACTCAGTGATCCCCATACTAGATAGAGCAGAGTCCTCAGTACCTCCAACTATTCTGGCACACAGATGACATAACCTGTGAGGCAGGAGAGTTATGGGATAAGCAGAGCACCAGTTCCTGAGTATTTCATCCACCAGGACAGATTACAGCTTAGGTGTCCAGAGAAGCTTGACAGCAGGCCTCTAAGGTCCTGTGACCTGCGAGCTTCTGTGTGAGCATCCCTCGCAGTGCTGCTGCCTGCCTTACCACCCCTTCATCCCCCTGTACAATAGACATCTGAGGCCAGTGCCTGCTTTTTGGCTGTACCTTGCATGCATTTTCCTTTCTGTTTTTCCTTCCCTCCCTATTCAGTACATCGTGGATATCACAGTTCTATTTCTAAAGACCAACCTTCAACAACCCCTCCGCTGGAAGGCTTCACTCTCTCTCTTTAGCCATAGAGTTCCCTCTCCCTGACTCCACCCCTCCCCCTTTATTCCAGCTCAGTGTTGTCCATGTGATCTGCACATGTTGCTTCCTTATACCTTTAACTGTGCAAACACACTTTGTCGTTGTCTACTCCCCAGCACTGCCTTTCACATATAAGCAGCTTGGTAAAGGTGTGCTTCTCTCAACATGAGGCAGAGGCTGAAGGAAGTGCCAGGAAGATTGCCTGTGACATACTGTTCTAGTGTGTTGCCCGTGACATACTGTTCTAGTGTGTTGCCTGTGACATACTGTTCTAGTGTGTTGCCTGTGACATACTGTTCTAGTGTGTTGCCCGTGACATACTGTTCTAGTGTGTTGAGAGGGGAGAGAATGTTTTGAAATAACAGATTAATTTTAACTTCTGAGGACCCTCAGCTCTTTAACCATGATTTGGCTGAGAAGGTGAAATGGAATTCCAGGTAGATGTGAGAATGAGTGAAGAGCTGGATAAGGCGAGTTTTCTTCCTAGCGCCTCTTAAGAGAGGTCTGCCCTGCACTATCTCTAGTCCTCTGGGCTTCAGTCTCCTGAGCTCTAAAGTAGGAGGGGAGGCTAGGGTGTGGAGTGTCTGCTGAGTTGAAGGTGAAAGCCATTGAGTCTATATCAGGTTCAACAAGCCTGAGATGGTAGGCTAGCTCAGGACTGGCTCTGACAACTGAGTGTTAATGAGGATACAGTTACTGTTAACAGAAGCAGGCTGAGAAGAAGTACAGAAAATGCTTATGGCAACAAATTGCACTTCTTTAAAGAAAAAGTATCATTTCTAGGCCCCTTCAGTTTGCAACAGAAAATAACAATTTGAAAGTCTGTGAACATTCATTTAGGAAATCCTCCCTTGGATGCTCTGGATATTTCTATTACAAACTGGCTTAACTAGAGGGTAATGTTCCAAATTAAACTGTACAGTGAGACTTTGTGTCTCACACCCTTCTTGCCTCCCATTGTATAGTGAGTGAATTGCAATTGTATAGTGGCCACTGTTGGATAACCTAATGGGTGACATGGGAGGTTAGAAAGTCCTGTCAATCATCTCTACAAGTACATTTTCTTACCCTTACAGTGAACGTTTACATGCACACTGAAACCCAGGGAAAAAATTTTAATGCCCTGTAATGGACCAGATAAAGAACAATCATCCCTACTAAATGCTAGGATGTCCTTTGAGGATTTGCACTGAAGAATGCCACTAAGCATCCAGGTGCTAGCCCGGGCTTATTCAGATGGTACCTGTGATCAGAGACACCGTACTTTTTAAAAGTCCAATGTAAAATGAAAATGACACTACATATACTTAGATAATGTAATAGTTTCAGACAGGCCATGTATATGAGGTACACATCCTTTTGGTAGATCTACATTGACTACAACCCAAGTCACTAACAGAGAATCCAGTGACCAGTAATTTTTTTGTTTGCTTCCTAACCATCTACATGATATCCAGGGACAACAGAGTTGGACATCTAGACAGGGGACTTTACCAATATGTCTGTCCCAGCTCATCTCCGTTACAAGTTGGAAACTCCCTTCTACACATGCTGTAGTCTGGTGCTCATGGAACCCTATACCCCGTTCCTGTACCACTGTAGCTGCCAGCTAAAGTGCTGGCTGGACATGGGTAGCTGTCCCCTTCTGCCTTTAGACCAGACTTTAGAGGTACCAGACCACGCAGTATCACAACAGCATAAGGATGCAAATATTTATGTTTTTTGCTAATTTAAATTTTTTTTTCATTTTCTTCTCTCTTTTAAAAATAATCACAGTCTCACTTTCAAAGTAATGGTGTGAACTGAGAAACTCCAACCCTCTCATTTTCTATTGCTGATGATAACAGGAATGTAAATTGCAAGATGTGCAGTTATACCTAAAAAATGCTAGCTGTCTTTTAATGAAAAGAAAAGTTTATTCCTGATAAAAATAGATGGTACGCTGTGCTTTTTGTTGGACCTGACACAGTATGTGTAGCTCCAAATGTCATTTGAAAATGTTAAAAACAGCTGCAAAAATTACATCCCTTTATAGTTTCCTTTTAATTATAACATTTGAGAACTTAGCATTTGGGGCCATGATAATCCCAGTAATATAAGAGAGTACATTGTATTTGCTTTAAAATGCAGCCTCATTTACATACAATCATATTTGATACTCTGTCTAGATACTGACAGACTCACACTTGTATTACAGTCCATTATGGCTTGCTATGTGAAATAATTATGTGTTGTGGAAAGAAACGCATTTTAAGTATGATTAATAAATATGTAATACTTAACAGAAGTTATGTGCCATCAACAGCAACTCCTATCTCATGTTCAGAATAGTATCCATCTATCAGGATATTCTTCCCATATGTTGGTGGCCTTGCATAAATTAAGAGTGGACACCAAGTAACTTTCTTTATTTTCACAGTTAGTTTTAAATTTTAATCTTTCCCAGAAATGGAAAGCATACCTTTTATTTGAGTAGAATTTGGCTAAGACCTAGAAACAAGGCATAGGAAATCATTTCTCCTCTTAAGAATTAAAATGCAGACCTCCCTATCAATAGGTACTACCCTCCTACAGGGCCAATAGCTGTGTCCTGAAAAATCTGAGGTTGACAGCTGTTAATGATCAAATGTCTCCCCTTCTCAATTCTACTCAAACATTCTGAACTGATAATGTATCCTGTGGAAGAGCTGTCATGCCCAGTTCGAAAGCCCCCCCCCCCCAAGAGACCACCAGGAACCACAACTTCGGATGCAAGCACATAAGAGTCTTTATTCAAGCTGGAGCTTGGGCCACGCTACCATCCTGATGGAACAGGAGGGAGAAGGACCCCCAGCACTAGGTGAAGGAGGTTTATAATGGGAAAAAAAGGCAAGTGGGGATTTCTGAGCTTTGGCATTACATGAGAGGGTAAAGAAGTGTTGGTCTCTTTCCCAGAGCCCAAGGGTGGGGGCCATATCACTTCAAGGACAGCAAGCAGACAGTAGCTTTCTCCAAGGACAATAGCTTAAAATAGAGTTTGGAGGACAAGATGGAACTGTCCTATCGTTTTTTGCTTCTTCATTGGCTATGTCTCTCTAGGGGCAAGTTAGCTTAGAATGGAGGCTTAAGAACAAAATGGAGTTTATTCTGCTACCCCAGACCCTTCAGAGCCACTGATTTCATGAGCCCACATCCTTACATCCTTCTACCAACTGTTCCCAGATCCCAAATTCTCTGCATAGTGAAGTGCTTTGAATCCACTCAACTCATGGCCCATTCCCACTCACCATCTCTCCTTAAAGTCACGATGCGTCCTTCCGCACGTCTCTTCTGAAGTCTCAGCACCTGGCTAAGCCTGCTGTTGTTGTCTTGAGTGATCCAGGGGGGACAACTTCGCTTGCAAACCTTTTAGTGGTACTCACTTTGTCGGCATATAGACCTTTGTGATTTTCTGCTTTATCTTGTAGGCTCTATTCTAACTTCATTTCTTTTCCTTTCTGTATATCATTCAGTCCTTAGACTAAAGCTTGAATTTCTGTCTTCTTGTGTCCTCAGTTGAGTCTTTTTCTATGCTCTTAATAACCTTTTCGTGCACTGACTCAGACATCTGTGTTTAATGCTGCAAATAGATAGATAAGAGAAATATGTGTACACACACACACACACACACACACACACACACACACACACACATTCAGCATAAAGATTGGACCTCTGAAATCAAATCAACAATCTCAAAATCTCAAAGCTTGAGTGATACCCAGCTAGCTCTCCCCCTCGTTTTCTTCATCACTTCACTCTTACTGTTTGTTCAGTTTGGGTTTTGCTTTTGCTTTTGGTTCAGAGACAGGGAGTGGACTGGTCAGTTTAGAATGTTTAAGTCGAATTGAGAAAGGGAGATGCTTAATCGTCAATACTATCAACCCCAAACTGCCTTCTAAACACATGATGCTCTTGCCTGAACCTCTTTATTTTGAGGATGGCATGCATGTGCCACAATATTCAATTCTTTTGCCCACTAACCCTTTGTCTTCTAACAACTAATACGCCTGAACCTTATGCTTCTTGGTCTCCTTGCTGTTGGCATGGGTCTTGCTACCGCCCTCAGATAAAATCAGCCAAGCTAAGAACAGCACCCATACCTCCCTTAGGCATCCTACTTACTTCATCTCCAGCCTTAGTTTGTTTCCTTTCTAGCTAGCCATCAAAACACCAGGCAGGTGGGTTCAAGTTCAAAATCTTTAGTAAACTTAGAACACTCTTCAGAATTTGGTTTCTGAGAGCCTCCTGAAACACATGGCCTGCCATTTCGCCTATGCAAAGCTAACATCTGGCTTCGATGAGCTATCCTTAAGTTTTATATTATATAAGAGAAAAAACAAAACAAAACACAGGTAGACCTAGAATCAGGAAGATTGCCTTGATGCTAGCTTCTCCCAAATTCTGTGACATTTACTCCTCTTGTAGCTCACTTTTGCACTACAGAGCAGGGCTTAAGGTCAGCCATGTCTTGTATATCTCATTACCTAACACTACATTCACTTAACGTTTGAAGCTAGTGCTTAGGTAGAATGTAAAGTCAGGTAACATCACTCATAGTTTGTGACCTCCTTGTCACCACACAACTTCTTAGGAAAATTTGTTATTAGTAATATATTTTGAAACCAAACTTGGATTCCAGTGCTACTCAATAAATTAAGCCGGTTTTCCTGTGTTGTGGCCTGACGATGATAAATGTATCAACTTGCTGCTTTCAGGGGAATAACAGGAAGGGTCTGAAAGCCTGGGTGGAGCACAGAACCTGGGTGTTGGAAACACATTTTAGAAGATAGATTTTCATCCCAGTCCCTGACTGCAGCTCTCAGAGCAGACTGCTGTTACACACATGTAATGCTAAAGCAGTGAATGTTAATAAGAATGGGTTACTGTACTGCACAGAACATAAAAACTTAGATTGAAGAAGACTCTTTTATGCAAAATTTCTGGTCTCAAAAGCATTCTGGTCTTACTTTTGAATATGTAAATGACTAGAAGAAATCAGCTATACATTGAATTCCAAAATCATATGCTAGGAATACGGCACACATATTTGTAACCTGCAGTGTGTTCCTGCAGGGAAGTGGGAGACAGAGACAGGCAGAGACAGAGAATTCCAAAAGCTTATGGCCCACACCTCACCTGGCATATACAGCAGTGAACAGCGGAGAGACTCAGTCTCAAACAAGGTTTGAACACTGGAATCCGAGTTTGGTTCCAGAATATATTACTAATCACCATTTCTCCTAAGAAGTTGTATGGTAACAAGGAGATCATGAAGTTTGAGTGATGTTACCTGACTTTACATTCTACCTAAACCCCACCCTAAGCTTATCCTGATTTCTATGTGCTATGGCACACATGTTCCTGAATACGTGTACGTGTGCTTACACACACACACACACACACACACACACACACACACACACACACACACACACACACAGGGGGAGAGGGGATAATACTAAAAAGTAGTTACTAAGAGTGATCATATTGTACTCACCTAATGCACAGCCATTTGGCCTGGGTTCCATGGTTGGCAATTATCTTTCTGCGTGACTGCTCTGTCATAGACATTTTACCTGTACTAAGCTGCAGATTGTTTTCACTTGATAGTAGCATAAATGTGAACAGAAGCAACTTTCAATGAAGACTAGTTTTTGTATTTTAGAACATAAATCTGAAGAAGGCTTATAAAATAAGTCAGCAGAGGGCATTTGAAAACAGATTGTCCTGGTGTCAAATGTTGGCTCCACACACACATCACTGTGGCTTCGGACAAGTTCTCTTGAGAAGGGCTCCTTGTCTTGTAGATACAGTTTGCAGCCTTAATAATCTGGGAGGACAAAGGAGACAGCCTGTGCTGATCAGCGTACTATGCTCATGCCCCAGATGCACAGTTCTGCTTACAGGGGCCACCAGATTCCTTTCTTTCAACATTAGCCCAAATTAAAGTGAGAAGAGACCTCTTTGAAACATGTCTTAGGTAATTGTAAAAGTATCTGTGTTGGCAGTTTACATGGGGACCAAAGAAAACAGTCTGTAGTGAGTCATCGCCTGATTCAGCTTTGCAACAGTGTTGGCCATCTACAACAGGGAAATGTATATACTCAAGCATTATAATTTATGGTGTTCAGTTGAAAATGTGAAACCTATTTCCTAGTGTCAGGGACTTTGGCTTGTGTTGTCAGAATTTAAAAACTCTCAAGGACCTGCTTTCTTTTATTTTGTTGCAACTATGTGGATCTGTGCACAGTCTGATAGCCGTGCTGTCACTCCCTCTGAGTAGAGCCTCTGAGTAGAGTGAGCCTCTGAGTAACTACAGATAAAGCACTAAAAGTCGGGCTTTGCTGGACACTATTTTGCTCAGTAGTTAGCAGTCCTATGGCTGTCACAAAAGTGTGCAAAACAAAGCAAATTAACTTTCAGGAGTGTTTTCTGCATGCATGTACTGGGAAATGTGATGTTTGTAAAAAGACCTTTTGCTCTATGCATGACTGTTGTCTTTAAGTACTTTACTGCTTGTGTCCTGATGTTTCCTCCTGTTGAATTGTTTCTTAACGGTTGTCTGTGCTCTCTCCCCTCTCCCGCCCTGGCAGTCTTTTCCCTATGAAAGGACCCATCTGTCTAAGGTAGATTCTCCTTTTTACTTACTCCTCAGTGACTAAGCTGCATGGACTAGACATGCTTAGCATTTAGAAGTTGTATTTAATTCTGTTTTTTTTTTAACTACAGTGATATTTTGTTTTCCTTCAAATCAAATCTGTTCTCTTCAGTCTAAGTTCAAACACCTAAAATTATATCTAATTTCTAATCATAGTGATAGAGCAAAGAATGCATTTTAAACTTGCTAATCCATAGTAATTAAGGTAATAGGCAAATCCATGCTCCAGTGTATGATTCAGTGTGCAGAGAGAGAAGCTCCTTCGTGGAAGTGACTTATTTTCATTTGATTTCATTAGACTTGAATTTGAGAGACAACAGCGTGAAGAACTTGAAAAACTAGAAAGTAAAAGGTAAGCACGTGAAGCACATGTTCCTAGCTGCTGTAGTCTGGGTCCCTCTGTTAACATCTTCTTGAGTTCATCTCTGTTTCTTGGCTTCCCGTTTGCTCTGAGTCTGCTGTTTACATGTCTGATGCCTTGAAGTAATTTCTTATGAGGGATTGCCTTTACTTCATCTTTATATTTTCATCTAAAATGTATTGAAATTTAACCTCAAACCTTTTTTTTTTAAGTGTTCCTTGGGTCTTTAAAAAGTCTTGAGTCTATAAAGATGAAAAATTAAGCCAGATGTGATGGCATATGTCTTTAATTCCAGCACTCAGGAGGCAGAGACAGGAAGATCTCTGTGAGTTTGAGGCCAGCTTGGTCTACAAAAAGAGTTAAAATAAAAATGTCAAAACAAAACACTCAAAAACAGAGAAAACCAAACCATTTTTCTCTAATAACCTATCTCTACCTTTTTAATTAAAAAATATGATTTATTTACTTTATTTTATATATGCATATTCCTGCATGTATCTATGCATATTTACTTATATGTGTATATATGCATGTGCACACACACACACACACACACACACACACACACACACACACACACACAAGTACTGTGTGTGTGTCTAGTGCTCACAGAACAGGGCACTGGAAGCTGTAAACCTGGAAGTAGAGTTACAGATGTTTGTAACCACCCATGCCCATGCGTGTACTGAGAACTGAGCCCCACTCCTCTATAAGAACAACCAGTACTCCCAGTGCACTCTCCTGCTGAGCAAAGCTTTCTCTTAGGGTTTGGCATATACCCAAAAGATGCCCCAACACATAACAAAGACACATGTTCCACTATGTTCATAGCAGCCTTATTTATAATAGCCAGAAGCTGGAAAGAACCCAGATGCCCTTCAACAGAGGAATGAATACAGAAAATGTGGTACATCTACACAATGGAATATTACTCAGCTATCAAAAACAATGACTTTATGGAATTCATAGGCAAATGGATGGAACTGGAAAATATCATCCTGAGTGAGGTAACCCAATCACAGAAAAACACACATGGTATGCACTCATTGATAAGTGGTTATTAGCCCAAATGCTCGAATTACCCTAGATGCACAGAACACATGAAACTCAAGAAGGATGATCAAAATGTGAATGCTTCACTCCTTCTTTAAAAGAGGAACAAGAATATCCTTGGCAGGGAATAGGGAGGCAAAGTTTAGAACAGAGGCAGAAGGAACACCCATTCAGAGCCTGCCCCACATATGCCCCATACATATACAGCCATCCAATTAGACAAGATGGATGAAGCAAAGAAGTGCAGGCTGACAGGAACCAGATGTAGATCTCTCCTGAGAGACACAGCCAGAATTCAGCAAATACATAGGTGAATGCCAGCAGCAAACCACTGAACTGAGAACGGGACCCTTGTTGAAGGAATCAGAGAAAGAACTGAAAGAGCTTGAGACCCCTTATGAACAATGCCAACCAACCAGAGCTTCCAGGGACTAAGCCACTACCCAAAGACTATACATGGACTGACCCTGGACTCTGACCTCATAGGTAGCAATGAATATCCTAGTAAGAGCACCAGTGGAAGGGGAAGCCCTGGGTCCTGCCAAGACTGAACCCCCAGTGAACATGATTGTTGGGGGGAGGGCAGTAATGGGGGGAGGATGGGAAGGGGAAGCTCATATAGAAGGGGACTGGGAGAGGTTAGGGGGATGTTGGCCCGGAAACCGGGAAAGGGAGTAACAATCGAAATGTAAATAAGAAATACCCAATTTAATAAAGATGAAAAAAAAAAAAAAAAGACTTAGACCAGTGCTCTCCCACCGCCTTTCGTTCCTTTGCTCTGCTTGCTTTTAGACTGCGACCTAGGCTGGCTGGCTGCATCCACCTGCCAAGTGCTAGTCTAACAGGTGGACAACACCACAGCCAGCACCGCTATCTTTACACATCTTTATATTTTGGACAGTTACTACTGTTTTCACACCCATAATTAATCTCTCTTATTCTTTATTTACTTTCATTTGGGGATATCTATATCTATCTATCTTTATGTCTAATCGGTATCTATATGGCTGCTTAATTGAGATATGTTCTAAACTATCCTTTGTTTAATTCAATCATATTTTCTCTTTTTCCTGTTCTATTTAACAAGTTAGGAAGTAGATCAAGTGTAGGTAGTGAAGGAGAAACTAAAGTTGGAGGGGATCTGAAGCATGGTTACTTATTTTCTAGAATTTGGGATTAAATAGCTCATGGGGATAAGTTTAGTGTCCAGCATCCTACAAATTAGCATTTTGCTGGTAAGGACATGGAGATCCACATCTACTTTTTATTACTTTGACTTTGTTACTCAACTCCCACTGAATTGAAGATGGCATTTTTTCTTTTTACTTCATCTTATAACTGAATGTCTGTTGCACTTTGGTCATTGAACTGAGGAAAACTAGCCACATTTAAATTTAAATTGACCATGGTGTTTTTCTGGTTGACCTCAGGGGAAGCTTTTAATTAAACCATACATAACACATTATGATTCTAGGCTTTACAAAGAAATGATACAGAATCTACTTCAGGAGGCTAGGTAGCTGAAACACTGGACAAGAAATAAAATAAAGTAAAATAAAAATGTTTAGAATGCTTCTGAAAATATGAGAGAATCACTTCTTTTTCATTTGTTTCAATGAAAGGTTGGGCTTTATGTTGCATGTGTGTTCCCAGAACAATCCAGTTAGGGGAAAGTTGGACCAAAGCTAAGCATAGTGATCAAATAGTGACCAATCAGCATTTGCATTGCAGGAAACTCATCGAAGAGATGGAGGAAAAGCAGAAGTCGGACAAGGCAGAGCTAGAGCGAATGCAGCAGGAGGTGGAGACCAGGCGCAAGGAAACAGAGATTGTGCAGCGGCAGATCCGCAAGCAGGAGGAAAGCCTCAAACGCCGTAGCTTCCACATTGAAAACAAGCTGAAGGATCTGCTGGCTGAGAAGGAAAGGTTTGAGGAGGAGAGGCTGCGGGAACAGCAGGGACTGGGGCAGCAGAGGAGGCAGGAGGAAGAAAGCTTCTTCCGCATCAGAGAAGAGCTTCGCAGGCTCCAGGGGCTCAACAGCCATGAACAAGCCGAGAAGGGCCAGCCATTCCAGGATTTGGACTGGCTGCACAGAGAGCAAGGTGCCCAGAGTGCCACGCTGCAGCTGGAGAAAAGGAGGCTGGAGGAGCAAGAGAAGGAGCAGGTGCTGCGGGTGGCACACCTGGAGGAGCAGCTTCGGAAGAGGCAGGACACTGCTCCCCTGCTGTCCTGTGTCCAGCAGGCCCAAGAGGAAAGGAGGGAACTGGAAGGCATCCGGGGAGCCCTCTTGCAGGCCAAAGAGATCAGAGCAGGAGGGGACCACACCTTCAGGGGTGAACTGGAAAGGGCTCAGCAGTACTTCTTAGAGTTCAAGAGAAGACAGCTTGTCAAGCTAGCAACCCTGGAGAAAGACCTGGTCCAACAGAAAGACCGCCTAAGCAAAGAAGTCCAAGAAGAGAAAGAGGCCCTGGAGCATGTAAAATGTGAAGCAGGTGAGGAACCGAGCTTGTTGGCAACAGATAATTGCAACACTCTCTGTGGGCCTCAGGATCTAGACAAAATAAAGACTGCAGAGTCCAGGCTGCAGAGCAAAGAGCACCAGCTACAGGACCTTCTGCAAAATCATTTGCCAGCTCTGTTGGAAGAAAAACAGAGAGTGCTTGAAATCCTTGACTGTGGTGTCCTAGGCCTAGACAACATTCTCTACCACGTAGAGAAAGAAATGGAAGAAAAGGAAGAGCAGATCACACAGTACCAGGCTAACGCTAGCCAGCTGCAACAGCTCCGGGCCACAGTCGAGTTCACAGCCAATGTGGCCAGACAGGAAGAGAAGGTGAGAAGAAAGGAAAAGGAAATACTGGAATCCCAGGAAAAGCAGCAAAGAGAGGCACTGGAGCAGGCTGTGGCTAAGCTAGAGCAGAGGCACTCCGCCCTACAGAGGCGTCCTACCCTGGACCTGGAGATCCAGGGACAGAGGCAGAAACTTGGCTCTCTCCACAGCAGCGAATGGCCAGGGCTACAGGCCAGTCTGGAGGCCAATGGAGAGGGACTCCAGGTGGACCCTGCAAGGTAAGATTAAGGTAGAGCAGCAGCATAGGGTAGAAACCAGTGATTGGTCATTTTTTGTCTCTTGAGGTTTTTTTATTGTTTCTATAGAGGAGTGATTCTTATAGGCTTCATCTCTCTAATAGGCAAAAAACTAAAACATAAAAGAAAATACCACTTCAACGTAACAAAAGCACTCTCTCTTTTCTACAATAAGTGTTCTCTTGTTTTTCCTTAAGATCCTTGTTTTAGAATCACTGGCCTAAAGTTGAGAAGACATAAACAAAAGCAAAGTCCTGGTCTTTCACTAAAATGACCTGTGAAATGTATTGTTTGACAAGTGCAAGATATGGGGAGAGCTTCAACCTAGATTCCCACCCTTTATCTCCCTCTTACTCCACCCCCTCCCCCGTTCCCTAGCTGTTTCCTGGTTTCTCACTTGTTTCCTTAGCTGCTTCTGTCACGATTTCTTCCCCTCACCCACCATGACCTTCTTCACTAGTATTTCATATCTTCTCGGTGAGCAGCAATGGCCACAGTGAGTTCATGTGTTACGGATTTCAAGATGGTTCCTCCAAACTGAAGAGAACCGAAACCAAGTAGATATCCCACCCTTAAAGTTACCATTTTACAGGTGCCCTCAGAACTGTGCACTTAAAAACCAACCAACCAAGTCAGCAAGCGTAGCCTTCCACTGGCTCCACACTTGATGCATTTATTCAAGCATCTTCTGCAATATACAGGGACTGTTTAGGCTGTTCTTACAAAGAAAATAGGAATCAATCATACTTTTCATGGTAAAGAAAGAATATCTATTTTTCTATTCTATTGCCATGATTACAAGGAGTAGGTAGGCTCTGAAAATACATAAATATATTAATCTAGTAGCATTTTTTTCTGGTACTCTGTAGTAATGCTAAGACTCCCAGGGAAGTTAAAGTCCACTTTGTGTGTGAGCATAACTCAGTTTGCAAAGTGGAGACAATGTTGTAAAAATATAAAAAATAAAAATGCTGTCTTTTATCCCCCACTAGGTCCGGCACCTCAGTGTCCTAAGATATCTGCTGGATATCTTAATTCTCAGTCAGCAAAGCCTCTCACCTGCTTTGCTCCATCCCATATCACACTGCCGAAGGCCTCTCTCTGAGCCTGGCAGCAATCTCTCTACCTATCTGATTCCCAAGGCAGGTTTCCATGCCAGAAACACACGTCCCAACTCTGCAGTGGCCCAGTGTCTCCAGCCGCCACACTTTCTTACACTCAAACCATCACATAAAAGAACACACAACACAATAAACTTTGACCCAATTGATAAGATATAATTGCCCACCTAAACGTACAAAGCCCAGTACCACCCATCCCTTAAGAACATTTATAACAACCTGTAAAGGTACAGCGTGGAATCTTAACATCACCTGCTGTATTGTCCTGCCACGGCTTCTCTCCCGGTCCCTCCTGTCTCTTCTTCCTTTCCATTCCAGTCTCCTCCTCTTCCTTCAAACTTTTCTCCCTTCCATCCTTCCTTCTTGTCCAATGACAGGTCTCCTTCTATCTTGTACCTGCCTCACCTGTGACATCACCCCACAGAGACAATCCCTGGTTGACTTGTTTCTTACTGCTTAGATGACCTTGGCCACTTATCTATTTTCTTCTCAACTTTAGGTTGTAGATGCTAGCTGATGACGTTGTTAGCTGCTGGATTGGTGAAGGCTAGGCATGCCAAGTCTAGAGACTTGTTTGAAGGGATTTATCTTAATCATCGTTAAGGTTGGTGGGCCAGATATACACAGAACTGATAAATGATTTAACAGAAATAAAGATTGTCCAAAATAGCTCTCTATCTGTAAAATATCAACTCTCTATAGTCCCTAATGGCTGCTTAGTCTATTAGTCTGCGGAATCTTCAACATAGGTATGGCTTTTTCAGGGAACTTCTGTTTATAGGGTTCTCTTCTTCCTTTTTTTTAAATTCTTTTTTTATTTTATTTTATTTATTTGTTATATATGAGTACACTGTAGCTGTCTTCAGACACACCAGAAGAAGGCATCAGATCTCATTACAGATGGTTGTGAGCCACCATGTGGTTGCTGGGATTTGAACTTAGGACCTTGGGAAGAGCAGTCAGTGCTCTTAACCACTGAGCCATCTCTCCAGCCCTCTCTTCTTCCTTTTGAAGACTGTCTCTCATTGTGTATATCTGGCTACACTTGCATGTCCTCCAACTCATGAAGATCTGCCTGCGTCCGATTCTGGAGTGCTAGGATTAAAGGCATACAACACCATGCCACTGCCTCTGTTCATAATTCTTACCTGAAGCTCGTGTGGAAAGACTGGGAACTCCATATATCCCACCCATAATCAGCACAAGGATACCTATTGGCCTTAAGACGCCAACTTGGCATTTGACAGAGGCATTGGTATAGTTGTGGAGACAAGGCAAGGCCTTCTCAGAAGTGTTAACTATAATCCTTTACCCATTATCTTCCTGAGAAGGTCAAGACAGCTTCCTTTAACTGTTTATCCTATGGATTCCATTTACAGTCACTCTCTGGTAATTCCTTCAGGCCAAACAGAAACAAAATAACAATCAAAACTATAGTGTTATTATTTCATAGAAGTGGGTCAGGGGTTTAAGAAAATGATTGCAGGTATGGTATGTGAATGAAATTGCTGGACGAAGCTGTAGCTCCAGGAAATTTAAAGTAGTGGGGGGCATGCTCTCAATTTGTATCCTGCAGTGTGCAGTAAGAGACAGCCTGAGCTTTTAGCTTGATGCGCCTGACTTTTGTCAAGCAGCCATTTAGTATTAATACTCTGTAATAGCAGACATGGTTTTGAAATCTGCACGGAAGTGGTTCTTGGGTGTCAGCAGTCCTCCAGAAACCTTGCAGTTGGCTTCATGAATTCTGATGAAATAGACTTCACTAATATCTAATTCAAACTGATGAATTCTGGGCACTTTGCTCTGCCTGTAGTGCTCCAGCAGCTTTCTGCAGGCATTTTTGTTGCATGTTATTTTATTCCTGGCTTCTCACATGTAAACCAGGACTATCTGTGCAGCCTGACTTGGCCCCTTGTGAAACTGCCCAAGTGTGAAATATTGAAGCCATGTGGCACCAGATGGGACAAAACCGAAATGAACACACTTTCCCATTGACTCCTCAATGTCTTGTGAACAGGTTAAGTCGCCACTGCCATTCTTGCCATGGCTGCTCATTTCAGCCAACAGTGACATGCATCGGGCAGCTCTACTAGAAAGCTCTCACATCACCATAGGAAAGATGAGATGAAAACTGATAATAGAGCCCTCAAAAATAATATGATGACTTTATAGACACGACTCTCCATGAAACATAATCTCATGTAGCTCAAAATATGTTTAAAATTATGTCTGTGTTATCCATGAGTCTTACTTTGAAAAATTGACATTACACCCAATAGAAGGTAGGACAATGTAACCTGTGGCAGTTACATTGCTAATGACACACAGATAGGAAGTAGCATATTGGGGGTATGATCTAGGTTTGTTTCTTCCCCAGTTGTCAGTGGACTGGCTATGTGGTTGAAATACAAATAGGCCAGTTCTTCACACAGTATATGCTTTGTGTATTGTTGTATTTAACCCTTACAACCTCTATAAATTTCACTGGGTCTTTAGGGTCCCAATCAAACTTCCATGTAGAGTCACCTATGTGCAGATTTTCTAATATCTTAGCTTAGAAGAACACCTGTAAGAAACCCCAGCATCACAAAGTCTTGTTCATTACTGCCTTCTGCTTGCATCCTGTTCACCATGGCTGAGACCCTATTGATACAAATTTTTGATTCTTTGCCATCTATTTGGTTCCTTACACCATTCTTTGTTATTGTTGTGGTGGTGTTTTTAAAGACAGGGTCTCATGTAACCTATGCTGGCCACAGACTTGCCATATATATAGCAAAGGATGACCGTGACCCCTGATATATACTTCAAACTCCCAGATTTATAGACGTGGGCCACCATGCCCAGCTCCTTATATACCTCCTTGATGCTAAATTCTCCCTTCTCCTGAAAATACTGAATGATTTGCAAGTGAATGCCCAAGAAATTTTTTGCTTACCAGTAGATAAATAAGACCTGAGTTGAATGGAAAAGTTCCTCCTATGAAATCCACCGGTGCTTCCCTTACTAACCCCAGAATCACATTTCCAGAATTAAGAAAATGGCCTTCGTGTTCAGGATAAAGCAGTCAAGTTGCTGATGATGGCACCAGAGGGTTAGCAGCTTCAAGATATGTTAGCATTTGACACAAAGATCTCTGATTTTTGGATATTAAGAAAATGAAAGAGATTAGTTGAGCTTATTTGATCCCTCAAAAAGTAGAAATCCAGATCTAATACCCATCTGTATTCACAGTGAGTGGCTGTAATCTGCTGCTGCTGAGTCTTATGTTTCTGGAGCTAACTCTGCCAGCATGCCTGACCTTCCAAGCCTGATTGTTCAGGGTTCAAGTTCACCTTGGTCAGCTAGTCATGTAGTTCAGAGCTTATAAAATGTATAAGTTATCATCTGTAATAATGTTTTTGTTTAACAATGTCTCATGTCACTCAACTTTATTTCCAAGGTCTGTCTCCTTTGGCCTCCTTTCTTATCCCCTCGACATTGGCCAAAGTATCTTCCTGGGTTTGGTGGCACAATCTTTTTGCAGTGATTGGTTTCTGTCCTAGGAACATCTTCTGTCATTATCTCAAAATGCCCACATTGCAACGATCTTTGAAGACTCAGCCCAGAACTACTTTGTGTCGATCTGGCCAAGGAGAAGTATTTAACAGAATTTCAATATGTAGTCCACAACCAACTCTTGTTGACTCATAGTTAAGGAATTGAAAATCCTGGGAAACTGCCTCTAAGGGCTTGATTACAACACAACAGAAGTCCTTTTGACCGAGGGGTGTGATCCTGAAACGCATGTCCTGTGCCCTCTCATTACTCAGTTTCACCTCATTCCTTGTCTTTTGTGTGTGATGCCTTTTCTACTAGTAGGGAAAACTTCTTGCTCCAGAATGATTCTGGCTCCCCCAACACCAATCCCTTGATTTTTTTAAAACAGTTCCCTATAGAGAATGTGCTCATGTAATACTATTAATTAATAAAGTTCTGTGGTTCACATCTTCTTAGAATAGAACAGGAAATCCATCAGCTGAAGCAGAAGATCTGTGAAGTAGATGGTGTTCAGAGACCTCATCATGGGACCTTAGAAGGGAAGGCCGCTTTCTCCAGCTTGCCACCCAGTGCTGAAAACTCTCACCTGACTCCACTGATGGATGCCAGGTATTCAACGTTCAACTGATGCCATGCTTTGCTGTGATTCTGTGTCATTACCTATTGTACCCATATCAGCTAGTTTACCTATGGAATGTTTTGTCAAACTAAACAGTAATGCTGTGCCTGAGATGTCCTCTCTCTTTGTCAGCTGATGTCTAGCCAGTGGCTGGGTGAGTGATTGTGTGAAAAGAAGCAAGGACCTAAGAACTGGTCAGCCAAATCCAAAGAATCATGCTTCAAATAGTTTATGTGAGATGGTAAGATTAAAATGTGCAGAGAAACCAACTCATCCAGAACAAAGTGCCATAGAGGCTCGGCTGGAAAAAAACAGTTTGAAGAATTAATTGAATTGTACCATGGGAGAAATACCTATCTGGGCAGCCTTGCGGTTTGGATTTAGGAGCTTGGTGTTTTGTTATTAAATGTGTTCAGAATGACAGGTGCTTCCTCTTAGTATAGGTCTGTGTTTTCCATGCAGCCAGTTTAAAAATGACTTGTAAGGTTGAAGAGGTCATCTATAAATGGCCTTGGTTCATGGTCATTTGTACATGATTTGAATTTCAACACTTAAAGATCGATATTACCTTTTATTTTGGTTACTCTTATTAAAATAGTAATGTATTTGCCCTGTATTTTAGAAAGGTGTCTCTCCTTTAGTAAGCAGTATAAAACATTGATAAGATTTTGCAAATAATTACAAATACTTATTTATTTACTTTTTTAATATATAAAGGCACAAACATGAAGACAATTTAATTTAACATAACCCATATAGTGATAGGGAGATAGCACAGTCAGTAAAATAATAACCTTTCAGGCTTCGTGACCCAAGATCGTGGAACCCATGTTAAAAATAAAAGCCAAAACAAAGCTAGGCATAAGGGTTGGGGATTTAGCTCAGTGGTAGAGTGCTTGCCTAGCAAGCACAAGGCCCTGGGTTCGGTCCTCAACTCTGGGAAAAAAAAAAAAAAAAAAGCTAGGCATAATAGCATGTATGGAAAGCCACCACCAAGGAGAGGTTCACAGCTGGGTCACTGGTCAGTTAATGACCCTTTCTCAGAAAAAGAATATCATACCTGAGGAATGACAACACCCAAGGTTGTCCTCTGTCCTCTACCACACATGCACCTAACCAAACGTAAACATGTATAGGCATTCAAATACGCATATGCACATGAATGAATGAATGAATGAATGAATGAATGAAGGAGAGGAAGGAGAGGGGAAGGAGGAATATAGGAAGGGAGGGAGAGAGAGAAAAGCGATGGATCCATCTAGTCTGTGGAATTGGAGGACACCACCTTATAATTGAGTCATGATTGCTTTGAGCAATCTGAGCAAATGGAAGGTATATTATAATAACAACATGTCTCTCTTACCTTTCCTTCCTTCAGACCTGCCCAGATACACCTCCCTGTTCTCCTTCAAAATCATAATTTTTACTAACAGATACTGCATGCATATATGTAGATACATTGATATTCCTAAATATAACCTGTTTGGTCTGTAAAATGTTACTTGTATGTATGTTTTCAGTGCTGACCATTTGGCACTGGAAAACAATTGGTGGGATCTTTTCTAGAGAAGATTATCTCTCCCCTCAGCTTTCCTTAGTTGTCTAGAGTTTTTCGTATAGGGTTAAGGCCTTGTGAGCCTTTCCCCATCCATTTTGGTATGTCCATTGCTTCCATTCTTGTTCAGCTCAAGCATCAGCAATTAGGTTCTGAAATGCAGTGTCACGCTAAACTCCTTGATCCCCTGGCTCTTACAATCCTGCCTCTTTCAAAATGTTTCCTGAGCCTTATTAGCAGGAGTGTTTTATAGATATAATTATTGAGACTGGATCCATACTCTGAACTTTGATTGGTTGTGGTTTTCTATAATCTTATGTTGCAAAGACAAGTTATCTGTGGGTATTATAAGTATAAATATTTACAATGTATTAGGTATTGTGTTAATTTAATAATTAGTAGTTATAGGTTTTCCTTCCCCCAATAACCATGAGTTTACTAGTTCTGAGTAGTTAGCTAGCTATCCAGTGCCAGACATGATTTCCCTCTTCTTAATTGAGTCTTAAGTCTAATTAGCTATTGTTGATCTCCAAGATATGTGTACCATTACTGTACTGTTAAGGTTATAGTTAATGCTGGTTCACCATTGGGGTGCATAGGCATCATAGCTGGCTTTGGTGCTTGCTTCCTTCCTTTGGGAGTTTGAATGTTTCGTTCCAATACCATGGGAGCTAGTCCTGAGGAGGGTGCATCCATGTCAGTTCCAGCTCAAGGGTCTCTGGGATCTGTTTCATGGGGAATTACCTTCCATGTCTAAGGAACAGCCAAGGGCAACAACAATAGACTGTATATTTTGGGAGTCTCCTGGGCAGCCCTGACCAATAACTTAAATGAGGACTTCTCATGTCTGGTGTTGCAGTTTCTGTTAGGTGGTCTTGGCTCTTGGAAGGAGCACCATCAGCTTCATTAAAACTACATTTGTATATTTTTACACAGAATTATCTATATTATCTATTTATTTTAGGTAAATAGTTAATAGTATGACTGTGAAGGCCTTTTTCAGACATCTTTATTAATATATTTCTACCTACCCCTTTCTGTAGTTAGCCTTTCTCCACTTGCCTAGAGAGCCCTTGTTACCTCCTTGACTGTTTGCTGGAATTACTCTAGCTAACCAGAGACTACACTGAGTACTGTGAGTACAGAACGTCTGACTTCCATGGCTTTGACTTGCCTTTGTCCTGCACTGTCTTCCTTCTAGGAAGATTCAGGAAAGGTTTTAATGGAGCAGCTCACTCTCTATTCAGTTTCATATCTTTTAGAAAGAAGAAAACAGCTTGGAATTCCATATTTTTATTTATATGGAATAAATGAAATTTTTATCAGGATTTTCAAGTCCTGACAGGACTTTGCTTTTCATTTTGAGTTTTTCTAAATTGTACATATGAGAGAAAAGACCTGATACCTCTCTTTATTTGACTTAGCATGATGATCTCTAGTTCTATCATGTGTCTATTTATATGGTATTAGGAATAAAAGGCCTTCTATTGTATGGGGCATTCTGAAGACACATACAGTGACCAAATGTAGCAGTTCAAAGGTGTCCCATTTCCATGGTTTTCAGGATCAGTGCTTACATTGAGGAAGAAGTCCAGAGGCGCCTTCATGATTTGCACAGGGTGATCAGTGATGCCAGCCATGCACCTGCTGAGCTAAAGGTGAGCTAAAGGAGCCATATTAGACTGTCATCACTGCCACTTAATGAAAACTCAGAGGTGAAATCTTCCAGAAAAAGCACTAAATGTTGACTGGATGGAGCTGAATAGTGAAAGAGAAAATTAATCAAAGAGTAACTTATTTTAAAGTTTTGTAGTTCTGAGGAAACATTCATCAAATATTCTTTATTTGCTTTAATTCTGTTTTTTCTCCAAATAAAACCAATTTCTGTAGTAAATAATTTAGTTTGTAAGTCATTCCAAGTAGGTATATACTTTTCTACTTGAGAAGATGTATACTTTTGTAAGTTGATATTTATCAAATGATAGTTCATTTCTTTTGTATTAGCATAAATGACTTTTTACAAAGCAGTGGGTTTTTATGATACTTTTGTCCATCCATACAAGATAATTTGATCTTGTTACACCATCATCACCCTCTTTATCTTTGTCTCCATTCACATCCTGTTTTTATGCTCTGTTATTGCTTAGTGTCTGTCTTGAATAGATTTTTTCTCTAAATTGCTCATTTTAAGGAAAAGATTCAATACCTCTCCTTTTGAATCTGTATTGTTTTGTGTGATATGATGATCGATTCCATTCTTCTCCCTGTAAGTGACACAGTTTGCTTTTCTTTATGGCTTACTGAAGTTCCATTGTGCAGATAGATAGATAGATAGATAGATAGATAGATAGATAGATAGATAGATAGATAGATAGATAGATAGATATAGATAGCTATAGTATCATACTTTCTTAATCCTTTCTTACAGTGATGGTACCTCTCCAATTTCCTAACTTCCCTATTATGAGTAGCGCTGAATAAATATGGCCATGAGGGTTTCTCTGGTTCATGATTCTGACTTCTGTGATGTACTCTCAGAAACAATAATATAAGACCTATATGTGTAGGTTATTTTTTATTTTTTTTATCGCTGTCTTACTGAATTTCATAACTTGCAGGCTAAAAAATGTTCTGAGGAAACCTTAATTTGCTGTTTAAACTTAATACCAAAAGTTACTCGTTTGATTCTCTGTCCTGCAGATAAATCAGTAAGGACATGTTTACCTTGGTAATATAAATCATGTGGAAAGGTTATCATTTTTGAATGACAAGTATGTTTCTTTACCATTTTGTTACCATAAATACTTGTAATGGAATCAAACTTCTCTCCCTTGTATGAGCATGGTATAATTTAATACAGAAGGCTTTTCTTTTCTCCTCAGAGTAATGAGGAACTTCACAATGGCGCCACTCAACGTAAGCTAAAGTATGAGGTAGGTAATGATTTCTCAGATTGATAGGGTTGCTTAAATTATGGCATGCTTGTGTGATTAAATTTTCCTAATGTTTAGTTGCATAATTAGAATTTTGAAGTCCCAGTGAGATTAATGGCTAATAGAGAAGGCAAACTATTATATAGACATAAAATTAAAGGGGATCCTGCAGGCCTGAAACTGCATTGGCTTTCTTTGAATGGCCTGTAGCTTTGCCAGGTTTCTCATTAGCAACAGTATCCTTTCTCTTGGTCTGCATTGAAAAGGAAGAGTTATATAATCAGGAGCAGGGGGTTGGAAATGAAACTGAGAACTTCTCAGTGTTAAAAAACCTGTTCATTTTATGTCTGAGTTGGCAGTGTTACAAAGGAGCCCCTTGATCAATCAGCTGTCTTGTCTCTGGTGGACAGATTCTATTACAACATACAATTGTTCAGAAATCACTTGTGTTTTCTTCCACCAAGAGGAATGTCATTCTCATATAGCCCAAGCACTTTTTTTTTATTGCTAGGTGATAGAAACCTTGCCATCAATATCTATTATCCATTACTGAACAGGGTGCAAAAGGAGACTAGGTGTTCATAGTTTCGTGACTCACTTGGACCATACCCACTTCTCCTGCTAGTCAGCCAGTAATAGCATTAACCTCCTCTGGACATATTTTTTCTGCTAGGTACCTCTGTCAGAGAAAGAAGCTGTCTTGTATTCTTTTGTTTGTTTGTTTCCATGACATCTGACAAATTATAGGCATTCAGCATGCCTTCCTTAGTGAAGGTTTGTAGGTATCAGCAATGGTCTTCTAATTAGGGAGAACATAATTAAAGATTCACATGGAATAAATGAAAAAAATAAATAAAAGAGCATTGTGACCTGGATGGGCATGTTTGCCCATAGGAGTTGAAAGCTACCTCTAGCCTCTTGAACGCTGAGTCAAAAGTTTGGGGATGTACTTCAGAGAAAATGCAATCATAGACCAAGAAATGGATACTGTGGATTAATCCTACACAGTGTGTCACTATCAAAACACCCAGTGATTTGTTAGACTGTATAACATGGAAATTGATGTTCTATATATGAATCAACTCTCTGTTCTTAAATCATATGTCAATCAACACAAATGACTTAGGCCTTCTATCTCACCTCTCACTTAACCTACTCCAATGAAACCAATGGCTATGAGACTTGCAATGTGCAAAAGAATTCCAGAAAGACATAGCACACCCCAATTTCAACCTCTTTTGACATCCTAAACAGAAAGGGCAGCCTTGGTCTGCACGGTGTGGTATCCCACTTCTGCCCAAAGATGCCGTTGACTCTTCCAGTGTCCTTGGAGAAGAGAGTGAGGTGTGTCCGAGCAGCCAGTGGAGCCATCCCGTGTCACAGAACACTTCACTCTCCACAGAGTTCTCCATGGCCTCCCAAGAGAGAATAGTTCTGTCCTCGGGACATGAGGTGCTGAAGAGTATTGATGACAAATTTTGTTACCCTGAGAGTTCTGGCCACCTTGAACCAAACTGTGTTCATCTTCTTGAAATCAGTTCCTTTAACGAAAGGAACTCTAGAGATGCACAGAATTCTCAAATCGAGTCAGAAAACAGCAGTGGGTTGATGACTCATGAAGAGAAACAAAGCTGGAGAACCGAGTCCAGCTGGACATTGTCGCAACACATGTCCCAGCAAGCGCCAGTAAACAGAGGAAGCCAGCAAGCTATGCAGAGCAGGGAGCTGCTCTTTGTTCTCTCTGAAAGCATTTCTCAAAGGGAGCATCCCACTGGCAGCTCTCCCCAGAGCATATCAGCTTCCACATTGAGCTGTGAGCAACAAAATGAGAAAGACTCAGATGTTAAAAACACTAGTGTTCTAGCTCCCCTAGTCAATATCAGGACAGAAGCAAAGAAGCGATTGGGATATTTTTACCACAAATTCTCAGACCTGTATAAAGACACCAGTGGCCACCTGATACAGGCTGGGGTGAAAGTAATGAGCCATGCCAAGCATGTTGGGAGTATGTGTGACCCTGGTGGGCTGGCCTCCCCTGTGACAACCTTCATTAGAGGCCTGCCATTACTGGAGCACTTACCCCAGCAGCTGCCCTTGAGCTCAGTCATGGTGCCATCAAGCCCTCCTCCTCTTCCTGAAACTCAGATTGGCAGCTTCAGCAGTGAAGATGGAGGAAGCCCAAGATCAGCCAAGGGCACAGCACCCCACAGGAACTTGGCCTTCACATCTACAGGTTCACCAACTTCTTGGCCAAATTCAGTTGTCCGTCTTGACTATGAAGATGCTGGGAAGATCATTGCATTTAAGCAGACCCTGATATCTTTCCCAGAACAAATGTTGAGGCTTCAAGAGGACCCTCTCACAGATGTCCTTGAGCATATGACATGTTCTTTGCCAGAGCTTGTTGGCATGGTGAAGGCTGTCAAAGGCATTTACTGGCTTGCAGTTGCTAACTGCTCCCAGCCTGACCCCCAGGCTGCATGTTTGCTGCTGTTGCCTTCAACTCTGTATGCTCTGGTGCTGGTAGATAGCTGCCAAAGCTCCATGAACATCTTTCATGTTCTCCCCCTCGCTGCACTGCAGGAGATTCAGGTCGGCTTTGGTGGGCAGAGCATTCGATTCCTGGGCTCCACAGAGGACCTCTTGCTTACTGTGATCACTTACAACAAGAACCTCACTCAGCAGCTCTGCCAGGACCTCCTGGGTGTGCTAATGTCTGGATCTGAAGCTGCTGCCTACACAAATCACCCTTTGCTCCATCAGGATCTGGTTCAGCTATCTCTTGATTTGAAAGCAGAAATCCCTGTTTTAGCTTTGGCAAATGGAGTTCAGTTGTCTTCCAATTTCCAGACTACCTTGGTAGACATGGTCTACTTTCTTCATGGAAATATGGAGGCCAGTGTCCCTTCTCTGGCAGAGGTTCAGTTACTGCTCTATACCACAGTCAGATTGGAGAGTGAGGCCGGTTGTGCCCCCTGTCGATCATTCATCCTTCTAAACACACACGTGGCACTCTTGAGGGAGGATCATGTGTTTTACCCACGCACTGGCTCTCTAATCACACTTCCTCCACATGGGCGATTTGATGTGATCACCTGCCAAGCTCTGAGTGAATTCAGATGTGTCATAGTTCCAGAGAAGGACAACGTGTCAAAAGTAGAGCTGGTTTTCCTAAGGAAACATGGGCTTCCCTTGAACAGAGGAAGTGGTCTATCTGAGCAGAGTCAAGTTGCCTCAAGCAGCCAGATGGTCACCCCATTGTGTCTTGAGGATGGACAGGATCAGACACTTGATATCTGGAAACTCACTTTCAACTCTCAGGATGAGGCTCTTTGGCTAATCTCATACTTAACAAGACTCTAGGGAGGAGACTTCTAGAGAGATATGGGGTACTTTCTCTTAGACCTTAATAAAATGAACATTATGAAAACAGTCAAGAAAATATGAATATCTCAGTGTACTTAATTGAATGGGAAAAAAGCAGGACTCTGAAATTGAAAGTAAATATTTTGAATAAAGCAAAGTGAAAATAGCTGATAGCAGAGAACTGGAAAAATATCTTTATTGCCACCTGCTTCCTTGTCTTGAAACTCAGATTGTAAATTTGGATCTACCCAATTACCAGTGCAATGATTAAAGCATTCTGACGGGTTGGCTTAGTTGTCTGTTTATGGTGTGGTGGCTTGGAATCTGGTGATACCTGCTGGCATCCAGTGGACTAATTTGTGCTGTCTGGAAAGGTGCCCAGTCTGGCAGTGACCTTCATCAACACCCTCCATGCTGCCCATGGGTTGCACAGCTGTGTGGTAGAGTCCAGCACTGCTTCCTTTAGCTTCCTCAGACCATACCCCACATGTAACTTACCACAGTCTTCTCTTTTCTCGGAACTTCTGTGGTTTTATCCTGAAAGCGCTGTTCGTCTTGTTGTAATGTTTTTATGGCTTATTTCTGCTGTCTTGTGAAATATATGGTTGCCTTGGATGACATTCAACACTCTACTGTGTCTCCATTTTTCCTGCCCCTTGACTAGCTGTGACTCAGGTCTGCTCAGCCAGGTATATTGCTGGCCTCAGGTGAGTTTGCAACTATCCAGGCTTGGTCCATTCTTCATTTACTTCTGTGTGCCAATCCTGTGAGCAATCAGAAAACGTGTTTTGAGTTAATTTGTACCGTCCAGTTACTCAGCCATTGTTCTCCTTTGTCTTGGATGCGTGTCCACTAAATCCCAGAGTCTCAGAAGCAGGGGAAATGCCTCTTTTCTCCATTTCCTCACCTTCCTCTCTCAGCTGGGCACAGGCTCAGCACACCCTGCACTTTCTGAGTCTCTGATTTCATTAAACTACTCTTTCAGCTTTGGCTTGGAAAGGCCTTTCTGTTCTGGTCACATTTTTTGGCTAATGTTCAGTACAAGTGTGGGCTCTTTATTTCTGTCACTAGCTGATGGTAGAGATGAAGTCAAACCTAGCCTGCCCAGAAACCTGCCATCTGCTTTTTGTCAGACTTGCCAGCAGAACGGACAAGCTATTGACGTGTCTCCACATTTTCATCTGTTTCCTCTGTTTAGATTCTGGGAAAATGAATAGAAAAACATAGAATCGGAGGATGTGCTATGACCTAGCGATCCTGTCTTCTGTGGACCAGTGGTAGACTTATTGTTTTCAAGGGAATTCCCATTTGGAGATGGAGTGCGCTTTTGTTACTTCCAAAATGTCTCCCCCCTGATAGACACATACTTCATTGCCTTCCATCCAAAGACTTTTAACTGTATAGAGAACATTGTGAAAATTACTACACCCACTTGACCCCGGCTTTAGCTATAGGTCTATCCTGGAAAAAAAAAGTCCTGAAAATCCCATTGTAGTTTTCTAAAAGCTCATCAATACTTTTTCTCCTATTTTTCACTTTTCAGCTAATCTAATTTGTATTACTTTTTCTCATATAGTGCCATGACTCTTCTGTCAGAGTCATTGGCCTCTAGAGTTTGTCGTAGTTAGGGTTTCTGTTACTGCTATGAAAATACCATGATGAAAAAGTGAGTTGGGGAGGAGAGGGTTTATTCAGCTTGTACTTCCAGATGATTGTCCATCATTGGAGGAAGTCAGGATAGAAACTTAAGTAGGTCTTGAACCTGGATGTAGGAGCTGATGCAGAGGCCATGTAGAGGTGCTGCTTACTGACTTGCTTCACTTGGCTTGTTCAGCCTGATTTCTTAGAGAACGCAGGACTGCCAGTCCAGGGATGACACTATCCACAATGGGTGGTGACTGCCGCCATTGATCACTAATTGAGAAAATGCCTTATAGCTGAATTTCATGGAGATATTTCCTCAACTGAGGCTTCTTTTTTTCTGATGACTCCAGCTTGTATCAAGTTGAAATCCAAAACTAGCCAGTAAAGGGTTTGTGTTTGTTTGTTTTGTTTCTCCCTATTTGAAACATGCATAAATATAAGCATTACATATATAGAATTACATTATCTGTTGTCACATTTTGAGTGTGGTTGTGGTTCAAAAAGCCTCAATAGTAACACAGTCTGTTCTGATCTTGGACTTACCTCTAGTAACTCTGCCTTGTGACCCTACTTGTCACATCTCTCACCTATGCATACTTTTTAACCTTGCAATAATCTACAGCTCATGGGAGTGAGAGTGGTTGATGTGCTCCATACGATAAGAACAGAGATTGTCGTAATCACTCCAGAAGCCTGTGGAATACACTTGCTCTAGTGTCTACCATGGCATCCTTCCTCAGGAGTCCCCAGCCTCTGACAAGTTCTCCTATCTATATTAGACCAGGTATGAGACGGTACAGCGTGTGCAGCCAAGCTCAGTGCTAAAGAGGTTCTGAGTCAGCTTTGTACATATTTGGTGCTGTGGTGTTTTGAGTTGCAGGAATAGAGGCATAAACACTTGCATTGTGGAACTCGTGGACATATTCTGGACAGTATCTCTTTGAGGACTTGAAGGGGCAATTTCATCTGAATTTGATTAAAACTCATCTTGCTCACAACTGCCTGTTTGAGACTTGTATTTGGCAGAATGAATTTATTTAGACTTTGTTGAAAAACATCTTAAAATAGTTTGCCTCTAAACTCTGAGCTCTTAGAAAATATTCATCTTTCCTTTTTGGAAGGGCACACTTAAGCTTTTCAGCAGAATAATTACAGTAAATGTCTCTCTCACTGTTTTGTGCAGATGCTATACATGATAAATAGATCTGAACCTTCTTTCACTGATGACCAGGCTGTTTTACTATATTGCCTAGTTTCTAGTGAGGTCATTTTATTAATGTACTTATTCAGTCTACAGTGTATGTAGTTTAAGCTTCTTCATTCTTCAAAATGTGTGTTGTATAAAATGTCTTATCTATCCACTGTTGCCAGGTATCAAACAACTCTTAATGTTTCAGTGGTAGAGGAAAGACAAGGATTTTTAGAAGTGGCTTCGCTGAAGTCTAGTGATCCATTTGATCTAGGCTCATGAGCCATACATGCTCCAGTTTGAGGTCTGTACTACAGAAGTAGTGATCATCATGGAGGTGGCAGAATCACCCAAGAACAGCCATTTCAGCCTCTGTGGTATCATCGCCTGCTTACCACTCCCTGAGATATTCTCCATCTTTAGTCGGCCTCAACAAAGCACTATCTGCAATGGAACAAAGCAAGTGTATTCTGCAAGTTGCCTTGTATCACAGCCTTGGAGTGGATAGTTGCCTTTTAACTACAAATTTCCATCCAACAGTTTTCAGGCCTTCCACTCTTACACAACAGCTTCTAAACCACCATGATCCAATCTGCTCAGGATGTACCTTTGTCATTTTCTTTCTTTCTTTCTTTTTTAAAAGGCATATGTTTTTTATTGGATATGTTATTGATTTACATTTCAAATGTTATCCCCCTTTCCCCTTCCCATTCCCCCTCCCCCTGCTTCTTTGAAGATGCTCCCACTCCCACCCACCCACTCCCACCTCAACACCCTGGCAGTCCCCTACACTGGGGAAACAAGCCTTCACAGGACCAAGGGCTTCTCCTCCTATTGATGCCAGACAATGCCTACATAAGTGGTTGGAGCCATCGATCACTCCATGTGTACTCTTTGGTTGGTGGTTTAATCCCTGGGAGCTCTGGGGGTTCTGGTTGATTGATATTGTTGATCTTCCTATGGTTGCAGACCCCTTCAACTCCTTCAGTCCTTTCTCTAACTCCTCCATTGTGTCCCCATAACACCTTTGTCATTTTCAAAAGCTCTGTTGTAAGAAAGTAACTGAATGCTCTAGTTGATTAAAAGGAACCAATTTCTATTGTCTATCATTACTTGGGCCCTTGTTTGGTTAAAACTCTCTATTACCCAAGTAGTTCACAAAAGTAACAACAATTCCAGGTACCCCGTATAATGTGACTTTCAAAATGTGGAGTTGTTGTCCATGTTTTTTTTTATCCTTTATCCTTGAAATGGTGCTCCTGGAAAGGAGAATCTATCATTGTTCTTCATTTCACATTTGGGCATTTGAACCAATGACTGATTGCTGAAGCATGCAGGTCACAGTTTAGCAAAATCTGAAAGAACATGTCTCCTAAGCCTTTATAGACTGTATGGTATTAAGACAAGGTCCCTTCCTGGCATTAGGAGGCTTCTACAGTGAATCTAAACCTGTGTTGGCCATTTGTCATGCTCTTACTGTCTACCTGCTTACACTCTTTATTCCCATTTTCTTACAGCCTTCCTCCTGTTCAACAGTGTAACAGATTGGTCTCTTCCAGGGCTTCCCCTTTTCAAATTGCTTGGGCATAACATGGTGACTGTTGTGTAATAGCTCTAGCCAGAGCTCACCCTGACATGTGAAATTTTAGAAAAGGAAGAATTAGAATTATGTGAAATGCTGGGAAGGGAGACAGGAGAATTGGTAATTCTGATTTAAATTAGAACAGGGCTTAATCTGATTTAAAAGGGTGGGGGGAGGAGGATAACCAAAAACCCTGATGTGCCTGTATTTTTTAAGCAAAGCTCAGTTATGGTCTCCAGGAGATTAGATGACAGTTCTTAGGGCTGACCTTGTCTTGGTCAAGCATGAACTGAATTTAACCATCTGCTACATAATTGGTAATTAGGAGAATGTTGATGACTCTCTGTGGAATTAGGCCATCCCGTGCCCTTGCATAGCCTGCAGTGAGCTGGGTGGATACTAATGCCACTTCCTCTACTTCCTCAGGATGCTACTTTCAAAGGAGACAGCCTGTGTAGGAAGAGGAAATTTAAATGGAGCCTGAGTTATGCTGTCTTTTCCCTGAGAACATAACTACAGTGTTTCAGTCACTTGTTTTTATTCTCTCATATGTTACATCCCTCCCTCCTTCTGCATTCACCTCCTTCATTCCCTACTCCTCCACTCCTCCTCAGTTTCCCTTCAGAAAAGGGCAGATCTCCCGGGGATATCAAGTACAGATGGCATATCAAGTTGCAATGAGATAGGTACCTCCCCTCATATTAAGGCTGGACAAGGCAACTAAATAGGAGGAAAGGAGTCCCAAAAGCATGGAAAAAAATCAGAAACAGCACCTCCCCATCCCCCACAATACATTCCCTCTGTTAGGAGTCCCACAAAAACACCAAGCTACACAACTAAAAATATACAAATGGCCCAGGTTAGACCCATGCAGGCTCCTTGATTGTCTGTTAAGTCTTTGTGAGCCCCTTTGAATCCAGGTTTATTTATTCTATGGGTTATTACGTGGTGTCCCTAACCACTCTGGCTCCTATAAGCCCCTTCCCTCTTCTCCAGTAGGATTCCCTGAACTCCATCTGTGGAGTTTGACTGTGTGTCTCTGCATCTGTTTCCATTGGTTGCTAGATGAGGACTCTGATGACAGTTGGGTTAGGCATCCATCTATGAGTATAGTAGAATATCATTGGGCATCATTTCATTGACTTGGGGGGGGCAGTTATGTGTGGCTCTATCCTAGGCCTAGGTTTCTGGGCTATCCATCCTCTGGTTTCTAGTCCAGGTAATGTCAGGGCTGGGATCCCTCTTATGGCATGAGTTTTAAGCTGGACCAGTCAGTGGCTAGCGACTTCCACCAGTTCTGTGCCACCTTTCCCTCAGTTCATCGTCCTGGCAGGACAAATTGTAGGTCAGTGGTTTTATGGCTGTGTTGATGTCCATACCCTTCACTGGAAGTCTGGCCTGGTTGTAGGAGTTGGCTGGACCAGGCTCTGTATTCCCCATTTGCTAGGAGTCCTAGCCGGGGTCGTTCTAGTAGGTTCCTGAGAGTTTCAAGTGCACTAGCTTTTTACCTCCCCTGAATTGCCTCCTCCCAGTTCCAGCTGTCTGTCCCAGTATTCTTTCCTTCCATCCTTTCCCTACCAGATTCCTCTTGTTCCCATCCCCCAGTCCACCCACAGTATTTATTTTACTCACTTTCCATGCATTCCCCATTGATCCCTCCTTGTTACTTAGCCTCTGTGGATCAGGTACAAATTTAAAAAAAATTATGTAGACACATAGGGTAATATTTTGTTAAATACAAAAATAACTTTATTTAATTTTTAATGATAACATCTCTTACTTATCAACATATAATACAAGTTACTAATTACATGGCTGCTTCTGACTCTTTATTTTAAGTGGAACCATTCCACAGTACATTTTAAGGTTCTTGTAGCATCTTACATATCTATTCACATTGGATTTGCTGTTTTGTAGTAGAAGGTCTTCGTATCTCACTACCTCTTGTGCTGATGTGTCCCTAGCTTCCCTGTTGAGCCTAAGAGTCTGGGCCACTGTAGAAAAAGTAACTGACTCCATCCAAAGTAAGCAGTGCCATGATATTTAAAAGCACTCACAAACTATGCAATGCAGCATTCCCATGTCTAGGGCAAAACTAGGTATTTAAAATACAGCCCCATACAAATCAAGCATACATTTATGAATATTAATTTGTCTTACTGTCCAAGACATATTTTAGGAAAATGTTAAGTACCTTTCACAGCTGTATCTAAAAACCATATATTTCTCATGGAATTGACTTCATAAAGTAATTTTAGAAAAAAACTACCCTGCAGCAAGGACTAGATAGAAATATGTTCATTTTTTAATTTTTTTTCTATATAGTATGTGTTCTCTCAGACATCTTCAGATCCCTGCCTTATCCATTTTTGACAAGACCATGTACATTCAACATGGTATGGTCATAGACCCTTATTTCTGTTGCAGTTTATTTCTGTATGCTCATTAATAATGCTTCATGTGAAATCGGTAAGATTGAAACTGTACAAGTAAACTGCGCTCAAGGATGTCAGCAGTA
This sequence comes from Rattus rattus, assembly GCF_011064425.1. Classification (NCBI taxonomy): domain Eukaryota; kingdom Metazoa; phylum Chordata; class Mammalia; order Rodentia; family Muridae; genus Rattus; species Rattus rattus. The sequence goes on along the minus strand of NC_046158.1, from coordinate 122,184,654 downwards.
TCCCGGCAGCACTTGTCACCTTCAGCGTGCTGAGAAATGAAGAGAGGATTGTCGTCCTTCCCAGCCAAATATTTGTTGTGCTTCACTGTGTCATCCTGGTTGATCAGTCACTCTAGTATGAGTATCAGAAATCACCGATCAAGGTGCAGGTGTGGAAAGGGGGATCCATATTTCTGTTGCTGTGATAAAACACCATAACCAGAAGAGTTTTCTTTCATCTTAAAACTTGTAGTTTGTTATTTAAGACATTCAGGGGAGGAACTCAAATAGGGTCAGAACCTAGAGGCAGAGACCATGGAGGAGTGCTGCTTACTGGCTTGCTCATTGTGCCTCATGAACCTGCTTTCTTAGAGCATCCAGGACCATCAGTCAGTGGTGGCATTGCCACAGTGAGCTATGCCTTCCCACATCAATCAGTAATCAAGAAAATTCACCAGTGGTTTGCCCACAGGCCAAATATGCTTGGAGCTTTTTCTTGATTGAGAGTCCTTCTTCTCAGAAGACCTTAGCTTATGTCAAGTTAACATAAGTAGCCAGCAAAGTGTCCTAGGATGATGTGAGTCATATAGGATCCAGCTGATCTACATAATGCATCCCCACTCTACTCATACACTAGGAACGTTGTCAAGCATCAGGCAGATGGTTTTGTTGTATATTTTTCTTTTAGTTTCTCTCAGAGAATGTGTGACCTGAGCCTCAAGCTACCCTTCTTGTATGAGGAATTGATTTCACCATATCATTCTTAGAACTAGAAAGTTAAGTGGTCATAGGATAGACTGTGTACCAGACTAGAGGTTGCAGCTCTACCTCGTTTTGAAACTTGAACTAAAAAAACGAAAGCTCAATGTTGCAGTGGAGTAAAGGGCACCAAACCCCTTGCAGGCTGTATTAGCAGTTGTGAGTTACTGCTTAGAATTCCACATTAGAGCTCCTATCTGCCAAGGTTGTGACCAGCACAGGCATTTCTCAATCTGCACGTAGGCTCACAACCTACACATAGGCTCACAACCTACACATAGGCTCACAACCTACACATAGGCTCACAACCTACACATAGGCTCACAACCTACACATAGGCACAACCATGCTCATACATGTGGCATAGAAACGATCAAGGGAAACAAAGCAGGAACCTCCTGGGTAAATATGGCATACATAGGTGAGAGCAACTGTTTATCAGTAAACATTTTCTTATAACCATACCAACTAAATTCTTTTTTCCCCTCGTTTTCATCTTTAACTGTGTAACATGTCAGGGAAGATCTATATTTAAAGTAATTTGGACATGGACTATCAGTGAATTAATGTGATTAGGACATTTCATATTTAAAAACATATCTAAGCATTTCCGTTTTGGCTTTTTACATTAATGACAGTTAATTAGATATACCATGTGGCAAACAATGGTTTTTGTTCTGGGTGACCAACCACTAGGGAAAAGTCATGATGCTGTAAAAAGGCTTCAGTAGCTTCAGATACTGCTGGACATTGACTCTGTCAGCTAGATTAGAAACTACAGTCAGAAATCGTCCATCTCCGTGACAACCCATGATCTGAGTTGTCACACAGGCAGCCAGGTAGGGACAAACCTATGAGTACCTGCCTGAACTCCAGATCCCCCTTTCTACCTGGGAGAACTGGAATGTATTACCCAATGTTTTCTTTTTGGTCAGAACATTGTATTTTATTGCATATTTATGTAATTTCCAACACCTTAATGTGTGCATAACTGAAGTACTTATTAGCCTCATTCATTTTAGATGGATGGGCTCACTTTAAAATTTAATACCAGAATAATGTACTAGTGTGAAGTTTATACCCTGTGTTATCAGCGTCTTGTCCTACAGAGCAAGGTTGCCTCATAGTCAGCTTCTCCTTTGATAAATAGTGTTCATAATGATTAGCTCCTCATGGGAACATGATGAAAATTGATAGAATTAATGTATAGAAACTGGTTAGCACACCGACAGTGTATGGTAAAGTATTCAGCAAATGTTAGCCCTGAATGTGATTCTAATTCATTATTTTTTATTGCTACTGCTTCAAAAACATACTGTCTTATGTTCTCTAAACCCTGAGGTTAATGTAAATTATGATTGTTCAGAGATTTCTTTCTATTTATATTCAAGAACTCATTTTAAAAATTAATTTTTTATACTGCATCTTCCTCTGACCCCTCTGGCTTCCTGCCACCCAGAATATAAATACTTGTCAGCCAAGTCAATTATCAATCAAGTGGGGCCTAAAGAAAATAGTTACGATTTGTCTTAATGTGGTTTACACAGATTTCTACACTATACTTAACTTCATTATAAAATGACTAAAGGTTAATGATGAATTGAATTTGAACAAAATCCCCAGTTTTTACAGATCTATGAACAGCAGTCAGATATGGAAAAGAAGAAATATGCTTAGTTGATAAAAACTTTGCAAAAAAAAAAAAACCCACCAATTTTGGAGTTAGAAAGTGTAATCTATCCCCCTTTTCACTTGATCTTATAAATTTGAAGAAACTTCAAAGCCAAGCAACACTTAGGAGTGTTTTTGTCCCAAGTTTTTGGACTGGTATGCCTACAGAAATGGTCTTTTGTTATGAGAGAGGTTTAGCATGTCTGTTTTAAAGGAAGCCATCATTTTTCTGAATAAGCCCTACTTGAGATACATTTTGTCTCTTCTGCGCAAGTAGGGAATTCGATGCCACACAGTGATGTTAGATTCTCTTTGTTCTTCTTGTCCAATGTGCCTTTGATAGCGGATGTATTCTCGCTCTTTGGGAACAAATCCAGACGACCTGAAGGACCCCATTAAGATTAGTATTCCCCGCTATGTCCTGTGTGGTCAAGGCAAGGATGAACACTTCGAGTTTGAAGTTAAGGTAAGTGTTCCTTCATCCTCCTTCTAGAAGAACAGAAGTTGAACACCGTGTGGCACTTCCTCTGTGTTTTTGGAAAAGAATATGAAATTACTTGTGAATATTATTGTGTAAGACATTTACTCCTTTAATCTAATGTGTGAAACTTTAGATCATGGAACATGGTGGGAGAGGACACCTACAAAGATGGGGTCATGTCAGGAGGCAGAAAGACATCTGCTGGGGCAGAGGGTATCATCTCAGCCAAGGTCCCAGCACTTTCCTGATTTGAGCTCCAGAAAATTAACCTTTACTCATTGCGTGTGTGTGTGTGTGTGTGTGTGTGTGTGTGTGTGTGTGTGTGTACAAGCTATTAATTAGATACATTCTTAATCTGCTTCAGGTATTTTATTTATATGACTATTAAGGAAGAGATGAGCTTTCCAAAATAATGACTTCATCTTATTTTTTTAAATTTATTTCCATTGACTCATACACTTAGTTAAATGTTGCTGGCTGCTATTCCCTCCTCCTCAGTGAATTAACGATTAAGCACATTTCTTTATTCAAGGATGGGCAAGGATATTAATGTAATGAAGTCTACTGCAGAATTGGTGTGTGGATGCATATGGGTGGCCTCACAAACAGTTTGGTTCAGATCAACCCTGACCTGGGAATTTGAACCCTGAGATTGATAGACTTTGATTCTGTTGCAGTTTGCTCAGTTTTGGGTCCTTGTCAAAATGAGGGAAAACAGCACTCAATGGTCTCCAAAGGTCACTATGTCGGAGAAGCCTGTCTGTCCAGAGAACATCTGATAGAAGAGCTCTGTGCAAGTCCTGCAAGCCTGGAACTCTTGAGGGAGGAATAAAGAGGGGATAGAGGGACCTCGCTACCTCGGGCGAGCCCCTGTGCTCTGGGAAGTCCCTCCTTTCAGGCACACAGAGAGTCAAGTGTTTGGGTGCTTATTTCTACATACTGAGTTTTTCTTTACAAAACATGTGGGCCATGATTTATAGACCTGAGGTTTAGGTGAGAAAGTATTGTGCCTGACTGGCTTTCGAAGTGTTGCTCTAAAGTGCTAAAATATGTCTTTGTGCTATTGCTTTTCACCATCCCTGAACCAATAACTGCTCAGATCCTCTTCATTTCTTCCACCTTCCTAGATTGTATATGTTTGTGAGACTATATAGTGTTCTCTTTTGGTAACATGTGTAATGTCATACACAAATATAAAAATTACTTCCAGGCTATTGTATTAGTTCCATATTTTGGATTCTTTTGTGGCCTTTCCTAGCCCAGAATTACAATTCAACAAGTCTAGAAGTTGCAAAAGTGAAAACACACACTGCTTTTAGTTGGTCCATATCTACACTTTACGGATGAACACATTAATGGAGTTTAGCTGATTATTGACTCCACATATAAAACTTTAATAAAGAAGACTACTTTTTAAGTAAGTGGGTTAATTTAGATAAAGTTATCAGTAGACAGCAGCCCAGTTAGTTTTCAGATGTGTTCAAAGCTTTGAGGATGCTATTGCCAGAGAAAGTAATCAAATCAGAGGACCACACAGGGCTTCTCAGGATCTGTACTTTATAACTCCAAATCCCAAGAGGTCTGCTCCTTCCTTCCTTCCTTCCTTCCTTCCTTCCTTCCTTCCTTCCTTCCTTCCTTCCTTCCTTCCATCCATCCTTTTTCCTTCCTTCCCTCTTTAATTTTTTTCTCTTGCATACCAAGTCCAGTGCTTACAGCTGGCACTATTTCTGCCTTCTCCAGTACTCGCAGTAGGCACACCAGGACTGTTCATGTTGGCCTGCTTGGAGGATTCCTCTTCCCCTATTAGAAAGGTCTACTGATGTTTTCACCTGCTCTCTGGTGAGAACACTGCTGCAAAAGACCTAGTACTAGAAAGAAAGTCTTATGATTCTGCTGCCCCTCTCCAAATAAAGCAGGCAAAAGCATTACCCTAGCTGTCCCGTATAATCTGGGATTTTGTAGCCTCAGGCTCCATTATCTGTATAATGTGGACAATAAAACCATTGGGCTGGATTGCTATGAGTAGATGACCTTGCATTTATAATTTGTAGCCTCCCTTCTGTGTTTGATGCTTCTTAAGTGCTATGTGTACTTGTTGCTAAAATTAAATAAAAACAGACAGGCTTAGGGAATGCATGGGATTCTGCATTTGGAGCCCCTCAGCGACTCTTCATGTGCAACGGTGTCTCTATGAGGTTTGGGGTTTTGGTTGTTTTCTTTGCAGTATCTTGATACATGAAGGAAAGGTACAGAAAATAAGTCCACCAGTCACCACTATTTGAGCATAACCGCAGCTATTTTACACATATTGTAAAAGTCCTTGGAGAGTTCTTTATTGGAAGCCTCTTCATAATTCTGTGGGTGCCTATGAACGAAAAACAATGTAACTAGCATTCAAACTTTTGAAAGTTTATTTTGAGTTTTTCTTTATGAAACTGTACATTGAAGGTTTTGTTACTATTTAAAAGTTTTCCAAAGTTCCCGGCTTTGGTAAGTTACTTGAATATGTCATACATATGCCATGTTTCGTAGTATAGCATCATATCTGATGATACTGTGCTACGATTAGATTATTTTGGTGAGTTAAGTAGCTTTAAGAAGTCAAAGGTTATTGATTTGATTTTGAAAAAATACATTTCTCTTTAGTGTTAGGTTTTTATAAGAAAAGTTGGTGTTTGTGTGCATAGATATTTTATCATACTAAGGTTTTCACTTTAGAACAACCATTGTTGATTCTTTTTCAAAGTCGGTTTTCATTTCCCCCTCTATTCCACAGTGGTTCTTAAGGCCCCTGAACTGTGTGTGTATGACAAGCTCTCAGGGCTTGATCCTTCTGCTGTGGGGCCCTGTTTAAAGTATGTCTTGCTCCTGGTCACTGGCTATTTCACTTAGGGACTTCAAAGATGTATTAGTACCAAGGCCCATCCACTACAAGTCCCAGCCTGAATGTCTAACAAGATGGCAATTGTAAAAATGACTCACTGTGTCCTATCCATCACGTGAGACAGAAACATTCTATGCAGCTACTGAGGGCAGCATATGAGCTTAGGTATGCGGATGCTTGAGCCATGAATGGTGTGGCTCCTAGTATCCTCCCCCTTGCCTTCCTCTTCCCTTTGGCCTCTAGTCGGTCTCAGCCCACTCTTCGTTGGGTAGGATTTGACATCTTTTAAAATCCTATAGTGAAGCAGTGAAGAGCTTGCTAGGTACATTGAAGGTTAAGAGTGTGCAGGTGCCCCTCATCTAAACTCCTGTGTGTCTTAAGGAAGTTTCCAGCACTGCTTTTTAAAATGAGAATGGAGCTTTTCATTAAACTAGAATTGATTAATGCAAAAGAACTATTTTCTACCTGCTTTATTTGGGAGGCCCAAACCACACTTTTTGTGGGGAAAGGTCTGAGATTCAGTAACTAGCTACGTTTGGTTTTTGGGTTCATTTAACTTTTTTTTTTTTTTCTCTTCGAGCTGGGGACCAAACCCAGGGCCTTGCGCTTTGCTAGGCAAGCGCCTACCACTGAGCTCAATCCCCAACTCCATTTAACTTCTTCATACCACTTTGTGAAGGCTTCACATACATGTAGCAAGAAGCACCAGCTGTGGGAGGGGCTTCATGAGCCTTCTGGGTCTGACTGCTTTGACAGGACCTGCTTTGAGAAGCATCTCACTGTGTGAACATGGTTGATTTGTGTATTCCTTACTTTCTTGTTGATGCTTGCTTTCCTGCTCCTTCCTGAGAATGAATGAAGTTGTCCTCTCCTTGGTGTATCCCACATGCATTACTTTACTAATTATGAAAGGCACCTGCCTAGGAACCCTGAGTCAATGTGTTGGTTTTGTTTCATTGGAGTTGCCCTTCCAGGAGTCCTAAACTTGCAGCCTTCTGAGACTGGATCCTCAGGTAAATAAAGACAATCTCTGCTGGCAGATATCACAGAGAGGCAGGAGGCTAAAGGTGGGCCAGGCTGAGTATAGTGCCACACACTGATCAGGAGTATGTACCAGTAAGATTCCTACTTGCTCTCCCCACAAAATAAAAAAAAAAAAAAATCACAGCTGCCTCAGTAATGCCACTCCCTAGACTACAGCTGTCACCCCAAAGCTCTTTCAAAGCTTTTCAGTGATTGATAGAGAAAATCAGCCACCCTGAGTCAATGCTTGCATTTTCAGTTAGCTAGGATTAGAGTGAGTGAAATTTAATTTTAAAATTACATTTCAGCATAATACAAAACACCAGCCAGGGAAATCTGTGGTTAAGGCTAACAGAAGATATTATACTTATTTGTCATAGAAATAATGATATTTTAAAGTCCTTGTATTTTAATGTACATGTCAATACAGTGGTACAAAGAAATGAGCCAATGCTGGTATATGTTTCATCATGGTTTGCTGGGTTTCTTTCCTCTATAAAGGCCATTGTTTAAGATGGCATCTCACTTCTCTCTGGAACAGCGCTGTGCTGAATTGTCCATTCTCCCTACTCTCCACCTGCCGCCATGTCACATCATGGTCAGTTTTTCCCCACATCTAATTATCCCTTCTATTTCTGGTCTCCTAAAGATTTCAGCTGTCTAAACCTTGTTGGTTTTAGACAGACCTGAGTCTCCAGGCCTCAGATGGTACCTAACCAATAATAGTCAGCTAAGAGGGATAACTCAGCAGAATGAAGCCCAGAACTACAGGGCTGGGATAGCAAAACAAAACCCTTTTATGCTGTTGTATTTTCAAGTTGGAATCTTGAGCGAATAGCACCCACAGGTTCCTCAAGCTCCATTTGTGCACACCAGGTCCCTTTGAGACTCCTCACAGTGCAGCTGTTTTGCTCCTAGTCGTTCAAGGAGAGTGTGCAAGAATGTGGCTTCTGTGTTGTCAAGGACGAGTATCTCACACTGGAGCAGTTATTTTCTCGCACGGACACAGAAGTGCCTTTGGTGTTGGGCGATCTGCAGCACCTACAGGTTAGCTTGGCTTCATTTCATCTGGATGCTTTTTCATGTAGAAATGCATGTCTAGGCTCACTGCCCATCTTTTTCATATGATCCCAGGACCTGGGTAGTGTCCAGCCTTCTGCTGCTAGAAGCCCTTCTTCTCATCTCCTTTGAGAAGCTTACTGACATCTTGGGCATCCTGTCACTGTTCAGCAGTACACAGGTCCTGTCCATTCTCACACAGATGCAGTGCAGCCCTTTTGACCAGCTCTTATTTCTGCTTGCACACCACAGCCCCACATTTTTTAAAAAATGTCTAGACCTTTCCAATCAGCTGATTTTTGTTCGTTTATTTATTTGTTTACAAAATTACCACCAAAGCAAACTTCTTCTTTTGCCTTAAAATCTTGCTTCACTTTCTTCTGTCTCCTGATTGGAGGCTTGGAAGGAGTTGAGAAGCAAACAGAGCAATGGCCAAGAGAAAGCATGACTTCTAGAGAGTCGCCCAGCACTGCTATGTAGACCATCAGTGGCAATATGGCTCTTCTTGTCAAGTGGCTTAAGATGCTTGAATCCCTCTTCTGAAGTATGAGATCTTCACACATCTTCTGAGCTTTCCAACTTGATGTGCTTAACCCTTCTTGTGAGCATCATCCATCATAGTGACCAAATGTTCTCAATAAGGTTAACTCCATGTTCCCTGTTGTCATTTATACACTCAGCCTCCCCTAACCTGCTTTTTTGTATACCACTGAGTTTATAGCCCCTCCATGAATAAAAAAGAAAGCTATCATCTATCCCAGAATTTTCTATGCCCCAAGCATTCTGCCAGACATTTCTACAAATATAGAGAATGTTCCAAAATGAGGGTATTTGTCGTATTACATAAAGGAAGAAATCATGATTGACTTGCCTAAGGCCACACAGCTGGTAAGCAGGCCCAAGTCCCACATGCCTCATGGAACCTAAATCCAGTAAATGGTACTGATTCCCTTTCTTGTTTTAATGTGCCTTCGAAATATCAATAATTCCTGTACTTTTTAGAAGTTGAGAGCATCTTTAGTATTGTCTTAGACATAATAGCCATCTCTAAATCCTTGCCTCCTTACAGAATTTACTGTTATGTGTGCACGCTCAAGTCTTGCGTGCTTTTTAAAATGGAGTTTTTGTCAAAACACCAACAAATCCTGAGGATTTGGTGGTGGGAAGGCCTGACAGGAATCCTGAAGAAATGCCCAGGAAATGTGCAGTTTAGGGATTGTGGTAATTACATTTACAGTGAGAGAAATCTCTCTCTTTCTATTTGGCAGAACAAAAATGAGAGCTATTCCAATCTATTAGAAAAACCATACACACATACATCTTGTAGAAGTACTTGCTCCCAACTTGAGAGAATATAAATGTTCAGAAAGAGTGGTATGTTGGCATCTAGGCCTATGTTTATTAGTAACGTGATAGATTATCTCCCTCTGTGTGGATTAGCAGAGCTGAGACAAATGTTATTCTGCAATGCCCTGACTATCCAGAGCCAAGGTCCAGTGTGTGCTCTTTTACTGTGTAAATAGCAGCAAAGGAAATGACATCTATTCCGTTTACTTAAGTACTGTTTTGCCTCTTTGAGAATTGTTTTCTTACACTAAAAATAAATAAATAAATGTATAGATAAACAAACGAGGAAAATCTAGGGAACTAAACAAAAACAAAATAAAAACAAAACAAACAAGCAAACAAACAAAACAATGGTTTTCCCTTTCCTGGAAGGTTTCTTTATAAACCATCTAATCTCTTGTGTTGCCTGCCTTGGACCCCTATGTTTGTTCATACAAAGTAAATATGCAGAGAAGGCTGGAAAGAAATGAGACTGACTCTCTAGGACAGGAGAGACATGACCACATCCTCCGGGGACCCTTTCTGAACTTCACTGTCACCAAGTGTTTGTTTTAAGAACATGTTAATTTCCATGTTTCTTACTTTTACAGCTTTAAGGATTTTTTTCTCTTCCTACATTATTTGTTAAATGTTTCAAATATTTTGCAGTTTTTACTCATGGAGACCCTCATCTTTCTTCAGAGAAAATGTTTCTTCAGAAGTGGATATTTCTCTTTTTTTTTTTAATTAAAACTTGTTTCATATAATACCTTTTGATCTTGATTTTTCCCCCTTCCCAACTCTTCCTAAGCCCTCCCTGCTTGCTACATACCCCTACTTTGTGTTCTTTCTTTCTTCCTTCCTTCCTTCCTTCCTTCCTTCTTTCCTTCCTCCCTTTCTTTCTTTCTTTCTTTCTTTCTTTCTTTCTTTCTTTCTTTCTTTCCTTCCTTCCTTCTCTCTCTCTCTTGCTCTCTCTTCTTTCTTTCTTTCAAACAAACTATTTTTAAAAAAGACTAGTAACATAAAAACTGTTTCTGGGCATGAGGCCTGCCCTGCAGTACAGCTGATGTGCCCATAGCGCTCCGTTGAGGAAAACATTTTCTCTTTATCAGCAAGTACTAATGCCAAGAGCTTCTTGGTCAGGGTGGGAGCCCATGTTCACGTCCCCCACTCAGTGCTGCAACTCCGCTAACTTGACTCTGTGCAGGTCCTGTGCCTTCTGCACAGTCTGTGAATTCACGTGTACATCAGTCTTGTCGCCCGTTCTCCTTGTAGGTGTCCATCACCTCTGGCTCATTCAGTTTTCTGCCTCTCCTGTGTAGATCCCGAGCCTTGAGCGGAGAGGTTTGATGAAGGCGTCTCATTTAGGACTGTGTGAGGGCAGCAGGTCTGAAGCCAGAGCATTGTGCTCCTAGCATCACATTATTCTCCTTCTTCATGGGTGCCTCAAAAGTTCATTTTAAGGCCGAAGAGTTGAGGCCTGAAAGAATTCAGTCCTGGAACTAGTGAAGTCATTAGGCTTAAGTCAGGGCCACATCTGTGCCCATCCATTGCCTTTCAGTTTTCAGTCTCTAGTGATGGCCAATAGCTTAATTCCTCACTTTGCATCTCAAAATCTAGTTTAAAGAAAATAATACCTGGGCGGTCACCTTTGACTTTTGCTGTAGTTTTAAAGTAGAGTAATTACACACACACACACACCCCTCCAATTTGTCATCTGCACTTCTCAAATGCTACAAGAGCCTTTATTGGAAATGACCATGGTTTTGAGTTCCAGAGCTTCATACATTCTGTCAAATTTACCTTCAATGCAGCAGATAAGGCAAGTATACTAAAATAAGCAGTATTATCTTCTATTTTGAAAATGCTGACATTAAATCATGAAATAGTTATTCCTGGTTATTCTATAAGGTTGGGTTTGGACGAGCTAGAAAGTTCCATTTGCTTTAGGACCTCTTCATGGCTGTCTAGAATATAGGTGGTAATTCATCACACAGCCCTTGAGTCATTTTCCTTCTACTATAGATTCAAAACCAAACTCAAGGCTCTGAGACCCTTCTATACTTGTTCATGGTACATCTTTAGAGAAGGGCCTCTTGCCTTTTCCTGGAGAATAGGAGAGACAAAAAGATGTAAAGTTTGCCCAGGTCTCTGTTTCATGAATCTCCATTATCCAATCTCCATGTACTTCCTACTCATGTCAACACTGGGATTAGATTTAGATTACTTTTTGCTTGCACAGTACCTTGGAGTATACTGTCCAGAGACCAAAAGACCCCTTTTGCTGAGCTCTGGCCTCTCCATTCAAGTGTCTTGAGATGGGATTTTAGCAGTTCCCTCAACTGCCAGCTTATAGGACCTATGGGTGTGAGAAAGCTATGCCTGCCCAGTTCAAGGCTCCTTATGCAGTCTGAAGTTAGACACATCACTACTGGCCTCTAGAGCTCCTGGGTGCCCACTGACAAAGCCTCTTGCCCTGTATATTTTCCAGGGTGCAGAGATGGTCTCTTCTTTGGGCTCACTAGAAAGAGAAATAGGTGAACAACCCAAAGTGTTCATGAGCAAGGCAGAGCAGTGCCACACTCTATGCCCCCACCAGACATTCTCAGTGCAGCACAGCTATCCTCTGTGTCCTAGATTCCCCTTCCAGTTATAACCACTGTCCTTCATCAAGCCAAGGAACGCAGCTCCTGCCCACTGGCTTAGCTTTTCTCTCCAAGCTGATACTCAGGGGCAAGGACTCCAAAATCAACTAAATTCACCCTTCAAAGACCTTAGAGATTACCTTTTGATTCTTCCTGTGTCATTTTGGAGCCTTGTACTCACCTACTCTTATCCTAATCCCCAAGTCATTTATTTATGCATCCTTTCTAAGTCAGTACAGTGTTCTCTCCAAGGGAAATATGATAAATGACATTTTCTTGCTTTACTTTATAATTCTTTGCCCTCTTCTTTATCTCCCCCACTGCCCCTACTTACCAAAACCTCTACACAGTTGATTTGTTGATAAGTCAGAAAGGGACAACTGTGCAGGTCATTCTGCTGCCTTCCGAGAGCGAAGGAACTAGGAAATAGAGTTGCACATAATTTATTGGAAAGAACCTTTGTGTATTAAATACAGAAAAAATTATACCTTGATTCCCTTACTACTTAACAAATATCTCTGCGGTTTCTGTAATATACACAAACATGCACACCCTGCCTGGATGCATTAAGAAATAGATGTAGTTGGGAGGGGAACACCCATAAGGAAGGGGAGGGGAGGGGGATGTTTGCCCAGAAACCGGGAAAGGGAATAACACTTGAAATGTATATAAGAAATACTCAAGTTAATAAAAAAAAAAAAAAAAGAAATAGATGTACAGAAAAGATGAAAAGGACCGACACAGCGGGCCTAAGTGTGGGAAAGAAATAAGCATAGAAATTGAACAACAGAAATATAAGGCTCATGGAAGGTGGTCAGGAAGATGTCAAGGTGGACTCCCATTGCTATTCCTTTGAGAGGATGAGTGGATGTGATGAATGGAGGGAGAGGAAAGGTGGTCTAGGCAGGAGGAACTCTGTAGAGCTTCAAGAAGGACTCGAGAGAAAGCATAGGAAATAGAGAAGGCAGAAGGTGTTTGAAGGCTCAGGACTGAGTTCAGCAGTGTCATCTTGAGAGACCCTGGAGGATGATGCTGTGGGAATTGTTCTTGAATGACCTCAGTCATTCTAGGTCATCATAGAAAAGTGATTATGGGGACTGTAATGCCAGAACAGTTGAGATGCTCGTCACAGAAAATGTAATTTGAAAAGATTTCCAAAGTGGAGTCATGGTGCCAAGTGGAAATAGCCTGTATTTCATTCTAGTTATAAACAGAGAAAGGAAATAGCATGGGCGTCGTGATATGGGAAATGATTCTGATGGGTCCCACTAAGGCTGAGCAACACAGAAGTTTGGAGGTGCTGGTCTGTGGGGTTAGGAAAACCGATCCAAGTCCAGCTCTGGCCTGCAAGATTAGTGAAGTGATCCTGAAAACAAGGGACCAGCAGGAGGCTGCAGTCGAGATGACCCCCAGATTCAGCAGGTTTGGGCTCTGCGCCCACTGGAAATCAGTACACACTGGGTTTTTGGTCCTTTCTGAGAGGTGATTTCATGATGTTGATGGTAGACATGAATGAAGAAGAATGGAGTAGCAACTGTGTTCAGTACAGGGTATTTCTGTGCTTAATAGGGTGTTGGCTCCAGTTGACACTCAGCCAGTTCTTTATGCAGCAGTTGTCTGAAGAGATTTTAATTAAACCTAATGCACTGATGTGTATTTCTCTACAGATCCATACTTTCAGAATATATTTCATGTTTTACAAAGGACACTGAGTCTAATTAGTGAATTAGATTCTGTCATCTTGGGAATAGTGAGACTGCCATGAATTTATTATTTTCTGGCTTCAGCTTAAAATAATTAATAGCACCTAATAGATTTATTTATTTATTTATTTATTTATTTATTTATTTATTTTTACCTAATGTTCTGGTAATATAATCCAGGACCTTGCACATGCTATCTAAGTGATCTACCATGGCCCTACATCCCCGATATATATAAATACTTATATTTACTACAAGTACCTAACAAAGGGGAAAAAGTGCTAAACTGGATAGAATATGATTATTTTTATTTCTTCATAAAACATACCATTCATTAAGTATCCTTATTATATACTATATCACATCAATAGAAGTAGTAATATAAAAAGGATGATATAAAAAATAAATATAAATCAGGTTCCAGAAGCTTCTTCCCATACTGCATGGGCCATCTTGACCAGAAGCTTAGAAAGTGTTACAGTCTCATGTTCCACGGTTTGAAATGTTAATGAAGCCCCATACATTAGTGTACATGTCCACACATTGGGATGTACTTAAGGTCTTCACAGCATGTTTAAGAGTTATGTTTAATGTGTGTATTAAGGATTCCTTCACCTAACCATTTAAATAGGGCTACTTAAGCCTTCAGATGGCAAACTGTTTAGCTGCTCCTCACACAGACGGTTGTACACCAGCAAATGATACTGATGACGTCTTAAAATTGACAATCTCTAACCCTGCAAATATGTGTATAAGCTAACCGTGTGGGAAGCGCTCACTTGAGAATTGTTTATGTATAAGTGCAGTTCATCTCATGGACATGTTTATGGTGTTTAAGCTGCTCCCAATCATTTTATGGCCCAGGAAAGATGGATTTGTATCAGCAGAACCATTCAGCAAGAGCGAAGTAATGATTTGCTCCTCAGAAGTGTGTGGTTGTGATGCCTTGCCTTCTGAGCGCTAAAGGAAATAACTGACCGACTTAAGTCTGACTTCTCGGGTTTGCTGCTCTGCTTACCCTTCTCCTCATGCTCACAATCCTGTCCTATGCCCAGTTTTAATTCAGAGCAAATTGGGACTTCAATTTGTATTTTACATTTCTGCGTTTTCCCCCTAAACTTACACGAGAAATCCTCCAGCCCTCAACATAGAAGGACTTGACCTTGTTTCTGCAGAGATGTCACACAATGTCTTATGCCCATTGGCACTGTGCCTCTCACAGAATTTATAGTGTGCAGTTAAGGGAGTTGGAATACTTTAGCAAGGCACTATCCCAGAGCTGGTATGAGAAGGAGGAGTCATACCCAAAGTTGTGGTGTGGGTGTGGTATGCCATTTCTCTCACCAGAGATATCAAACAATAGTTAAGTGTTAAGCTGTGAAAGCCACAGAGGAAGAAAATATAGGCCAAAGGATCCTAGGTTCAGTGCCCAGTTTCCTTCACCCCAGCTTTATTTGATCTCTTTAAAGGCCTTTTCTCCCTAGAGTAATTTTAAAGATATATATTCTGTTTTAAGTCACTAAAGAGCTGGAGAGTATTAGAGACAAGTCAGTCTTGGAGTTGGATATTCTAGTTGGTCTTTTGGATTCCTCCTGTGTGGTTTGTACTCTTCTAAGGGACCCTGACCCATAGAGTAAAAGAAAGGCTTTCCTAGAACTCACATTTTAGTGAGGAAGAAAAGCCAAAACTAAGATAATGGTGTGCCATTTTTGTTTGGTACTCAGATATTGCTAATTACAAAATTTAAAAAAAAGGGGAAGAAGAAATGGAGCCAAGGAAGGGGTGCAGTTTTAGATGGGATGTGATGGGAGGGACATCACTAGCTGTGTAACTTGTGAGCAGACATGAAGAAGGAAACAAGGTAGGTGTTTGGAGTGTAAACATTTCTAAAAGAGAACAAAACACACAGTCCCCTGAGGTCACACCTGCAGTGTACACATCTGATATGTTCAAGGTCCCTGAGGCCATACCTGCAGTGTATATGTCTGATATATGCAGGGTCCCTGAGGCCACACCTGCAGTGTATACATCTGATATGTTCAAGGTCCCCTGAGGTCACACCTGCAGTGTACACATCTGATATGTTCAAGGTCCCTGAGGCCACACCTGCAGTGTATATGTCTGATATGTTCAAGGTCCCCTGAGGTCACACCTGCAGTGTACACATCTGATATGTTCAAGGTCCCCTGAGGTCACACCTGCAGTGTACACATCTGATATGTTCAAGGTCCCTGAGGCCACACCTGCAGTGTATATGTCTGATATGTGCAGGGTTCCTGAGGTCACACCTGCAGTGTGTATGTCTGATATGTTCCAGGTAAGCCGGGAGTCTACAGAGGTTTCAGATGAGCCCAAGGAGAAGACAGAGTAGGTGAGGGAAAGAACGTGCACCTCACTAGAATTGGATGTTGTGAGTGGTGTTACATCTGAGCAAAGAAATGGCCTCACCTGACAATATTTAACAAGAGCCCTTTGACAGAAGAATGAAGAATGAGAAGAAAGACAGGCACAGTTAAGGAACCAACGTCAAAATCTGTCAAAAATAATTAGATAGGAGTGATGGACCTGGTCAGTCATTGCAAGATTCATATTCTGAATAATTAAAATAAAGGGTTTACTGGTTGGTTACATGTAAGGTGTAAGAGAGCAACATTAAGGAGGACAACATGGTTTGGGATTGAATGAGCAAAATAACATTACCTGAAATGAGGAAAGGATGAGGGTTAAGTATGATGAATTTTAGCAAATCCACCATGTTGAGTTTGAAGTGCATGTTAGACATCCAAGTAAGCAGTGGGATATTTGAGTCTAGGTTGAGCAGAAGATGAGCATGCAGGGAGTGCTGTCATGTAAATTTGGGCGATGAGATCACTGAAGGAAAGAGTGCACGTAGAAAGTAAAACATGTTCCAGGATGAGATCCTAGTGCATTTAGTATGTAGAAGACAGGGATATGAGACGTCTTAGAAAAGAAAAGTTATAACGATAAATGAGGAACAGCCCGGAAGCCAAGTGGAAATGTGAGCAGGAGGAGGAAGACTGCTTTGCTTGGGCCACACCCAGAGTGAGCTGAGAACGTTAACCCGTGGTAGCAGTGTGGAGGTACTGATGACCTTGGTAGGATGCTGTTTTAGTGTGGATTCAGGAGACGCAAGAAGAAGTAAATTGATGGTATCGTAAGAAAGCCTTTTAATAGAAGTGTTTTAATGGAGGAGACAGTGGAGGACTAGTGAATGGGAGTTTAAAATGGCATAGTGATAGTCTGTCGAGGTAATTATGAGGATAATGCGGCAGGAAATACGTTGTGTTAGAGAAGAGAGCTCATTTTTCTGGAAACAGAGTTGGTTGCAGCTTGGTGCTCTAGACAGTTGAACTGGAGGTCTGGGAACATTTGCCACCAAGGGTAGGGACAGGTGAGACTCAGGACACACGGTGTAGATGAGCAGACCCTATCAAGAGTGTTAGTAGGGTGTTCTGGTAGTCTGTTAGGGCTGTGGTTCAGCATGAGGAGTCACCTGCAGTCAGAACAGAGGTGACAGATGTCCCTAGTGGAGGCTGAAGTGGCGAATGCTCCTGCTACATTCTGAAGTGCTGCAAGATCTTGCAGGTGTTCCATTGTGAGTCTGAGAGGTCTGGTGGAAATGTCCCCCTGAAGGAGGCATTGGACTCTGAGTTACAGGTAAAATGTCAACTTTTTTTTTTTTAATTTTTATTATATATTTCTTTACTTATGTTTCAAAGGTTATTCCCCTTCCTGGTTTCCTGTCCATAAGCCCCCAGTCCCTCCCCTCCCCTCCCCCATACAGGTATTCCCCCTATACATCTCCCTTATTGCCCTCCCCCATATTCCCCTGCACTGGGGGTTCAGTCTTAGCAGGACCCAGGGCTTCCCCTTCCACTGGTGATCTTACTAGGCTATTCATTGCTACCTATGAGGTCAGAGCCCAGGGTCAGTCCATGTATAGTCTTTGGGTAGTGGCTTAGTCCCTGGAAGCTCTGGTTGCTTGGCATTGTTGTTTTTATGGGGTTGCAATCTCCTTCAACTCTTTCAATCCTTCCTCTAATTCCCCACAAGGGGGTCCTATTCTCAGTTTGGTGGTTTGCTGCTAGCAATGTCAACTTTCTTTAGTGATTTTTCTCATATCAACAGGATCATGCCTCACCTTACCTCAGACCTCCTATATCTTCCAACTCACAAATCACGGCTGTAGCTCCAGTAGCTCTACCTTTCCTGGCACCACAGGGCACCAGGCATGTGGGGAGCTGAGAGGCCTCCTCCCTGCTCTGATTCTCCCTTACATGCCCAGTTCCTATATTGCCCTGTCCTGCCATACTACTTGTGGCAACCTTGCCTCCTGGACCTCAGCCATGACTCTGCAAGGTCTGGTGAGGAGGGATCTGAAGAAAAAGCCCCACCATCCTGGCTGTGAGGAGCAGCTCCCCGCCGGAGTGCCTAGCGTAGCAGAGCGAGGCAGCTGCAGAGCACCTGCGTTGCCAACGCCTTGACAACTCACTTGTTCCTTAGGAAACACCTGTTCTCAAAGAACCCGAGAAGAAACACGCCATTATTAAATTGTTAAGCAAATTACAGAAGCATAATAATAAATCTTCATCATACACCCCTCCCCCTGCTACCACCCCCACCCCCCCACAAACAGCTCATTTACCAATCTAGAAATGAGTGACTCAGGCAATTCCGGGATTCAAGACACTTCCTCTGGAAGCCCCCTACCTGGGTATTCTTTCACTGTGGCTTCTCTTCCGCTGATGCCCCATGGTTTTCTCCACATCTCTCTTGTGTACCGGATGGGATTTCTCTCACCCCTGCTGGCAGCGGGTGCCAGGTACAGAATGAGGTCATTTTCTAAGAGTGGGGTGAAGTCCCACGGACTTACTCAGATGTGGGGATGTTACAAGGACAGCTAGGGATGGCTGCCCCACCTCCGGTTGGCTGGGTGTGTTGAGTGTGGACCAGTGTCTTTAGATGGGAGACTATCACGTTGACCTGGGCATGCCTGTGGAGCATCCAGAGAAGGTGTCTTTAGGCTGGCTTTGTGGTTTGGAGCTCAGAGCAGTGGCAAGTGGAGCTGAGACGTGAGGTTGATGGTGCTCAGCTGTGTCTGTGAAGGCTGCTGAGGTGCCAGCTGCTGATGGCAGTGATGGGCTATGGTGCTTGCCTTTACCCGGGAAACTAGGGAGTTGACAACAGAATTTCTCTCCTGGAGAGATGGAAAACCAACTGGTGTGTATTTAAGATAGTGATCACTAGCACAATGAAGTGTTTTACTTAATTCTCTCCTTCTGTCTTCTCCCCTTTTTATTTCTGATTCTCCTCTTGTTTTTCCCTTCTGTCCACTATGGGGACCTCTAGTGACCCACGATAGACTTTTTACATGGAACACATTGCTGTACCCAAAAGAATATACTCTGGGATTCTACCAGCTAGTTGGGAGTTAAGGGATACATGTTTCCCCTTGTTATATATATATATATATATATATATATATATATATATATATATATATATAAAACATCATATATTATATAATCTATAATAATATATTTTCATGATATATAATATACGGTATATATATGTGTATGTATATATGTATATATGTATATATGTATGTGTATGTATATATGCATGTATGTGTATATAAATTGTGTGTGTATGTATGTGTGTGTGAGAGAGAATGAATGAATGAATGAATGAATGAATGAATGAATGCTGGATATCTGTGTTCATTGGAATACATGTAGATGCCAAATGACGACTTTCTGAGTCAGATCTCTTCTGCCATTGTATGGGTCTTGATGAGAGAACTCTGTCCTCAGACTTGGAGGCAGGCACCATTCTTGTGATCTGCTAAGAGGTTGTCTTCTGGCTCTGGCCACTTATTATAAAACCTACAAGACACGGCAGAAGGAGATGATTAATAGGACACAGTTACTATTTATAAGTTGTATTTATGCAGCTAGATAATGTTTTCAATTGTGGAGACATTTTACATGCTAATCATTCTTAATTTAATTTTTAAGTTATGTTTTTCAAAGTTACTTACTTTTTTGTTGTAATTAATGCTGACTTGTTTTTGCTTTCTTGCTAATAGATTTCTGTCCTAGATGAGACATGGACTGTATTCAGGCGTTACAGTCGTTTTCGAGAAATGCATAAAACATTGAAGCTAAAGTATGCAGAGGTGAGTTATGAAATCATTATTGCCAATTAATAGTGCACATTTATAAAGTAAGTGAGCTGACAGCATAGCAGTACCCTCCTGCTCTCAGCTCCTCAACACTGGACCCCACCACCTCATTTCATCTGTCTGCGCTACTGTCCTCATTCTGTCCTCGCTACGTCTCTGTTGTACAACTGAAAGATTTTCTGAGCACAGATTTGGAAAACAGTAGATATTAACTGAACCACATCCTTTACATAAATTTATGGTTTACTTGAGATGGTTTAATCAACTTATAACCTTTAAACAATAAGATCTACAAACATAATCAGGCATGGTGACCCATGCCTTTAATACCAACATTCAGGAGGCAGAAACAGGTGTATCCTTGTGAGTTCGATACCAACCTGGTCTACATGGTGAGTTCCAGGACAGCCCGCGCTGTTAGACAGAGGAAACCTGTCTCGAAAAAACAAAAATTAGAAAGAAAGAGAAAGAAAGAAAAAAAAAAAAGAAAGAAAGAAAGAAAGCAAGCAAGCAAGCAAGCAAGCTACTAAAAGATAATAGTGTTACATTTGTTAGGGTGGATTAACTGCTTTTTCAGATAGCAAAAGTCCATTCCTGCCTGCTTAGGCCTCGACTTAATGAGCAATCAAGTCATGAGATTTGTCTTACCATCTGACAGTGGAGAGAAGGTTAGATAGTGACATGAAATTATCTAGAAGCAAGAATATTATGCATAGATTGGATACCCAAAGGTGTTGCTACATTAATAATCTCCGTCTTTTGGACAAATACTGGATTTTCAAATAAGTTTAAGTAAAGAAAAATATTGCCAGTCTGAACTGCATTTCCAGATGTCCACAATTTGCTTCAGTCAGAAGCTGCTGTGTGGAGCTTCAGCCCTGTAGATTTAGCGTTGAGCTGACTGCAGTCAACAGTCACTTTCTACTCTAAACTTCACCAAGTGTTTCCCCCACTGTCTATAAAATGCAAGTGTGTGATGAATCGCCTTTTAGAAGGAAAATTTACTCCAGTTTGGCCCACAGGAATAAACTAATGTTCTTTAACATTGCCATGGCTTTTACCTTCTCTTAATGATGTGAAACGACAGGGAACTTTTTTTAAATAGAATGATTGCTTGATTTGAAGATTCACGGTAACCCAGATAAAATGAAGCCATCTTTGATGTTGTTACTCAGCTGCTATACCAGTCATCTTTGAAAGATCGGAGAACCTTCTAGTATGCATTATGTAGTTCATTATCCTCAAAATGCTTGGTTCCAGAAGTAACCATATCAGTTCAAGTCATGAAGTTTGCTTCCGAAGTTTACCTTTATGTCCCAAATTAATATTGACAATAAAAGGGGGCATTGTTGTACACATACTAAATACACAGAGCAACTTGATTTTAAAGTGAACCTTGCAGCTTATTAGCTTCCTGGTTACGAATTACTACATCCATTCTTTAATAATGAATAGGTTTTTGCATACTGTCTCTAAAGTCCCCACATAGTAAATAGAATAAGCACTGTATTTGAAACAAAACATGTAAACTGCATGCACACGTGTGTTTGCACATGCATGTACCATTTATTCCGTGATTATTTTATTCCAGTTCTTGCTGAAGTTATTCTGTATGTTCACAGTCCTCTAGCTTCCAATAGTACCATAGTGTCTAGGAACAAATGTCCTTTCTCTTACGTATCTTACGTTCTTATGGAGAGAACTGTGAACAAGGAAAGACAACAACTGATTGTCTTGAAGAAGGCCATGTTGTGGGTGTCATTTCAATCAAGTCTGCTGACTCATATGAAAATACCAGTGAATAGCAGAGGGAACAGAAGGTGTTGGCATGTTGAAGAAAGGCCATCCCAGTTCTTGGATCTTTGGCCAGATTTAATTCAAGTTCAAGTGAGCGGAGAGAGACACAGAAGAGTTTAAAAAGGGACCCTGCACACATCTCTTTGGGTGCTATTTTATTTTAAAGAAAACATTACAACAGAAGTCATGTGCACAGGTATGATAAAAGAAAGCTTACATGGGCTTGGCATGATGGAAACTGGTAAATCAGGGTTTCCTAGTACCAGAAAAAGGATTTGAACAGGGACTATTATGTGTAGAAATATTTTTGTGGAGGGGGATATGTGTACCAACAAGTTGACATATATTATCATCAAATGAAGAAAACCAAACTGGCTTTACTTGTCTATTAGCGGCTTCAGTAACAGATCTGTACTGAGTGACTCAATAGTGACATGCTGGTTTCTCTTGAATCTTCAGAAAGGATTAACAATAAACAGATCCCTTAGGCACTTTCACTACAGTGAAGTCCCACTGAGTAAATAAAACAGTACAGAGGCCTAACTAGGCAATTGGACAGCTTTTAACCAGGCAGGACAGGCAAGACTCAAAGAGATAGAAGCTAAGGCCTGAATATTGTGAAAAAGCCATGCATGAATGCCTAGAACTGAGCACATCTTGAGTCATGGAAAGCAGCAGATACAAAGGCCATGGGGTGGGTCCAAGTTGCTATCATCCAATAACAAATGGTGTGTGATGAATGGACCACGAGGTCAGGGTGAGGACGGAGGCTGACATCATGATCACTTAGATACTAAGCTGTATTCTTAGCTTGTTGGAAGCCATCGGTGATAAAACAAGGTAACAGAGTGGCCCCGTGTCACTTTCTAAAGGTCAGTTGAACACTCATTTGGAGAATGGATTGCTAGGATGGCAGGGAACTCAAATCCAGAATTATATTTTGTAGATTAAACTTGAAGATGTTCTAAACACCCAGTTGGAGATATCAAGGAAGATGAGGTTAAGTCCTCAGTTTATATAGGAAGATGTATGAATTTCTCCTAAAGTAAACACCAGTGTTTAGATCAGCAATTATAAGGTTGTTTCTTTTACTTTTGTTTTAATTCCTAGCAGTGGCTCAGCATTCAGACTTGGGCTCACAGGGGCCCTTTCCTAAACACAGCCTCAGGACTGAGATGGGAACCAAGAACGAAAATTGCTTTTCTGCGTTGAGTTCAATTTTGTGGCTTATAATTACTTTATCCTGAGGACAAAATACATTAGTTATGAAGGAGGACCATGAGATGCATGTGTGAATGCATTTCAAAGAGAACAGATGACAGAAGCAAACATGGCATGTGGCAGGCCGTGGTGGCACCAGTGTGCTTTTCAGCTGCCACAACTAGACATTATGTGGATGCTCATCCAGTGTGGGCCTAGTGTGGTGCTGTCACCTCCTGTCACTCTCCCTCTGACTGAACATCCAGCACTGTTATCAGCTGGGGATGGGGTGGGGGGATTGTGGAGGTTTGACGTGAATGACAGCACCTTGTATGCTAAGGTCTCACTGTATAGCCTGCATCCTGGAGCATCCTGCATCCATCTCCCCACGACTCTGATGATGACCATGCACCACTATATTCATCTTCATCTCCTGTTTGTAAAAGAACACTATTACATTTGAAATTATTATGGTGCCTTATTCTAATTCTACATTGATCTTATCCCATCAAAGTAAAGCAACTGTTTCCAGTTAACATCTCAAAGCAGAGCTTCTGGATTGAGTGTCTGTCTGCTCTGAACACCCTAGTAAAATCAGGCTGCTTTTGTGCAGCTTGGGCTCACATCATCTTACTCCTTAAGTGTCTCTTGCATCTCAAAATTTGTACTGTTTGCTGGATATTTTTCAGGTATTACTTCTGTCCTTAGTCTGGATATTGTTTTCATCTCTGTCTGTAACATTAATCTTAATCTCCTACTTCCAAATACTGTGGCCAGAAAATACCATACCAGGCATGTGACTTTAACATGGCTTCTTCTGGTAAGCCACAGGATTGCTGTCTCAGGGCCCTGGAATTCTCTTTGCCGGACACCTGTTTATCCCACTTCTTCACCACATTGGGCTCATTTTTCTATAGAGTTAGAAAATTACTCTTGTCTTCACCGATGTTCAGTGATAAGGCTTTAGAATGATATATATATGCACTAAGTTTACTCATTACAAGGTGCCAACATTTTGATCCAGTTGGAAGAAAGTTGAAAAGTACAGTGGAATTCAAAATATATGGAATCTGTAATATGCTCGCTAAGATAATCTTTTGACACCTTAAAACTTCAGTTTTAGTTACAGCCTGTAATCTTTTGGAACTTTGTCTAAAATTACATCCTGTTCTTTCACATTCCCTTCTGGAGTATGTTCTCTTGGGGACACACTCTGAAATAGTTGGATGTGACAGTTCCTTTTATGGAGAGTTTGATGATGTTGTCTCAGTGCTTCCTTTTGGATTCAAATAATAGATTCTAAGTCCATGTGGTAAAGATTGAGGAAGGTATACCGAAGTTTGTCTGGTTTTTGGTGGAGGTGAGAATAGAGGGTCTTCCAGCCCTGCTTTGAATGAAATTTACCATACAGACAAGACTGGCCTCAAACTCATGGACATTTACTTGCCTCTGCCTCCCAAGTGCTGGGATTAAAGGTATGCATCACTAGACATGGTAAATATGACCAGTCTTCTCTGAAGTTTGTCTGAATCTAAGCCTCTGAAATAGCTATTTGCAGTATCTATCACAGTCGATCTATAACTTTAAGTTTAACAGGCTCCCATAGACTATGCACATCAGACCCCTGCCTTCCTGCCTCCCATTGTCCATCAGGGTAGAAACTCCAGCACTCTGGCAGTTGGTACAGGAGGCTGTCTAGTAGCTGGTCCTTTTGCCCCACATTTTACAGGTGATGGCCTACACACCTGAGAGATGAGGCCCCACGTGGGTAGATATGAGTACCTCTGGCCTGGGATCCCATGCTAAAGTGGAGATACTGTTTTCACAGGCAAAACTCCACAGGCAGGACTGCCATAGCCTCTATAAAAGACATACACGTAGATTCACTTAGTATTGAGGAAAAACTGTCATTTCTCTAGTCTGGAAGTATCTTACTGGGATGAATGTCATGTTTTCTGGGGCATTATTGCCCACTAACCAAATTGGCTTAGCAGCTTTTCAGATTTCCAGCATTCTATAGAGTATTAGTCCAGTTTCCAGACCCTTCTTTTTTTAAACTCCTTCTCTGGACATTTATGGGCTTATCTACATCTCTGTTCCACTTGTAAAACTTACTTCTGTGAAGAAATTCTATTATTGTTCAGTTGTGCTTAAACAGTTGACTTGTGCAAATATAACATCAAGAAGACAGTTCTGAACTCAGGCAAGATGAGAATCCTAACAACCATCACCCTTGGGAGAACATCTTCAAACTCCTTAACCATTACTCACCTCATCTCCCCATGTAACCCCATTACTGTGATCAATTATTTGTTGTAATGTTTCTTTACGGAGATCTACATGTGCATAGTAAGCCACTGACAACAATAAGGGGCTATTGATCACTAGAGATCTGGCATGTCACCAAGGGTTTTTATAAACAAACCAACTTACCAAATTAAGCCACTTGCTTCCATAAAACAATAAGAAATGGAGGAGTTGGGGGTGAAAAGATAGAAAACAAAGCTTTAAGCTTTTTCTTATAGGACAGTGACAAGGAAAAAAATGAAATTAAGTTCATTTATTCACTTTTTCATTTATTTGTTTGCTTGTTTGTTTGTTTGTTTGTTTACTTAGGTTTTTTGAGACAGGGTTTCACTGTGTCAAACTCTGCCTCAAACTCAAGAGATTCACCTGCCTCTGCCTCCCACGTTCTGGGATTAAAGGGTCCACCAAGCCTGGCTCCCTGCTCCTCTTTGTTACTGAAGAGCAGTGCATTAGCATAGGACTGACACCGGTGGTTCCTACTCCCTTCAGAGAAGCAGTGGGCTCTCTTCCCACTGAAGAAGATGCTGCGTTATCTGGAGATTGGGCAATTGTTATTTGTTTTTATTCATGCATCTTTTAAATATTAGCAGGTTCTCCCAAATTGCACACAGTCTGGCTCCTTTATTCTGACTGAGTTTCCCCCCATGATGTACTGACATGTATCATGCAGACCAACAGTACCTTCTGGCTTTGTTTGTTTCTTCTGTTGACCTTGTACAGGGTCTTAATCAAATTTAACCCCATGTTTTCAGACTCCATGTCTGTAAATGATAACACCACAGCTAGTTTGCAGTACATCACAGTAGCCTCCTGTAACTGCAGGCAGCATTGAAGGATGTGCAGCATCTGCCAGATTGCGTGCTTTTCATATCTCACCACACAGATCACTTCCACAGTGCTCTCTGTTTGTGTATGTATGAAAAACCATGTACTTTTACTAAAATCATTGTGTCTTTGAAATATCAGCCATATTGTGTCCTCAGGAACAAAGTTCCTTTGCATGTTCACTTGCTCCTCTAAGAAAACGGTGGAAATACTGTTTCAGGATGTACACTCATGGGTCCTGATGCAGTCTCAAGTCCAAGAATCATGCTCACGAAGAAGCTAGAAAGAAGATGACATGTTTAAAAGCACACCAGTTTTCACCCACTGTAATGAATAACTAAGGCCTGGTATAGCCTCCTTCTGGCTTTGTGGGCAACTGTCCTAGGCTCAGAATCTGTTTCATGCAGAATCTGTTTCTATAGGCCATAAATCTATAATCCACAGGGCCATGGAGGGAACTTGTGCTGTAGCAGGCTCAAAGATCATGGTTACTGCCCAACCTTCTACAGGACTGCGGTTTTTTTCTATTTACCAAACTGCTCTCCCTTCTGTATGCCCAGCCTTCTGGGAATTGCCTCAGACTGAATATTTGTGCTCTCCAACATTCATGTGTAAAATTTATCCCATATTTAGTGATTTTATAGTGGGACCTATGGGGGGAGTGACTAAGTCATAAAGTTGAAATCTAGTTTAATGCGATCGGAACCCTAATAAAGGGAGCCCAAAATACTTAGTCCCTCTCTGCTGCCAGAGGAGGGCAACAAAGGAGGCATTTGTGGTGAACAGGCCCTCACCATGTCTCCTTCACTTGAGTCTTGAATTTCTCCATCTCCAGAAGTAGATTTCTGTTGAGCAAACATTGCCCTGACTAAGATAGTTTCTTACAGCAGCAGGCAGAGACTAAGGTATGTGCCCTCACCCAGGGGAATCTTCCAGTGAAAGCAAGTAACATTGGAATTGATTGAGGATCATTTGTAATATTCTTGGTTAGAAATAATTCTGAAGCCAGTTTGTGTTATGCTGCTGAAAGGCAAAAGAATGAACAATGAAATTGGATATGTTGTATCTTAAAATATATAGTAAAGGCGCTGCTGATTCAGCAGTTAAAAGCACTAGCCACTCTTCCAGAGGACCTGGGTTCAATTCTGTGACCAACATGGACAGTCATTTGTAACTCCAGTCATAGGAGTTCTGGAACTCTCTTTTTGCTTCAGTGAGCACTAGGCATACACATGGAACACAAATATATAGGCAAAATACACACACACACACACACATACACACACACACACACACACACACACACACACACACACACAATCAAAGCAAGTACTAAGTGAACTTCTGATGTCCATGCCTGGTAAAAAAAATTACATATAATAGGCTACACAGCCTGTCTATACCATACCTAATTCATCACTTAAAGATCAGTAAGTTATAGAAGTTCTCTGGTGTCAAATGCAATCCTTTTCTATCACATACATCCCTAAAGGAGCTCCTTTTTTTTTTTTTTATGATGCTGAGTGAGAAAAAATATTTTTAGAATCTTCAAATAAAACTAGTAAGTCACTATATTAGAGAAATTGGTTTTTGTATCTTCTGCTCTTCACTAGGTGCCCAGTGTGTACCAGTGGAGGGAAGAAAACAGATATGAGGTTACTTAATTCGTATGTGGACTTTCAGTGTGTGCTTATAGAACCATTTCTCACCTTTATTTTCCAAGTAATTTTTCCAAAGCAGCACCAAATAAAGATGAGAAAAGGAGCCAGCTATTGGCCTCATGTTTGTGTTGGAGAGCTATTAATCATTCATCACTGCAGTGTATTCTAAACAGGCTTATATCCAGCATGCCACCGTTAGTACAAAAAATTGCAGATGTACTCACTTCCAAAATTATAATGCTACCAACCAGATCCACAGGAACATCCAGTAAGCTTTCAATGAATTCAGTTTTACAAAGCTCCTTGCCTCCTTGAATTTTTAAATACAAAATAGCTATGTAGACAAAAATAGATGCTTTCTGACCTGGGTATGTTATCATCCAAGGCACAGGCAGCCAACTGAGTGGTTTACACTGCACCTCTCTCTGCTTGGTGGATAGATGTGTTATAGCCACTGCTTCCAGAGCAAGTAGAGAAATACAGACCTGAATTCAGAGAGAATGAATTACCTTGAAAGGGTTTTCTAAAGTATGTGGAAAGAGACTATAGACTAGGAAATCCTGATTTTGTAAGTTTTATGTAGGATCCAGGAGTGTGTAGTGACACAGCAGCCTCCTCTGGATAGGATCTTTAGGCCCCTAATTAAGATACTGCCTGCATTTTTCCCTTCACATACATCTTGGCAGCACAGTTTCATAGATCTCAATGCTAAACATAAGAGCCGGTTACCAGTGAGAGCGCGCCATGACTAGTCTTGACATTAACAACAAAGACAGGCCAAGGCATGAGCAGTAATGAAGTCCTGACTTTCCAGAGATGTGGGCTTGTGTTGTCCCGTCTTCTGTAGCAGTGAAAGATAGATAGATTGCAGCTAGAAACGATTTTCAGAGTATGAAATCCACATTTTAAGAGTCCTTCATGCCTGAGCAGCCCATCCTTTCACTTTAGAAATAAAAAAATCAGAGACAGAAAGAAGTTAGTTAAAAGTCATATGAAGAACTTGAAATGAATGTGGTTCATGTTTGCTGATTGTTGGTCTCATGTTGATCCTGTGCCTCCCTCTCATGACTGTATTTTCTAATCTACAGAATTCTGTAGATGAGACCAAATGTCACAAAATCTATTTTCTAAAAATTTGTTCATAGCAAGTCCCTGTGGATACTAACCTAGATAACCAAAAATTGTTCCTTTCTTTTGAATGTCATTACAAGTGACAAGTTCTGGCCTGTTTTAGACCCAGAGAGAGACAATTAACATCATAGCAAGAGGTGGGAAATGCAAGCATTGAAGTAAATTCGACTTCTTATTTAATCTTGAAAAAGCAGTATTTAATATTCACAGATCTGACTATTCCTTACTTTCAAAAATTTCTGCAACATACATGAATGCCATCAGGTTTGTCTTCACTGGTTCACACCTGAATGAAATTGACACCAGTGTTGGGAAGAGTGAGACTGTGTGGGGGGACAGTAATCTCTATACCAAATATGTCTAGAAGCCATGCGGCCCTGTCTACATTCCCAAGCCTGGTGCCTCCATGTTGATGCATTTAGGAGAGAAGAGGAAAGCAGTATGTGTTAGTGATGTACCCTACTTGGAATTGTTAACTGACCAACCCACAAGGTCTCGCCATGTTCTCCTACAGCAGGTGGTCACGAGAGTCACCATGTGCCAGAGTCTGGAGGGCCTGGGCTCATAAATCCTGTGTGCAGTGGGTCTGCAGGTGGCTCAGTGCTCCCTAAAGGCCGCTGCTTCATGCCACTAACAAATCAAACCCGAGAGAATTGCTTATTTGTTTGTGAGTGTATTTCTCAGTGACAGCTGGACCTATAAGGCCTTGGGAGCTGCTATTAATTTTGAGTAGTCAAAAATGCTTCCTTCTAGTCAGCTGTGAGAATTATGGCAACCTTTTGATGAGTTTTCTTTATTTGCATTTCTCAAAAGCTGAGAGGCTGAAATTTATAGCCATAAGCCTGCAGGGTGTGGCTGTTTCAAAAGCTGCCAGTTATATGCAGGTAGGTCTCTTTGGAAATGGCACGCTAGAGTTGATTTTACCAATGCGAGGCCCACATTCCGTCTTCCCCGCCAGGCTTTAAAAGTTAAATGCTAGGTGGGTAGCTAAGTGTTACTAACTAGGAAATGAGGAGTGGACATACACGTGTTCATAGAAGTCACATGATTTCCTTGAACTCTAAGACTCCACAACATTTTTAGCTTTGGTTTTTCTTCAGTGATTCAGTTTTATCTGCTTTATTGTTAAAAACATCATGAAGCATAAGCAAAGCTTCTCATTACTTATTTCCTACACTTTAGGGCAGCCAGTAGTTCTATGTCAACTAATCATGCTGCCACTCAGCAAACCCCACACTCTCTGTTGCCTCCAAGACGTCCTGGACTTCAACCTAAAAAGTAGACTTGGCCAAGAGGGGAAAGCTTTTAATGGAAGCAGACTTTTCTATTACCTTTAGCTTGCCTTTCTGATGGTGCAAGCAACCTGTAATAAACGGTGACGCTGGAGTTGGCGTTTGATGACTGAAGAAAGCTAGCCTAGGTGTGTTCACTGGGAATCAGAAAGAAAAGTTAAAACCAGCATCCAAATGAAATTTTCACGCTGATCAAATACCACGGCTTAACAGAATTCTGGTTTTACTTCTCGTATGCATACATATGAGGATAGGTATAGCTGCATACATGTGAGTATAGGTATAGCTATTTAAGGTTTCTAGTCTTCTGCGCTGGAGTTAGTCATTTTACTCCTACGAATGGTCTTCATACAGCACTCTTTTGAACCTGACACATACAGTTGTGTTGGTTGAACATTCAGAACAAAGCTAATTACTTGATTTGGAGATTCTTCATGTACTAAGAGAAAGACAACTTCCATGGGAAGTCAGCAGGCCTCAATATATTGATTTCATTTTCTTAATTTTCATCCTTTTGTCTCCAGAATGTTTTATTTACTGAATTGCAAAGCAAGTTTGTTGTTATTATTTCTCTCAGACCAAAAAAGAAAAAGTGCTATTTTAATCCTCATCTGTTTGTTTCCAGTGTTTTGCTCTGCATAATCAAATTTCATAATTATGCAAAGTAGGCCATAGAGCTGTTGTTAAAATTTCTTCCAGCACTCTCCAGCCTATCAGATCTCCCACAAACACCCAATTTATTTGACCTCAGTCATCATTTTTAACTTTAATATACAATTTTCCCTGAAGAGCTCAAATGCCTCTTCACCATTTCCCACTCCTGCTGGGAGGGCTGCGACTATAGCCGGAAAAGATGCCATTTCGAGAGTTTTCTCATGAATACTGAGTCGCCATTTGTGCCTGTCCTTTTCCTGTTCCATAGCCTCTCAGAAACTAACACGTTCCATTATTATATTGGGCTTCATTCTCTCTCACATCTGAGCCTCACTTCAAGTGAGAATGCTGTGAAGGTTTTAAGGGAAGTAAGATGCACTCCTTAAGAGAAATACAGTGTAGCCAAGATAATAGGTAAACCCCTCCACATGTCTGAAGTGTTGCTTATAGCTCAATGTGGAGAGATTTTAATCACCAGCACTGGAGTTCCGCAGAGTGGGAACATAAACATCTCTGCTCAGTTCCTTCACAGAGCAGATGATGAAACCAGGAACTAGAATGTTCTGCATGTTGCTCTCCATTGTATAACATGTGTTTTGCTGAGCTAGGATTTGCAATCCAATCACCCCAAATCGAAGGTTATTAAAAGGAAAAAGACATATGGTGTTCATTTAACCATTCCTTTAAACTTAAAAAAAGAGTAATCATTTTTATTGTTTCTATAAAAGTGATGCATGCTCACTTATTAAAATTGTGCATGATAAAAGAAATAGAAGAAAACAACAGGTTACTCAGTCATTCTCTAACTATAATGAATGTTCCTGCCTTCTGAGTGCTATTTTAATTTTGCAAATGTATAGGCAGATACATGGGTAGATATAAAAAGGAATTAAAGGGACTAGACAAAAACAAGAAAGCAGCTTTTAACCATGGTGTTCATCCTGTATCTACTGTATGAAGTATAAGCATTCAGTTGAATTTTACTTGCATTTAACAGAAGTTAAAGAAAAGAAAGCAAAACTGAAGAAAATGCTGAATTTACAGAGTCTCTGCCATGAGCTATGTCACTTCAAGAAAAATGATTTAAAAACTAGTGCTAAAGTTGATGGTTTTCAAATATCAGGGTTTGTATCTGCAAATTACCAATTGACTGTCCTAAAATAAATAGGATTCGTTTACTCCCCCCTCCCAGGTTCTCAAGTTATTATTTCTAGATTGTGAGGACATGTAATATTCACATTCTTTTGTAATGAGCCTTTGGTAAAGCATATGTATGAGTTCTTAAAGAGCCATACCGTCTTTATCCTGGTCCCCTACTTCTGATATCTTTTTAGTCTGTTTCTCGGCTGACTTTTATGGTCATTGAATATCCTTATGAAGTTATACCTTGATGTCTTCACATTGTGCCTCCCTGTCATATGCTAGGGTGATTTTTTTCTCCCTCCCTGACAGTGAAAAGCTGGTTGAGATCCTAGAACATAAAGTCATTGGGACTTGACCCCTAAGACTCATCCCACTCAGACCTAGCAGTCATGCAGTCATACAAGGCTGTGCTGAGCCTGCAGCAGTTCCTCACATGTAGTTGAAGGCTGCAGCATCCATCTGCCAGGTTGACTCACCCCACTCAGACCTAGCAGTCATGCAGTCATACAAGGCTGTGCTGAGCCTGCAGCAGTTCCTCACATGTAGTTGAAGGCTGCAGCATCCATCTGCCAGTTTGGGGTCAGTGACATGGCATGTGACTTTACGTCTCTGCTGGATCTAAGTTGGCTTATTGATTTCCTGGCTAGCACTTTTCCTGTGTGAGTGTAGAAGCATTTGCTTCCAAGTTTCTTTCATATAGGATCAGAAACCATAAGCCTTACTGTGGAAGGTTTAGAACACAGGAAGCAGTGGTAAGGATAGTACAGAGGGTTCTTAACTACCTTACCAGTTTCCCTTCTTTGACCTCTCCCCATTAGGGTGGCACAGTCTGCACCACTAGCCAGCATGGGTGCACTCCTGTTGACCACAGGCTGTACCCCACCTTTCCCTCCTAGAATCCATCCACAATGCTATACTTACAGCATTTACTCTTTATTTCTCTAGATGGCTCCTGGCTTTGACAGTTTCAAGTACTTGCCTTTATATTTAATACCTTCAACACTGGTCAGGAATTTTACAGAATGTTCTCAGCTGAGAATTCTGTCATACTTTCTCCTGATTGGATGAGTGTTATAGGTCAAGGAGAGGCAGTGGACAGAAGTGAAGTCTCAGCTTCACTCCCTGTCACTATGACCCACTATGTCACCAGCACCCTGACCACCTGGCTGAGGTCTCTACATTGTAAAGTTTCCTGCCCTCCAGACCTTCCCACATACTTCCTACCTTGTGTTCTTTGGATCAAGTCCTTGTGCAGTTAGTGTGCACCTTAGGAATGGGGAGAAGGTTGTACTTATCCGCGTCTTCACAGATCATGTCAAGCTGTGCATGAGAGCTTACTTATCTACCCTTCCCTTTTGATGTATTTAATCAATTAGTCATTATATTTTTTTGGTTCTAGACCAATGGTATTATTTTCCTTGTTTTGTAATCCAGCTGCCTCCAGTTGACAGTGTTCTTCAAAGTGACCCTGCTGTGATTTTGAGTTCTTCAAGCTCATCTGTGTCTTCTCTGCCCTAGACCTAAAACAAGCCACTTCTCAAGAGACTTGCTTTTCTATGCTCTGTTCCTCAGTCTGCACACCATATGCTTCTCTGGGCCTTTTCCCCCAAGACATGGTTGGTGTGGCACATATGTGACTGAATACTCACTTGTCTTGAGTTCTCCCAATCATTTGGCCATTCATTCAGTCCTATGTGTTCATCATCTGATATTTATGTTTTCTCCAATATCACCCAAAGCCATGACTTCATTCTTTTATGGGAAAGTGCCATTATACAGATTTTCTAGAGGGAAGGAAAGCAGTGGGTGAAGATTTGCCCACAGTAGCTTAGAATTCCTTTCGAAATGTTTCTCTCTCTCTCTCTCTCTCTCTCTCTCTCTCTCTCTCTCTCTCTCTCTCTCTCCTCTCTCTCTTTCTCTGTCTGTCTTTCTTTGTCTTTCCCTCCTTCCCTTCCTCCCTCCCTCTCTCTCTCTCCCTCTCCCTTTCCTCCTTCCTCCTTCTCTCCCTCCCTTTCAGGTATTCAGGACAGTAGGATCACTGGCTGTAAGTCAAGCTTCAGGCCTGCCCTCTGGCCCCTTTCTTCATCTAACACCAGAGATCTAGGCTTCCCACAGACTCTTGTTTTGAGCCTTGCCTGCTTCTGCCCTCCCAGAGCAGTCTGTATCAGACACATACTCATTTATATACATGTCTGAGATATACAAACTTTTTATTGCCATGTGTCTGTAATACCTGTGTAGATGATTGCATTCATGGGTTGGTCTGCGATATCACAAGGTGGGTGATGAAGTATAATGAACAAGCTTGTGGGTGACCTTCTCCATACCCTGCTCTCTCCTCAGGGTGGAAGCCCTGCTGGTGGCTTGTGCTGTGGTAGTCCCCTGCATTACAGACAGTTTTTCACTTCTTGTTCTGTATTGTTTACAGCATTTTTCAAGATGCTTTATGTGAAGCACATAAAGCCACACGTCCTTATCTTTAGTCAGACCCATTCTGCTCAGTTTCATGGATTCTGGAAGTTAGTCCTAGTCCTGTTGTATTTTCAGCATGTGACTCTGTACTGCACATGCACATGGGGAAATGCCATGCTTGTTCTTCATGAAACTATATAGGAAGAAAGGGAACTCTGCCCTGGGTACCAGATGCCAGATATCGCCAACATTTTATAAAAATCAGCTATATTTGCCAAGTCCTCATAAAATTTCTTGTTCTTGGGAGAACAAGAAAACTTCAGAGACTTTAATTTTTTGAAATATGGGACACCGAGGTTCCCTTGTCAGGGGTTACAGAGGAAGAAAATGGAGCCAGTACACCTGCTGTTTATTCTTGACAGGATTTCTCATGAGAACCAAATCTAGACTGCTAAGTTACAATGATGAAGCACTAAGAGCTATCCTGTGAAAATACAGAGTGCTTGGGGACACTGAGAAGGTTCAGTGAGAAGACTGGAATGTTCTTGCTAGCATGAGGAACCAGAAAAAGGAAGAAAGTCCAGTGTTTGTGGGTCGGTGGAGACTGGAAAGATCACCAGTGCCCTCCCTAACACTTCCAGGTATTCCTAGTTTGACACCAGGTCAACCCCAGGGCTCTCACCTGATTTTAGGAGTATCTTTATTTGAGGCAGAGGCGCTAACTCAAGCAAAAAGCAGTGAGTATAGAAAAGAAATAGGTTTAGGAATGTGACTTTAAAAATGATGTGTGGCTTGGGAGATGGTTCCATTCACAAAGTGGTTACAGCAAGTCTGAGAACCTGAGTTCAGATCGAGTATCCACATAAAAAGTCCAGGCTCAGAAGCAAGTGTCTGTAACAGCATCTCCTAGGAGGCAGACACAAGAGGATCCATGGGGCTGTCCTGCCAGTCAGTTTAGCTGAATCAGTGAGTTCCAGGTTTAGTGAGATTCTCTCTCAAAAGCTAAGGTCGAGAGTGTATAGGGAAAACACCTGATGCCAGCTTCTGCTGACATCCATATGTGCACGTCCATTCACATGTGCACATGTACCCACACACATGAACACATACAGAGATGTTCTACATACAACCATAGTAGTGCTATTACTCATAGAGGACATGACCTTAACCCTTCCACCTCCACCAAGTACAAACGCTGTATATGCTGTGTTTTTCCTGTGCAAGCATACCTATGGTAAAGCTTACTTTATTCTGTAGTAAATGTTGCATAGATGTGCACCTACACTCGCCCCCACCTATCACCTGGCCTTTTATCTCTCATTTCCAAATGCTACTCTGTAGAGCTTTCATGGCCTCTACATACAGTTCTTATTTTCCTTCCCGTATTAAGTAAGAGCCTTCACCTTTTCATTAAAAAGCATTTTTATAGATTTTTATTTGTCATATGCAGATTGTCAGCATAGCTGCTCTTTGATATTTCTCCATGTTTCCTTAAATGTAAGCACAGTTTAGCTGCAGATAGCTGCTGTGTGCCTGGCAGGAGGGTAGCATATGTAGTATAGATACACTGGACAAAGGGAACTTAGCTCCATGGTTAGGATAGAGTAGGAAGCTGGAAGAAGGATCAGTGAAACTATGAAGAGTTGAGCCACAATAGTCATTAACCTCAGCTTGCTTTCTGGGCCAGCTACCTAACCCTCCTTGATTACTTTAATATTTCAATGTTAGATCTTTTTAAATGCTTAAAACTCTCTCTCTCTCTCTCTCTCTCTCTCTCTCTCTCTCTCTCTCTCTCTCTCTCCTGTGTGTGTGTGTGTGTGTGTGTGTGTGTGTGTATGTTTTCCTCAATGCTGAAAGGAAAATATATTCTTTTGGAATTAATTGGTTGAAATAGATCAAATTAATAATTCAGCAATTGAGAATATTTTCACTCAGAAGATAAAGTTTATCTAACTGGGATAAACTAGGTGACTCTAGCATTCACATTAAAACATCTGAATTTTACTCAGGGCTTAACTAATATCAAATATTCTTTAATGAAGATATCACCTTCATCTACTCAGCTGAACTAACATGTAGCCAGGCCTAGACACCTTTGTTAGGAGTCTGTAAAGGAGGAAAACTGGGACATTCCCCTCTCTGTCAGAGATGTGTTGTAGCGTAGTTCCTGGTGGGGACATTTTCCTATGTGTTTGACATTGTGCCTTTGACTTTCAGTATCGGTTTGTTTGGGCCTTAGCCCTGCCACTAGGATTTAGAACCAACAACTTGAGTTTCTAAACTAATCTTCCCCTGTGCTTTCCTTCCTCACAGTTCTAGTTTACTTTGCTGTTACTGTGATGA
Organism: Rattus rattus; assembly: GCF_011064425.1. Classification (NCBI taxonomy): domain Eukaryota; kingdom Metazoa; phylum Chordata; class Mammalia; order Rodentia; family Muridae; genus Rattus; species Rattus rattus. The sequence goes on along the minus strand of NC_046158.1, from coordinate 122,148,154 downwards.
AACCCTCTGACCAAAAGCAACTTAGGGGAGAAAGGGTTTATTTCAGCTTATATTTCAGAATCCCAGGTCAACACTGAAGGAAATCAAGACGGGAACTGAAGCCGAAGCCAGGGAGGAATGCCATTTACCTGTGTGATCTCTGGCTTCTGCTCAGTCGTTTTCTTATGCAACCCTGGTGTGCCTGCCTAGAGGTGGTATTGCTTACAGTGACCTAGACCCTTCTGTATCAATTAGTAATCAAAACAGTTCTTCGTTGACATAACTGAGAGTCCCTCCTCAGATGACTCTAGGTTGTGTCAAGTTGACAGCTGAAGCTGTGTGTCTGGATAGCTGGGGTCCTACTTTAGGTACACAGTGTGTACTGAAGGGGATTGAGGAGTGTACATATGCCCTGGAGTCTCCCCGTAAGAGGCCTATCAACCTCTCCCACTGACCATGCCCCACACACTGTTCTGGTGCTCTGTTGAGGTGTATGTCTCCATCAAGGATCTGTTGAGAGTTCTCATGGGAACTGTGGGCACTGTGGGTAGCTGCCAGCCGGCCTGTATATACAACTTAGGACACTTATGGAGGAACTACTCACTTTCATCCTTATCCTAGATCACCGGCGGCTTCAGAGCAGCATCTTCCTCCCTCCACAGACCTAGTCACAGAATTGTACTGAAAGCTGGGGTCGGCTCTAACTTTTTTGTCACAAGAGCTGAGCCTTTCATGATCCTCTGAATAGGCCTTTTCTCTTTGAGTATATACCTGGAAGCTATTAGAAGTTAGAGTTTTCTTCCTAAAATCTGAATGAGAATTCTTCCTATAAGTTACACATAGTTGGTTCAGAGTCTGGATATTAGCAACACAAATACTAGGCTCCATTTGAGGAAGGTGGCCCACTGACAAACCTTGAGTATTACTATTGGCTTGATCTATCTACCTGCAGCCCTCTCAGTATGTCATTTCTGGGTGAGGATGTGAGGAGACTATAAATAATTTTCCCTGACAGAAACCACTTTACCACATAAGAAAATGACAAAACAACCAAGTGCAAAAGCATGTGGGCCAGGCTCTCGTCATTGCTGTCAGAGGGACACGTGTGTAAGATGAGGTTGTGGTTGGATGGGTCTCAGAAGACAGACTCTGGGGAGAGCCATATTTGTGCCAACAAAGCCAGATTATAAACAAACAAACAAACAAGCATTGTCCCATGAAGCCACAAGTGGAGCAGCCAGAGGGCCTGAAGGCACGTAGGTATACTGTTTGGTTGTGTAATGAATTAACAGACCTTGGTAATTCCGTGTGGCTACATTCCATTCAACATTCTTTGTTAAAGCTTCATAGAAATTTGTCAAGTTTAATACCATTGTCTTTAGTTTTTCCAAGGGAGAATATTTGGGTGGAAAGAAGTCCAGATAGTTAGCTAGTTAAAAGGCAACCAGACTCAAATTGAACCTCTCTCTCTTGGTGCCTCTAACATTTCACTCTGTCTTGAGGCAGTTTCAATGTTAAATGACAGAAACAGAATCAGAGCAGTTTTGGCAATGGGGAAAAAACAAGCCTCCACCCTAAGAATTCTCTGCCCAGGCACCCAGCCTTTATGTGGAACTATCCACCCTCCTGACTTTAACTTCGGAAAGTCACAGTAAAGTCATCAGCAGCACCATTATTAAAGAATCTGTAAAGAAAACACAGTGTCTTCATTCTAAACAGACAAAAGGTGTATATAATTCTAGGATTAGCCACTTGGTATTGGATATCGACACTTGGTACTAGACTCTCTACTGCACAAAACTATTTCTTCAACTCTCAGCCTTCCTTAGTTACCCGTAGTTCCCTGTTTAGGGCTGAGCTCTCATGAGCCTTCACATTAGCATGTCTATGGTGGTGCCTTGCTCAGGCAGCCGTGTCAATGAGACTTTGACATTTCTAGGAGATAAAATCTCATAGCAAAGCTCTGGTTCCTCTGCCTCTTACAGGCTTTCCAGTCCCTCTAGGTATGGTCCTAGGTAAGGCCTTAGGTTCATGAGCTGTGATGTAGACACAGGTGCATGTGCATATATGCATGCACACAAATGTATGTACATATATAACAACAAAGAAATAGTGGCCACAAGTTTTCTAGCAAAGGTGGTATGTGGCAAGGATTAGGGGGGAAGAAAGGGGAAAGGGGAAATGATAAAATTATATTTTAATTTCAAAAAAGTTTAAGGGGGAAAATAGTTGAATAGCCACTTAAAATAACCAAGATGGTTAGTGAAAAGGTGGTCAACATTATTAGATAGTAGAGAAGTACATGATGCACAGGAGATGACTGCTTAGCTCCCGAATGGCTGACGGGAATACCACAGGCTCAAGCATCTGATGGAGATCTGGAGACATGAGCCTCAGTAAGAGCCAGGCACAAACCACTTGCACGCCTGTCCAGTAGGTTTGCTTTAATATAGCTGTATCATATAACATACCATGTGACCCAGCATTTCTACTCCTAACAGTAGGACCAACAAAAGTACATGAATTTGTGCATTAGTAGACTTGGGTAAAATTTTCCTACCAGCACAGTTCCCAAAATCTCCAAAGCAGAATTAACAAAGAGCTCAAGAACTGCAGCAGAAAGCAACAACAACAACAAAGTTAAGCAACCAAGTTGTAGAAAATTGACACTGCAAAGTACTGAAGGGCAATGGGGATGTGCAAACCATCCCAACATGCAACTATCGATGGATCTTCCAAGCACAGTGATGTAGACTCAAAAACCTTGTATGGTGCCATTTGCATTAAGTTTATAACCAGAAAGAAACTACTAGTGTTGTCGACCTATAGTTCCAGCTGTTCACAGGGAAGAAGCCAGAAGATTACAAGTTCAAGACTAGCCTCCAAACCTTAATGAGTTCCTGTCACAAAATTTTAAAGGTAAAGACAGGACTGAGTAAACACCTCAGTGGAAGAACCTTGTCCAGTTGCATGAGAGTCAGTGTCAGGACTGCCCATACAAAATGAAAACAGAACCAAAGTTTGCTATTGTTGTGCCACTGTTTGTTAGAGTGGGAAGAAGAAACTGCAAAGACTACTTCCTGGCACAGCAGTGTTCATTTCTAGAATCAGGTGCTGGCTACAGTTTGCCAAGTTTGAACATTAGTCAAGTTTTTCTTTTATGCATTATACTCTCTGATATTTCTAGTGTGTCTTATGGTGTTTTTAACATCTTAAATACACAGAAGCTAGTTTTTAATATTTTTAAACTTCAGCTGTAGCAATATAAATTTAAATCAACTTAGTGATTTGCATGGGTATAAATTGGAATTTCGTAGCCTATTGTACCCTACTTTGTTGAAGAAATATTCATTTTTTTCTTAATAATGCTCCATTGACTCCAGTTTGTCCACCACAGGTGAGAGATAAGGAAAGAGTGAATTCTTCCCACAACAGCAGTTATTACAGCTCAGCACCCATGCTGCCAAGGCAAGCCTGGCTGGCCAGGGTCTTACCAGATTACACAGCCCTTCCTAGCCTGGGCATTTAATAAAACTTACCTTCTTATGATCTGTATGCCTTCAAGAAGAAGAAGGTATAAAAAAGATGGCTATGGATTTTTAAGACACAGCTAGAGAATTAATCCCAAACCTTCATTTCGTAGGAAATGGGATAGATTTAATGAGAAGCCCCCTTTCCCTAGGTAATCTTCATGTACACTAACCTAAAAGGAAATCATGTGGACTTTTTAGTGGACCTTAGTAATTGTCTAAGAAATATTTTACAAAATGACCAGGGAATTTGTAGATAGAGTTTTCAAAATTGTATCTCCACTGAAAAGTAATAATTGTATGGGCTACTATACAATCTCAGTGCTTAAGTTACATAGCAGAATCATTCCTCAAAATAAAATAAAAAGAAAGAAAGACAGACAGACAGTATGAGGACTCCTGACAATAATCCCATCCCCCACCCCGCAAGGCTGCATTAGAATATCGCTTGAGTTCAAGACCAGCCTGAACTGTATACTTAATTCCAGGCCAGCTTCAGCTTTAGAGTGAAACCCTATTTCAAAGAAGCAAAAGACACAAATCCAATGATGGGCTAGACCTCCCCTGCAGCCCACAGCTACCAGGTCTAGTGTCATCACGGGGCTTGTTTGTTTTATGAAAAATGCTACATGACATGGAATCTGATCTTTTGAATGTGTTGCTCAAAATCAATCTCTCTCTCTCTCTCTCTCTCTCTCTCTCTCTCTCTCTCTCTCTCTCTCTCTCTCTCTCTCATACACACACATGTTTTCTCACTTCACACTGAGGAATCTAATCCAAAATTGCCTAATTTCATCAATGGTGATGGCAACTGGGGACAAGACCTACCACCTTTAAATTTTAAGCTTTTCTCTTCACTCCATAATCAGGACACTAAATAAAAGTCTAATTAAAAATAGACATAAGTCCACCAGTATGACCTTAATATATCTCTTGAAATCTGCATTTCAGCTTGCTGCTCTTGAATTCCCACCAAAGAAGCTGTTTGGAAACAAAGACGAGCGGGTAGTTGCTGAGCGGCGGACACACTTAGAGGTAAGAGATCAAGCTTTGCACCTCCCATGTAGAAAATCCACCATCTGAGTGATTGGCAAGAACAGCTCCTGTTGGACCCTTTGTCTTTATTGGCAACTGTGAAGAACTGGTTCATTAACGAAGGAGAATGACAGTAGGGTGGTGGTATGACTTGATTTCAAATCAAGTCCTTAGCCCCCTCTGGTCTGGCTAGCATTTCTCTGATTTTAAAGAAGAAACACTTGTTCTGAGGCTTAGGAAGCAGTGTGTGAGTGAGCACTACATATTCCTCTCAGACAGATGGCATGTGATGCAGGGTGAGAGCACAGAGCTTGCTGAAGAAAACTTGGAATTAATTAACCGAACTTACAGTATGTCGTCATTGTTGCTTTTTCAAGAGCTTTGGGAGGGAGAAGATTCAGACCTATTTTAGTCCTAGTTCAGTGTCTTTGGATTTATTTTAACTTTATCTGCCAAACTAGCTACATGTAGAACCGAGTTTAACACAGCCTGTTTTTGCAACTGCCTTGCTACCAATACCCATAGCTGACCACTGTCTCCAGTTTGTGGCTTGAGGACTGTACAGTTGACATTCTTTGGTTAAAATCTGACTGCTTTTGCCAGAGCAACTCCAGGATGCCCTCAGAGCTCCCTTTGTTGTGGCTTTGTTGGGAATAATCACATGACTTACTGTAATGAGATTCTATCAGAGCAGACCTTTCTAATGGGTGAAATGCCGTGTAAAGCTTTGGTAATGGGCTTGCTCCTCTGGACTGCCAAGTCGAACATGGATGCCTATGGGCTTCCCTTGTTCTCAGTGAACCAAAACGTAGCGCTTCTATCTAAAATGGTCATGTGAGAACAAAGGGGAGACATGGAGAAAATGAAGCAGTGAACTGTTAATAAGAGAGGGCAAGTTTCACTGAGGACCATGCTTCCAGACTCTATAGCTAAAAATTTGAAGAAGTCCTGAGACTAGAAAGACTGGGCTCTAGAAGGACTGAGATGGACTCCAAAACTTATCCTGTGAATCATGGTCCTAAAATTTAATAGAAGAATCAACCTTCAAGAACAAAGGTATTTTCATAAGTCTGCCTAGTTGAACTCTCAAAGTTTACAGTGCTTATAAGATTAAAAAGACGAACAAATAAACAACACTTACAGTAGCAACAGTTTTCCTTCTTTGAACTTTACCTGCCTTGACTAAGTAGCCTTATCTTTAATGAAAACATGGAGAATCGTGGTCTGCAAACTTGTTTTAAAAGTTGATTGTTGTCTATTATGGCTATTGTTATCCCTATTTTCTTAACAGTGGTCTTAGAGTATTTACATGAGGCCAGCACTGCCACAATGTGGTGGCCTCTGGCTTTCCATTCCAGGGGTACAAAACTCTTTCATGTATGATGTTTTCCACTGTAGTCCACATTTGTTCCTTCATTGTCTCCTATCCAGAGGTATATAATCTTTTGACATTCTGACATGATTAAGCTCAAGAAATACATAACTGAATTTCAAACTAAGAAAAAGAAACCATCAATGATTTGGGGAAGCTTGCAATTTTTTGCATTCTTAGCTATTATTGGCCACTTGAAGCTGCATGCGAGTCATGGATTGCTGGTTGCACAAGCCTACTAGACTGATTTCATCACTTAGCTCCATTAAATTATCTACTGTTGAGTTCTGTTTGCCCCTATCATCCTGTGGCAGCCCAAAAATATTATTTGTTCACAGTTTGGAGGTGTCAGTCTATGGTCATGGTCACTTTTGGGCTGTGGCAAAGTAGAGAGCATCATGACCAGAGCATAAAGCAGAGGAAGCTACCTTACTCACAGCAGCCAGGAAGCAAAGAGAAAGACAGGAAGTGGTCAAGATCCCAACATCCACTTCAAGATTATGTCCGCAGTGACCCAACTTTTGCCTAGTAGGTTCCACTTTTCAGAGACTCTCCACCTACCAGGAACTCCAAAGTAGAAACTAAGTCTTTAATACATATGCCTTTGGGGCCACTTACCCCAACCACAGCACTATATATATCCAAGTATCCCTTTGGTTCTCCATGGCTGATCAGTATTGGCGTTTTTACAGAATGTGCTTCATACCTTGGGGAAATAGGCACTTGTGTTTGAAGATAAATGTGTTTCACCTAAAACTGAGTGGTAAATCTTAGGGTATTATCTTCTAAAGAAGCAAGTATAATTCACCTTCACTTTAATAGAAAATTAATCTGAGATCTTTGCATTAATTTCCTGTTGATATTTAGACTTTTAATTTGATCTTCTAGCATCAGAAGCCACTACTTGAGTTAGTGTATTTTTATATGAAAAATAACAGTTATTTTCCATCAACTGCTTATGATTTAACTGAACAAACATTTGTTTAATTTCTCTCCCATGCTGGATCCAATGCTCAGTGCTATGTAGAACACAAAGATTAATGACATTTCTTTTCCTCAAAGAACATATGTTTAAGTTTCTCTTTTAAAATTTATCTGAAGATGTCATAGATACATGAAGACATAAAGAAAAATGAATTTCAGTTAGACCCATATCTATAATATCTGTAGTATATCTGATATCTGGAATGATTGTGTAAAAGGAGTTAACATTATTAAAATTCAAAAATACAGTTTTATAAATGCAATCACTTTGATACAGCTGTATAAATAGTGATTTTTAGTGAGATTTATTGTTTATAGCAAATTTCCATGTTATAAATATTAAGTCTTTTAAAATAATAATTTCTTAAAATGCTGGGTAAAAATGAAAAGCCGTGATGAGAGGAGACATTTCAGAGGTGAATTCCATACATTGGGAAGAAGATTACTTGTGTCCCTTGTGCTATGTATCGTGTGACACACTGCATAAGAAAACACAGAAGTAGGAAGAGAGGGTGAGTGGTGGGATATCAACTCTGCTTCAGTGCCCTCAGTGAAAAGCTAAATGCCTCCACCCAAACAGCCTTGCCTGGGAACACATCTTCATACGTAGAGCCTGTTTTGCATAATCTCTCCTGTAAATGCTTCACATACACATTCACATGCTTCCTGCAACTTTTGTTCACAAAAAACCATAGAATCTTAAAATATTTCTGACGGGTGAATCTTCCCATTGCTGCCTTCCTGACCAAACTGAAACCAGTTTGGTGAGTATAAAGATAGACCTTGCCTTTGAGCAGTAGTGTTCTGGTCACTCCTTCTCCAGTACTGAAAACAGCAGGGAGCTAAGTTATCAGATAAGGTAATGGAGGGAAAGGGGACAGAGTTCTCTGTTTCCAAGAAGAAAGCAGGGAGAGAGGAAGATAGGGAGGGAGGATGGATGAATGGATTGTGGAAAGCTAGACATTGTAACTACTTAGCTGAAGGGCACCAACTGCCACTGTTGCTACTCAAGAGTGCCTTGTCATTGGCTGCTCTCCCACAAGGCCTGCTTTCTAGCACTTGCTGTCTACTAAGTGCCAGTTATTTCTCATGGGGAACTTGGGAAGGGAGATCCTTTGTCCTTATTCACAGGCGAGGAACCATGTCTCGAGAGGGTAAAGTTTCCACAGCTAGTGAGGAAACGGTAGAGCTTTGGCTCACTCTCAACATGGCTTTCAGAGCAGGCCTCTGTCACTGAGCATCTACTCTTTCCCTATAAGAGTGTTACTTTTAAATTCAGGATTATCACAAGGTTAACTAAGCATTGCCTATTTTTTTTCTCTGAAATGTCATTTCACTCATCTAAGTTAGGATGGCGCTTGTCCTCACCCTGTAGTGTTCTGATGCGGAAGAAGCTCATCATCATTCCTGTCTTGGTGACCGGCGGCTAGTGTTGTCTGCTTGACAAATCTCGGACATCCTGGGAGGCCCTCTAAGCAAGCCTTTAGTTACATTATTTGAGGTAGAAGACCTGCCCACTGTGGGCCATGCCATTCCTGGGCTGGGGTACCGCACACTGTCTAAACAGAGGAAAGCAGCAGCAGGCCTTCGGCCTCCTCGGCTTCCTTGCTGTGCATTCACATGTTCATGGAGATCAACTGCTCCAAGCCCCTGCCATTGTGGTTTCTTTGCCATGGAACTGCGAGCCATAATAAAGCTTTTCTTCCCTGAGTGTCTTTTATCAGAGTATTTGATCAGAGCAATAAGAAAAGAAGCATAGAGGGTTGGGGATTTAGCTCAGTGGTAGAGCGCTGCCTCAGCAAGCACAAGGCCCTGGGTTCCGCCCCTCAGCTCCAGAAAAAAAAAAAAAAAAAAAAAAAAAAAAAAGAAGCATAGACAGTGGCCATGGCAGGGAGGTGGCATTTGGTCGTGGGCTCACATTTCTGTCAGAGGGAAGACTTGTATTGTGAGTGCTGACTTGCTCTGCAACTAAGAAAGTTTCCAAATCTTAATTGCTCACAGTTTTATTTATTTTTTAAAGATGTGGTGTGGCACATTCTTCCCATGTAGACTTATTTTTAGTTGTTTTGTGTTTTCACACACCCTTTGCGTTAGCTGCTCCTTCTGTACCCCTTCCTTATGGTCTCCTCATCCCCATCCCCACATAAACCCTCTTAACCCCACTGTTCTCCCAGTGGACTCCTAAGCTACATACAGACAGTGAAGCCACAGCTGACTCAATTCTTCATCTCCCCTGGTCCTTCACGTGTGCCTCACCTCTGCTGACTTACCAGAAAACCTGCCCAAATTAGCCTCCAAATTAATGAGATTTTGTTGTTTCCTTTTTGTTAATTGATGAGAGGTGCATTTTAGGTTACGAATTTCAGAGAACATTATTTTCTACTTGAAAACATTTCTGCTAATCATTCTAATAGTCTATCAATTCAGGGCATAACTGTGATGAAAGAAATTCTCTAAAACTATAAAGCCTTCAGAAGCAATAGAACAACGTTGGAAGTAAGAACCTGAGAAGTTTCTACAACCTTTTCTTCAATGTACAGGAAGCAGGCATTTTCGTTCCCTTAGTTATCACACTAACAAGGTAGGCCAAAGTAGTTAAGAGCATGGGTCTTACGCGCAGCATCCAGCCCTTGGTCCTGCAGTGGCCCGCCACTGCTTCAGATCCCTCAGATCCCTCATTTGCAAAATACTTCCTTGCAGTTACAGTGAGGGAAACAGTGCATGTGCAGAATACAGAAGCTGGCTCAGAGATAAATAAAACATCCAAACATGGTGGCTAGTGCAATGGTTGTGAAGAGGTGATGATGGTGAAGTGATGAAGAGGAGGAGGAGGAGGAAGAAGAGAATGACTGCAGTGGTGGGTATTGAAGATTTATGTGTGTTCTTGCTTGTGGTGATTTGTTAGAGGCACTAGAAGTATCTTGGTATAATATTGCCCTCTCCTTCATTCTACTAGTTTACAGTCTGCAAAGTAGAAGGGCCCATTTGAAGCTTTGGATCACAGTGGAACTGTTGTCCAATGTTAGAACGACCAGAGATCCAGGATCCGTGGGAAAGCTGCACTGTCACAGTCCCTGTGTTTATGTGTAGCTGGTTAGTTAGTTCCCTCTGCACATCTACCATGCCATTAGCTACAAGCCTGCCACTGCAGTCACCAGCTGACCTGCGTACTGCAACTCATCCAGTGGAACAAATAGCTGAGTCTCAGTGGTTTTCAATCAGATCCCTCGGGAATATATCTTCTTTTAAAACAAGGTTTAAAGATGTATTGACTCAGATCAACAAGGGAATGTATATACCATGGGAACCACTATTGGATTTGTAATATTAGGGAGAGTGTGAAAAAAACAAAACAACACAAAACATTTGCTCTGGGCTAGTTTTAAAGTCTGAATACTACTAATTCTTATCAAAAAAATCCAAAAGAGTATGGATAAAACTTAGACTGAATTTGAAAAGTAATAACCACACTGTATTGGGTAAGAGAATATTTATTTGGTGTTCAGACATGATTATGGAGTTTTTTCTGTGTTCTGTTTTCTGTTTGCCTTGCCTTACCCTTCTCTAGTCACAGGGAAGCCTTATCTGATGTTGGGAATCTATGAAATTGCTTATAGTCCACAGGAGAATAGTGAGGCTTGGCTGTGAACAGCAGGCCAGTTCCAGGGGATCTTTAAACATCCTTCCGCAGTACAGGATGCCCAGAATCTATGGGGAAAGGTCTTTCTAATTGGAGGAGTAAACTAAATGAAGAGCTGTTTTCCAAATGCCCTTTCTGCTGAACACACATCTGAGTGACGGCTGTCAGTATTGATGCGTGCCACTGCCCTAAGTCTCACTCTGAACTATGATCCCTACACCACTCTTCCAGTAATGTCTCATTCAGTTTGTTTTGGTCTTAAACATTGACATTCCACCAAAAAACCTATTACTTGATTTAGATATTATATAGTCTGAGACCTCTCAATTTCATAGTAAATTTTAAGGGAAAAAACCCTCATATTTTCTGTTTTGAGACACTTAGCTATCAGATAGCTCTTTAAAAGTCTATGCTTAATTTAACATTCTTTTCATCTATTTTCTGCTGATTTTACACAATGTCTAATGGAAGAATTATTGTAAAGCATAGCTTAGGATTAAAGAGATATCTCCTAGCAAGGACCATTTCTTCCTGAGCAGAATTTTGTGGTTTTCCTTCTGGTTATCTGCTTACTCATATTAGCAAAGGCTATCATCTGTTATTAGGACATTAGCACCACTCTCCATGGCAAAACATTCTGAAGAGGGTTAAGTGGCTGTTGAAATGTGAGAAGAAACCAAACCAGAGTCTGGAGGCTTTCAAATACCAGTGCCATGGAGATAAAGGGGTGATCCTGGGACTAACCAATGTCAAGCAACCCTTCTTGTAATAAAAACTCCATCAGTTTGAGTCGAGGCTCTTTGACCTTCATTATCACCCAATAGAGGGGAAAATCCCACTTTGGTTTCCACGAGCAGTCATAACAAGCAAAATTAAAACAAACATTTCCACAGTGAGTCCCTCCAAGAGGCCCTCCAGATGAAGGGAGTGTCTCCCACTGTTTTCAGATGGTGGCACTCTGCTCTACTCTCTCTCCTGTGCCAAGTGGCGCTCTGTACTGGGTAAGGGTGGCAAGCAGGGCGCATGGACACCTGGCTCCTGTGTGCAGATTTGTTCTCCACCTTTCACCTCCTGGTGCACACCATCTTCCATTAGATGTTTTTGTTTGTAACATCTGCAAGTATATGTTCTTTTCATGGGCAGATGCAGCCTGGCACCAGCTCTCAGAAGCCCAGCTCTACTCTTTGTTTTCTTGGATTTTGTTTTCTCTTTGCCTGTGGTCTTCACAATTTAAGTTGAAATGGAGATTTTTCACAACTTCTGTTCCTGTGTGAATTCAAAATCAAGTATTAGAGTGGCCCTTGGGCAGTGAGAAACACCACTCGAAACCATCTCCCCTAGCCTCAAGGGGCTCACATTTTAGAAGCTAAGAAACCCTCCCATACCTTGCCCAAATCCAGGCTTGCCAACTGGAGATGCCCCTGTGGACCAGTGATTGGTGAAAAATCCTAACTTTCATCTCTTTAGGGCTGCCATTGGTTGAGGAAAGCATCTCTACCTATCCATGGTCTTGGACAGGTGACTTTCTAGTGACTAGTTGATATGGAGGAAAAAAAATCTGCTGTCCCTTTCTTCTTTGGGACAGTTCTAAAAGGCCATCTTGGTTTGAGAACTTTATTCTAGCTGATTGGTCCTTTATTACAGGCCAGAGTCTATTTTCTTCCGTCCAGCCTGCCTTCTTTCAGTCTTCACAGACATCGATTCATGGCCGCCCTAACACTGTGTGCAATCTCTCGGGCACCCTTGGTATGTCTCAGAAAGCAGTTACTAGAGGATAATGCCAGACTGATTCCTGCAGTGTCAGTGTGCTGCACTGTGATTGAAGTAAGGGGATTAGACAAGAACAAGACTGTCGGCACAGACAGTAAGGGAATGACTACAATTTAGCATGTATCTGACAAATTCCTTTTTCTTATGTTTTTGCTTACTTCTTGAGAATTTTCTATATTTTTATTATATTCTTTCCCCTCCCCTAACTCCTTCCCCACCCAACTTCATGTTCTTTCTCCTATAAGCAAAACAACCCCCACCCCCCAAAAAAACTCATAAATATATCAAAACAAAATATGGAGTCAAATTTTGGCCAACTACTCCAGATCATGGGGATTTTCTTGGTTGTGTGGTTCACATACTTCAGTGTCATCCCATTAAAAACATCGATCTCCCCCCATCCCACCCCGAACTCTTCTAACAGCTATGGTTTGCAAATAGCTGCTTGGCTAGGAGCAGGACTTAGTGCTCTCTTCATCGCTGTCTGGCTTGAGCTTGCACTGGTCTTGGGTGTGCTATGGCAGTCTCTGTGAGTTCATGCGTGCATCTGCCCCATTGAGCCTAGAAAATGCTGATCCCTGGAAGTTGCCCACCACCTCTGGCCTTTAGACTATTTCCACCTCCTTTTCCATATAGATTCTTGATCTTTGAGGGGAGGGATATGGTAGAGAGGTATTATTAGCTGTAAACATCTGAGAATTTGAAGTGCGCCTCAGCTCAGACAAGCCTTTTCTGCCATCACTTCCCGCTTCCCAAATGTTTCTTGGTTACAGCCAGCAGCTATTGGATTTTTGCTTTCAGTGTATTTATTGAGTGGGTATTTTGTTTTCTAGAGTAGCTTGTTTTACTTAGAAAGTTTCTGAGGACAGTAATTAATTCATTTGCTGGACTAACCATTATGCCTCCATTGCCTGGCTCAGTATCTAGCCCTTTATATTCCTCAATAAATGTTTTTTGAATGGCAAGTTTAAAATCTATTTAAAATAGCAAATGGTGCAATTTTGTCCTGATATAGTTTCAGCCTGAGAGTACATACCCAAACTTCCATTTTGAATACACTCGATCTACCATATGATAGTGTACCTTTGGGTAAGGCACTTAACTGCCCTCATCTTCACTACTATCAGTGCAAAGCATGGACTAAAAACAGCCACCTTTCATGGCTGTTGATGGATTAGTATGAGAGCAATGCATTAACATCACCCAATAGTGTCGTTTATAATATATCGGCAACTCATAGAGAATAGAGGTTAAGAATATACTTTAAGAGCTTATCATTCCTGCCTGTATTCTGCTGTGATACTAAGTGATCTTAGACAAATTACTTACCCTTTCTGTGAAGAATTTTAGAGCCATCCACTCAAGCATGGCCAGCCTGACAGGGTCCACACTTTTAAAGAAAACTGACTCTCCCTCCCCAAGATGCCATCAACTAGTCATAACTCCTCGGTTAGGATTCGGAGCTCATGAATCCATTTCCACACCATGCGAGATGCTGACTGTCCTGGTCCTGTGCTGGTGCTGGGAGGCTGCCACTCTGCTGGGAGATTGGGAGTTCAGTACAGTCATGTCCAGAAGATACTGTTTCTTGCTGATCCTCCCAGAGGTCAAAGATGACTGTTTTTAACTATATTGATATAGTACAGTTAACATATAGTGAGCTACAGTTTAATTTTGAAATAAGCATCTAAAACCTTCTAAATGACGCAGTAAGACATAATTGGAAGGAAGCCTTGGAACTATGGTTTTTCACAGGTTATTTCAAATGTAGAAAAAAAATCTTAGATTTGACGATAGATAGATAGATAGATAGATAGATAGATAGATAGATAGATAGATAGATAGATAGAGATAGATAGATAGATAGATAGATAGATAGATAGATAGATAGATAGATGGATGGATGGATGGATGGATGGATGGATATCCCTTTCTGTGGGCCTAAAACTACTAAAAATAGTCTATTGAAAAGATAAATATTTGGAAGTCATATGTTCATTATGTGGTTATGACCTTCCTTCCCTCATGTGATCATCCTGTGTTTATGGTTTTCCTCCTCCTCCTTCCTCTGCCTTTCCTTTCACTCCATCTTTCTTGTTATTTTCCAGTGCTGCCTTACTGAAAAGGCAGAAGGGAGGAATAATGGATGAAATAGTGTCAAGCCTTCAGACTGCTCATGCAGTCAGTCATCAGATAAGCAAGCTATACTAGACATGTATGTAACCCATTGCTAAAAGCCTGAGAATTGCACTTCATTAGGCTTTACTCCACATTATCCTGAAATTAAGGTCACTATTCCACCTCTTTTATCATGCATTGTCTTTATTCACTCATTTTTCCTAATTTAAGTTTAATGTCAATGTTATTTCATGCCTTAAGAGTCTGGAACTTAAGAAGTGCACAGACAGTAGATCCTGTTTCCAAATGAAATACACAGAAGCCAACAGGAACTGCTCTGTGATCATGTGAAACCATATAGGGTGATCAAGGCCAGGTAGAGAGCACTACTGTAACTGGTCAAATGATTGGAAAGATTCTGTCCCCATGTTTCTTTCATGGCTAATAAGACATGAAAACTACTGGGCAGTGGGCCTGCCATGTAGTGTGGTTGATATACCCTGAATCTTAGAGTTTCTATTATTGCTACAAAACACTATGACCAAAGAGGATGTTGGAGAGAAAAGGGTTTATTCAGTTTATATTTCCAGATCATAGACCATCATAGGAGGAAGTCAGGATAGGAATTCAAAGCAGGGCTGGAACCTAGAGGCAGGAGCTGATACAAGAGCCCTTGGAGGGATGCTACTTACTGGCTTACTTCCCATGGCTTGCTCAGCCTGCTTTTACAGAGAATCCATGGCCATCAGCTCCGGATGGCACCACCCACCATGGTAGGCTCTCTCCCACTGATCACTAGCTGACAAAATGCCTTACAGCTGGGTCATGGGGCATTTGCTCAGCTGAGGCTTCTTTCTCTTTGATGATTGTGATTTGCATCAAGTTGACAATGAAAGCAGCCAGTACACACTGTGACACTCCATTGGAGAAAACTGATTTTCCCTTTGCCACTGGGTATCAGTTGCAGATAGCTTCCTAGTTAGGGATGGGACCCTGTCTGACTTGAACTTGTGTAGGTTATATGTGCTGCCACAATCTCTGTAAGTTTGTGTTTATATCAATCCTGTTGTGTTTTGAAAATACTGTTTTCTTGGAGTCATCCTTCCCCTCTGGCTCTTAGAATCTTTCCCCTCCTTTTCTGCATGGGTGCCTGTGCTCTTACACCATTCTGATGAGGGCTTCGCTTAGGCTTGGCGTTTGAGCCACATTTACCCAAGTTCTTATTGTCTGAAATTGCAGTAGAACATAGCATTTTTATTACATTTGGGGTGTGTGTGTGTGTGTGTGTGTGTGTGTGTGTGTGTGTGTGTGTATGCACATGTGATGGCCAGAAGACAACTTTTGGGTCCTAGCAATCAAACTCTGCTTGTCAGACTTGGTGCTGAACACCTGCACCCACTGAGCCAGCCCACAGGCTGGTTGTTACAACAAATCTTCTACCGTGTTCGTTTGTCCTTTGAACATGAGTAAGCTTGATGTGATTCAGAAAGTCTAAGTCACCGGTCCTGTACTGCTCCAGCAAGGTGGCTCAGCTGGTAAAACCACTAGATACAGAAGGAGAGAACTGCAAAGTTGCCCTTTCACATTATATTACACCATATACACACATGCACCTGTAATCATACATGTACACTCACACACACACACACACACACACACACACACACACACACACACACACACACACACACACACACCAACAGAACAAGTTTTTAAAAAATTAAAAAGGAAGTCTTATCCTTAAGACAAAATGGTAGCACTAGAGAAGAACTGGTGAGTGAACTGCTGTGCTCGCAGTCCATTCCCTGCCCAGTTCTCCTGTGTCTCCTGTCAGGACTGCAGGGGACTCTGCTCAGCAGTTTGCTTAGTTATTACTTAGCATTCACCAAACCCACTTCAAGTCTCAGCTGTGTGACTCTCACACCCTTAGGTCCCTATGTATCTTGTGCACATAGCTCCCTGGAAAAGTTCTGTCTGGCGATCAGCCTTGCCGTCTCCTGCTTTTCTTGAGTAGTGTCCTGTACTCCATCTCTTTAATTTCTTGCTTCATTTTGATGAACCACACCCCAGTAGTTTCTTCAAAAAGGACATGCAAAAGATGAATTGCTAGCAACATGTCTGCACGTGTGTCTGAGACACTCTCTGGATTCAGAATGTTCTTTTGGAAATGGTTATTGCACACATTTCCAAAGGATGACTCCATCCAACTTTGTTTGGATGACTCCATCCAACTTTGTTTCTGCTACTAACAAGTTCAGACCATTTGAGTCTTGATTTTTCTGTGTGGCATATTCCTGTCTCTTGGTCTAGAATAGCCTTGTAGGGCTCAATGTACTAATTGGTGAGGATTTTGCTTTGGTCAGCAGCCCCACCCCAGGCCCATTCCACCGGACTCTGAACTCTGTGCATCTCTCTTGTTGCCTTCATTTCTGAGACTTTTTTGGCTGGTCCACCTGTTACAGCTGTCTCTGTGGATCTTTCCCGGAACATTCTGTGTTGTCAGTGCTGAACCTCCTCATCTAGTCTTCACTTCCCGATCCACTCTGTTTACCACCTCTGTCCTTATCAGTCTGACTCTGTTCATTATCTACTCACACCTACACCAAACTAGAATTTCTCAGTGGTTCTCAGCCTGTGAGTCTTGACCCCATTGGGGCTGTATATCACATTAGAGTTCATAACCATTACAAAGTTACAGTTATGAAGTAGCAACAAAAGCAGTTTTGTGGTTGGGGGTCACCACAGCGTGAGGAACTGTGTTAAAGAGCCACAGCATTGGGGGTTAAGAAGCACTGCTGTAGATCTTTGCAGAAGCCATGCTGGTTATACTCTGCATTCATTTATCGCGTGGCATAACATGCCACTTGTTAGCGTGTATCTGCCAGCACGGTTATAAACCCCAAGGCCTAACTTCACGCCTCCTGAAATAGTTGGTCTTGTTTATTTCTACTGATGTCAGCACAGTTCCTCCTCATACATCTCCTTTGTTGTAACAGCTCAAAAGACACATTTGGGATTTTCATGCATTCCTATATTTTAAAAGCTGCAGCCTCTGTGCTGTCGCCATCAAGCCCTCTGTTTACTATTTATATCAACATTTGGGAGTCATCCTTCCTCTTTTATGGAATCCTGTCCAATTTGCATTAGGCTTTCTTGCAGATGCCACCATTCCCTTAACTCCATTTATTTAGATTTGTTTCCCAAATAAACAGTGCTGTCCTTTGAAAATGGGCGTCGCTCATGGCCTCTGCTGCTACACCCCATCCTGCCCTTTGAAGCCTCTCCGTGCTGCCTCTTTATTTTAGAATTCAGTGGCTCATCTCCCCTGACAATCCTTTCTAGCTCTATGTGTGTCACTTATGCTTCATAATGTTAATGAATGAGAGCATATGCCACAGCCTTTGAGATAATACTGAGGGAGAAACAAATTGCTAAAATCGTTGGCTGTTCCAGTTCTATACAACTCTTTACCTTCTCTTGGTCTGTGTAAAGCTCCCATCCACTTTCAAATAGATTTATTTCTGTTCCCAGCAGTTCTCTGTAATGTGTTTATATTTGCATATATAATTTTAATTCTAGGTAACTGAAATTTTTTAAAAGACATTTTACATAATCTCTTTTTAAAATTAAGATCGCCTGTTTCATATTATTTATAAAATTAAGAAACTGATGCTGGAATCAAGAATATACTTGCAAATTCATGTTGAACATGGTAGAAATTGAAAATATCCTCATTTTCTCTATGGGCTTTAAGGCATCTAAAAAGCAACCCCTGTGGACACCAGGGCCTGGGCTGCAGAACTCTGATTAACCACTGTGAGCAGGAAGATGACTGCTTCTTCTGGAACTATCTCCAGAATCTAGGTCTGCGCTTCTCTATATCTCTTCTCTTTCCTTATCCATTGATCATAGCACATGTCTTGGAGGTCCCTATACTGTATTTATGGGCAGCTTCTGAAAGAATCTGGACATTTCAAGGAACAGCTTAATACTGTACACTAACATCTCTTGCCTGAATGGGAGCTTCTTTGCTTAGCCTTCAGTGTTCTTTGTGAATATACTATATGTGTATACTGTGTGTACAGACACACATATGGCAAATATATTCATCTACAAATAACTATAGAAAATGACATTTTATCTGCATTTCCCTGTATAAAACACACACCTAATCCCATTCTTTTCAGTTAGAGCCAGTGTGTTTGAGGAATTTTGGTCTGATAATCTCTCTACCTCTGGCCCCTGACAGTTATGCCTCAATTCATTGTCCCCAGGGAAGAGGATCATTGGTGCAGGTGATCCAAATCTCTGGTTAATCCTCTCTGCTGGGTGGGGTCATAGGCCTACCACTGAGGGCCAGGGTCCTTGCACCTGGAGTTTGACCATAGCTGCCCCCAGGGACAGAGGACCGTGGAGAACACTGAAGTAAGAGCCAAAGCAGAAGGGTAATCTGTAAGGCAAATAGTCCCACAGAGATTGTTGGAAGCCCCTAATCCAGGGAACAAAACAAGGGGCAGCGGGTCGTCCCTCCCAGAGTCTGAGAAGCTTGCCCTGAGTTCAAGAACGTGATGTTGAAATAGCCATAGACATGGAATTTTAGCCAAAGGGAGTCTATCATCCTCATAGAAACTATCGTGAGCTAATATCAGAGGGGAATGGCATGTTCTGTTCAGCCACAACAACAGCTGGAGGAGAGCACTCTTCGGTGATCTTATTCAGGGATGCTTCTATCCCAAATTCCACCACAAGGGTGCTTAGGGCTTCTACTAAATCATGTGCAATGGATTCCTAATCCTTTCGTTGTTATTACCCAATTATTTGAATTTTTGCTTAAGTACATTGTAGGAAAGAAGTACCACACAGCAAGATATTCACTAAAAATTCCAGCAGTCACTGTAGTCATAGCCATTGTGTTGCAGATTGTCAAGAATCTCTGGGTTTCTATAGTGCTAGAAAGAGCCTAAGCTTCGAAACAAAAATAATAAAAATAATTGCCTTTCCCCCAAATGCATTTGTTAGAATGAATATCAGAATCTGAACTGTGACTGAAATAAGCTCTTACCTGGTATGCGTCGGTTTTCAGCTCATGTTTAATCATCATTCTCCATTTTTCAATGTTTCCTCTTTATGGCTTAAGTTTCAGTTTTTGAAATGAAGGTCTGCCAATGCCTGACAAGAGGCAGTGTGGGAAATACATCCCATGCATGCTGTCTGTCTCCTGCTTCTCTCTGCAAGAGAAAGTACTTATTTTTCCCCATGTTTTAAGCTCATGTCTTAAATATCTAAAAAGGGAGAAGATTAGCATCTTTGTCTACTCACTCCCCGAAGTCAGTGTAGTAGAGACAATAATATCGATTCTTTAGTATGGAAATGCTGTGAACTGAATTCTACCCCATGCACTTTACAGACAGCAACTTATAGAGTCTTTTCATACTAGGAAGGTATTATAATCAGATGAGGAAAATGGGGTGCATAGCAGTGAGGTACTTCACTCCAGTCCTACCCCAAGCCCCAGTTCTTGAATATTCCCCTGTTCCCATGTGGCGGTTGTAAAGGCCTGAGTGTCTGAGGACATGCCCACAGGACTGGAGGAGAGTCCTTATATACCAGAGTGTGTCTCCAGGGCTCTCTGCTTTCTCCCTGGGGCTGCAGAAGCTCCCTGGATGTATCTATCCTAAGCCACTGGCCAAATCCTCACCTAGAGGCAATGGCAAAGACCTACAGTGGTTCTGGGAGTCTCTTACAGAAGGTCCCTTCACAAACTCTGCTCCCCATGTTTTTTACCCTTTAGCCACCACATGAGGTAAAGAATGGAGCCATCAGAACTTAATGGCACATCCTATAAGGTGCCAAGCTTCTTTCTACAGTCTGGGAGTTGGGAGATAAGCAACCTCCTCTTCCTTTCCATGAGCAGAAAATACATGATGGTTTTGACTTGTGCTTCAAAAAAAAAAAAAAAAAAAAAAAGACTCCATCAGCTGCTCCATCCAGGCAGGTCCTGACCTCCCTAATGTAGCTTGTCCATTTTGGAGGTTTCACCAAGACCTGCTCCTGTCAGGTGGGGTCATCATGATCACTGGAGCTGTTTATTACCCTGAGCAGGACTGTCAACCTGTAAAAACTCAATATCACATGGACTTTAAACACATATCCCTTATAAAATTTTTAAGGCTTGCTGGATTTTATTAGAATGTGTGAACCCGACTGAGTATATTAAATTTATGAATCCAATTGATGCAGTACCATAATAATTCAATACAATATGCTTATGTCATTAAACTCATAAAGCAGATTCTCTGAATAGCTGTAATGAATAGTTCTGATTCTGTAATCACAGACTAACATTTTCACCCTGATGAATTTTAACTGGGAGCTCTCAGACTTCTGTGTAACTTTAAGAAATAAATGCCATGTTTCAAGTGCTGACTACTTATTTCAAGTATTTACTTTAAAACCTAGGATAGTAAAGGCAGAAGAGAAGGACTTGCAAGGACCAAGTTACTCACTAGGACTGCTAAAAGGATTTGAATTTGTTGGTATGAAGTAGCATAAGACAGTAATTTATATCTAATCATAAATTATAGATTGAAACCAAAGAAACCATCAGTATGCTTGATTAATTTCATTCATCTCCTCATTCCTTACCTTACTCCTAATCCCATGGGTTATTTAGAGCCTGGATGAATTTAGAGCGAGCCTGGGTGTTTTATCTGTCCTAGGACATGAGAGGTCTGGCCACTCATGCATCTGTGTTTGCATCCTGGCTTCTTAGGAACTGAGCTCAGACCAAGCCCCAGAATGTGTGAGCAGCTGCGTGCAAGCATTCCTTTCGGTGTATATCCTGGTTCAAATTACAGGTTTTACCTAAATTCAAAGGGCGGTAAGAAGCTTCAAAAGCATGGCCTGTTGGGATCAATGCTATAGCAAACTATAAGATACTCCATTTCCCAGTCAACTTATTGTCTAGCTAATTTCACCGCTTCTTGAAATGTAGAAGCTTACAGTGAATAAAAATGGATTTTAGTTCATACTTAAGGCTCTTTTTAAATGATTCTTATGATTTTGGATCCTGGGAAAATTCACTTTGACATGATCCTGCTAAGAGAGATGAGTCAGAAAGATGCCTGGTACATGAAGATGTACAGGCTTTCGCCGGGTCACTCTCAGTGCAGTATCTGTCCTTGTTAAGGAATCAAAGGATCTGGCAAAGATTGCTCAGCTGTGATAATAGGGACACAAGAAAGGATTGGCTGAGGGGTTGGGGATTTAGCTCAGTGGTAGAGCGCTTGCCTAGGAAGCGCAAGGCCCTGGGTTCGGTCCCAAGCTCCGAAAAAAAGAACCAAAAAAGAAAAAAAGAAAGAAAGAAAGGATTGGCTGAACCCTCCATAGAATCTTTTAGATCTGAATCCAGCAGAATCCAGTTTTGCTGAAAAGAGTATAAATTAGTGCAATGTCTGTGAAAAATTTGACAATATTTAAAACACCATTCCTTTCTACTAAAAAAAAAGCCCACCTTTGGAATTTCTCCACACTTATCATGGCGCACGTGCGCACGCGCACATACGCGCACACACACACACACACACACACACACACACACACACACACACACACACACGTCTGATTATTTATGGCCCACAGTGTTATTTGTAATGCACATGAAGAATCATCCTCTTCAGGAAGTATTTTCTGTACTTGACACTGAGCATGTTCTATACAGATACCAGACTGAGGGCTTTGAATAAAGTAGTAAACAGTTCTTCTTGTATGGTTTGTATTCATGCAGACTGCAGCAGCAGACTGGGAACATGCATGTCCATTAACATGCTCCACTAGCTCATACCAGAATGAGGACTCATTATGGGCTCTTTTAATAATCTGTTATATGAGCAAAATAAAGTGTTAAATAGCCTGTCTCTTATGTACTTGCTCAGTAAGTAGAAGTGGGGTAGTGATATTTTGGGTACTGCAGAAAGATTTGAAGACAACAGAAGTGAGCTGAAAGGCCACTTAAATGAATTTTTAAAAATCAGAAATACTAAAATGTACTTGGTGCTCAGAACTCTTGCATTAGAAACATGGTACTTCAGACCCAGTGTGGAGCTGTACTCTGATAGGGCAGCCACCAGCCCCAGGTAAGCATTTAATTTTAGATTAAAACGAAGCCTGGTGTGGTAATGTAGGCCTATGACCCAGCACTCAGGAGGTAAAAGAAGGAGGAGCAGAGTTCAAGATCATCCTCATCCTAAAGTGTCTACCGATTTTGAAGCCAGCCTGAGCTACACAGATCATGCCTCAAAATAAGCAACAAAAAAGGTTTAAAAACAGATACCTTAAGGCCTGTTTCTCATTTGTACAGGCCGCACTTTAAGTGCTCTGTAACCATGTAGGTACTGTGCTGGGTGAAACAGTCATCAGTGGGGTTCTGGCCTTGCAAGTCAGTCCACACAGCAAGCCTGTGGGTCAGCCTGTGGGAAGCCCTGGGCCTGGCCGAGGGTTTCCCTCCTATTCAGCATGTGTGAATGGGTTCTCGGTGTGAGCGTGTTCTTTCCCAGATGGTATCTACTCTGCCCTGTGACCTCTCCCTGCCCTGAGCTTTATATCCTGGGTTAAAACTCAGAGCAGAGAGTGGCTGTCTTCTGGGCCTGTGCTAGCTAGAGGTCTGAGCAGGGGCTTCCTTCTTCTATGTCCTTTATAGAGGCCACCACCAGAAGGTGTGGCCCAGACTTAAGGTGAGTCTTCTCAGTCCAAATGATTCAATCCAGAAAAAAACCCTTACAACTGTACCCAGGTCTACCCAGATGTCTATTGCTCTAGAACAAGGATCAACAGAAAACAGTCAATGAAAACCCTGAAAAAGTCAGAAAAAACTGAAAAAGGTAGGTAGGTGGGATTTGGTTGATAGGTCAAAGTCCCCACAGCAGAAGAGGCATGATTCTGAGCACTGAGAGAGAAACTGTCCGTCTCTCCTACTCAGCATGTGGTACCAGCGTCTGGCATCATGCTACATGGAGAGCAGGTGTGTAGAAACTGCTAGATGCATACTTAAGTTACCTGGACCAAACTGTCCTGATTTCATCAGAGTGTGGAGGTCTTGTTTAGGTCAAGTTAGGAGGCAATCCAGCCTATTTAGTGATCCAGTGCAGCT
The DNA here is from genome assembly GCF_011064425.1 of Rattus rattus. Taxonomy (NCBI): domain Eukaryota; kingdom Metazoa; phylum Chordata; class Mammalia; order Rodentia; family Muridae; genus Rattus; species Rattus rattus. Next base: position 122,124,578 of record NC_046158.1, on the reverse strand, counting down.
AAGTTGTAAAATTTCTAAAATGCCAGTGAGAAGTGGTCAGACTAAAAGTTGTGGGGCTTTGAAACAGAGAAGGGTTGGGCAGGTGAATCTCATAGAACCTGCTGGATTGATTTATAGCAGAGTGAGAACCAGACCTTGCGCAGATCTGGAGATATCCCAGGGTATTTCCATCTGGACCTGCAATGTCTTCAGAGCTCATCAGTCAGTGACAAATTCTCTACGTTCCTCTGCCAGGTACATGGATCATGTAGGTCTTATTAGATGGCTGCTTGTCTTATGCTCCTATCTAGTGACTTCTGGGGATGAAGAATGCCCTTGACTCTGTTCCTGCTACATGTCACAGCAGAAAGGCAATAAAGCCATGCTACATTTCTAAAGAACATTCTATTTTAGTTTTAATGATTTCAGTAACTTTAAATTAAATTACAGATTTATGTTAACATTTTATAAAAGGAGGAAAGTTCCACAACAATGAGATAGTTCAGAAAAAATCATTAGAATGACACAGCTCAGTGATGTATTGCACATGAAATAAGGAACAGGCCACAGCTACGGTTGTCTTATTAAAACAGAAACTTCTTAATAGCATAGAATGATCATGACTTCATCCTCTGCTAATTAAAATAGAGGGGAAGGAGCCAATAGATAAGAAGACTGAGCCCTCCAAATACTGCTGACGGCTCTAATTATCCCCACCTGCACACACACACACACACACACACACACACACACACACACACACACACACACACACACATGCACTTTGATTAAAAGCCAAAAGGCATTCCAGGAGCCTACTTTAACATAGTATTGACAGCCCTGAAGAAAGGCCACATTTCATCTGAGGCTTCAGGGCATAGCCCTAGTGGCACCTAAGAGAACATCTGGTTTTCTCCCAGATTGGAAGAACCAGTCATTCTGTCCTACTCTGGATGTTGACCTTGGCTAAGTCAGAGCTTCTTGGTGTCAGTGTCTTCCTCTATAAACGAATGATGTCTTAGGTTCTATTGCTCATAAACCAGGAAATCCTTTTTACAGAGCATCTGTTGACCTGACTCTAGGTTCTCCGCATAGAGAGCTGCTACATGTGTGGCGGAACTTCCTCACTCATGCAGGTTGCTGAATTTAGATTTCGTTCCTCCTTTCCTTTTCCCAAACCTTCTTTTACTTCAAGATCCAGAACTGAAAAAGACAAGCTCTAATATAAGACGGAACTGCACCAGGAAATGCCCTATTGGCCCCAGAAGGGTTTTTTTCAGGTGGGCAACTGAGGCCCTGAGCTACACCTGAAATGACCTTCACATGTCATATAAAGGTCTGGAGTCAGAGAGGAAGACCCAGCAGAGACTGCTGGACGACTAGACTTTACCCAGTTCTTCCAGTAGGTAAAGCCAGGAGTCAGTGGAAAGTACGTATAGGTCAGCGTGGACCATGTCAGTATTCTGACCTTCATCAGGAAGGTCTGTCGTGTAGCTGCACATTATTAGAGACGTGGCTTTGAAGCCATGGTCAGTACACTGCATCCTGAGGAAAAATGAAAAGCTAATAGGTAGCATCCTTGCTTACTGCACTGCATTGCTATAGAATGTGCCTTTCAAAACTATTAACTTAGCCAGCAGACCATACCAGCCCATTTTTGTATAGACTAGTAGTGTTTAGTTATGTTTCAAAGTGGCATAGGCATCTTGAAGATAGGTCTAGATGTAGATCAAGATTAGGGTAGTGCTCGTCCAGACAAATGCTTGGCTAGGGATGTGCACTAGCTGTTTGGCCTGATCTGGACTGTTCTCAAAAGGCCTAGATCCATAGTCATCTTAGGAGGAAATATGGTGGATCAGACATGCCTTGATCAGAAAGACAGAAAACTATGAGGAGCTGAGTCATGATACTCATGGGAAGATGGGAAGTTTTTCCGGATTTCATGGCTATCTACTACCTGCCAGTGTCTTGGGGACTATTTATAGTAAACGTTATGAATCATAGCAGCTGACTATGGCCATTGTGGAAAAATAGACTTGCTGATTCTCAGCCTTGGCAAGGGACAGGGACCAAAGGCTCCAATTCTCAGATTTCACTCACTCTTGAAAACTCCCCATGACAGTAGTTTGCGGTCTGGGGATGCCTTGCTAAATCCCTAAAGAAACTTTGGTTCCAGCACATTCCAAGTGCTGAGCCCAGCAGCTTTTTGACTGTGATGTGTTAATCCCAGAGTATTCATCGGAGAAATCCTCCAGCCTTTTTTCCTTAGTAAGCCAGGTGAGCTATCTCCAGAGAACGGGCATCTCTTCAGAGGGGAGACCTGAATACTCTCTAGGAAGGGAGGGAAAGGTAGAACAGTCAGGAAAATGACCAGGGTCTTTGAAGTCACTGTGTCACCTCTGCAGAAAAACACAAGGACTAAAGAGTCCAGGGTGCAGCAGTCCCCCCTGGAGCAACAGCAAGCCTAGAAAAGGCAGCTTAGGAGGCTCAACCAGCTGACATCCCACACCCTCTGTAGATGACTTCACTCTGTGAGGACAAGAAAGGCTCAGCAGAGGGAGGGAGCTCTGTGCGTGAGCCTAGTAGACTGGAACAGCCTCTCTGCAGAGCCCTGGTTTTGAGTCTTGACTGTCCAGCTTATGTGTGCAGGGGCCTCCAGTGTTCTGTGGGCCTCCCAGATCTGTTCTTCACTGATAATGTAGACACCTGACCCTGTCTCATTAAGTTATATAGGAATTTAATAAGAAACACCTTTTAAATTCTCACAATTGCTTAGAACTTTGTAAGTCTTTGACAAATACAGCTTGGCAGGAAAGTTGGGGGTTTTTTGTTTGTTTGTTTGTTTTGTTTTGTTGTTGTTGTTGTTGGAGAGCAGGGTCGGCTTGAAAAGAAGGCATTCAGAAACCTCATTGCTTCCTGTCTGTGACAGTCATACATATACCACTGTCTTCTGTCATCTGCCCTCTTTAAAGGCTCACAGTCCAAACCAGGCATAGTGATATATGCTTTTATTACCAGCATATAAAGACTGAGGCAGGAGAATTGTTATGAGTTTAAGACTGAATTTGAAGCTAACCTGGGTTACATTGCAAGACCCTGACTTATTGAATTAAAAATAAATAATAGCTCTGAAATTATATAAATTTTACACACACACACACACACACACACACACACACACACACACACACACACACACAGAAGCCATGAATTTGAGAAAAAGCAAAGTGAGAGGTTCATGAGAAAGGTTGGCAGAACGAAACGGAAGGGGGAAATTATATAAAAACATTTTAGATTTATAAATAAATAAATAAATAATAAAAAACAAAAACTCACAGTTCCTTATAAGATACAGCGTCCATTTGTCTGCTGGCCTTTCTTAAACCACATGGCAGTTATACTTCCCTGAATCAGACACGCACCGTTTGTCTCTCCTAGTACCCGGCACCATCTTGCTGTCTCCGAATTGCCAAACAGTAAACTATACTAGAAACCTCTGAAGAAAGTCACTTTATAATATCAAAGCACTATGTGTCAATGCTGAAATACTCCTTGAAGATTAGCCATCTAAATTTGACTTTCTGAAAGCATTGATAAGAACATATTTATGCCTTAGTATTGTTTCAAGTGGCTACAATACATAGTGCAGATAAATATGTCTGCTATATTTGTTATTGTTCTTAAATCCCTTCAGCCAATGTGTAAGCAGGTAAATCATGGATATCTGTCCTCTGTGTTGTCATGCTTCCTTCCTCCACTCTGCCTTTTTTTTACACACCCCCCCTTCACACTGGCCCTTCTTACCCTGTCTCTCCAGACACGCCGCAGCTCCTTCCCTCCCTCCCCCATCCCGCTATGGTCACTCACACAGCCCTCAGCTGCTCCGGCCATCCCTTCTCGTTGACTACATTGCATTCTTGTCTCTTCTCATCTCCATGGCAGGGTTATAAGGTTGCACACCCCACATGTGCTGTTGCTGTTCTAGACACCACTGAGCTAGGACATACAGCAGGCCACTAATGTGACACCACCCCAGGCAGAAGTTGCCAGTTCTCTATGGATCCTACCAGGCCACAAAGATTTAAATATCCCCACTTCTGTTTTATTTTACAGACGGTACAGCGGTTAGATATTGGATTCTGCAGATCCTTTTTCTGCTTTACACTTCTGCCTGTGATAAGTCACTTTAATATCTAATGTCCTTCAAGCTTTCAATTCTCTTGTTATAGAGTATGCCACCCTGGGAATGCAGCCTGGTTCCTGCCCTTGTTTCTCACATGCCAAGGAATGCTAGGCTGTTTCTGGGGCTACAAACAAGGGATACCTTCTGTAGACAGAAGGGCTTTTTCTTCTCCCTTCAGCTGAAGATGTGGTAGAAAACATTTTGAGCCCAAGTAACAAAAATCATTAATATAAATATGTGTTAAGTACTGTATATATAGCCATAATTATATAATCTATAAAGGATATATGAAGGTGGATTTCATTATTGAAGCAGAACTCAGAAAGACCAAAAAGTTACCATTGTCAGTTCCTCCTATGGTCACCCATAAAATACAACAGTGAAGGGTCCTGAACACCTTAGCTATATACTCAGTGCAGATGCACCTCTCACACATTAAACAGTGGAACTCCAACAGAGGGTGCATTAAACAGTGAGAATCAGACACAGAATGTGTGAAGTCTAAAACAGACCACACTATTCTGAACTGGTAGAAATCCAGAGAGTGAATTGTTACCCTCGGGAAGAGGATTGCAGATGGTAGGAGGGACACAAGGAGGGTTGGCTAGATGGAAACTGCTACGTTATTTATAACCAGGTACTGATCACATAGCTATGTTCACTTGGGGGAAATACATTAGGTTATATACTTATGTGCAGTTCTCCAGGCATATATTATAACTTGAATTTAACTCCCGTAAAAACAATTGTCAATGTTATTATATCTCAGCACTTTTCTGAAACATAGACATTGCACCGTGGTTAATTGGGGACTGCTGAGAAGAATGAAAACACACGGCCTTGAGAAACTCTGGAACATTCCAGTCTACTTCTAGCTCCACACATAGCCCTTAGTTTTGCCCTTCACTAGAATTTGGTCATCCTATTTCAAGCCTAATCAGTAAAGGTCACACTTTGCTGTATTGCCCTAGGAGCACCTGGTGGTCACTACAAAGAACACTTCCTAGCCACATGCTGTCTCTTTCACCACAGTAGCTGTCTGGGTAAAAGAAGCCTGCTGCCCCTTACTCCTGTTCTGCAAGGATCTATTTTGCAAGGAGAAAGCTCTACAGTGCGAAGAGGTGGCCAGATTAGACCTTTCTGTCTGGAGTTTGCATGAAGCCATGATATTGAGTTTGAGGGAAAAGTTATTACCTTCAGCAGATTTGTTGTTCTCCTGTAATGTCCATGCTGTGGGGGGAAGGCGTCCCCAGTACATCCTCTTTTTCTTGTATTTATCTTTTTAACTTTGTTTCTCATTGTACATAGTATTATACTTTATTGGCCCTTTCAAAGAACCCTATTTTGTGAACTAATTATGACAAATGTTGATACAACATCTGTTCTTGGATTTCAGTTGCCTTGTAGTCTCTCAGAGTTCATCTGGAAGGCAAGCTTGATGCTAACAGTCTGCTGTTGATGTGGTCTACAGAGCATCTGAAGAGGAAGCTACTCAGGTGCTACTGAGCTGATGTCTCTTCTCAGAAGCCCCCTTCTGTCCCTGCAGGAAACGATAGAAGTCAGGCACAGTTCAGTGCACAACGGGGCAAGCCCCTCATCTTTCCCATTCAAAGTAATTTCCCTGTTTTCCTTCTAGCTTTTTATTAGCACATATTAATTATACATGATAATGGGTTTCTTTATGATCACATGTATCCCCAATAATCCTCTTATTTCCCTTCATTCCATCTGATTCCTTTCTTCTTCCCATCTGCTCTCCCTTTTACATCTATCATCATCTACTTATCTATCCTCTATCCATCCACCTACCTACCTATCTACCTATCTACCTACCTACCTACCTATCTACCTGTGGACCAATTAGTTTAACTGGGATTCCTTACAGGAATGTGGTTGAGAGACTATTTACCAGGGTATGGGTAGCTTACCAGTGACTATGTCACTGTATGAAATGTCTCTTTGTTACCCAGCAACTATCTGTAACTCCTCAGGAAGGGGTGAGGTCTCATGAGGTTCTCTACATTCCATGATGGAATGTGTCTAGGCCCAGTCTTATTGGAGGTCTTAGGTGAGGAATCGCAGCTGCTGAGAGTCTGAGAGTCCAACCATGTCATGCTCAGAGGACAGAGTTCTATACACTCTACTCCTTACTCCAGCTCTTATATTCTTAATGTTGCTAAACACACAAAGTGGTTTCTGCTTCAGCTCCTGCTTAAGTTTCTGCCCTAACTTCCTTCAGTGATGTGACATGGAACTGTAAGCTAAATAAACCCTCTTTCGTCTAAGATGCTTGTGGTCATAGTGTTCATCGCAGCAACACAAGCCAACTCCAACACTGGCCTGAGCTGAGCTGCACTGATCTGTGGGCACAAACATAAATATGTAGAAGGCAATTTCATAGACAAATCATGTCCATTTACCGAAACAACCAAAGCAGTTTCTCGAATAGGGTCTACTTCCTCCCCAGCCATGGCTATTGGTTAGGTTTACAATACCAGACACCAATTTCCTCCCATAGAGCTGGCCTAAAATCACGAAGGTGTCCCCCTCCCCCAACACTCATGGCACTATTGCAACCTTTGGAACATCTTGTCTGGCCGGTCAGTAGTATACTGGCTGCATTGGGTCCACAGCTGAGTATCATTGTTGATGACTTTTCTTCCAGAGCATCCTCAATAGAACCCCCTAGCACTAGGAGAGCTAGCAGCAGGGAAGCAGCTTCCAGCTTCTTGATTTCTCTGTGTTCTGCAGCCTAACCTGTGATGTTTCCAGCAATGAAGTCATATTGTGCACTTCTGGTGGGCAACCTAGAGCAATGGCAGTAACCTGTCTTGTTTGAGGGTCTCCTGCGCACCCTTGACCAGCACCTTGATAGGAGATGTGCCATCAGATGCTGGGACTCTCATTTAATAAACCTATGGCACTGGTAAATAACTTTATCTACCAATTCAGGATACCTCTGCTTGCTACTTTCGGCACTTTGGGCCAAATTATATTATGTAATTTTTAGTATGTTTCCATTACCCTCTCTTTTATCACTCCCTCACATGATCCCCTCTGCCTCTTACACAACAGTATTACTACTTACAAGTCTCTCATACGTACATATGATTTAATATACTATATAAAACCTCAGAACCAGGAATGAGGGAAAACACACACTTACCTTTTTCTGTTTGACGTTTTTAGCTTAACATGATTACCTCCGCTTGCATAATGTTCCCACAGATTTCACTTCAGTCTTCTTTACAACTAAAAGAGCATTCAGCTGTGTGTATTCTTCATTTTCTGTATCTGTCCCTCTGTTGTGAGACACAGAGTTTGGTTCAGTAGTTTAGTTGATGGTGCTGTTGTAAACATTGGTGCACAAATGTCTTATATGTGTAGACTTCGCATCCTATAGGTAAATACCGAAAGGTGAAATGGCTGGGTCACGTAGTTCTACTGTTAGTTTAGAAATCTTCTGATGTCCATGGTAGCTGATTAGGTACATTGCCAACAGCAGCAAGCATATCAGGGTTCCCTTCAGCCCACATCTATGCCAGCGTTTAATACTTGTTTTCTTAAGGGCAAAGATGGAATCTCGGTTTAGTTTTGATTCCGGTTTCTCTGACAGTTAGAAAGTTGAGCGCCTTTTTGGTATTAATTGACTGTTGATATTCCTGTTGATAATTGGATGTTATTTCATTAGCCAATCTATTGATTGAGTCGATTTTGTTTTGTTTTCTTACCTGAGTTCATCTTAGGTTTTAGACATTAAATGTCAGATGTATAACTTCCTAAGACTTTCTCCCATTCTTTAGGCTGCCTTTTCATTCAACTGTTCACACTGCTGTACAAAAACATTTTACTCTTATGGGGTCTCCCTATTGGCCAACTGTTGCCTTTACACAACTGGATTGAGCAACTGGATTCCTCTAGAGAAAAACCCTGCCTGTGCCTGTACCTTGAAGTGTTTTTCCCTACATTTTTCTTTAAGAATGTTAGAGTTTCAGGTCTTTTTTTTTTTTTTTTTTTTTTGGTTCTTTTTTTTTTTTGAGCTGGGGACCCGAACCAGGGCCTTAAGCTTCCTAGGCAAGCGCTCTACCACTGAGCTAAATCCCCAACCCCAGAGTTTCAGGTCTTAAAATAATGTGTTTGATCCATTTGGAGTTGATAAGAATATCAATTTGTTGGATAAACTGGAGGTACTGGTGTCAAAGAATAAGATACAGGGATTGAATTTCATTTTTGTACATGTGGGTTCTCAGCGTTCACAAGATAGTTTGTAAAAGAAGCTATCATTGCTCCATTGTAAATTCATGTCATTTTTGTCAAAAAGAAAAGGAAGGAAGGAAGGAAGGAAGGAAGGAAGGAAGGAAGGAAGGAAGGAAGGAAGGAAAAAGAAAAAGAAAAAGAAAACAGAGCTAGGGAAATGACTCAGTGGATAAAGCACTCTATATATGTTCAAGTGATGAGAACCCACTTGAAGCCAGATGTACCACCACATGGCTGTAGCCTTGTCAGCCCAAGTGTTGTCTTCGACATCAGTACCTCCAGTTTATCCAGAAAATTGATATTCTCGGTCTCTTCAATTAGGAAGATCAAAGTCATTTCCTTTTGACTTCTTATGTGACCTTTTTTGGTTCTTCTCACTTGTTTTAGACAGTGTCTTGCCTTCACCTAACTTTGGATTTAAAATCCTTTTGGGGAATGGGGGTGGGGCTCTCCTGAGACTAGTAAGTTAAGAATACAGAGCCAGGAAACCACGTTTTAGTGAAAACTTGTTATTGAGTCTTTGTGCTTGATGACAGCCTCTTGTCAGCTCACCCCCCCGCCACACACACACACCCAGCAGTTTCCTCAGTGTGTGTTCCAAGGAGAAAGTATTAGTCCAGGGAGAGTGTGAAGACCAAGACCAAATCAGGTGACTCCAGAAACTTCTGTGGTGCTGCAGGTGCTTGTTGTCTTGGGTTGGTGGCAGTGTCACATGTGTAACTGGTCAAATACTGTATTTAGAACACGTATAGTTTAAGGTCTGAGAGTGTACTTCAGTGTGAGAGTGACAGCATTGACAGGGCTGGAAGGTTTGCCCTTGGCATGCGGGAAACAATAGAAAGGAGTGTGCCGTTTCCTCTGCCTAGTCAGCTTGCCTTCTCTAAAGGGTATAAAGTCAGAGGTTAATAGAAATGCTATCTGAAGGTGGCCTTAGCCCTTGCCATTAATCTTAAGCAAAGCTAACAAACTTCTTGGCCTAATTGGCCTTTTTCAAAGGACAACCAAGGATCATCTAGCACAAACTCTACAGGGGCTGAATAACTCATGATCCTAGGGTCCTAGAGCTTGCCTGCCTTCCACTACTTTACCATTTCTCGACTCACACAGGATATTTACAGGGCTCCACACATGACCTGATGGCCGTGAAGCTGCATCCCCTTGGTGGGAGCCACTGCTCTAGGACTAGGCTTCTGTTTCTGTATGTGATAGTCAGGAATAATAATGCTTAATTCCTGGATTTGTGCCAGGATTCTGTATATTTTTAAATGAAAGGAGACAGTTCATGTGCTGTTGTCAACAAGACTTGTCTGACTGAAATGCAGAGCTATTCTTATATATCCTCTTCTTCCCTAATACATGCTTCAGGCACCAATGTCTGAGCTCACTCCCTACGTCTTAGAGCCTTGTTGCAGGCATCCTTCTCTTGGTACCATAAAAAGAAGTGATGAGCACCTGCCATGGAGGAGAGAAAAATAAAAAGCCCAGTCAGAGCAGTTGACCGTTCACCTTAGGAAGAATACTTCTGTTGTTGATGATGATTATAGAAGTTTTAAATGGGGGTTGGGGATTTAGCTCAGCGGTAGAGCGCTTGCCTAGGAAGCGCAAGGCCCTGGGTTCGGTCCCCAGCTCCGAAAAAAAGAACCAAAAAAAAAAAAAAAAAGGTTTAAATGTTCTGTAAATATTAGTGCTTGGAGCTGATCCTCTTTTATACATAGGATTCAAAGAAGATACAAATGCTAACATTGCTCAGATGGTTACACCCCCCAAAGTGTGAAACTTGAGAGGACAATGACATTTTATGTAGGGTAAAGTTTCCATAGGGAAAATGCTCTGTGTTAGCACCTCTGGTATTCCTCACGGCACTGTCTACAGATGGACATCAGGTGACATTTCTGTGGATTGGAGATCTGAGCCAAAGAAATTTCTACTGTGGGCCTGGATGTCACAGCCCTGTTTACTCTGCACAGGCTGACAGTGTCCAGGGTAGTCAAGGACCTCTGGAGCATTCTGTCCTTGGTGTTGTTTATGAAATAAGTGTTTGTGCAGGTCAGTGGTACACTGGACAGTTTCTCTCCCCTCCTTGACTATAGCACTGTCTTGACCATATTCTTCATTCTTATCTCTTCTCAGAAATACCTCAGGGAGTTTTTCAGTGTGATGCTCCAGTCCGAGACATCTCCCCTTCACATCAACAAAGTGGGGCTGACCCTGTCCAAGCACACCATTTGTGAATTCTCACCATTCTTCAAGAAAGGAGTCTTTGACTACAGCAGCCATGGGACAGGGTAGAACTGTGGTGACCAAGGAACCACCAACACAGTGCCTTCTCATCAAATTCTCTCTGATGCAGAGTGGACTCCTGCACCAGGATCCCAGCCTGCCTCCTCCTGTTGTGGCAACATGCAGCAGCCAGCCCAGACCACCTCACACACCATATCTAGTGCCTGAGTTTGGGAGTGGGATGCTTGCCTGCCAAGGGCAACCCTGATTGACAGTTGTTACTGTACCTCTGCACTTGAATGTGGCCTTTCCCATAGTACTTTCTTCTCATTGTGCAGCGAGTCAGTCCCCCGTGGCAGGATGGATGTGTGGCTTGCTTATCTGGGGGCTCCTAGAGCCAAGCCAACTTGGGACTTGTGGGTGGCTTACCAGACCACCCGTCAGTGACTTTCATCTGGTTTCCTTTTTCACCAAAATACGCTTGATTTTTATACCCCTTCCATGTGGTTGGATAGATTTCAAAGATGTTTTAAGTTATGTCATATTGTTTTGTTCATTTGGATTTGGACTTAATAATATCTAAATACTGACGTTTACATAGAAGGTCCTGTTCAGGAAAAAGGATGTGTAGGCCAATCATGAGAAGAGTCTTCCATGCCTGACAGATTGGATGTAGGCAACATTACTTAAAACTTGCAGAAACCCCTACAAGTAAGACATTGTTTAACCTCCAACAGTTGAGGGCATTTCCCCCAACCTCAATGGCTGGTGTTCATGTTTTAGCTTTTTCTGCATAAAACAAATGCAAAGCCGGATGCAATCTTTTAAATATCCTCTTGTTCATGTTTTAGTACAGAATCTTCAGGATCATTAACTAAAAAGAGAGAGAGAATTTTCAGTAGTTTATTAACAATCCCTCAATTACTCAGGACATATGTAGCATTTCACATGTATACAGTGAAACTGCTCCCTTCATCAAAAGAAAATTGTGAGTAGGAAAAATATGTGATATATATTGAAATGTACATAATTCTACATATAGATTTATATGTATACACTCCTGTATGATAGTATATCAGGCTATATGATCATTCACACCAAATTTATTAAAGGTGTTTGCTTTTTGAACTGTTAAATTGAGCTGCTATCAATATTAAATGAAGTCATGTGTTCTACCCTGTAGCTCAGTTTAAGTTTATAATATGATTATTCCTACTGTTCTGTTTAACAATTGATCTGGTGTGCTTAAAAAGATGCATATTGTATAATTTAGCATTTATGTTGCAGAAAATGCAACTATGATTGAAGTCACAAATGAATGGATAACAAAACATACTTGCATTCAGTCTTCTGGAACACGTCGGCACAGCAGATCTCTCCAACCTCACAAGAATGTTGAAAGATGCAGCTATCCCCTGTAAGGAGGGGACTAATATTCCATTAATTAAATATCATAGCTTAGCATGAAAAAATAAAATGGACTCTTTATTTAATTGCTGCAGAAGGATGTGCTTCTCTCTCCAGTCTTGATTACAGGCCTAGGTTTCATAGCAATTGCTATCAAGAATTTAAAACTAAAGATTAAAGGATAAAAACTGGGATAAATTAACCACAGGTCATTAATTTAAAAGAAGTCCAAGTGCTGAAAACTATCCCTCATTTGCTTGAGTAAATTTTTTTTCAACTAACCAGATAATCTGTGTCTCACCTTCTGGGACCTATATTAAAAGGTAGGCTCTTGACGAGCATTTTGTTAAAATTACACATGCTGTTTGGCAAGAGTAAAGAGTGTATTTGTGAAGGGCAGTCATGGAGGATCTTCTTATCAAATGCATGATAGCGCTCAGAGCCCTAGTACTGACTAGCTCTGTCTAAAGCCACCAAGGCATGGAGAAGTCACTCCATCTACCCAGACCTTGGCCCCATCTGAAAACAAAGCTATTCTCTGAGATTCTGGCTTCCACTTAGACCTTGTGTGTGAGTGTATGACCTGCATGTTTCCCATCTGACATAGAGGCTACTGAATATGAATAAACCCGGAGGGGAAGTTGGAAAGCAAGTGAAGAATCCATCCACAAGAGTTCCTCTTGGAATACCAGTAGGAGAGATAATAGGTCTGAGCTGACAAAACGGAAGCCTCGACAGTTTGAAGTAAGAGAATGTAATTAACAGTTATGTATGCATCATTGTGCTTTCAGGCATCCAGGACACCAAGTGCTCAGTCACAATTCAGACCGACAGATCATTCTCTTACACTTTGTTGTCACTTGGACAAATCTGGGCAACTTCTTTTTTAAAGTAGGTGGCACACATTCCTAGATATTGTTTACAAAATAAAGACTCCTCATCTTGTTTAAAATCCTGGATAGTGACCTTCAGTCTGGCTCCCACACAGACTTTGCTATCTCAATGGGGATCAAATTCTAACGTAGGGAGGTGATGAGCAGAATCTGAGTCATGCTGACTCACCAGTGACTGACAGCCTACAAGAGTCTCTGGTCATGATGTAGAGATGCTTGAGCAGGATTCCTGGATCTGAGGTCATTTTAGATCTAAATATTTGTGTAGAAATTTAACATTTTTATGTAAATAAGAGCTAGTTGTGTCCACCTGACTTCTGATCAGCCCACACAGATCGTTCATGATCTGAGCAGAGGTTAGCACATGGATGAACCCATAGGATATCTACTACTCCAAGGAGCTGCTTTGAAGCTGCAGCCCCCAACCTCAGATCAGGGCATGCTAGTTGCTCTTCTGGGTTTAACTGTGTGGGAAGTCAGTATGAGGTTTGCATTTTGTGAGCATGGTGTGCCAGTAACAGACAGACTTATGTCCTCCTATAATGTCAGAATTTATTGACTAACAGTAACTTCACAAGGCTAGTAGTTTCAAAGACAGCAATTTGTCATATAATCCTGCCTGCCCATGGTTCCCTGGCTTGACAAATACAGGTTCTTTTATTTCTATCTTAATTACTAATGTTAATTCCTGAGCTCACAGTAAATGTATCCAGACGTCTTTGTGCATGTATATGGCTTACAGAATGAATTCAAGTTAAAGGAACTGTAGCAGAGTTCAAGAGGCTTCAGAAGCTGGCTGCGTCTGTATTGATAAAGAACCAGACGTTACCTGAGGAAGCTGCTGCTGCAGTTAGAGTTTGGCAACGAGTCTGCAGATTTCAGCTTTAACACTGAAGGCCAGACTAGGTCTGCAGCCAGGAATGGGTCAGAAGCAGGTCTAGGTGGAGGACGGAGGAATGGGCAGGTTGTCAAATGGGCCACATCAACAGCAGGAAACAAAGCTCCAAGAATGTGTGGGGAAGCCCTCTGCTCAGCAGTCTTTGAGGTATACACCAAGTATCATTGTCATACCACGACAATGTTAGCTGTCCATCATTTTATATGGGGGTCACCATTTCTTGTGTGCCTAATAAGCTGCTGAACCTGGTTTCTGTCATCCACCCATGTGGCCCTGCAGTCTCCGTTATCCCAATAAACTAAGAGGACAGTTACTTCTCTACTTCCATTCATCAGTTAGATGGGTGTTACCTAATGAATGATGCAGCTGCTGGGTCTACCCAGGGCTTGCTGTCGTCCTTCTTACTCCAAATGAAGTCTCCTAGCTCTCAAAGTAATCCCAGTACTCAGGAGGTAGAGGCAAGTGGATGTCTATGAATACAAAGCCATTTTTCTACTTAGCAACTTTCAAGCCAGCCAGGTCCACATAGGGAGAACTTAGAAGAGAAGAGAAGAAAAGACAAGAGAAGACAAGAGAAGAGAAGAGTTAAGTTCAGTTTTCTGGAGCAAGGCACTGCCTGGAACTCCATGGGTTTGTCCAGTATGGAGTAACATGGGATAAAACATAGCCTGAGCACAAGACGTACTTTCCCCACTGCTAGACAGTTTACTCCTTTTCTATTCATATGGGAGGATGTGTGTGCCAAGAGATGGGCCAGCCGTCTCTCCAGCAGCATCAAAGCAGGATAGTGCACTAGCTACACAATGGAAAAGGAGAAGGAAAAGAAATTCTGAGTGATGCTGTGTGCTTACATGGAGGCCGGACACCAGGAAGAAAGAAGCCAGCCTCCGGAAGGGAAACCCAGAAGAACAGCACATACAGGAAGCCGCCCTTAAAGCTCCCCAATGCTTGAGAGCTGTAACTTCGCTGAAAGTGTCACACATTCCTAGCTGATGATTGCAGACATGTGTGTCTTGCTCACAGTTGTGCCTGGGAACAGCTCAGGAAAGAACTGCCTGAGGCTTTGCTATTCCTGAGAGTCCTGCCTTCCTTCCCAGTCTCGTAGGAAGGGAAGAAGGAAGGAAACGAAGGAAGGAGGGAGGGAGGGAAGTGAGGAGGGAAGACTACAGCTGTTCCTCCAAAGCTGCCAGAACTATCTTAAGAGGCAATAATCACAGTGAATATTAACAGTTTGTGAAATTAAGTTTGTTGTTGGTTAATTTGCACTTGGGTTGATGTCTAAACTCTTACCAGTTCTTCTCCTAAAAACATAAGCTAGAAGCCGTGGAAGAGGAGAGGGAGGGTGTGCTGTCTTACAGACTTCTTCAGTATGTGTTTTAAGCTTGCTTTCAATGAATATAAAGATGGATGCAAGCCCCCAGGTGCAGAGTAACTCACAGCCTGGACAACTGTCCTTTTCAGGAGGAGAAAGGTCATATTTAGATTTAGACTGTTTCCCTTACCTCCCAATGCTAGTCTGGGGTGAGCTTATGTATAGAGATCTGTTTTATGGAAGAACTTTGGGCCAAAGAGCACAGTCCTCCTTCAAGAGTCGGGGCCTGGAGTGTACCTGAGGGACACCTTGTCTAAAGAGCTTGCTATTACAAATGTTGCTCACATGCACGTATCTTAGGAGAAACACCGATGCCGCTGAGACAGTTCCCTACCGAATACTTCAAGCCAGTTCCTCAGTGTGACATCCTTCTCCTTTGTCTTCCATGCCCCACGGCCCCTCTTATTAGCCCTTACCCATTCAGAGTGGGAGAGAGTCTTCCCCAGGGAAGAAACGTAATGAGCAACTATGCTGGATTGTGGTTCTTTAGGGGACTTATTTCTGGTTGTTTACAATGCAAGTTGGTTGATAGTTTTTAAGGTGTTGCCTATTTGAAGTCTCCTATGTAATAACATGTACTGTCCTCCTTAATTTTCTCCTGCAGTGTGTGTGTGTGTGTGTGTGTGTGTGTGTGTGTGTGTGTGTGTGTGTGTGTGTGTGTGTAGGGGAAGGTGATGATGAGGCAGAACAAACTTGAGCACTAATGTGGTTTCACTGGCCACATGCTTAGTGACAACGCCCACTCTGAACTGGGACACGAGAATGAGACAGAGTCAACTGTCCTTTTCCGTCATGGTTCTAGAGCCAAATTCTGGTCACTAGGAGTTGGTTCTCCTGTTCTCTGGCAGATTCCATCAGGTTTGTCTGTCAAAAGCTTTTGCCAGCTGAGCTACCTCATTGCCCTTAAGCCTGTGGTTCTCACCCTGTGGGGTGCGATCCCCTTGGTGTTGAAGGACCCTTACACAGGATATATATCAGATATCCTGCATGTCAGATGTTTACATTACAATGCATAACAGTAGCAAAATTAGTTATAAAATAGCAACGAAAATAATCTTATGGCTGGGGGTCACCACAACACAAGGAACTGTATTTATGAAATGTGCTACAACATTAGGAAGGTTGAGAATCACCAGATATCACTGACTATGGCTGCACTAGTAATATAGATTCTATCACATGGGTATGTGGTGGGACATTGTCTTAGCGTTTTCATTGCTGTGAACAGACACCATGACTAAGGCAACTCTTATAAAGGAGTACATTTAATTGGGGCTGGCTTATACTTTCAGAGTTCATGGGAAACAAGGCAATGTGCAGGTAGACATGGTGCTGGAGGAGCTGAGAGTTTTCCATCTTGATCCACAGGCATCCAGAGGAAACTGTCTTCTGCAGGCAGCGGGGAGAAGGGGCCTCTCTTCCACACTAGATGGAGCTTGAGCATAAGAAGAGACCTCAAAACCCACCCCTACAGTGACTCCCTTCCTGTATCAAGGCTGTACCTCTTCCAATACAGTCACACCTCCTAATAGTGCCACTTCCCACCGGCCAGACACATTCAAACCGCCACAGACATTCTTCAAAGTCTAGTGACAACCACAGGTCATGAGCAATGCAGCTGTGTACCTGGCTGGTAATGAGAGGGTGACAAAGAGCCTTAGATATGCTCTAGCTCCAGGCTCCAGTCCTGGCCTTAATAGAGTTCAGATGGGACTGAGAAACAGGCTCCAGCAGCGGACACTCAGATAGTATTGTAAGAACTCATATGGAGGACAGGCTGCATCCACCACTTCGTTAGGCTGTACTCTGCCTGCAGTCACCAGCCACCATCGCTGAAGTAAAGTGCTCTGCTGTTTTACTAAAGGTTAAGCAGCTTGAAGGGGGTTGTGACTCACTCAAGTGAAAGAGCTAATTGGGACCTGAGTATTGTGTTAACTCCAGGCACCCTGCTGCTTTCTAGATTAGAGGAGAATCCTGAGTATGTCAGTCCAGGGAAGTCAGGATATAGAACTCACACCAGTTGTTTTCATAAAAAGGAATTTTGAATGATTTATAGCTAGCTGAAAAGAAAGGAGGTAGAGACCTCAACTGTGTCACAGAGTGGAAACTGCCATTAGCAGCTGCCTTCCCAAGAGTCAGGGAAATATACGGGGAAAGACTAGAACATTAAGACTTAGAATCATGGAGGGAAAGCCCCACGGTGCTGAATGCAAACACCACAGAGGAGAGGCGTGTGAACGACAGTCCTCCATACCACCCAGCTGCCTTCCTGGGGCATTCAGCTTTGCCTACCTTACAAGAGATCATCCCAGATAGGCTCGCTGACAATTTCCGGCTCTCCTTCCCTTCCCACTCCCAGAATATCCAACTGCTTATTACCTTAATTACCCTGAATGGCCTGGGGGAGGGTGTGTGTGTGTTTGTGTGTCCATCTATGCAGTCATTGGGGAAGTCCTCCTCGCTGTTTCTGCTGGGTAAGGCTTTCCAGATTGGGGAAGGAATGGCCACACGCCTGTAAGAAACACCGTACCTATCTGTAGGGAAAGCCAATAAACTCATTCATTCCCTTGAATAAATTTGGTTGTATCATGCTTCGGTTTGTCACTGGGTCCTTAGGAAAAGGGTTACATGTTGTTGCTTACATCTCTCTCTGGGAAGGAATTTTAGCAGCAAGGGAACAAGTAAGGATGTAGCACTGGTACTGCCTTCTAATTTGGAAGAAGGTATTTACTGTACAGATGCCTTCTGGCCCCCTGAGGAACTGCTGCATCTCCAATAGTGAAGACAAAATGTAGTTTGCTGATAAATGCAAACCAGCACGCTGGGTCCAGAAGCTGTCCCTTACATGTTCTGCTGTCGCCACAGGAGGAAGAAGTGGGGCAGAGGTGATGCTGACAGGAACAGGAAGTCCCTGGGAAAAGGAAGTAGTGTTGCTGGTATGCTGGGAGTAGACAAGGGGAGCAGTTTCTCTGCTCTGTACTCTGTAGGTCTCCCTCTAGTACCCTGACTTGGCAAAGCTTCACAGGGAGCAGCTGGCAGAGCAGAATTAAGGTTTGCGTGTGCCAGCCCCACAGGCCCCACAGGCCCAGAGCAGAACAGAAGAGGGTAGATTTAAAATCTGGAAGGAAGTTTTTCTAATGGACACGCTGAGTTTCCACTTCACCTGAAGCAAGGACCTCTCACCAGTTGTCAGTCAACTGTCCAGACGTCAGACACTGTGAACCAGCACTGTGTGTTCTGTAGTTACTGTCTAACTGCTGGGTCACTATACTATGGCCTGGGGAACTTAATCTATACGACTTTTGGCCCCCAGGCATATAGCTTTGTGAGCGCGTGCACGCACGCACGCACGCGCACACACACACACACACACACACACACACACACACTTTTTTTTTAAAGGAGAAAGGAAAAGAAAGGGAATCAAAAAAAGAAAAAAAAAAGGACACCCATTCCTGAAGCAAAATGATAGTTGGATTTTTTTCTATTCTTCCTTCAAGAAAGTTGTTTGATGACTCAGAAAATGGATCAGGAAGGATGCGCTCCAATTCCTCAGCCATGCGGGGCAATCAAGCAGTTTAGATATGCCCCAGGGGCATGAGATGAGGATATTTCTAGAACATCTGTCAGGGGAGTAAGCTTTATAGGCTGGTTTGGAGGCCAGTGTTTGCTATGCTATTGAAGAATTCAGTCATTTTTGTGTTCTTTTTGAGGCTGTGGAGTACCCCTAATACTCCGTACTGAATCACTGCTAATTCCCATAGACTATCCATTTAAGGTGGGCAGCTTCCTCTCTTCTGCTCAAGTGACTTGAAGTGCCATTCACTTGAGAAATTACTTTTCTGCTTATCTTCATGAGAGGCGTGCTCAGCCATGACATCCCTGGCACTGACCTTAAGAGTCCTAGAATGACTGTTTTGAGCCTCAGAACCCAAAAAGAGCTATTTCTCAAAAACCATTAAGGGCTCAGGAGCATGCATGAGAGGACGGGAGGTGCTGCCTTTTTGCTGTGGTAGTTTGTTGACCTTTTTGAGACAGGGTTTCTCTTCACCGTGTAGCTCTTGATGGCCTGGAATTCTTTCTGTAGATCAGGCTGATACCACACTTGCAGTGATCTTCTTGCCCTTGCCTTCCATGTGAATGGATTATAGGGGTTCGCGTCCATGCACTCCCTTCCTACTCTCTCCCGTCTTATTCCTGTACCTGAAGTGTTTTCATCTCATGACTTTCAGAGACATAGAGGATGCACAAGGGTTTCTTTTAGACTTGCAAGTAAGTACAAAAGAGGTGAGATATTGCAATTCACCTGGAGCCACAGGGATAAACTCAATGGAAAGTGACAGGGATGGAAGGGGGCCCACTGTGTTGTTCTAAGCACCAGGAAAGAGAACCAGAAAGATGACCCAGGTCTGCTGGGGTTGGCAAGGGCCAATGTGCAGGGGCTGCATGGGAGGGAAAAACAGAATCTGCAAGAGCCAAGTTAAGAAAGCCTGGGGTTAAAGGTTAGACCTGACCCTGAACTTGGGGAAATAATCTTGACATGGAACAACTGTCTGGTCATTTTCATTCCCTTGGCTGACTCCATGCCAGTTGTGAGTTCTTGGGTGACGAGGCTCCATGTTTCTAGGCTCTTGTGGGAAGTGAGAGTAGGGCCACTGGTTATCTAGTGGAATCGCTGGGTGTGTTTTAGGGTGGCAGGCGATAGAGATGCTTGATTTATTATTCTAGGATGAATATTAAGTCTTCAAGCTGGTTCTTAGCAACAGACTGGAGGAGGCAGAAAGGACGACGTGAGGATAGCTAGACAGGGTCCTCAGGTATGCAGGTCAGTGGAAGGAAACAAGAATTGGCATCCACAGCGGGGACATCAGCAAGGTTTTATGGTGTGAGCTTCTAATGTGACTCCAATGGGAAGAGGGAAAAAAGTATGCTGCCCTCTAACAGTGTCTGGCCAAAAGCAGAGGCTGAGGATGCTGAGGAAGAATGAGGAAGTCAGAATCCGTGGGCCTACCTTCCCAGCTGCAGCCTGAGCACTCAAGTCCCCAAGAAGGGAGCTGCTTACAGGCTCCTAAATGCAGCAAAAAATCAGGCCTGAGGCTCCCAGACATTCCAGGTGTGTGTGTGTGTGTGTGTGTGTGTGTGTGCGTGTGTGCGTGTGTGTGTGTGTGTGTGTGTATGTGTGTGCTCGCGCGCGCGTGTGTGTGCGTGTGTGCGTGCGTGTGTGCGTGTGTGCGTGTGTGTGCGTGTGTGCGTGTGCATGCGTGTGTGTGCGTGTGTGTGTGAGTGTGTGGGAGGGAGACTGAGCGTGCGTGCGCGTGTGTGTGTGTGCGCCAGGCGTGCACGCGTTGCAAGTTGTGCACACGCAGGACATGGAAGAAGAGAGCCAGTTCTGTTTCCAGGAAGCCTGGAAACCAGAAACCACAGCCATATGGGCCCAGCCTGGGGGATGGTCATGGCACATTGGAGTGTGAAATCAGACTTTGGAGGGAGATGAGGGTATGGTTTGGCGGAGGATCAGGCGGGGATTCTCAGCCAGACATTTATGTGTGAGGGGATGGTCTAGGTTTACTAACAATGAAACAGTTGCAGAAGGAAAGCACAAGGTGCTTCAGTACAGTTTCTCCACTGGATGAGTCCAACTCCTGACTCTCAGCAGCCTTGGCCGGTAACTTACATGGTTAATTATCAAATGGAGGCCTATCAGGCCTTCCTCCCACCATTTCTTTGACCCCCAGGCTTGCAGTTAGTTTCCGGTTCACCCCAACAATCCTCTCTCCTCCCACCCTTTCTTTGACTCCCAGGCTTGCAGTTAGTTTCCTGTTCACCCCATCAATCCTTGCTGTTCTTTCTCTCTGCTATTCCACCCTGAACCAGAATCAAAACCCAGACTATGGAGTCTTTTGAGTAAAGAATTCACTAAGGCATCCTAGCCACAAGAGAGATTTCAGAGGGGTCAGAGTTGAAAGCTGAATCCTAAAGCTTAATTATGTTATCAGCGTGTGTATTCTTGCATTAAAGAAGCTCTTGACATATGCTTTCGAAGAAATCGACTTAGGTACTGTGGCTAAGAAAACCTGAACTCCATCAGATAGCATTCAAGAGGGGTTTGAGTTTGGTAGACCAAAGCTGTCACCCAGTCAGTCTCTCTCTCTCTCTCTCTCTCTCTCTCTCTCTCTCTCTCTCTCTCTCTCTCCTCTCCCCCTTTCTCCCAACCCTCCCTCTTATCACTAACTTTAACTTTATACCTCCTAATTAAAGTCTAAAGTCTTCCAATAGCTTCAGTTAAATCTGTTCAGATTCTCCAAGACAATGTCCTTCACTTAGAACCATTCGAAATGTTTTCAGAGCACCAAGCTATGGGCAGGTTAATATTTGGATTCCTGAGGCGTGGCCTGTAACATCCAAAGCACCATCACATCACTGAAACCTACCCATGCTGGGCTTTTAGGCCTCTTGGGCCAGTAAACCTGCTGAAGGGTCTGCTTCTGTAAAGGCCAGGGAACTGTATCTTGAGTTGCTAGGCTAGGCTTGGACTCTGCAGTGGAAAGATGGAGGCCTCCAAGTTCATCTCTGTGAAGGTGGGCAGAAGTGTCATCTGGTAATTCTAGAGACTAGAACATAGACTGACTCTTGATCTCTACCAGATAAAATCTCTGAAGATGCTAACTCTAAAAGATATCCAAAGCCTGCTTCTTCCCTGAGCATCCGGTCTGAACCATAAGAATAGCTAATGTGATTGGAAGGATGTTTAACCCCAGAAACTGAGTCACCCAGCATGCTCTCTGGAACAAACAAACCTTCTCAACTGCAGCTTTAGATCCCCACAGCAGAGGTGAAGAGTGTACTGTGTGAGTACAGCCTTAGCATGACTGATGGCTCCCATTTGGCTCTCTTAGAGCCCTGTGCCACAGTTTTGGCCATGGCAAAAATGCTATTCCCAGAATTATCATGATGAATTAATTACATCATTTTTACTAGCCATTCCTATATACAAGAACAAACTAGGCCTGTTTTCTCTATAGGCCATGGAACTGCATTCTGAGGTGCTGATCTGAGGGGAACTGTGACCTGAGGTGCTGATCTGAGGGGAACTGTGACCTGAGGTGCTGATCTGAGGGGAACTGTGACATGAGGTGCTGATCTGAGGGGAACTGTGACCTGAGGTGCTGATCTCAGGGGAACTGTGACCTGAGGTGCTGATCTGAGGGGAACTGTGACCTGAGGTGCTGATCTGAGGGGAACTGTGTCCTGAGGTGCTGATCTGAGGGGAACTGTGACCTGAGGTGCTGATCTGAGGGGAACTGTGTCCTGAGGTGCTGATCTGAGGGGAACTGTGTCCTGAGGTGCTGATCTGAGGGGAACTGTGTCCTGAGGTGCTGATCTGAGGGGAACTGTGTCCTGAGGTGCTGATCTGAGGGGAACTGTGTCCTGAGGTGCTGATCTGAGGGGAACTGTGACCTGAGGTGCTGATCTGAGGGGAACTGTGTCCTGAGGTGCTGATCTGAGGGGAACTGTGACCTGAGGTGCTGATCTGAGGGGAACTGTGTCCTGAGGTGCTGATCTGAGGGGAACTGTGTCCTGAGGTGCTTATCTGAGGGGAACTGTGTCCTGAGGTGCTGATCTGAGGGGAACTGTGTCCTGAGGTGCTGATCTGAGGGGAACTGTGTCCTGAGGTGCTGATCTGAGGGGAACTGTGTCCTGAGGTGCTGATCTGAGGGGAACTGTGTCCTGAGGTGCTGATCTGAGGGGAACTGTGTCCTGAGGTGCTGATCTGAGGGGAACTGTGTCCTGAGGTGCTGATTTGAGGAGAACTGATAACTTAGTTGTGTTCCTGAAACATTTCTCTACATATTGGATGTCTGTGTTTCTCACAGATGGTTAAAAATAGGAAGCCTGCAAAGACGATAAGCTCAACGTGCAGACGTGTATTACCTGGAAATGCTGCGTAAATGTCTGTTTCTAGCTAGAGTACACATTAGAATTCCTCTGTCCCTTAAGTCTGGTGACAAATTGCTTATGGAAATGCCATGTGCCGATTTTTAAAACAATTGAGTCATCGGTGATACACAAAATGTAAAATGTAAGTACATAAACGTCATGTTTTCACTTTAGTATAGAACTTCTATTTTATGCAAATTTCTAGATTAGAAGTAAGAGATTTGTAAAATAAGAAAGAACTTTGGGCAAATTTAAGGATCCATTTTCTACATTACAGAAAAGATACTTAGACCTCTCTAATAATTTCCCCAAGCTAACATAGAGCAAACCAGAAGACATAGACCTAAAGGTGGAGGAAAAGAACCTTGCAGAAAGCAGGGGACTCACTCTGTGAATAGTTTAGAGAGAACCACTGCTTCAGCAGCCCACTTGGTTTGCCTTGACCAAATACATGTCGCTTTTTGAAAATTCACACAGTATACTATGACAGTGAGACCTTTAATGCTGTTATTTTTGAGGTTGATTAATTTTTTATTTTATGTATTTGGTTTTTCTCACTTGAATGTCTGTTTACCACAGGCATGAAATGCCTGCAGAGGCCGTTGCATGCCCTCAAATTGGAGTTCCAGACTTGCTGGCTGCTCACGGGTGCTGGGAACAGAGCTCCAGTCCTCTAGATGGGCAGTCAAGGCTCTTAACTGCTGAGCCATCTCTCCAGCCCCATGAGATCTTTTCATACTTTAGTAATGAAACATATTTTGTCCAAAAAAAATGCCCAAATCGTGGGATCATAGACTCTTGTTTATTAACTTCTTTGTCAGAGGTGGAAATGGAAGTGGTTGTGGTAGAAACAAGACCTACTATTACTTCACAGAATATAGTTCTTGAAAACTACAGGGAGGGGAGGAAGAAAATGGGGGAAAGAAAGAAAGAAGATAATGGAAACTGAAAAGTAAACTCCGTAATGTCTAGCTCATGGTTGCACTCCCAGGGATGCTCTGTAATCGCACCTCCCACTTCCTCTTCTTTCAAGGTTGATTATGTCATCTCAGGAGAAAAGCTGGACTAGAACTCACATAGGTTCATCCAGACTTGTCACCTCTCCCTCTCAGTGTAAAATCCTTATTTATTGCAGAACTATCCTGTTAGAGATAAGGAAGTCTTTCTCTAGACCCCAGTAAACTGTCACACAATCCAGGTCACTACACGACTGTGATATCATTTTCAAAATCAGAACCATTGTGAAGTCACTTGACTTGAAGGGATGTTAGGGAACGACCAGGGCCGTTCTTTGCCTCTCATACTATTCAGGTTGATGCCCTTACCTATGCAAGAATAAAAGTGGGGGAGAGAGAGAGGCTCTCAGGCTCTGTTGGTGGTTAACTGTAGAGTAATGCAGAGGAGAAACCAAGAACACCTTTGGACATAACACATGTTCCCACACACATTGTCTGTTCTCTTCCCATCTGCCGGTGCCTTGCCACTCTGCATTGGTCTATAACTGTGCTTAGCAGTCCCTTCGCTCCCTGTGGCCCCAGGTATGGATGGCTTCGAGGTAAGGCTGAAGCTATGAGTGAGTCTCTTCGTTTCTCTCCTGTAGAAACCTGGCACACTCCCCACCTAAGTCATTTCTGCCATGACAAGTTATCCTGGGCTTGTTTTGGTTTGCTTCATGCAGCTTTAATGACTTCCTCCACATAAAGCATACCATTTTGAATTAAAGAACTAAAAATTCAGCCCAGAATTTGAGAGCATCCTCAGTTGACAGCCACTATATTTGACATAAACTATCACATCAAGAACTATTTTTTGCCTACTAGTGGAGGCCAGACACGTGTTGTAAATCTCAGTCTCTACTTATAGGTCATGAAGTTGAAAATCTTATGAAGAGGACAATTTTCACTTGAATGCTACTTAAAAACTCAATCTGGCATATGGGTGTTGTTTATTGGCATCAAACTATTTAGGAAGAGGAACAGCAAACACGCTCCCCCCCTCCACGATCACATGGTCTGTTTGAGATTACATTGCATCCTTTTTGAGGGTTAGGTATAAAAGAAGAAGCAGGAATGCAAGAGGAATCTTAAGAGGCACACAAGTTAATAGCAAGAATAATTAGTTGTGTTAGCATTAGAATGGGTGAGCATACCTGCTTCCCAAGAATCATTAGTTCTTGTTCATATTAAAAATCAGAGTTGGAGCCTTCGGTAATGGTGCACACCTTGAATTCCAGATAGATCTCTAAATTCAAAGCTAGCCTGTTCTATAGAGTGAATTCTAGGACAGCTACGTCACACAGAGAAACCATCTTTTGTGTGTGGGGGGGTGGGGGGGGTGGGGGGGTGGGATTGACAATGTCCACCCACAAAAGTAACAAAAACAAAAATGGTAGCTATACCACCCCACCTCTGGGCATATACCCAAAGGATACTCTACCAAACCACAAAGACCACTTGCTCAACCTTTTCATAGAAGTTTTTTTTTTAATCGTCATAAACTGGAAACAACCAAAATGTTTCTCGACTGAAGAAAGCACTAACGAAAAAGTACTGCATTTACACAATGGTGTATTTACTCAGCTATTAATAAAAATGATATTATAGAATTTGAAGGCAAATGGGTAGAACTAGAAAAGATCCTCCTGAGTGAGGTAACCCAAACCCAGAAAGACAAACATGGTATGTACTTGCTTATAAGTGGATATTAACCATAAAGCACAGGCATCTGTGCAGGTGTGGATGAACCGGCACAGAGGGCATGAATGCAGAAGAGCTGACCCTGCCTCCTATGGGTGACAGATTGTGCGTCAGGGTGTGCTAGCTGGAGCAGTGCTGGTGGTGCAGAGGTGGGCGGGCAGTCAGCAGGCTGACCAGCTCAGCTATCACCCTGGCCCAGATCCAGAGCTCTGAGTTGACCCACCCCAAAATTTACATCATCTGTGACCTGTTGGAGGCTTGTTCCTGCTGACCCAGAGTTGCAGGACCACCATGACACAGGGTAACCACAGGATAACCTGGAGGAGTCCTGTAAGGATCCAGTGTTGATGGCGTCACAGAAGCCAGCGGCCTAGAACCAGAACAATTTGCAATGAACATTTGCAAGTCAAGATGTGTAGACAGAGAGCTATACAGTGGGACACAGTGGGGCAGTGGGGCAGTGGGTCACGCTACAGCTTCCATGACCAGATGTTTCCTATGCTTTGTTCATTTGGGATTTTTATTGTTGTTGTTTTGTTTTAATTTTCTTTTGGTGAGGAGGTTGCAAGGGTGAATATGAGGGGCTGGGGGAAGATGAGTGGGACTCCATCCATGGTAAGAAACTCACAAAGAATCAATAAAAAGGTTTTTTTTTTTGTTGTTGTTGTTGTTGTTTTTATTTTTATTTTCTTAAATCGGAGATTTTTAAGAGAAATCCTTAGATAACAATCAGCTTTGAGTTTCCTTGGAATCACAGAGCCAGAGTTCAGATGCTGGCTGAGAGGTTGAACAGGAAGATCTTGGAGTCAAGCTTAGGGCGAGACTTGACCTTTCATGAGCTTTCTTCTGACCCTCACTACAAGGATAACTCTCACCCAGACAGTGTGTATCCTCACCTCTGACCTCAAATGGCCTCTTCTTGGTACAGAACTGTGTATTCAGTAGGTAGTCACTGTTCAGCTACACTGTAGGATTCTAAACTCAGGTAACAGGGCTATCACAGCAGTAGCATCAGCTGAGAGCATGTGGCCACTGAAATCTTGGGTTGATAAACCCGGTTAGGGCTTTTACTTCCTGTATCCCACTTTTCCCATTTCTTTAAGCCTTGGGGACCAGATCTATTGCTTTGTGTCTCTTACTAATCATATTCTAGATGGCTAGTTATCCATAAAAGTTTGTTTCCTGCTTACCTAATAATAGAGTGTTGCTGGAGAGTGGCTGCCCAGTCAGACTTTTCACATCTCAAATCCCCATAGAGCTAGCTATGCGCTGCTGACTACCTCTTAGTAATGGGGTTTAAGTAGGAGTGATGGGCCATTTCAAAGCTAATGCTTTTAGGAAGTGAATAATATACTTACTTGTGTTAGCTTTTTGTTCCTGTGACAAAATGCCTGAGATAAACAACTTAAAAGGAGTGTATTTTGATTCCATTTGGAGGTTCTAGTCCATGGTCACCTGGCTCTGCTGTTTCTGGGTCTACGGTGAAACATCATGGTGAGGAGTGTGTGGTAGAGAAAAAAAGACTCACTTCACGATAAGCAAGAGGGAAGGGCAGAAAGAAGGGGAAGGGGAGGAACAAAGGAGGAGGATGGTGGGGAATAAAATAGGTCTTTCAGATCCACATTCCCAGTGGGCTGCTTCAGTCAGCTAGGCTCCACATCTGACTTTCCCATTATCTTCCAACAGTACCATGGGCTGAAGCTAAGACCAGCAGCATGAGAGCCTTTAGGGGCACAGTTTAGATGCAAACTGCAATGCATTCTTTTCTTCCTATAAAAGGGTGCAGACTACAGTAAGACCCCAGGGATGACAGTATGCCCTTGAACTCCTTAGATAGTTCCTGGGCAAGATGGGAGTTGTTAATATATTTGGTTCCTTGCGTTTTTAAATAGTTATTGCTTCTATTTGACCTTTTAAATTAAGGTTTACTTATTTTTAATTATGTGTATTACTGAGGAGTCAGTATGAGCAAAGGGGGTACAGGCATGTACAGGGATGACAGAAGAACACGTCGGATCCCTTGGAGCTGGAGTGGTTTTGAGTCAGGTGATGTGGATGCTAAGAAAGAACTGAAGTCTTCTGCAAGAGAGCAAGCATTCGCGACTGCTGAGCCATCTCTCCTGCCCCTGTTCAGCTCATCTTAACAATACACATCTCTTCACGGGCCTATAAGCTATCAGTACCACTCTTTTCCATATTCCAATGTTTAACTCTCCAGGGGCCTTCCTTTTCACACATTCTGGGAGCCTCTTAAACCTACTCTGATGCACAACTCAGTGGAATGAGACCTCATATATGCAGATCTACAAGTCCGCATAAAATGTGAAAAGAATATAAAATATGTGGTTAATATAAAATACATACAAAATACCTTTTTACAAAAGCTGCCTTTTTCACAAAAGAAGAGAAAGGTGACTAAACAAATTCATCAAGATATTATTCTTATCATAGACAGGAGAAGGAGTTCATGAATATACCACATTGAAAAAATCATAAGGAAACATGTGTCCTTATATTGACAAAGGTTTTGAATTAGCATAGGTTCACACAGGGATTCAATCAAAACTGTCAAAGTTACAAACACACCTACATATTTGCCCAACCATCCCATTTAGAAGAATTTTTTTTGTTTTAGATTTATTTATTTTATGTATGTGAGTAAACCAGAAGAAGGCATCGCATCCCCATTACATGTGGTTGCTGGAATTTGAACTCAGGACCTCTAGGAAGAGCAGTCAATGCTCTTAACCACTGAGCCATCTCTCCAGTCCTAGAAGAAGGTGTGCCAATTCATGCATGGCTAACTTTATTCATTGTTGGTGCTGTAGAGTAAAATAATTTTTGATAGCCAAGACATTGATCATTGAGGGACTCATTAACTAAAATGATGCATCCATGAGGAAGAAGGTGAAGAAAACCCTCAATATGAATGAAGGAGATCTTTACATTTCAAAGAGGATTTACATTTTCCTAGGGTTATTATCTGGTATGATCCAGATTAACAGGAGGAAGAGCAGACGGATTTACCCAAGGTCTGGGTGACTGACGTGAACGCCCAGAAGATGGAAACTCAAGGGTCAGAGAGCGAGATGTTCCTGTGAGGGATGAGGTTTACTGGAGAGAGGCACATGGTAATGCTAATGCTAGTGGCAGATATTTTAGCAAGTATTTAGTGGTATTTTAGCGAGGTCAGTTTTTACAAAGCCCTAGACCTTCGCATCCAATCATGCTTCTCCTTTCCTGGCTTACGGAGAGCATCTCTCACAGAAGAGTTTTCAGTTCATGCTTCCTGAGGAGCACAGAGAGTGAGACTGTCCCTCTTACAGACGCTTGTTCTTGAGTGTTTTTAACTGAAGATAATCCTTATCCCAGACGAGTACACTCTGAAATCTCCTAATCAAACAGTTAAGCTTTTGAACCATGAAACTGAGAATTGTTAAGTTTTCTTCCCCTGCTGCCCAAACTTCTGCTCACTAAACTGACTACTATAGCTGAGACATTGTGTTTGTTGACCAATTAGAGAAATCACTAAACATTTGTATGTAAATAAATTATTCAGTAGTGGGAATCATTCCCATAGCAATGGACTCCTGCAGTCCTGACAGACAGCAAAGTGACCCGAAATGGGATGACTAGAAACAAAGCAGGGGTCAGGTCCTTTTGCCATTTGGTGACAGGTAAGGGGTCTCTTTGGGTTACAGAAATCATAATAATAGCAAAAGAAGGAAAGAAAGCAGAGGTGCTCAGTCAGTGCGAAGGAAGTGAGGAGGCCTGCAGATGTGAACTGGGAGAGCAGCAGTGTGCTTGCAAAAGTGTGTCAGGGAAAAATCAACTCCCAGGAAGTCATGGTATTTTACCTAGGGTTTCTATTTTGGTGAAGAGACACTATGATAGTGGCAACTTTTATAATGGAAAGTATTTCCCTGGAGTTGGCTTATGGTTCAGAGGTGTAGTCCGTTATCATCATGGCAGGAAGCATGGCAGCATGCAGGCAGACCTGGTGCTGGAGAAGAAGCTTCGAGTTCTATATCTTGATCAGCAGGCAGCAGAAGGCCACACCTCCTAACAGTGCCACTCCTTATGGGCCAAGCAGTCAAATTTACAAGTCTAAGGGGGCCATTGCTATTCAAACTACCACAGTTGGAGACTCAAAGAAAGAGGTTTGTATGTTTGTTTGCAAATGTTAGTCAAACTCTTGCCCCTGCCACCATGCCTTCTCGGCCTCGTTGTGATGGACCGAATCCCTCTGCAGCTGGAAGTCACAACACACCCTTTCTTCTTCTGATGCCTTTAATTGGGGTCTTTTATCCCAGCAACCAAATGGTAACTAAGACAACAGATTTTGAACCAAATCCTTAGCTTTCCTTATGCCTTAAGTACTTATGCCTTATGCCTATAAGTTTTTGGTTTGCCAACATGAGATATTGAATGTGACCATTCAGATCTGGTCATTTTGTTCAATTTTGAGGGGTTTTGTTTTTTGTTTTATTGTCATTGCTGTTGTTTTCAATCAAGAACTTTCAAAGAAGTAAGATGCGATATTCGTCATACAGCTGTGAAAATGGAATTGTTGCAGGACGGCCTGACACCCGCAATGTTGTATTAACCTAAATCATAGTATTTCAAATGAACTCACCACACTAACAATCGTGGCTTTTTAGGGTCATGAGAATTAGAATGAAGCTAAGGAAAGTAACAGATCTCTCTGTTCACTCAGTCGTTCCTACAGTCACAACTGGATCCCGGACTCTTCAAGTAATTAACACGGGCTATATTTATTAATAACTGTGCATAATCCGTAAGTGACTATGTCCAAAGATGAAAGTGGTGTCTAGCATCAATCTGATTTCTAAGCTTGACTTTGAACTTCCAGGATATTGGAGGCATCAGGTACTGTGTCTAGCATGAATAGCAGAGTCTGAAAACCTATAATTGAGAACAGGTACATCGGATGGGAAAGGGGAATTTTGTTTCTATGTTCTCCTTTCTGTGCAGAGCAAAGAACAGGTGTATAAGGAGGAAAATGTTGTCAAGAAGGAGGAAGTCTGAGGGTACCAGCCACCTACCTAATCAGGCATCCTCAATTAGTATGAAAATAGAATCTATTATTTTCACACAAAGGGGGCTGTTTGCCAGTCACTTCAGGGCCTCTTTATCACTTTTGAGTGTGCTTATTTTGACAGTTTTTATTTATTCTTTTTTTTTTTCTGGTGGTATATCAGTAATATGGCCCCATCTGGAGACAGCGCACAACTTGATGCGTTTCATGGTCCTTCCAATCAGGAGTAACTACAGCTGTCGGGGGAGCACTGAAAAAATGTCAATTAGCTATAAAAGTTCCACAAACAAGCATTATGTCTCTTCCTTACGAGTCCCTGGGCGCAGCTCAAAATTGAGCAATAATGTCCACGGTTAAAAATGGCTGTCGGGGGCCCCAGCACTCTCCTTTCCCATTAATAATTGCTCAGTACCAGCATTGGAGTCACTCTCCCTGTATGGTAGAGCACAGACCACTAATGGCGGTGTGTGTTAAAAATAGCTCTGACTTCCATCGTATCTGTGGGTGGGAAAATGCACCAACTGCCTCTCTTCCTACTGCAGGGCCAGCAGGACGACTCCTCGGAGGAAGCAAGAAAGAAGCCACCTGTGCCATCCGCCTCCTTTGCCCTTCCCAGGCCTCTGGCTCTGGGCTTGTTTCCTATTCAGATTTAAAACTCAATCTCATCAGGGTAGTTCTGGATCAGAAGAGAAATTGAAGAGCAATCTGCCTCCTATCACTCTTGGCGACCCACCAAAACTTTAATTTGCATGTAGCCTTTATTTACTGACAAGTACTCTGTCCTCTGAGCTAAAAAAAAAAAAAGGTTTTGTATCTGCAAATAAACAGAGTACCTGGGGCCAGTGCCTGTGCCCTGTTGATTCATGATGTGTAATAAAGCCTTTAGGTATGAACACAGACACCTGTAGCTTTGCAATATATTTATTATGTCTTTTTCAGCTGTATGAAGACATAACTTTAGAAATAATAATACGTGAGTGTGTTTGCGTGTATGCACACACTAGAATTGATGACATGATTTTGATAATTGACATGTTCATTGACAGCACCCCACAGCTAGCTTGTGTATGTGTGGGGTGTTGGGGGTTTGTAAGGTTGCAGTGGTGAGTTCCTTCTTTTGAAAGTTTCCAGTCTATATTATTTCTAGCTAGAGAGATCGTACTTCACACTAGATCTCCAGGATGCATTCATCTTGTCCCTGCAGGCTGACTGTGGCTGGAGGAAATGAGGAGATGTTGGGTAGAGAGTACACACATCTAATTTTACTTTTTTAAACATTGCATTCATATTTATTTGCCTTAACTTTTGAGGTTTTCAGTGCCTGAAGCGTCCCTCTTTTTGCCCTAGTTCCAGCTATGTCCTCACCGAGACATGAGATGGATTTGTCTTTGCACACTGGCTCAGCCATATTAAGGTAGGGACCTACACTTGACAGAGCTGAGGACTTCAGAAGGCTTCCATGCCTCACATGGAGATAGCATGAAGAAAGGGTGTACCAATAGACCTTGGCTCCAACTTTTCTTCCATAACTATGTGACCTTAAGCAACCCCCCTAATTCTTCTGGAACTCAAGTTTCTACATACTAGGCTGGGATAATGATGTGGAGTCAAGACATGACCATGAAGATTAAATAGATTGAGTTATGTTATATGGCTAGCAGCAGATGTTTGCAGACTGAATAATCAATGCACAAAAAGGTAGCTTATAGCACATGAGGATTTATGTCCTTTGACTGCTCTCTGCTCTGCTAGCCCTGGTTTAATTATTTCACTTTCTATGTTAAGTCCTGGTGATATGTTCAAATGTGTTTGCTTGTGCTAGACCCAGGGCTCAGGGGAAATGTGTGAATCTCTCCACATCCTGTTCTACTATGCACAGAAGAAATATCTAATGAGAGTTTCCTGCCTGTGTGGAAAGAGATGTCATTAATGAACTAGTATGAACTCATTAAAATGGCACTATGGTTCTAAACCCACTAAAGGAGTGCCCCAAGTCATTTACACTGCCAGCCACGAGGCTTTAGGGGTCCAAGTCTCAATGCAAAGCCGGAGCCTTTGATTCTAAAAAAAAATGTAAACTGTATTTCTTTGTTATGTCTTGTGTTTGGGGTATGTATATGTCAAATATGTCCAGGAACCTGCAGGGGCCTGAAGAGGGAATTTGATACTTTGGAGCTGACGTGGTACAGGAAACTAAACTTGGGTCCTCTACAAGAGCAGCGAGCCCTCTTAACCACAGAGTCACCTCTCTAATACCCCAGTGACTTTTAAGTAAAGAGTCACAGATACAGATGGTCACCTGAGTCCTGTCTCTAGCTCTCCAGGGAGTTAGGAATTGGAGACAGCAAGGAGAGCTATGTTTCCTGCTGCTGTGTTTCCAGGACTGGCTCTTGGAAAGTAGATTAAGTTATAAATGTTAAAATGTCTGAATGTTCTGGATCATCAGGGAAAGCCAGGCTGGGCCCGTGAGGGGAAAAATGCGATGCTAAAAGAGAAGCTTGTATAATAGGTGACTGCTCACTCTATGGAACCTGGGTAGCTGAGAGAAAAACTGAAATGAGTATCTACACTGGAATAAAAGATGCCAATTCAGACTGCCCTGGGTTCTGCAGGATGAAAATTCACTCTCCTTTAAGGCAGTCCTGCAAAGTCACCGCTCTCTGCTGCAAAGAACAAAGGCCTGTGTATCTCTCTGCCCCATGGATAGAAGCAGTGGTATTCACAGAATGGTCATCCTCCTGTCTGCCCTTTACAGATCGCGCTGTTCTGTTGTTGGACTTATGACGATTGGACAATTGTTCCCCATGTCTGTCTACTGAGCCTTTCTTTAGTCAAAGCAGGGCTACCTGAGAGTTTCCTGGCTCATTCTCTGCCACCAGCCGCTCCCTGACACAGCTGAGCTCTTATTCTGAATGAGCACGGTCTAGTACAAGCCTGAAAAGTGCTATCAGAAGTGAAGAGGCCAGCAAAGGCAGACTGCCAACGCCTGAGAAGTACAGGATGCTGAGCTGCTGTTTAGATAAATGACTGTGTTTGCGGTGGCTTGTAGAGGATCTGTTATTCTAATAGCTCAGCTAATCTTCACCTCCACCATGGTTTACCATTGGAGAGATAAAAATCAAGGGAGAGAAATAACATGCTGTGGTTTGTAAGTTCCTTCAGAATTATGTCTCTAGTCTATACCTCCTCAAAGGATTCTGGAACCCAGTATCCTAGTCTCCTTGGCATCTGACAGGGATATCAAACTCAACCTGCATTGTTCTGGACGCTTGCCCACAATATTCTTTGGCTCAGCCTGTAGCAGCCCCCACTCTCTTCCTAACTGCTGGCCAGGCCACCTCTGCTTTTGTAAACCATCACATCTGATCTGTCTGTGCCAAACTCATCTGAAGTCTGATTACTTTCCATCCCTTCCCCTGCCGCCTGTGGTCCTGGCCACCATTATCTGTAGGGTAGGTTGTGATGACTGCTTTCAGGAACTTCCTTGAGTTTCTCCCTCACATCCTATCTTCACAGAGAGGAATTGTCAGCTAGCCTTTTAAAAGAGTAAGATGGGTTGTACTACTCCACTGCCTGTCAATCCTGAGAGTAAAAGCTTGAAATCCTGTCATGTCTTCTAAAGGACAACCTTGTGTTCACAGAGCTCCAGTCACCTTGGCTTTCTTGCTGACTCCCAAGGAAGCCAACCCTACCCCAACCTCAGGACCTTTGTACTGGTACTTCCCATGCCTAGAGGTCTCTTCTTCCAGATATATTTAACTAAGTTCTTCCATATCCTCCAATCTTTGTTCAGATTAGAACTGCTGGTAAAAAAAAGTCTGCCTCTCACATTATTTCCCGTTCTTTGGATTTTCTGCACAGCTTTGTCCCCCTCCCAGAAGCCCTGCATTTTACTTAATACTTTCTGTTTATTGTTTGTTTCCTCTGAGGAGAAATTAAAATCTCCAAAGGCAGAAATCTATGTGCTTTGCTCCCTGCTGTGACATCAGAACAAGTACCTGGCATAGAGAAGGCACTTGATAAATATTTGCTGAAGAAATGTGTAAGGGAGTGTTTCTCCCACAGTCTCTGTAGATCAGGTGCACAGGATGGTGGTAAGACTCTTACCTTATGCGACCCCGAGTCTGTGCATCACGGGACTGGTGGAGTGTAGAGAGCAGCGGGAAGGATATGGGTAGCCCAAAGCTGCTTTTCTACCACATGGGAAGGAGGAATTAAAGTAAGCCATATCCTACCACAGCGAATGACGCTGGGACTGGATTTTGGTGAGTGAGTGAGTGGAATTTTACCAGACCACAGAGCAGAGTGACAGAGCTGTCCCTTGAGTCTCAGCAGGCTTTTTCTCTGCATACTGATTTAGGAGTCAGGCTTAGTCCCAGGGAAAGGCAGATCAGGATTTATTTGTGGTAGGCATGCTGTTCAGACAGTGCATGCCCCCTGACACATATAAGACAGTCTGATGGCATCCTAGGACACTGGAGTCACGAGAGAGATTCAGGCTGCTCACTTACTAATGGAGTGAAAAGCTGTTTCCCTTGAGAGCAAGGTGACCTTAGAGCTCCATAGACATTATCCAGAGCATCCGCTGCAGGGACCACATGATCACAACTTCCCTTAGGTTCCAAAGGAGTCCTGGTTTGTCAAAGGACCTCTGGCTCGTGAGTTAGGATACTATTCCTTTAAGCCACAAAAATATCTATGGGATCAACTTGGCCTTTTCACTGAGCACAGATGTCTGTGGAATAAAAGGACCACTGGGTGCTTGTTAACTACTTATTTCACAGACAGAAAAGAGCAAGAGAAGGAGAGTGAGAGGGTAGACAAGCCAGAGAGAAAGAAAGGAAGAGGGAGGGAGAGAAAGAAAGACATTGAACAGATGTTGCTTTCTGGCTTATGGGCCTCGGAGCCTCAGTAAATCCCACTGTTGCCTGCCTGGAAATGCTTTGATAATTCTCATCAGATGGAGAAGGTATACCAGTTAACTATTTCTGTAATAACATGGTACTTTACCCTTAATAGTCTAAAGCAGAATTAATCTATCATTTCCTGTAATTTGTCTGTGTTGATTTCTGGTTTTGTCTTAGAACACCAGTTCAACAGAGAATTCAGGAAGATTTAGATAGCCAAGATGGCCTCTTTTTAAGTTTTTTTCATGCTTTCACTTAGAAGTTGACACTTGTATCTCAGACACCTGAGTGTGGTCTGCTGATAGGCTGACCAGCTTCCTTAGGGGCGATAGTGATAGAAGCCACAGATGCTTGTAGGCTAGACACAGGGACTTCTAGCTTTGCATGTTCTCAGTTTCACTGACAACAGTTAAGATGCCCAGCCTAGACTTGAGGGTTAGAATTCATGCCACCTCCTGATGGGAGGAGCTTCACAGGTTCTGTGGCCTGTGTAACCTACCATAGTTTTTCTTCACCACTGTTATTAAAATTCTTGGAATACAAATCTCTCTTCCTGATAGGGATACTTCACAGCTGATGTGAAGTGAGATCATGCTTGGGTTTTACTCTATAGGAAGAAATCTATAGGTACAAACAAATAAAACAAACAAATGGCTTATTTGTTCTGAGTTAATCGTAGTTCTAGGGAACATATGAGAAAGGCAAGACTCACTGGCCTTGGTGTATGGGATGAGGAAAAGGAGGTGGCAAGGAGAAAAGCTAGCAATGATTTGCTGTATCCCATGGGCCACCAGGATGCTTCTTCTGGCTTTTCCCAGGACCACCCATTCTGCTTCCAGGCTGCCTCGATGTTAGGCCTACCTAGAATGACTGTGACTTCTCCCTCATCACCTTCTGTGCCAATTTCTCTACAGGAGGAGTCTTCATAGCATGATTGTCTGAGGATAACATTGCCTGAGCCAAAACCCACTATATTAGCACTTACTAGGCCTCTGTTCAAATCTCTTAGCACTTCCCAGACCCTCCCACTCCACATTTATAATTCCATTTCCTTTATCTCTTTTCTTCTTCAGAGTCCCTAGCTGGAGTTTCCATACATGCTACTGGTACAGATCCAGTGTCTTAGTTAGGGCTTCCATTGCTACGAAGA
Source organism: Rattus rattus (assembly GCF_011064425.1). NCBI lineage: Eukaryota > Metazoa > Chordata > Mammalia > Rodentia > Muridae > Rattus > Rattus rattus. The sequence continues at coordinate 122,087,619 of NC_046158.1, read as the reverse complement.
GACACCATGACCAAGGCGACTCTAAAAGAGGCAAATATTCAATTGGGGCAGGGTTACAGTTTAGTCAGTTATCATCATAGCAGGAAGCACTGAAGCATGCAGGCAGACATGGTGCTGGAGAAGGAGCTGAGGGTTCTGAATCTTGATACAAAGGCAACTGAGAGACACTGGCATCTTGTCAGCTAGGAGGAAGCACTCTTCTGCAATAAGTAGAGACTGAAGCTCCAAAGCTGCTACACACACAGTGACACACTTCCTCCAACAAGGCCAGACCTCTGAACACTCTACCACTCCCTATGGGCCAACCATATTCAAATCACTACATCCAGATTATGTGCTCAAAGAGCACTGATGCCAACACACCCATCCTTAGCCTTCTACCATCAGTAGGTTTAGAGATAGGGATCCCAGTTTCCAACTCTGATTTTGTCCTTAAGCATTGAAAACACACATTCTCCCTTCCCTTGAGCCATAATAGAAATGAAAACAGCCCCTAACTTCAGCCTGTTTCACTTATATGTTTGGACTCTGCATCTATCAGAACAGCGCTTTTCCTTTTCCATGGTCAGAAGATTTCCCCTGGAGGGTAGGTCTCGCATCAGCTATGGTATCTCCAAGATCCATGTCTAATGGCACTGCCTCCTGCTGTTCACATTCTGTGTAATCTTCTTCCCTTGAGTGTGAACAGGACATAGTGACTTGCTTCTAGCCGCCGGGATCAGAAGTGAAGCAGTGTCACTTCAGCTAGTAGGCTATTAAAAGCCGTGACTTTCCTCCTAGGTATTGTCTTATGTTCTCTCCTGAGTTTCTTACTGTGGGAGAATCCAACAGCATTAGTTATCTTTCCTATTGTTGCAACAAAATGCTTGACGTTTACAACTTAAAGGAATGTACTGGTTAGTTTATGTCAGCTTGACACAAACACATAGGAAGAAGGAATCCCAACAGAAGGAGGAGGAAAAAGGAATCCCACATTGTTCTGTGGGCAAGTCTGTGGGGGGATTTTCTTCATTAATAATTGGTGTAGAAAAGTTACCCCAATGATGTGTGGTGGTCCTGGTATATGAAGGAAGCTAAGCAGGCCATAGGAAGCAAGCCTATAAGCAGAATCACTTCACTCTCTTTACATCAGTTCATACCTCCAGGCTCCTGCCCTGAGTTCTTGTTTGGATTTCCTTCAATTACGAACTGTGAAAGGTAGTTGTAAGATAAAATAACCCCTTTCCTTCTCAAGCTGCTTCTGATCGTGCTGTTCATCACAGCAATATAAATCAAACTAGGGAAGGAAGAAATATTTGATTTATGGTTTCAGAGGTTTTAGTCAATGATCATTTGGTCCCATACAACTGGATCAAATGTCAAGGCAGTAATTATGAAAGAACAGAGATGTTCACTTCATGGTGGCCAGGAATCAGCAAGCAGGAATAGGTAAGGACTAGGGACCAGAAACCCTCAAATGCCCACTCCAGTGACCATTCTTTCTATAGTGAAACCCCATCTTCTAAAGTTTCCTTCTTCCTATGCACGTCTATGTTTGTACCAGGCTAAGAAACCTCCCAAAACAGTACCATTAGCTATGGACCAAGTGGTCAACACAAGAGCATTTGAAAGGCATTTCACATTCTAGTCAGAATAGCAGAGCTATGAGACAGCTTTGTGGAAAAGTGAACATCAGTCAAGGCCCCACAACAAAGCA